>NC_000072.6:34857811-35457811 GCF_000001635.26 Mus musculus | reverse complement strand
GATTAGAAAATGAGAGATGAGGAAGACTTCTTAATGTATCAGGAATGGTTGATTATGATTGTCAGTTTGATTGGAGCTGTAGCCCATTTTCTCCCTGGCAATGCAGATCAACTCCCACAACTGGCATCAAAAGTCCCATCTTTACTTGTTCATTCAGAGGCATGAGGAAGCCAAAGTGGGCCTCTTTGAAAAGGTGGCAGTCTTGTGAGGTGTCATGGGCATGGGGACAATGCCCTCCTCATCCCTCTCGCCACCTGTTGTAGTCAGATCTGGCCCCGAGGTCACGAGAGTAGGAAGAGCTATCTCTGCCCTACCACCTGCAGCACTCAGAAGAGTGGGCCATACACCTTGCTTAGGCAACACAGTAGAGCTGGCCCTGCTGGTGAAGGCACTGGTGCGCCAACCTAGAGGATGTGAGAGCAGGAGAGCCAGCTCAGCCCCTTGCCTGCTGTAGCATTGGGTAAGCTAGCTGGGGCAGTGCTGGGAGCTTGCCCTGGTGGTGCTGATTGATGCAGGACGACTGGCAGGCCAGCCAACTCTACTACTACCCAGGCTCAGACCAAGGGTTTTGATATGGCTCACTCAAAAATATACCCCATCTTTGAACTGCTGGAGTTTGTGAATGGGTGGGTCCTGCAGATCCAAAGCTGCAGGATCTCCATGACACATGACAAGAGTATCCTCTCAGGATAACTGGGAGGAGTCCCCGTGAAGAATCAGTATTGATGATGTATCTATCGATGAGAGGGATGAGATAGGATGATTCAATGACAGGCTTCAAATTGGCAGTTAAGAAGACTAGGCCTAAATCTCTGTTCTCAAGGACCGGGCAAGTCCAGGCAAGTCAGTTACTGGAAAACAAACAAACAAGCAAGCAAACCCAGGCTTCAGGCAGCTATTCAGAAGCTGCCCTGCCACCTGGCCTGAGGCAAGGACAATGGGTCAGCAGCAGTTTCCAGACTTCCACAGCAATAGTTTCTAGCCCCATGCCCTGGTAATGGTTCTGGAATTTCTGTAGGGGTAGACCCAACAGATTAAGATAGAGGTCACCTACCCCAGAATTCCCCTAATGTCCTTTAAATTGGGACTGCGAGCTCACATCAGGTCTATCCATCTTGGAATGGGGGATTCCAACATGCTGGTCATCTGCAAAATAAAACTCTCCTTACTTTTACGTACTACTTGAGTCTATCATTCATTGGCAAACAATGGAAGGATCTTTATAGCAGAAGCCAGCGGCCTTTAGCCACCCCAATGACTCATTGCAGTGAACATTTGCAAGTAAGTAAAGATGTATGGGCAGAGGGGTATGCTGTGTGACACACTGTGACACACCACAGCTTCCACACGATATTTTTATTGTGTTTGTTTGTTTGTTTGTTTCTTTTCTTTTGTCTAAGAGGTTACAAGGGCAGACAGCAGATAAAAAGGGACAGGGAGATGAGTGGGACTGGGTGCATGATGTAAAACTCACAAAGAATCAATAAAAAGGTTTTTTAAGCAGCACTCTTAATTTCCATTTGAAAGGAATCATTGTCCTTGTTGTGTTCCTGAGGAAACTATTTCCAGCTCTGGAACCAAAAGCTCTGGGCCAAAAGGGCAGAGTGACAGGATCTGGAAGCTAAAGCATTGCTAGTGAGTCACTTGGGTAACGTCCTCTCACTTATTTTCACCACAGGACTCTTGGGCCAGCTCATCCTGGAGTCAAGAGCTCCTGTTTCCATGACGAAAGGAAAACCTGAACTGTTTTCCACTGTTTCCACACTCCATAAAGGACCATGTGCAATCACCTTTGGCATTTGTAAAAAAAAAAAAAATGATATTGCCTTACACTGTTTGCACAAACTCTGAGAGGAAGAGATTGACCCCTTTTCTCAGACTTGACCAGGCTTATCTCAAGTGTCCTCTAAGACTCCCTATCCCGGGTCAGGCTGGTGCCTGACCTTCTAACAGAGAGGAAGGAGAACCACAAATATCTAAGGGTATTAAAGATATTACACCCTTGACCACAGCTGTAGGGTAAACCCATTTCCAACAAAGATTACTACTGTTTATCACGGGCAAATGCCTGTGATGGCAAGAGAATCTTTTAACTTCAGTAAGTCTTGAGAGAAGTCTTGGCCCCTGGATCAAGCCCAGTGAAACAACTGAATAAAGGCAAGACTAATGGCCCAGACTCTGCAGGAATAAAGGTTTTTGTCAGTCTACCAGGTAAAGAACCAAAACTAACTATCTTAGTTAAGGTTGTATTGCTGTAAAAGAGATACCATGACCATAGCAAAACTTATAAATGAAAACATTTAATTGGGGCTGGCTTACAGTTCGGATGATTATCATCATGGCAATAAGTATGGCATTGTAGAGGCAAACATGGTATTAGAAAAAGAGCTGGGAGTTCTATGTCTTGAGATGCAGACAGCAGAAAGAGACTGTGTGCCACAGTGGGCAGAGTTTGAGCAAAACCCACCCCCCACAGTGACACACCTAATCCAACAAGGCCAAACTTCCTAATAGTGCCACTCTCTATGGACCAAACATTCAAACATGTAGGTCTATGGGGACAATACCTATGCAAATCACCACATTCTACTCCCTGGCCCTCTAAAGACTTGTGTTGTAGCCATAACACAATGCAAAATGCATTTAGTCCAACTACAAAAGTCCCCACAGTCTATCAGTCTCGACAATGGTTAAAAGTCCAAATTTCAAGGTCTCTCCTAAGATTCATGCAATCTCTTAACTATAAATCCCCTGCAAAATGAAAACCAAAGGGCTATCACATATTCCCAACAAATAATCGCAGAGGATATACATTACCATTTTAAAACACGGGTTTAAAACCTATGTTCTAGTGAACATAGTGAGGAAAGGCTGGACCAAAACAAGACTGAACTCCAAACTCTGCATCTCCGAGTCAGATATCAAAGTGTAATTTTTTTTCAAAGCCTATTTTTAATGATGGTTATAAAAGCTTTAACCATCCTTCTAGCCTATCACCCACTAAGATAGTGGAAAAGAAAGAATATAGGGGAAGTGGGCCTGTTTAGAAAGGTTCTTTGAAGCAAATCCCATCTGTGATGTCAGGAAATCAGCAGTCAGTTCACACATCAGCAATGGTAGCTTGATCCACTCGCAAATACTTTATGGATGTATCTATCAGCAGTCCAGTTCAGTAGTGTTAAGATAGCCGCAGTGGTGTCATGACCTAGCAGGAACAGCCAGGCCTCAGCCAAATCAGCATGAGTGAGCAGGAGGAATCAGGGTCAACTGGAAGGCCAGGAGAAGTTCTTGGCTGTGCCTTTCTCAATGAAGCGAAGATCAGCGAAGACACAAAACCAAGAAGCATTACAGGTAGCTTTACAAGCAAGCTTTCCTACAGTCCATTGAGTCCTATTTATATTTCCTCCAAACATCACGTGTCCTCCACGGGTCTTGGCTCGCCACGTGCCTTGCCTTAGCATATGAGTCTGACTTAGCAAAACTCCATGTGAGTCTGCCTCAGCTAACATAGCTCTGCCAATTGGCCCAAGTACAGGGAAGCAGCAAGAAGCTGTAGCACACCACCAGAAGTTTTTTGGTGCATTTCTCTCTATGGAGTGCTGACATCTGAAGCTTAACTATGCAATGTAAGGCAGACCAATACATGGATGTCCTTAGCAAAGAATCCTTCATCACGTGTCCTTTCATGTGCTTGCTTTAGCAAGAATCCTTTCACCTGTGTCTGCTTTAGAAAAACACTCCTTCACGTGTTTGACCCAGAAAAACACCATCCAACACAACTGACTTTCCAAAGAATCCTTAAGTTTCCATTTCATCAAAGTGCTCTTCAGATCTCTAACTCCTTTCAGCTTTTGACTACAACATACTTCTTTCCCTTGGGCTGTTTCCATTCCCTGTTAGCAGCTTTCCTTGACAGGTATTTCATGGCTCTGGCATCTTCAACACCTTGGGATCTCTAAGGCAATCCAGGCTTCACCTTCACAGCTTCATTCAATGGCCTCTCTGGGTCTCCATGCAGGGACACCCCTGATACATTCCTGGCTTCTGTGACTTTCCTTATTCACAGAGGGAGATTCCATAACTAGTTTCTTCTATCCTTGATTCTAAAGCCAGAGCCACATGGCCAAAGCTGCTAAGTTCTGCTTTCTGTGGCTGGAACATGGCCCCTCACTCAATTATATCTTCCATCACTGCCTAAGCTTAGTTGTCCCAGACCAATACATAAATGTCCTTAGCAAAGAATCCTTCATCACGTGTCCTTTCATGTGCTCGCTCTGTAGACCAGGCTAGCCTTAAACTCAGAGATCTTCCTGCCTCTGCCTCTGGGTTGCTGGGAATAAAAGTGTGGGCCACCATAGCCAGCTCTAGCTTTTCTTTAATCCTTTTCAAAAGTCAGAAGCTGAGCTGGGCGGCATCTTGCTCTGAGGTCACCACTCCCTTTATTCCATCGAATATCTTTATCCTGTTTTTCTCCTTGAACACAAGATTTAGCTCCATTTAACTTCAACAGGAGCCAGGGTTCCAGGAGCATGAGGGAACGCCTACCATGTCATGTAGGTAAATTATCACCACTCCGGGGTTCCACCTCAGCTCAACTGGAGACTAATATCACAAGAATAGTCTCTAGGCCATATATCAACATTCTTCTCCTCTGAAACCTCTTGAGCCAGGCCTCCATAGTTCAAATCACCCTCAACACCACTATCTTCCATATTCCTATTAGGATGGCCCTTTAAGATGTGCCTACAGCATCCAACTGCTTTGCCCAAGACCCACATCACTCCAAACAAAGCATGGTCAGGCCTAACACAGCAACACACCACTCTTGGTACCAACTTCTATCTTAGTTAGGGTTTTATTTTTGTGAAAATACACTATGAACATGGCAACTCTTTTTTTTTTTTTTTTTTTTTTTTTTTTTTTTTTTTTTTTCCATTTTTTATTAGGTATTTAGCTCATTTACATTTCCAATGCTATACCAAAAGTCCCCCTTACCCACCCACCCCCACTCCCCTACCCACCCACTCCCCCCCTTTGGCCCTGGCGTTCCCCTGTACCGGGGCACACAAAGTCTGCGTGTCCAATGGGCCTCTCTTTCCAGTGATGGCCGACTAGGCCATCTTTTGATACATATGCAGCTAGAGTCAAGAGCTCAGGGGTACTGGTTAGTTCATAATGTTGTTCCACCTATAGGGTTGAAGATCCCTTTAGCTCCTTGGGTACTTTCTCTAGCTCCTCCATTGGGAGCCCTGTGATCCATCCATTAGCTGACTGTGAGCATCCACTTCTGTGTTTGCTAGGTCCCGGCATAGTCTCACAAGAGACAGCTACATCTGGGTCCTTTCAGTAAAATCTTGCTAGTGTATGCAATGGTGTCAGCATTTGGAAGCTGATTATGGGGTGGATCCCTGGATATGGCAGTCTCTACATGGTCCATCCTTTCATCTCAGCTCCATACTTTGTTTCTGTAACTCCTTCCATGGGTGTTTTGTTCCCACTTCTAAGGAGGGGCATAGTGTCCACACTTCAGTCTTCATTTTTCTTGAGTTTCATGTGTTTAGGAAATTGTATCTTATATCGTGGGTATCCTAGGTTTTGGGCTAGTATCCACTTATCAGTGAGTACATATTGTGTGAGTTCCTTTGTGATTGTGTTACCTCACTCAGGATGATGCTCTCCAGGTCCATCCATTTGGCTAGGAATTTCATAAATTCATTCTTTTTAATAGCTGAGTAGTACTCCATTGTGTAGATGTACCACATTTTCTGTATCCATTCCTCTGTTGAGGGGCATCTGGGTTCTTTCCAGTTTCTGGCTATTATAAATAAGGCTGCTATGAACATAGTGGAGCATGTGTCCTTCTTACCAGTTGGGGCTTCTTCTGGATATATGCCCAGGAGAGGTATTGCTGGATCCTCCGGTAGTACTATGTCCAATTTTCTGAGGAACCGCCAGACTGATTTCCAGAGTGGTTGTACAAGCCTGCAATCCCACCAACAATGGAGGAGTGTTCCTCTTTCTCCACATCCTCGCCAGCATCTGCTGTCACCTGAATTTTTGATCTTAGCCATTCTCACTGGTGTGAGGTGGAATCTCAGGGTTGTTTTGATTTGCATTTCCCTGATGATTAAGGATGTTGAACATTTTTTCAGGTGCTTCTCTGCCATTCGGTATTCCTCAGGTGAGAATTCTTTGTTCAGTTCTGAGCCCCATTTTTTAAGGGGGTTATTTGATTTTCTGAGGTCCACCTTCTTGAGTTCTTTATATATGTTGGATATTAGTCCCCTATCTGATTTAGGATAGGTAAAGATCCTTTCCCAGTCTGTTGGTGGTCTTTTTGTCTTATAGACAGTGTCTTTTGCCTTGCAGAAACTTTGGAGTTTCATTAGGTCCCATTTGTCAATTCTCGATCTTACAGTACAAGCCATTGCTGTTCTGTTCAGGAATTTTTCCCCTGTGCCCATATCTTCAAGGCTTTTCCCCACTTTCTCCTCTATAAGTTTCAGTGTCTCTGGTTTTATGTGAAGTTCCTTGATCCACTTAGATTTGACCTTAGTACAAGGAGATAAGTATGGATCGATTCGCATTCTTCTACATGATAACAACCAGTTGTGCCAGCACCAATTGTTGAAAATGCTGTCTTTCTTCCACTGGATGGTTTTGGCTCCCTTGTCGAAGATCAAGTGACCATAGGTGTGTGGGTTCATTTCTGGGTCTTCAATTCTATTCCATTGGTCCACTTGTCTGTCTCTATACCAGTACCATGCAGTTTTTATCACAATTGCTCTGTAGTAAAGCTTTAGGTCAGGCATGGTGATTCCACCAGAGGTTCTTTTATCCTTGAGAAGAGTTTTTGCTATCCTCGGTTTTTTGTTATTCCAGATGAATTTGCAAATTGCTCCTTCTAATTCGTTGAAGAATTGAGTTGGAATTTTAATGGGGATTGCATTGAATCTGTAGATTGCTTTTGGCAAGATAGCCATTTTTACAATGTTGGTCCTGCCAATCCATGAGCATGGGAGATCTTTCCATCTTCTGAGATCTTCTTTAATTTCTTTCTTCAGGGACTTGAAGTTTTTATCATACAGATCTTTCACTTCCTTCGTTAGAGTCACGCCGAGATATTTTATATTATTTGTGGCTATTGAGAAGGGTGTTGTTTCCCTAATTTCTTTCTCAGCCTGTTTATTCTTTGTGTAGAGAAAGGCCATTGACTTGTTTGAGTTAATTTTATATCCAGCTACTTCACCGAAGCTGTTTATCAGGTTTAGGAGTTCTCTGTTGGAATTTTTAGGGTCACTTATATATACTATCATATCATCTGCAAAAAGTGATATTTTGACTTCCTCTTTTCCAATTTGTATCCCCTTGATCTCCTTTTGTTGTCGAATTGCTCTGGCTAATACTTCAAGTACTATGTTGAAAAGGTAGGGAGAAAGTGGGCAGCCTTGTCTAGTCCCTGATTTTAGTGGGATTGCTTCCAGCTTCTCTCCATTTACTTTGATGTTGGCTACTGGTTTGCTGTAGATTGCTTTTATCATGTTTAGGTATTGGCCTTGAATTCCTGATCTTTCCAGAACTTTTATCATGAATGGGTGTTGGATCTTGTCAAATGCTTTTTCTGCATCTAACGAGATGATCATGTGGTTTTTGTCTTTGAGTTTGTTTATATAATGGATTACATTGATGGATTTTCGTATATTAAACCATCCCTGCATCCCTGGAATAAAACCTACTTGGTCAGGATGGATGATTGCTTTAATGTGTTCTTGGATTCGGTTAGCGAGAATTTTATTAAGAATTTTTGCATCGATGTTCATAAGAGAAATTGGTCTGAAGTTCTCTATCTTTGTTGGATCTTTCTGTGGTTTAGGTATCAGAGTAATAGTGGCTTCATAAAATGAGTTGGGTAGAATACCTTCTACTTCTATCTTGTGAAAAAGTTTGTGCAGAACTGGAGTTAGATCTTCTTTGAAGGTCTGATAGAACTCTGCACTAAACCCGTCTGGTCCTGGGCTTTTTTTGGCTGGGAGACTATTAATAACTGCTTCTATTTCTTTAGGGGATATGGGACTGTTTAGAAGGTCAACTTGATCCTGATTCAACTTTGGTACCTGGTATCTGTCCAGAAATTTGTCCATTTCGTCCAGGTTTTCCAGTTTTGTTGAGTATAGCCTTTTGTAGAAGGATCTGATGGTGTTTTGGATTTCTTCAGGATCTGTTGTTATGTCTCCCTTTTCATTTCTGATTTTGTTAATTAGGATTTTGTCCCTGTGCCCTTTAGTGAGTCTAGCTAAGGGTTTATCTATCTTGTTGATTTTCTCAAAGAACCAACTCCTCGTTTGGTTAATTCTTTGAATAGTTCTTCTTGTTTCCACTTGGTTGATTTCACCCCTGAGTTTGATTATTTCATGCCGTCTACTCCTCTTGGGTGAATTTGCTTCCTTTTTTTCTAGAGCTTTTAGATGTGTTGTCAAGCTGCTAGTATGTGCTCTCTCCCGTTTTTTCTTGAAGGCACTCATAGCTATGAGTTTCCCTCTTAGAAATGCTTTCATTGTGTCCCAAAGGTTTGGGTACGTTGTGGCTTCATTGTCATTAAACTCTAAAAAGTCTTTAATTTCTTTCTTTATTCCTTCCTTGACCAAGGTATCATTGAGAAGAGTGTTGTTCAGTTTCCATGTGAGTGTTGGCTTTCTGTTATTTATTTTGTTATTGAAGATCAGCCTTAGTGCATGGTGATCTGATAGGATACATGGGACAATTTCAATATTTTTGAATCTGTTGAGGCCTGATTTGTGACCTATTATGTGGTCAATTTTGGAGAAGGTACCATGAGGTGCTGAGAAGAAGGTATATCCTTTTGTTTTAGGATAAAATGTTCTGTAGATATCTGTCAGATCCATTTGTTTCATCACTTCTGTTAGTTTCAGTGTGTCCCTGTTTAGTTTCTGTTTCCATGATCTGTCCATTGGTGAAAGTGGTGTGTTGAAGTCTCCCACTATTATTGTGTGAGGTGCAATGTGTGCTTTGAGCTTTACTAAAGTTTCTTTAGTGAATGTGGCTGCTCTTGTATTTGGAGCATAGATATTCAGAATTGAGAGTTCCTCTTGGAGGATTTTACCTTTGATGAGAATGAAGTGTCCCTCCTTGTCTTTTTTGATGACTTTGGGTTGGAAGTCAATCTTATCAGATATTAGGATGGCTACTCCTGCTTGTTTCTTCATACCATTTGCTTGGAAAATTGTTTTCCAGCCTTTCATTCTGAGGTAGTGTCTATCTTTTTCTCTGAGATGAGTTTCCTGTAAGCAGCAAAATGTTGGGTCTTGTTTGTGTAGCCAGTTTGTTAGTCTATGTCTTTTTATTGGCGAGTTGAGACCATTGATGTTAAGAGATATTAAGGAAAAGTAATTGTTGCTTCCTGTTATTTTAGTTGTTAAAGGTGGCATTCTGTTCTTGTGGCTGTCTTCTTTTAGGTTTGTTGAGGGATTACCTTCTTGTTTTTTCTAGGGCGTTGTTCCCGTTCTTGTATTGGTTTTTTTCTGTTATTATCCTTTGAAGGGCTGGATTCGTGGAGAGATAATGCGTGAATTTGGTTTTGTCGTGGAATACTTTGGTTTCTCCCTCTATGATAATTGAGAGTTTGGCTGGGTATAGTAGCCTGGGCTGCAGTTTGTGTTCTCTTAGTGTCTGTATAACATCTGTCCAGGCTCTTCTGGCTTTCATAGTCTCTGGTGAAAAATCTGGTGTAATTCTGATAGGCTTGCCTTTATATGTTACTTGACCTTTTTCCCTTACTGCTTTTAGTATTCTATCTTTATTTAGTGCATTTGATGTTCTGATTATTATGTGTCGGGAGGAATTTCTTTTCTGGTCCAGTCTATTTGGAGTTCTGTAGGCTTCTTGTATGTTCATATGCATCTCATTCTTTAGATTTGGGAAGTTTTCTTCAATAATTTTGTTGAAGATGTTTGCTGGACCTTTGAGTTGAAAATCTTCATTCTCATCCACTCCTATTATCCGTACGTTTGGTCTTCTTATTGTGTCCTGGATTTCCTGGATATTTTGAGTTAGGATCTTTTTGCATTTTCCATTTTCTTTGATTGTTGTGCCGATGTTCTCTATGGAATCTTCTGCACCTGAGATTCTCTCTTCCATCTCTTGTATTCTGTTGCTGATGCTCAAATCTATGGTTCCAGATTTCTTTCCTAGGGTTTCTATCTCTAGTGTTGCCTCGCTTTGAGTTTTCTTTATTGTGTCTACTTCCCTTTTTAGGTCTAGTATGGTTTTGTTCATTTCCATCACCTGTTTGTATGTTTTTTCCTCTTTTTCTGTAAGGACTTCTACCTGTTTGATTGTGTTTTCCTGTTTTTCTTTAAGGACTTGTAACTCTTTAGCAGTGTTCTCCTGTATTTCTTTAAGTGATTTATTAAAGTCCTTCTTGATGTCCTCTACCATCATCATGAGATATGCTTTTAAATCTAGGTCTAGGTTCTCAGGTGTGTTGGGGTTCCCTGGACTGGGCGAAGTGGGTGTGCTGGGTTCTGGTGATGGTGAGTGGTCTTGGTTCCTGTTAGTAAGATTCCTCCGTTTACCTTTCGCCATCTGGTAATCTCTGGAGTTAGTAGTTATAGTTGACTCTGTTTAGAGATTGTTCTTCTGGTGATTCTGTTACCGTCTATCAGCAGACCTGGGAGACAGATTCTCTCCTCTGAGTTTCAGTGCTCAGAGCACTCTCTGCTGGCAAGCTCTCTTACAGGGAAGGTGCGCAGATATCTTGTATTTGGACCTCCTCCTGGCCGAAGAAGAAGGCCCAAAACAGGACCTTTCTCAGACACTGTGTTGCTTTGGCAGTTCCCAGGTGGTACAGACTCTCACCTAAGCAGACTAAATTCCTAAGTTCCTTGGAGTCCCGGGACCAAGATGGCGACCGCTGCTGCTGTGGCTTAGGTCGCCTCCCCAGCCGGGCGGGCACCTGTCCTCCGGTCCGGACGGTGGCTGGCTGTCCCCGGCCCACACAGGGTGCTGCCTCAGCCCCTCTGTGCTTCTGCCTGTTCCAGAGGCTGTCAGGTTCTCTGGCGCACCCTCTCACCTGTTCAGACTAATTTCCTAAGTTCGGCGGGTCCCGGACCAAGATGGCGACCGCTGCTGCTGTGGCTTAGGTCGCCTCCCCAGCCGGGCGGGCACCTGTCCTCCGGTCCGGAAGGTGGCTGGCTGTCCCCGGCCCACACAGGGTGCTGCCTCAGCCCCTCTGTGCTTCTGCCTGTTCCAGAGGCTGTCAGGTTCTCTGGCGCACCCTCTCACCTGTTCAGACTAATTTCCTAAGTTCGGCGGGTCCCGGACCAAGATGGCGACCGCTGCTGCTGTGGCTTAGGTCGCCTCCCCAGCCGGGCGGGCACCTGTCCTCCGGTCCGGATGGTGGCCGGCTGTCCCCGGCCCACACAGGGTGCTGCCTCAGCGCCTCTGTGCTTCCGCCTGTTCCAGAAGCTGTCAGGTTCTCTGGCGCACCCTCTCACCTGTTCAGACTAATTTCCTAAGTTCGGCGGGTCCCGGACCAAGATCGACAACTCTTATAAATAAAAATATTTAAGTGGGGCTGGCTTACAGATGTTGGGGTTTAAAAATCCAAAACAACCCAAGCAGTCCCAAGTGTTCACCAAAGCAAAATCTTTATCTGAATTGGGCAGCAAAAACTAACCAGTCAGGGACTACAGTACAGACTATGAAGCTGACTTCATCTTTGAATGTTCATCTTAGTAAGCATGCAAGCAGATGACAAAAATTTACTGTACTCAAGTCACTAATGATTGATCAGGGCCACAGAGCAGACCCAGGAGCTGAATTGCAACCCTTAGCCAGAATGTTAAAGGTTTTTTTAAGCTTCTAACCACAAACATTTGTAGAGCAAGTGGGCCATGCCACCAAACAGAACTGGTAAGGTTGCGTGAGCCCAGATCCTAGGACTCTCAGAGACTTGAGATCAGCAGGAGTCGAGCTGCTTCCTATCGTATTCTGTACCTGCTCTAGAACGTGTAACCATGACATCCCACTGAGAGGACCACGGGCAGTCAGTCACATAATGTAACACCTGGTATCCTTCCCCATGCAAATAGAGCATCACCAACATCTCAAACTCAGCCAATAGAAACAGCTACCCCCTGAATCCCACCTTACTCCTCAAGTGTTTACATAGTTCCTGTCCATATGGAATAAAGTGAACAATTTATTTCACCAAGGATTGTCTGAGAATGGCTGTCATTACTGAGCTCTAACAGTTGGGCAAGAGTTCTCTCTCCTGAAGCATTCACCACTAGATCTTGGACCCACCCAGCTGTCCAGGTTCACGCTGCTACCACCACTGCCATGGTAGCCAATGAGAGACCTGGGACCTCTGCTACCTGCCCTGCACAGGCCACCCAAACACCCTCACTTCAGTTCTAAGGGCTGTATTACTCCCAACATTCCCAGCTGGACCAGAGCCCTGTGGAACCTATTCATCCCTGGTTCAGCTTCACCCTCCTCTGTCTGGTTTAGTGCAGAGGCATCTGATGCCCCAGAGGGAAGCTGGCAGATAGCAGACAGTAAACATCCATGCCAAGTTATGCCACAAATCAGGATTTATGGATAGGGGACTTCCTTAGGAACATGTCCTGTTCCCGTTGGTTGGATTATTCTAGAATTCATGTCTCAACTTGCCAACCAGGATGTCAGCTACCCATGTACATGTCTCCTTCTGACAATCAGGATATCAGTTGCCCAAGGAGGTCTTGGGAAATTAAACTTTATTTGAACCCTACTCAAGTATAATGTGGAAGTTTTATATAAAATGGAAGTTTTATTCAAAATGGCTTCAGTTTGGTTCCATCTTACACAGTTTCAGACATTTAGTTCATTGTCATCATGGCTGGAAGCACACAGGCAGACATGGTGCTAGAGAGGGATCTGAGAGCTCTACATCTTGAGATGTAGGCAGAAAAAGGAGACTATGTGCCACACTGGGCATAGTTTGAGCATAAGAGACCTCAAAGCCCACCCTACAATGACACACTTCCTCCAATAAGACCACACCTACTCCAACAATTCCATGCCTTCTAATAGTGCCACTCATCATGGCCAAACATATGAATCTATGGGGACCATACCTATTCAAACCTCCATATTAGCTGAGCATAATGGAACACAGAATAGACTGGAAGAGAGTGGTTATAAACATCAGCTGCCACCATGTGATAAGTTACAGAAACACTACTTGCCATGAGGATTTCCTTCCTTATTATGCAATGAATGCTTATATTGGTAGACAGTTCTTATCTCTCATTCTCTTGCCATAAAAGATTAAGCAATAACAATTTTGCACTATAGTGTTTATATTATGGAGCACAAGGAAAAGAGTACACATCACACAAAAACTTCACCTCTTCTGCAGTAAGTTACACACAGAGAAGTGGAAATGATGACAAATACACTGTCTTTATTCAGAGGTTAACTATAGCTCAAAGAGACAGGTGCCAAATAGCAAAGGGTGGCTGGGATGGTTAGCCAGGCCCAAAGGGCCCAGATAAAGTCTCTCCCCCAGTATGTCTCTGAGAATGCTTCTCCATAAGAACAGCATTCAGTTTTGTAGACTCGGTAGATTGGTTACCCTCCTATATGGGTGGACATCACTAGAAAAAGCAGGGATTTTTCCCCATTACTTCCTGTGTGCTGGTTTCAGCTGTGATATCCAAACTTTTCTGTACTTAGACTTGAATTTATGCCATCAACTCCCAGGGTCTCAGGTTTTTAGACAAGAACTCAACTATACCACTGAATGCCCTGGGACTCCAACTGATAGATGGCATATGTGGACCCTTCTTGACCTCTGTAACTGAGTAATCCAATTATTCGTGATAGATAGATGACAGACAGACGGAAAGACAGACAGACAGATATGTGCATATAGAGAGAATTATATTTATGGTATGTTGGCTCTGTTTCTTTGGAAAGGACTAGCACAGTTGGTTATATCTTGGGCTTCACTTATACCCAAATCCAATGTCGTATCCTCAGATGAGCAAATAAGCTCCTTTTCCCTATCTTCCACTGGAGATACCTACTGACTGAAATTCAGCCAGAAGCCAAAGAGCTCTTGACTAAAATCCCAATAGGTCATTCTCCTGGGCACAAAGCAGGAAGAAAAAGCGTTGTGGTTCATGTTGGAGTAGCAGATAGAGTGGGCAATGAAAGCTATCCCAAAACCTTGTGTTCTTGTGAACTCTCAATGCAGACTAGAACCCTAGAACTCTCAACCCAGAAAGCTACCTGCTCCACCTCAGAGTCCATTTGAAAGCATTGTCTCTTAAAATAGCATTCTCAGCCTAAAGGACTCATTCGTATTTCTTATGTGGCCCTGCCTCAGGGCCTGGTCTCAGGGCATGGGAGGGATGCTCACCATGAAGCTTTGGTTTGAAAACAGTCTTTAAAGACGGCTCCACATCGGAGCATAAGAGCCTTTAAGTTTATTCCTCTTTAAGAGAAGCAATCTATTATTATGTGATAATTATTTTTAAAACAACAATAAGAGTTTTGAGGCCACCAAGCCACTGAATGCATTCCAGCATGGAACTTCTTGCTAAGTAGTGAAATTGCATTCCGAAGCACTCGCAAACAACCTAATCAGCCAGGTGCAAGGCTCTCAATCACAGGCCTCAAAACACATAATCAAGTATCAGTCAGCAGGTGTTTTAGGTGAAGATGGAAATAAACAGTTGCCTTTGTGGATGTTTGAGGGTTTTCACAACATTAAGATGAAGAACCTCACACTCAAGCAAGCCGACTTCAAAAGCATCCCTGTTCAACGAACTCAGGCAATAATCATCACAGGAGACTTCAACCATACCGCAGTTTGAAAAGCCTTTGGTCTTACCAGGGGAATCTGTTTAATTCCTTTATTCCCAGGATATTTACAGGCTCACCCTTGGGTAGGGTGAGTCTTTGAAAACTCGCTGGAACACAATCTCTTATCAAATGAAAGATTCTGATCCTCTTAGAGAAAAGCATATTCAGACTGTGTATATACACTCAGTGCCATGACTCTGCGGATTCATCCCACCTGTCTCTCCAATGTGAGAGGGGAAGAACTAGGAGCTGTGAAGAAAAAGCCATTCCTTTTCTTTTCCTTCCCCATACATTCAAAATGGCTTCTCTGAGTCCCCATAGTTAATCTAACTTAGCCTTATGAAAAATGCTGACAGATCAGGGGAACAATTTAAGGAGACCATCTTCAATAGAAAACAATCTTCTAAATCAAAATCGAGACACTCAGAAGTCTGAGTAACTTTTTTACTGCTATGAAGAGATGCCATAATCAAGGCAAACTTATAAAAGAAAGCAACTAGTTGAAGGATTGTTTTTAATTTCTTTGGGTGAATCCAAGACAAGACCATCATGTCAGGAAGCACGGAAGCAGGCAGGCATGTATGGCACTGGAGCAGTAACTGAGAGCTTATATTTAATCCACAAGTTGGAGGCAGAGGGAAAAAAAGAGCTAACTGGGAATGGTGTGGGTTTTTAAAACCTCAAGCTCACTCCCAGTGACACACCTCACCCAACAAGGCCACATTTCCTGATCCTTCCCAGACAGTTCCACCAACTGCAGACCAATCTGAACAGGGCTGAACATGTCAGAGAGTCAAAGATGAGTAACCCCAAGAGGCTTCATCTTTCATTGCCACCAGGGCCTGAAACCTGCTGACCACTGAAATTCTCTTTACAATTTCTCGTGGATGTCACCTTTCATTTTCTGCCATGGAATTCAGCTGAGTTCTTGTGTGTGTCTGAGACTTTTGTATCTCAGACTCTGTAGATTGGGACTATTATAAAGCTAGTCACTTTTTGTCATACCAGCTGCGGTTGTACACAACACCAGTAACCTCAGCACTCACGAGGCTGATGCAGGAGGAACTATATTGGTATGCTAATCTAGACTATACATCATGAGTTTAAGACCAGCCTGGGCAACTTAGTGAGACCCTGTCCAAAACCAAAAGGTTTTTCTCTAAATAGAGAATCTAGATGTTTATTTTTGGACTTTCCTTGCCTTCCTTTGTCATGCCAATCCCTTCTTTTTTTCTGTATACGTTCACTCTCTTCTTCTCCCAACGGACTGGGAAATGTTAATCTAGATTAGATCTCTTCCTATCAGAGAGAACTCGTTAGCCCTTTGGCCCTCTACCACTGTTGGGTTGCATAGGATTAAACTGAACTGGAAATGTCTTCAGAATTCTATCACAGGAACAACTCAGACCAATTCAGAAGAGAATTTTCCCTAATGGTATTTCAATAAAGTTTTCACCTCTCAGATCAGATAGAAAATAGCTTGCTAAGAGGGGAGCTCAGGCAAATCTCTGCTTGTGCATAATGTCCTAGAATTGATAGAATATGTATATTTTAAGGAGGGGGATACATGAGAATGGCATATACCACAGAGACTACATATCCCAACAGTGGGCATCTGTGCACTAGAGAGGCTGAGACCACAGTAGATGTTCAGTTAATAAACCTGGATGCCTCAACAGTCATAATCTGATGTTGAAGGCCTAGAAGATTTCTGAGGAGTCATGATCTTCAGTAAAGACTGAGGAAGCTGGAGTCTGATATCAATGAAGGATGGCCAAGATGACAACAGCAGCAGCAACAACAACAGGCAATGGTGGCAGCAACAGTACACAACAAGAAGCAAAGACACACAGGCAACATTGCCTCTTTCTCAGAACTCTTTCTAGCTAGGATACCCACTGGAAAGGGCGGCCTGCTCTGAGAGAGAGTCTCCTCTCCACTAATCCATTCTGGAAATGTCTTATAGACTCCACACTTCCCTCTTCTCTCTCTCTCTCTCTCTCTCTCTCTCTCTCTCTCTCACACACACACACACACACACACACACACACACACACACACTGGATTCTGGGGAAGGAAACTTCATGATCTTCAGATATGCACTCACTGCTGAGTCCACCAGTCTCCATTGGATAGCTCCACACCCATGACCACACAGAAAACCCTGGTTAAATCCAGTGAGTCAGTCCCAAAACAAAACAAAAAGACAAACATGGGAAAGGGACGTGTTGCTAAAGTTTTTTCTCAAGGGGAGATGTGAGCAATGCCTCCCCCTCCTCCTGAGGTCCCAATGGCAGACACAGGTATGATTCCCCCAGAGTTCATTCTAGAGGACCAGTGAGTTTACTGGGCATATTTACGAAGAATAGGCAAGGGGATACTTACTGAAACATGGGCGCTTCCCCTAAAAGGCTGCACCAGAAGGGATGAAGGCTTCCCTATAGCCACAGGTGGGCCACCTGTTGCCCATCTTCTCCGGCCTATATACTCTAGCACAGCCCTCAAGGCCATGTGCAGTTAAGACAGCACTATACACAGTGGATCATGTTCTATAGCAGCTGGATACTCAGGTGGGGGCCCTGTGACCCTCTCTTCCTACTGGAAAGGGGCAATGTAAACAGTCGACAAGCCTAGATGGGATGGTCTTGGCAAGCAGGCAGAGCTGACCTCCCAAAGATGGGTCAGAGGATAGTCATATACAGTAATCCTATCGGGAGGATGGGAGGGGGCTGGCAGGGGTGATAGACAAAAGAGGGGCAACAAAAGTAATCAGAAGACATTATTTACATGTATAAAGGTGTCAAAAGAAAAAATTTTTATTGCAAATTTAAATTGACCATCCCAGCCTGCCTCCTTAAATGTAAGAATTCTTTCTACATTCCCTTGTGTCTCAAAGGAAAAGGGCCTCTGCTTTTCTCTAAAACAATTCATTCTCATCAGCTTTTCCCTCATTAGTAGTATTGACCCATCACCATTTGTATGTCTTGCAATGTTAAATTAGAGGTTGGGATACAAGAAACCAACATATCCCGATGACTATATTTCAAACATTAGACCAAGAGCCAGTCTTTGACTTTTTTTTTTTTTTATTTCTTTTTTTTTTTCCATTTTTTATTAGGTATTTAACTCATTTACATTTCCAATGCTATACCAAAAGTCCCCCATATCCAACCACCCCCACTCCCCTGCCCACCCACTCCCCATTTTTGGCCCTGGTATTCCCCTGTACTGGGGCATATAAAGTTTGCAAGTCCAATGGGCCTCTCTTTCCAGTGATGGCCGACTAGGCCATCTTTTGATATATATGCAGCTAGAGTCAAGAGCTCCGGGGTACTGGTTAGCTCATAATGTTGTTCCACCTATAGGGTTGCAGATCCCTTTAGCTCCTTGGCTACTTTCTCTAGCTCCTCCATTGGGAGCCCTATGATCCATCCATTAGCTGACTGTGAGCATCCACTTCTGTGTTTGCTGGGCCCCGGCATAGTCTCACAAGAGACAGCTACATCTGCGTCCTTTCAATAAAATCTTGCTAGTGTATGCAATGGTGTCAGCGTTTGGATGCTGATTATGGGGTGGATCCCTGGCTATGGCAGTCTCTACATGGTCCATCCTTTCATCTCAGCTCCAAACTCCGTCTCTGTAACTCCTTCCATGGGTGTTTTGTTCCCAAATCTAAGGAGGGGCATAGTGTCCACACTTCAGTCTTCATTCTCCTTGAGTTTCATGTGTTTAGCAAATTATATCTTATATCTTGGGTATCCTAGGTTTGGGGCTAATATCCACTTATCAGTGAATACATATTGTGTGAGTTTCTTTGTGAATGTGTTACCTCACTCAGGATGATGCCCTCCAGGTCCATCCATTTGGCTAGGAATTTCATAAATTCATTCTTTTTAATAGCTGAGTAGTACTCCATTGTGTAGATGTACCACATTTTCTGTATCCATTCCTCTGTTGAGGGGCATCTAGGTTCTTTCCAGCTTCTGGCTATTATAAATAAGGCTGCTATGAACATAGTGGAGCATGTGTCCTTCTTACCTGTTGGGGCATCTTCTGGATATATGCCCAGGAGAGGTATTGCTGGATCCTCCGGTAGTACTATGTCCAGTTTTCTGAGGAACCGCCAGACTGATTTCCAGAGTGGTTGTACAAGCCTGCACTCCCACCAACAATGGAGGAGTGTTCCTCTTTCTCCACATCCTCGCCAGCATCTGCTGTCACCTGAATTTTTGATCTTAGCCATTCTGACTGGTGTGAGGTGGAATCTCAGGGTTGTTTTGATTTGCATTTCCCTGATGATTAAGGATGTTGAACATTTTTTCAAGTGCTTCTCTGCCATTCGGTATTCCTCAGGTGAGAATTCTTTGTTCAGTTCTGAGCCCCATTTTTTAATGGGGTTATTTGATTTTCTGAAGTCCACCTTCTTGAGTTCTTTATATATGTTGGATATTAGTCCCCTATCTGATTTAGGATAGGTAAAGATCCTTTCCCAATCTGTTGGTGGTCTTTTTGTCTTATTGACGGTGTCTTTTGCCTTGCAGAAACTTTGGAGTTTCATTAGGTCCCATTTGTCGATTCTCGATCTTACAGCACAAGCCATTGCTGTTCTGTTCAGGAATTTTTCCCCTGTGCCCATATCTTCAAGGCTTTTCCCCACTTTCTCCTCTATAAGTTTCAGTGTCTCTGGTTTTATGTGAAGTTCCTTGATCCACTTAGATTTGACCTTAGTACAAGGAGATAAGTATGGATCGATTCGCATTCTTCTACACGATAACAACCAGTTGTGCCAGCACCAATTGTTGAAAATGCTGTCTTTCTTCCACTGGATGGTTTTAGCTCCCTTGTCGAAGATCAAGTGACCATAGGTGTGTGGGTTCATTTCTGGATCTTCAATTCTATTCCATTGGTCTACTTGTCTGTCTCTATACCAGTACCATGCAGTTTTTATCACAATTGCTCTGTAGTAAAGCTTTAGGTCTGGCATGGTGATTCCGCCAGAAGTTCTTTTATCCTTGAGAAGACTTTTTGCTATCCTAGGTTTTTTGTTATTCCAGACAAATTTGCAAATTGCTCCTTCCAATTCGTTGAAGAATTGAGTTGGAATTTTGATGGGGATTGCATTGAATCTGTAGATTGCTTTTGGCAAGATAGCCATTTTTACAATGTTGATCCTGCCAATCCATGAGCATGGGAGATCTTTCCATCTTCTGAGATCTTCTTTAATTTCTTTCTTCAGAGATTTGAAGTTTTTATCATACAGATCTTTCACCTCCTTAGTTAGAGTCACGCCAAGATATTTTATATTATTTGTGACTATTGAGAAGGGTGTTGTTTCCCTAATTTCTTTCTCAGCCTGTTTATTCTTTGTATAGAGAAAGGCCATTGACTTGTTTGAGTTTATTTTATATCCAGCTACTTCACCGAAGCTGTTTATCAGGTTTAGGAGTTCTCTGGTAGAATTTTTAGGGTCACTTATATATACTATCATATCATCTGCAAAAAGTGATATTTTGACTTCCTCTTTTCCAATTTGTATCCCCTTGATCTCCTTTTGTTGTCGAATTGCTCTGGCTAATACTTCAAGTACTATGTTGAAAAGGTAGGGAGAAAGTGGGCAGCCTTGTCTAGTCCCTGATTTTAGTGGGATTGCTTCCAGCTTCTCTCCATTTACTTTGATGTTGGCTACTGGTTTGCTGTAGATTGCTTTTATCATGTTTAGGTATGGGCCTTGAATTCCTGATCTTTCCAAAACTTTTATCATGAATGGGTGTTGGATCTTGTCAAATGCTTTTTCTGCATCTAACGAGATGATCATGTGGTTTTTGTCTTTGAGTTTGTTTATATAATGGATTACATTGATGGATTTTCGTATATTGAACCATCCCTGCATCCCTGGAATAAAACCTACTTGGTCAGGATGGATGATTGCTTTAATGTGTTCTTGGATTCGGTTAGCGAGAATTTTATTGAGGATTTTTGCATCGATATTCATAAGAGAAATTGGTCTGAAGTTCTCTATCTTTGTTGGATCTTTCTGTGGTTTAGGTATCAGAGTAATAGTGGCTTCATAAAATGAGTTGGGTAGAGTACCTTCTACTTCTATTTTGTGAAATAGTTTGTGCAGAATTGGAATTAGATCTTCTTTGAAGGTCTGATAGAACTCTGCACTAAACCCATCTGGTCCTGGGCTTTTTTTGGTTGGGAGACTATTAATAACTGCTTCTATTTCTTTAGGTGATATGGGACTGTTTAGATGGTCAACTTGATCCTGATTCAACTTTGGTACCTGGTATCTGTCCAGAAATTTGTCCATTTCGTCCAGGTTTTCCAGTTTTGTTGAGTATAGCCTTTTGTAGAAGGATCTGATGGTGTTTTGGATTTCTTCAGGATCTGTTGTTATGTCTCCCTTTTCATTTCTGATTTTGTTAATTAGGATTTTGTCCCTGTGCCCTTTAGTGAGTCTAGCTAAGGGTTTATCTATCTTGTTGATTTTCTCAAAGAACCAACTCCTCGTTTGGTTAATTCTTTGAATAGTTCTTCTTGTTTCCACTTGGTTGATTTCACCCCTGAGTTTGATTATTTCCTGCCGTCTACTCCTCTTGGGTGAATTTGCTTCCTTTTTTTCTAGGGCTTTTAGATGTGTTGTCAAGCTGCTAGTATGTGCTGTCTCCCGTTTCTTCTTGGAGGCACTCAGCGCTATGAGTTTCCCTCTTAGAAATGCTTTCATTGTGTCCCATAGGTTTGGGTACGTTGTGGCTTCATTTTCATTAAACTCTAAAAAGTCTTTAATTTCTTTCTTTATTCCTTCCTTGACCAAGGTATCATTGAGAAGAGTGTTATTCAGTTTCCACGTGAATGTTGGCTTTCCATTATTTATGTTGTTATTGAAGATCAGTCTTAGGCCATGGTGGTCTGATAGGATACATGGGACAATTTCAATATTTTTGTATCTATTGAGGCCTGTTTTGTGACCAATTATATGGTCAATTTTGGAGAAGGTCCCGTGAGGTGCTGAGAAGAAGGTATATCCTTTTGTTTTAGGATAAAATGTTCTGTAGATATCTGTCAGGTCCATTTGTTTCATAACTTCTGTTAGTTTCACTGTGTCCCTGTTTAGTTTCTGTTTCCACGATCTGTCCTTTGAAGAAAGTGGTGTGTTGAAGTCTCCCACTATTATTGTGTGAGGTGCAATGTATGCTTTGAGCTTTACTAAAGTGTCTCTAATGAATGTGGCTGCCCTTGCATTTGGTGCGTAGATATTCAGAATTGAGAGTTCCTCTTGGAGGATTTTACCTTTGATGAGTATGAAGTGTCCCTCCTTGTCTTTTTTGATAACTTTGGGTTGGAAGTCGATTTTATCCGATATTAAAATGGCTACTCCAGCTTGTTTCTTCAGTCCATTTGCTTGGAAAATTGTTTTCCAGCCTTTCACTCTGAGGTAGTGTCTGTCTTTTTCCCTGAGATGGGTTTCCTGTAAGCAGCAGAATGTTGGGTCCTGTTTGTGTAGCCAGTCTGTTAGTCTATGTCTTTTTATTGGGGAATTGAGTCCATTGATATTAAGAGATATTAAGGAAAAGTAATTGTTGCTCCCTTTTATTTTTGTTGTTAGAGTTGGCATTCTGTTCTTGTGGCTGTCTTCCTTTTGGTTTGTTGAATGATTACTTTCTTGGTTGTTCTAGGGCGTGATTTCCGTCCTTGTATTGCTTCTTTTCTGTTATTATCCTTTGAAGGGCTGGATTCGTGGAAAGATATTGTGTGAACTTGGTTTTGTCGTGGAATACTTTGGTTTCTCCATCTATGGTAATTGAGAGTTTGGCCGGGTATAGTAGCCTGGGCTGGCATTTGTGTTCTCTTAGTGTCTGTATAACATCTGTCCAGGCTCTTCTGGCTTTCATAGTCTCTGGTGAAAAGTCTGGTGTAATTCTGATAGGCCTTCCTTTATATGTTACTTGACCTTTCTCCCTTACTGCTTTTAATATTCTATCTTTATTTAGTGCATTTGTTGTTCTGATTATTATGTGTCGGGAGGAATTTCTTTTCTGGTCCAGTCTATTTGGAGTTCTGTATGCTTCTTGTATGATCATGGGCATCTCTTTTTTTATGTTTGGGAAGTTTTCTTCTATTATTTTGTTGAAGATATTAGCTGGCCCTTTAAGTTGAAAATCTTCATTCTCATCAATTCCTATTATCCGTAGGTTTGGTCTTCTCATTGTGTCCTGGATTACCTGGATGTTTTGAGTTAGGATCCTTTTGCATTTTGTATTTTCTTTGACTGTTGTGTCGATGTTCTCTATGGAATCTTCTGCACCTGAGATTCTCTCTTCCATTTCTTGTATTCTGTTGCTGATGCTCGCATCTATGGTTCCAGATCTCTTTCCTAGGGTTTCTATCTCCAGCGTTGCCTTGCTTTGGGTTTTCTTTATTGTGTCTACTTCCCCTTTTAGTTCTAGTATGGTTTTGTTCATTTCCATCACCTGTTTGGCTGTGTTTTCCTGCTTTTCTTTAAGAGCCTGTAACTCTTTAGCAGTGCTCTCCTGTAAATCTTTAAGTGACTTATGAAAGTCCTTCTTGATGTCCTCTATCATCATCATGAGAAATGTTTTTAAATCTGGGTCTAGATTTTCGGTTGTGTTGGGGTGCCCAGGACTAGGTGGGGTGGGAGTGCTGCGTTCTGATGATGGTGAGTGGTCTTGATTTCTGTTAGTAGGATTCTTACGTTTGCCTTTCGCCATCTGGTAATCTCTGAAGCTAGCTGTTTTAGTTGTCACTGTTAAGAGCTTGTTCTTCAGGTGACTCTGTTAGCCTCTATGAGCAGACCTGGAGGGTAGCACTCTCCTTAGTTTCAGTGGGCAGAGTATTCTCTGCAGGCAAGCTCTCTTCTTGCAAGGCAGGTACCCAGATATCTGGTGTTCGAACCAGACTCCTGGCAGAAGTTGTGTTCCACTCACTAGAGGTCTTAGGATCACGTGTGGAATCCTGTGTGGGCCCTTGCGGGTGTCAGGCGACTCAGCTGGCAAGGTAGCCGGGGCTCGAGTGGAGTGGAAGGGGTTTGTGCCCCAGATCAAGCCCGGGTAGCCTGCTTCCCTATGTACCGCAGTCTCAAGTTCCACGCGATTGGATTGGGGTAGGCGCTGTGTTCCACTCACCAGAGGTCTTAGGGTCCCGTGGGGAGTCCCGTGTGGGCCCTTGCGGGTGTTGGGCAAGACTCTGCTGTCAAGGTAGCCCGGGGCTCGAGTCTCGAGTCGAGCGGAAGGGACTTGTGCCCCAGATCAGGCCCGGGTAGCCTGCTTCCCTATGTACCACAGTCTCAAGTTCCGCGCGATTGGATTGGGGCAGGCACTGTGATCCACTCACCAGAGGTCTTAGGGTCCCGTGGGGAGTCCCGTGTGGACCCTTGCGGGTGTTGGGCAAGACTCTGCTGGCGAGGTAGCCCGGGGCTCGAGTCTCGAGTCGAGCGGAAGGGCAGTCTTTGACTTTTAAACCCCCTCACCAACATGAAGGATTAAGAGGGTCAAAAGAGCTAAGAACCCCAAGAAGGTTTTGGAGTAGAAACACTGGAGCGCTGGCGGATCAAGCAGATGTCTTACTCGCCTTAACCCAGCAATAAAGCTTTACTGGGGATAACTTGAAGAAATTAATAAATGTCTACTGAAATTGAGGGATTAGAAGGACTTGGAACCAGTTCATGCCTAGGATACTCAGAGCAGCCTATGGCCACAGGGTAGAGAGCTGATTCCAGAAAGCAGCCTCATGCCTAGGCAGCGAACGTAAGACTCTTGTTCCAGAAGAAGCTATCTGGAAGAGTGGGCCCATGGTAAGAGGCTCCAGGCAGTGCTGGTGGGTAAGGCTTAAGGACTAATGAGGGATGATCGGGATTAAAAGGAGCTGCAGCTGAAATGGTCTACCAAATGAACACCCAGGATACTAATGGAAATGCTTATCAGGACTCTGCTGTAAGCACCTTCTGACCATTGGGACCACATATGCATGTGGGGATGGGGGTGGGGCTTTCACTGAATCATGGGAATCCTACATTTTCAAAATGGAGTGGGTCTACCTCCCCCAGCAATTATCAACTGCCAATAACTCCATAAATGCCATTATCCGTGCCAGCATTTTGGCTGGCTTCATCTTCTGTGGGTCTTATGTAGGTAACCCTGGCTTCTGTGTGTTTAAGAGTGCAAGAGCCACATTTCCACAAAATGGCATTCCACAGCATTCCTCCACACCTCTGGCTCTTACCCTCTTTTTGCCTCTTCTTCCATGATGTTCCCTGAGCTTTGGGGTGGGTTTTAACCCTTTTTAGGGTTGAGCACTCAGTCTCTTATTCTCAGTATTTTGACCAGTTGTTGGGGTTTGAGTGAGACTGCCCCCCCATAGGCTCAGGGATTTGAATATTTGGATCCCAGGGTGATGAATGGTGCTGTTTGGGGAGAAGAAGGAAGTGTGGCTTTGTTGGAGGAAGTTGGACTTGGGGTGTTTAAAGACTTGAACCACTTGTAGTTTGCTCTCTCTGCTTCCTGCTTGTGGTTCAAAATGTGAGCTCTTGGCTTCTCTTCATGCCACCATGCCTGCCACTGTCTGCCACCATGGACGCCTAAACCCTCAGGAACTGTAAGCCCAGATAAATCTTTCCTTCTACAACTTGCCTTGGGTCATGGTGCTTTGTCACAGCAACAGAACAGCAACCAATACACCTGTTATATACCTCTTTGTGTTGAACGTTGCATACAACTTTGAATACATATTTTCAGAAGTGCATTGTAAGTTTGAGTAGATGTAAATAGACTCTCCGTCTCTCTCTTTTCACACACACACACTCACACACTCATACATACACACAGAGAGAGAGAGAGAGAGAGAGAGAGAGAGAGAGAGAGAGAGAGCACAGTGATGCAGGCTTATAATCCCAGAAATTAGAAGACAGAAGCAAGACAAGCTATCCAGAGCAATCTGGACAACATAGCAAGGCCCTATCTCAACAAAACAAAACAAAACAAAAACAGAGGTAGCTCAATGGTAAACATTGCTTAGCATGCACGATTACTGCCAAAAATATATAATTCTTCTTCTAGGAGATAAGAATTATTTACACTGGTATACTCCTCACTCAGTACTTCCTTTCTAAAGGCTTTAATTATTCTATGTAGTGAACTTGTCGGATAGTACAGGCCACAGCTGCATTCTTTTCTCCCCTGTTTTTGTTGTGTGTTTAATATACTTGTTAAGATTTCAATTGGCACAGTAATTATACATATTTATGAGATACAGTGTATGATGATCAGTACTTCTATGATCTTTCAATACTTCTATGCAGTATATGATGATCAGGCCAAGGTAATTGGTATATCTATTGCCTCCGGACTTTATCATTTTGCTATGTTGGGAACAGACTCCGCTACCTATTTGGAAATATTTGATTGATTATTGTCAAGCACAGTGATCCCACTGTGCTACCTAACATTAGGAGCTGTTCCTTCTCCTATACGCCTGCACCTGCTGCTCTTAGCCATCCCAGCCCCATCATTCCCTCCCCCAGGTGTTTTGTTTTATGTTTCATAGCTTATATAAATCAAAATGTCTTGCATCTTCTGCTGTTGCTGAGGTACACACACACAAAGATATATGGAGGTGTTGGTAGAAGGAGCTGTCAGAAAACAGTGAGAACCAAAGGACATGGTGTTGACTTGACACTCCATCAAACAAGATTATTCGTTCATCTCCTAGTTGCAGATGCTGAGGATGCGCAAAGAAAAGTAAAGAAGAAAAATATTAAACAAATAACTAGAAAGAGATGCTGGGGGTGTAGCTCAGTTGGTAGAATGCGCTGGGTTTCATCCCCAGCACTGCATAAACCAGGTGTGGAGGTGCCTGTGTAGAATCCTGTCACATGAGGGGTAGGGGCTGTTGGATCCTAAAGTCAAGGTTGTGCTGTGCCTATAGCTCTGTGAGTAAATCACTTACCACACAAGGGTGAAGATCTGAGTTCAAAGAAACCCACATAGAACCAGACACAGTAAGCATGTGCTTCTAATCCCAGTGCTGTTGTGGTGAGGTGGGAGGTGGACACAGGAGAATCCTCAGACACTCACAGGCCAGCTCCTCTGGCACACCCAGGGGCCAAGAAAAGACCCTGCCTCAAATAAGGTAAAAATCAAGGACTGTCACTCAAGGCAGCCTTTTTTTCTTTCTTTCTTTTTTATTAGATATTTTCTTCATTTACATTTCAAATGTTATCCCCTTTCCTGGTTTCCCCTCTGAGGACCCCCTATGCCATACCCTCTCCCCCTGCTCACTAACTCACCAATGCCTGCTTCCTGGTCCTGGCATTCCCCTACACTGGGGCATAGAGCCTTCACAGGCCAAGGGCCTCTCCTCTCATTGATGACCAACTGGGCCATCCTCTGCTACATATGCAGCTGGAGCCATGTGTCCCACCATGTATACTCTTAGGTTGGGAGCTCTGGGGGTACTGGTTAGTTCATATTGTTGTTCCTCCTATGGGGCTGCAAACCCCTTCAGCTCCTTGGATCCTTTCTCTATAGCTCCTGTGTTCAGCCCAATGGTTGTCTGTGAGCATCCACCTCTGTATTTAAGACTGCCTTTTCAATCCCTCATACCTGTCATGTCATGTGTTTGCCTGAACTCACAACAAGAACACTCACACACACATACACACACACACACACACACACACACACACACAAACTGAACCCACAAAAGATTTTTAAAAGAACCTCAGGGTCATCCTTAGCTACATAGGTTTGAGGCCAATCTGGGGTGCATAAGACTATGTCTCAACAACAAAAAGGATAGGAAAGGATGATAGAGGGAATCATAAGACATGATTATAACATGGGAAAAACACTTCCTTCATAATTATGTTAAATACACCATTGCCAAGATGTCAACACATAATGTACATTACTCTTCACACTTAGAAACATCAGTAGGTAAAAATGATGGACCTGGAGATCTCCACCCACCCATGCTGTCCCACACTTTCAGACCTCGCTCCCATCATTTTCCCTGTGCTTTAACTTTGCCTGGTACTGTAGCTTCCACCCCTCATCAAAGATGCTTTTATTTTTTTCCAGCAGACAGACGACTGCTTCAGAGAGCCACAAGTGTGAGTGTGGGGTGTCCATCCCTACCTGATACATATTCAACACAGTCTCTACACATAAGACTCATGGATCACTGAAGAAGAGAGGGAATGGAAGATTGGAAGAGCCAGAAGGCCAGGAGGCCTGCTGCTGGACAGTGTCTCCTAGACATGACAGAGAAAATGCATCCATGAAACGTCAACAATACGGTTTCCCAAAACAAGGCCTTCATAATGACTACAGCAGTCAACATGCCAATGTAAACAGGGGAAATATCCCAAGGTCCCAACTCTAGATGAAGAGATATAGACAATCAGTTGCTGAGAGAGAATCAGTTTTCTGATCCCCTGACACATTAATTCAACTCCAAGTGGTCAGCCCTAAACACATGTATATACAAGCAACTCTTCTAGGTGTGTGGGTATGTGTGGGTGTGTGTGGGTGTGTGAGTGTGTGTGGGTGTGTGTGCTCACGCAAACAGTAATAATTAAAGAATAAAAGGCCTTAAATTTGCTACAGAATTTGGAGGACAGGGAACAGAGACTTGGAGGAGTAAGGGGGAGATACAAATGATATAAACACACTATGAAATTCTCAAAAAAAAGTTAAAAATTACAGTTTTTAAAATAATAAATACTATAGAAAGATTTTTTTAAAAGAGGAACTAACTCTCCCTAGAAGAGAACGGTGACCACTTTTGTATAAGGTTTGCCGTCTTTTCCCTGTCTACATAACCAAACCTACCAATACACCAGTACACAATTGCATTCCGTTGTTTTTAGGAAACAAGATAGAGTGTTTTACAACATACTTCTTTTTTAAGCTTGTCAATATTATAAACAATTTCCAAACCAGAACCTTCAGATCAGCCTCAAGCCCTACAACAGCTGCTATTGTTTATCACGTGCTGTGGCTCACAGCTGATTTAAGCGTCTCCCACTGAGAACCATTTGTGTTATTTCAATATTTCTGTATTTCCCAACAACGAGGCTTTGAAGATCTTGAATCTGAGCAGTTGTCTAGTTATTCATAAAGGTGAAAAGCTGAACATAAGCTTTCTTGGTCCAAGAACAAGAATAGTTACATCCTTGCGGTACCCAGTGAGGCTTTAGAAAAATTGTACCTATTCACCCTCCTCATCCTCTCCAACAATGGATGGTGTAGCTTTGCTGTTCTGTGGGCTCTTAGGAGTTGAGCTGAGGACCTTGTATACGCTGGGTAAGTGCTCTAGCACTAACCTGCACTTCTAACCCTTGATCTTTCCATTACCAATATGATCATTTTTAAATGCTCTAAATTTGCTTATTTCCTTTTCCTTCTTTCTCTCTCTCTCTTTCTTTCTTTCTCCTTCTTTTCCTCCTCCTCCTCCTCCTCCTCCTCCTCCTCCTCCTCCTCCTCCTCCTCCTCCTCCTCTTCTTCTCCTTCTTTTCCTTCTTCTTCTTGACACAGGAGCTCACCAACTATCCTGGGCTTGTCTTGAACTGGCATCCCTCATGCTAGGATTAAAGGTGTACATCTCCAGGCTCAGCCAGAATTTTCTTCATACTCAAGAATATGAAACTTTGGGGGCTTGAGAGATGGCCTAGTGTTTAAAAGCACTTGATGTTCTTGCAAAGAACTTTAGTTCAGTTCCTAGCACCCCCATAACAACGCACAGCTATCAGTTATTCCAGGTCCAGGACATCTGGCACCCTCTTCTCACGTCATGAGTACCAGGCATACATGTGGTGCACATACGCACATGCAGGCAAAAACACATACACGTAGGGTAAAAATAAATAAATCTTTAGGAAGAACTTCTCATATTCTGATAGTCATGTTTCCCTGTTCCTGTCTAGCCTATTTCTCTGGTAGACTTATGGCCTTATCTATCGATTTATTAATTTATTTGGAGCACACACAACACATAGCATACACGTGTTAAAACACACATATATGAAATAAAATAAATGAATCTTTAAATTAAATTAAAATTACTTAGAGTATTTCTTTGTGGTATTCATCATGAATTATTCTTCCCAGCCTTCCTTCTGACCTTTTTACTTTGTAAGGTTTTTTTTTTCTTCTCTGAGAGATTTAGCTTTCTCATTGCTCAATTATTTTCATGTCTCCTTCATGGTTTCCCTTATGGATAATACTGTCAGGCTCTTACCACCCATGATTATAAGAACAGTTGTCCATATTTTTCTTCTACAGGTTTTTAAGCTTCTCTTCTCCACTTAACTTGTTGCTTTATGCTGTATTGATTTTGGTATCAGAAGTGAAACCAGCATCCCATGGACCCAGATTCTCCATCCTGATTCACAATCATTGTCACATATAATCACTGTGACCATATTTCCACCTTAATGAACATATTTACATATTCCTTTATACTGGTTCCATAATTTATCTAGTTACTCTTGTATTATTGGGCAATTAGGGTGTTTGCAATTACATCAAACTACACCATGATTACCATAACAGAAGCTGAACTCTCATTCCTAACTTTATGTTTGTATGTGTGTTTGGGAGGTACAAAAGTGCCATCTCACATGTGGGAAGGTCAGAACAACTTGGGGAAGCTGGTGCTCTCCTTCCATCATGTGGGTTCCAAGAATCAAGCCCAAGTCATGTGGTTGGACAGCAATATCATTACCTACTGAGCCAACTCAGTGGCCCTTAAATGATGCTCCTAATAAACATGCTACTGCCTGGCACGGTGGTTCAGTGTTCAATCCCAGTATCCTGGAGACAGAGGCAGACTGATCTGGGCAGCTCTGAGCCAGGCTAGCTATGGTTATAGTGTGTGTGTGTGTGTGTGTGTGTGTGTGTGTGTGTGTGTGTGTGAGAGAGAGAGAGAGACAGAGACAGAGACAGAGACAGAGACAGAGACAGAGAGAGAGAGAGAGAGAGAGAGAGAGAGAGAGAACCACACTTTGTGCTTTCTCTAAATCCAGACCTTGCCCAGTCATTCCATTACTGTGAATTATATCCTCCCTCACCCTCTTGCTCAAACTGAATCCTTAGAAGTAATTCTTGAGTCTTCACTTTTCCTCAGCTTCACCCAGCCCACCACACAAGTGCCATCAGCTCTCTGGCTCGCTTACATCCCACTCCTGCAGTCCCCCTTTTCAAGGCACTGTCCCTCTCAGATGTCAACTGTAGCAGGCCCTCTGTCCCATCCCACAGGCATCTGTCTTCAGACAGTAGAGTGTCATTCTAGGATATACATCACAGCAAGTCACCTCCCTCCTTAGACCCCCTGATAGCTTCAAGCCCTCATCAAGTCCTAGAAGGGTTGTCAGCTGGGCCCGCCCACCTCTCTGACTCATATTCTGTCATGCATTCCTTCCGAGACCAGTTGCCAGGCACTGACCTCATTTCTAGTCCTTAAGTGGGCCAAGCTGGTTCCTAATTTAGTCCCGGATCCCTCACACTTGGCATTGGAGCAGGATAATTCCTTGAAGTGGGGACTGGCCTGCTCACCATAAAATGATGAACAGAATCCCTGCCCTCCATGCCTTAGATGCCATTAGGACCTCTCCAGCTATAAGAATAGAAAAATGTCTCATGGTCTGAGAGTGCAGCTCAGTAGACGAACACTTGTATAACATGCACAGGCCCTGGGTTCAAGCCTATGGATCAAACACTTACATAAAAAGAACCTTAAAACAATGCCAGATATCCACTGGGGAACAAAATCACACCAAACAAAAACCACTGAGTTAGGGCTTTGGCATAAGATCTTCCCTCTGAGGCATGTAGTTTGCAGGGATAGCTTAGCAACCAATAACCCCACATACATCAGTCTAAGCAAAGCAACTGGCCATTCTGCCCTAAGAGCTCCGCAACAACTACCCACTTGTAGTTAGTTCAAAGTCAAACATCCTGAAACTAGAAGGAAATGAGTAGAGCCAACCAGAACCAGCTCTAGATGAACAGGGTGCTCAGAGTGAATTTTTAAGAGGAAATTCCCAATTACTATCTTAGATCTGTGCATGACTAGGCATGTATGTCATTAAAACTGTGGATCATGGGGCTGGAGAGATGGCTCAGTAGTGAAGAGCACTGGCTGCTCTTACAAAAGACTTGTTAGATTCCCAGCACCTACACACCACGGGATTCACAACTAACTGGAACTCCATCCAATCCCAGAGGATCTGATGCCCCCACCTGACCTCCATGGACATCAGCCAAATACTTAAATGCACTAACTTTTTTTTTTTTAATTATGAGATTAAAGCCCCATCCCCAAGCTGAACGGTGATGGTGCATGCTTTTAATCCCAGCACATGGAAGGCAGAGGCAGGCGGATTTCTGAGTTCGAGGCCAGCCTGGTCTACAGAGTGAGTTCCAAGACAGCCAGAGCTATAAAGAGAAACCCTGTCTTGGAAAACCAAATAATAATAATAATAATAGTTAATTAATACCCATGCCCCATGCCTGTACAGAAGATCCAAGATTCTGTCTGCCAATAGTTTACTGGCAAAAGCTCACAAACAAGCTGCCCCTACCAACCAACCCTGCCTTCTTCAGGAGGCTTACAGGGAAGTTGCCCAGGTGAGAGAGGAATTCTGAGCAGCCTTGTTTGAGCCCACTCCTCCTTTGCTTCACACCCACTCCATGCATTCACTTTGCTTCTGAGTAAAAGCCCTCGCTGCTTCCCTGTTTGTTCAAACTCCTTTAATTCTTTGAAACCACCAGTAACCCGGAAACCACCAGTAATACTCTTCTAAAACATTCTACTGCTGAATCTTTATGCAAATATTTTTCTTATGATGAAGACTCAGATCACAGGCCACCTCCTGAGGAGGCCTTCCTTGTCTAGCCAGTCTGAAGTAATGTCCTCTCTCCTCTTCTTGCCCACTGGCATGTCCTGCTGCTAACAGCTCTTGTCCTGGTCTGGGGTAGCCTCGTCTAGTTACTATTTTGCTGTATGTTTCCTTGTTAACATATCAGCTTCAAGCCAAGAACAACCTGGTATCGATAAGAAGAGACTTAGAAGGTATCTGTTGGTAGAAAAATTATTAATCCTTGTAAGTAAAACCAAAGATCTCTTTGTGGTTAAATCTAATGTCCTAATGACGATGTTAAAGTTGATGTAGTAATTCTCTCCAACCTTTGGAAATCCTGATGGCTTGCTCATTTTGAGTCACCACTTCCTTTGGCTCTGGTGACCCTGTGTTGTCATAGTTGAGCCCAGATCTTAGGCTTCATTTCCAGTTTTCTCTCCAGAGCTCCTCTTCCTTAGCCCATCCCCAATGCACTTCTCTTCAGGGGGCTTCACCTCATGTCAATTTTAAACCCCCATCACTCAGAGTGGTAGCCTCAGCCACCCCTATGCTTCATCATCTACCTTACCACTCCCCAATCTATGTCTTTATTCCAAGTACGAGCAAACACTAGACCATCCCACTGGAATATCCCACAAGCTCTTCCAAGTTCAGTATCTCCAATCCAAATGCATCGCTTCTACCAACCCCAAGCTGCACCTCAACAGCTTCTTTGCCACAGTTGATTTTTCTAGCTGGGTGTGGTGGCACACGCCTTTAATCCCAGCACTCGGGAGGCAGGGGCAGGTGGATCTCTTGAGTTCGAGGCCAGCCTGGTCTACAAAGTGAGTTCCAGGACAGCCAGGGCTATACAGAGAAACCCTGTCTCGAAAAACAAACAAACAAACAAAAAAAAAAACAGTTGATTTTTCTGTGCCAACTTGACATTGCCAGAAGTGGCCAGGTTAACTGTTATTTCTAGATTTTTACATGGAAGTGTTTCCAGGTGAGTTTAGCGCTTGAATCCATGGACTCAATAGAGTAAATCACCCTTTCCCAGAGTAGGGGACTGTCGTCAAGCCCCCTAAAAAGCCTGAGTAAGTTCCAAAGGTGGGGCCAGGATGAATCTGCCTTCTTTTGCTTCCTGCATCGATTCTTGAGCCGTACATACATCTGCCCATGGCCTAGGATTCTCAGAATCTAGTTCTCTGGTCTTTGGGCTTTATAGTTTGCAGCTGATAGGCTGTGGTACTTCTCAGCTTCCATAGCAAGTAAGTTGACTCCTCACAATAAATCTCTCAAGGTGTTTGTGTAGCTAGATATCCTCGTCTGCTTCCTAAGAGACCTCTACCCTACACTCTCAGCTAACACAGCTTAGCTTCTGCCCCTGAAGCTCCTAGTGTCTTTGTGGGATTCCTATTGGGAGTTGAGACAACATCCTCCCAAGAGTCTTTGTGCCGGCTTTGATTTTTCTAGAACTTTTTTCCTTGCTACCTGCTTGAAACTCAGTGATTTCACATTACCTGAGTCAAAGACCAAATCTCTTCCTTTGCAGTCTCATTAGCCCAAACTACGCTTACCTTCTGGACCGTAAACACTTTCCTTGTCAAATCTGAAACATCCTCACAGCCCCTTCTCTGTGGGGGGATGCAGAGAATATATGCAAAACCAGCACACTGGATTTCCATCACCTTACCCTGGTTCTTGGCTTAGTCGTTACTACTTTTGTCTGAGTCTCCTACAACAGTGAGTTCTGTACACCCTGTTCTTCTGTCCTCTGTGCCTTAATAGACTCTTTAAGGCATAGTAACTCATTCCTGCCCTGCCTTTCTCACGTCACAGACTCCCTCCTACCACGGGTGCCTCTTACTTCTTCTGGACCACCAGAGACATCCTATCTGTGGGTGTACACTGATTAATAACCACAGTTTGCCTCTCCTAGCCAAGAATTTAACTTAAGAATTGCTTCTTTCGGCTGGATGTCCCAGTGTAAGGGAATGCCAGGACAGGGAAGTGGGAGTAGGGGAGTTGATGAGCAGGGGGAGGGGAGAGGGGGAACAGGGTGTCAGAAAGAAACCCAGGAAAGGGGATAACATTTGAAATGTAAATGAAGAAAATATCTAATAAAAAAAGAAAATTATTTTAAAAATTTTAAAAACAGAAAAGCAATAACAACAAAAAAGAATTGCTTCTTTCTATCCTTGGGTATATTCGTTAACCTTGACTGAGCATTTTAGCAATCCTCAGGGTATACAAAAGAAATTCAGAAATACTATACTTTAGTATCAAGAAAAGATGGGAAAACGCAATTGTGAAGTGTGAATTAAAAAGTTATACACTAAGTGTATCACTGTTCAGCCCCTGGCAGGCTAACACTGTCACCTCCCTGCGGGTACTGAGGCGCCAGCCTGGCATAGGGTGACAATATGTCCTGAGATGAACTGATGGGTACATGGAACCCAGATTTACCTGTCAGTCCCTCAAGCTGCCCATCAGGACAACCTCAGAGGGGCTTTCCAATGACATAGCCCTTGAAGGACCATAATCCTCTTAGAGTGCCCCAAGTGTTACTGGTGAGCAGACCCAGTGACCCAGGAAACGGACAAGTACCTCAGATACTGTCTGTTGTCTAAGCCATTTTCCCGAATTGAACATCTAAGAAAGGGAAATTGCCAATTCTACAAAATAATTAGAATTAGTGCCAGTCTCTTCCAGCTCAAAGGGAGTGAGCAGAAATTCATTTCATAAATTGTGTCAGTTGGTGCTAACAGAGGTCATGGGTTGAATCTTGGTCTCCTAGCAGAAAGTATGCGGACCCTGTATGATATGGATCTCTTTTAAGAATACACAGGCAAGCTGGGGATGTGGTTTTGTTGGCAGAGTGCCAGTCTGGCATGCACAAAGCCCTGGATTCAATTCCAAGCACTGCATAAAGCAGGCATAGCAAGCAGTGCCTGTGATCCCAGCACTTGGGAAGTAGGGGCAAGAGGCCACAAAGTTCGAAGTCATCCTTGTCTCTGTAGAATATTTGAAATCAGCTTGGACTATACCAGACCTTGTCTCCAAAACAAAACACCACCAGCAAAAACCCACCAGCACCCCCTTTCTCCTGGCCTTGGTGAGCTTGGGATTATACCCTTTTACATAGAATACCCTAGGTGTTTGGCATGTAACAATGGCCAACTTCTCAAAATTGTAGCCAGCGTCCTTGAAAGGCCTGTCAGACTCTGATAATGACCATGGAAGGGCCAGGAAAACAGCCTCCTAACAATTATCCACAACAAAATGTACAAAATGTATCCACCTTGCAATTTGTTAAAATAAGCAAACCCTTGCATGTTCTGCTGTTTTCTTCGCAGTGTGGGAATTAAAAAGAAATCCCTGCTCTCTGGCTGTTGTGACCTAGTTAAAGAAGAGAGACCTTTGCTTAAAATTATACCTTGCCGCTGAAATCACAGGCTTTTCCAAAACCAAAAGCACTCCTCCAGCCCGAACGTGGAGGGAGAGAGCAACAGAGCCCAAGTTTTCCAAAATGTCAAAGCCCAAGATCTCCCAAAAATATCCTACACCTCAAAGGTCATGAAACAAAAGAACGCCTACTCCTCCCCAGCCCCAAACTCATCAATCTCATGGCTCCTTTGAGAGATTGAGGTTCTGCGCCATCTCTTTTCTCTTCCAAATATCAGGCTGTCCTGCTGTTGTGCTGTTGTTCGTGAACCCCAAAACACCACCAAGGAGCTGACTCCAATGTAGTTGTACTAGGGTCTTTATTCAAGCTGGAGTTTGGGCAACATCACTGTCTCTGACACAGCAGAACGGGAGGGCGAATCCTCAGGCTCTCAGCCGGACTAGGCTTTATAAAGAGGAAATGACAGCAAGGCAGAGGGTTTCAGCCTGGCAAGCATCTAACTGTGTGACTATTGTAAACTGACAGGTGGGTGCTCTGAGGCAAAACCGTGAACAATCACAAACGGTCTGAAAGTACATCTGAAACAGACCCATCTTTAGCTGACTGTAGCTAGGAAGTAGCTAGGGAGTAACTCTGGGGTGTGGTTCAAGGACAAGCCGTGGGGTCCTTCCTGGTGCTTGGGTGCAGCCTGGGTTCAGCTGCAGGTCTAGTTCTCAGGTTCTTTTTCTTTTAAGAGGGAGGCCCGTCCCAAGATGAAGTAGATTTGGCCTCTCACTGCTGGCTCCTGGGACTTAGCTGCCTGTACCTCTGTCTGCCATGTTTGTAACCACCTCTTACCTGTTTTGAAAATTTTTGCTTAGTGATTTACTGATTAATTGGCTGATTGATTCTGTGTGACTGATTGACTGATTGGTGGATTTGACTGACTGATTGATACTGTGTGTGTTTGCGTGAATGCTCATGTGTGCAGGTATATGTGTTCATGTGTGTGGGTGCACGTGTTTGTGGTGTGTGTTAAGGTCATGGGTTAACCTCAAGTGTCTTCTGTCACTTTCCATCTTGTTCTTTGAGACAAGGGTTTCACTTTAACCTGGAACTACCAGTTCTTCTAGGCCACTGGCCTGATGCATGGAAGGGACCCTCCCAACTCCACCTCCTCAGAGCTGGGGTTAAAAACGAGCTGTGGGCTGGAGACACACCTCAGCAATCCAAAACCTACTCTGTTCTCTCAGAGGACCTGGGATCAGTTCCCAGCACCCACATGGCAGTGCACAGGCATCTGTAACTCCAGTTCCAGGCCATCCGATGCCCTCTTCTGGCTTCCATGAGCATTGCACACCCATCATCATGCATATCCTCACACAGCAGACAAGACACTCACAAGCATAAAATAAAACAAATCTAAAAATGTACCACCACGCGCTACTCTGTGCCCAGCAGTGGATGGCCAACAAAAAAGGAACTCAATGACATCATTGGAGGTTCCGGTCTAGTAATGATGTTTCAGGAATTTTCCCTTTTTCTTTTCTTTTCCTTTTAAATTTTTATTTTAATGTTCTATATTTTTATTTTATTTATATTTTTCTTCTCTCTCTCCCTCTTTTTTTTAACCCTACATGTCTTTCGTGTATATATTATGGCTTTCAGTTTAGTAGTTTTATGGGATTCCTAAGTGGGACAAGTGGGTTTCTGAGTCTACATCTGTTTCTTGGGCCTTCTCTGGCCTCTTTCCTTTCTGTTTGTTTTTCCTTTTGCCCAACTCCAATCTGTTTCGTTTTGGATTATTATATATTTATTTACTTGGTTGGTTGGTTGGTTGGTTGTTGTTGTTGTTGTGTTGTTGTTGTTTTTGTTGTTGTTGTTGTTGTTGTTGTTGTTGAGACACAATTTTGAAACAATCCCAGCTGTCCTGGAATTAGCTTTGTAGCTGACCAGAACTCATGAAGACCCACCTTTCTCTGCCTCCTCAATGGTGGGATTAAAGGTGGGAACCACCACTCCTGGCTTTATTTTACCTTATTTTATTGTGGGGGGCGTGAATTCAGATGGGACAGGGAATGGGGAGGAATAGAGAGAGGAAAAAATATAATCAGGATATATTGTGTGAGAAAAAATTTATTTTCAATAATAGGCAAAAAATTAAGAACAACAAAAATAGAATGATTATTTAACCCCTGTATCAGTCAGTCAGACTGTCTTGCTCATAAAACTTTTACTGAAGAGGTTTTTTTCAGTGATTGTAATAGTCAGCTTTGGTTGTCAACAACACCAGGAAGAGGAAACCTCAAATGAGGAATCACCACCTCCACCCAAATGGTATATATATATATATATATATATATATATATATATATATATATATATGTATATATGTATATATGTATATATATATATATATATATATATATATATTCATATTCTCAGAGCAAGCAGCATCAGCACCACTGGAGGAGCTAGTGATACAGAGCCCTGCTGAGTTCTGTCCCGTGTACACATCAGTGTTGGAGAAACCTCAGTGTGATACAGAAGACCAAGTCACTGTCTGCTTGGCTGTCCACTGAAGTTCCAAGGCTATAAAGCACGCTGAAGCATGACCCTGGAAGACATTCTGATGTCACTGGTGTTGGGGCAGCCTGTAGGTTTGAAGGGTCTTATTTTTTTTAGGTCCCATAGCGGTTCTGATATGCAGCCAAGTTCTAAAATCCCCGAACAATGCTTGTGCAGAAGTGGAGGAGGATGGCACGGTCGAGGGGAGAACAGTGTGAACAGATATGGACAGAGGGAAGCACGGTCATCAACAGTCATGAGGCAGTGGGCAGGCCTCTCTGAAGGAGGTGAGGGGCTGAGGGGTGGGTAGGGAAAGGCACGTTACGATCGTGGACTTCGAGGGATGACCAAGTAAGAAATGGGCTTCTGGAGGAAATGAGTGCCACTCAACACAGCTTGTGGCCACTGGATCCCAGACCCACAATGATGGACTTCTCCTGATTGCTTCTTCAAATGCCCTGACTCAGATAAGGTTACAATCTGAGGAGCTGGGACTTGAAAATTCATCATGGGACTGTGGGAAAGAAAGCATAAATTCAGTCCATAACACATCAAAATAATAATAATAATAATAATAATAATAATAATAATAATAATAATCCACACAAATTCAACACTTTTTCCTCACACTAGAGGTAACCAGGGTGGGATATATGTGGTCCTCTCCTCTGTCTTCTGAGGTTGGTGATGATTGCAACCACGCAGCAGGCATGTAAAGTAAATGTGACCCTGAAGGGAATGCTGCTGCAAGACAAAGCTGGCAAGAGAAATTGTTTTCCACCTCAGGTTTCTTCCACCACAGTAATGACAGCTAGTTTAAATGTATCAATTTACAGAGTTGAGATTTGTAGTCCATGGTGTAATATTCAAAAGCAAATATGTCATCCTTTACATGGAGAAATAACTATCGCAGCTGACAGAGACATCAGCAAGCCTCAGGTGATGGGGCAGAAGACAGAATAGATTTCAAAGCTGAGGGCTTGTGATTCATCACCACAGACACCAGCAACCAGCCTGTCAACTGGAGGCTGAACACCTGTGTTCAGGGGCCTGGGTAATTCCCAGGATCAGGAACAAAGGACCTCAGAGGTCAGGGCAGCCAGGAGGAGGGGGCTGTGAGTGTTAAGAATCGGTAAGACACACTGAACTCCCTGCCCGTGACCAACAACTAGTCCTGTGGCAAAGGCTATGTATGGGGTAGGAGAGGTGGGTCCATGTGATATGATTATAGGAGACACTGAGTCAAGAAAGAAGAGGGTCCAATCTGTTACAGCTTCCACTGTTCTCAGACAGGGCTCAACTCCTCTTTGTCCACAACAGGAGGATACCAACTCTGCCTTTGTCTTTCGTTTGAAAACAGACAAGCAAAGTTGGTCTATTCTTCGGTTTAGATGTAGAGTGTTGCCCTTCCGGGGGAATGTCGTGGGATCTTTGAAAGACCGGGCCTAGTAGGAGGTCAGTCAATGACTGAAGATGTGGCTTTGAAGGAGATTATGGTTCCTGGACCCTTTTTATTTTCTCTTTCTATTTCCTGGCCATGTTTCCTGCACAGTCACACACGGCTACAGGCACCAAAGCAACCAGGTTAACTCACCAGGGACTGGAGCCAAAAGAAGCCTTTTCTCTTTTTAAGTTGATCATGTTGTCTATTTCACTACAGTAATTAAAATCTGGCTAGTTTACACATTATAAGAAGCAGTGGTTCTCAAACAGGTTTTATTAGAACATAAATTCCTAGAACCCGTGCTCAGTTTCCAACCCACAAGGTCTGCAGTAAGGCCTGGTACTGTGTATTTCTGGGAAGTCTCCCGGGCAGTGAGCCACTCTATAAGAACCCCTATTTTTTTTAAAGGCAGTGTCTCATGTAGCTCAGGCTGGCCTCAAACTCTCCACTATGAGACAAAGGTGGCCGTCAAGTTCTGATCCTCCTACCTGCACTCCTGGGTGCTGGGATTATAGGAATTTGCCTGGTTTCTACAGTGCTGAGGACCAAATCCAGGGCATCATGGATGCGAGGCAAACACTTCACCAACTGTGTTATATGACCCCGAGCTGTACAGAAATGTTCAAGGAACAGATAGCTGGAATTAGAGGAAGTCTATGGCCTTGGCATGTCATTGTCCCCTCACAGAGATCACTGTTTGCTAAGAATCCAGTGCAATAGCTCTTGCTTTGACTAGTGTTAAGCTCTAATCAAATGTCTCAGTTCTTAATTTCTTGCAGGATCTAAATCAATAAAGCAATAAGATCTGCCCAAAGACTCTAAAAGGGAGGGAAGAGATTGGGTTTTATGGGTGGTTTGCTAATTTTTGAGCTTTGGCCTAGAAACCCATTTAGGGCATGGTAGAGAGATGGCTCAGCAGATGTCCCCTGTACAGCCACAGAGGCCTTAGTTCAGGTCCCAGCTCCGTGAAGTAAGCCAGGCCTGGCTTCACAAGTGTGCTGTGTGGAGCAGAGAACATACAACGTTTTCGAAGCCGAACTTGCCGAAAGCAAGGATTTCCAGGTTACAAGAGCAAAACACAGGAGAAGCCACTCTCTTGCATTCAATTTTTTAAAAATGTTTTCTAAAAGATAAATGTATCTACTCATTGGCTGAAAGAAACAGTGTTTACTGAGTCCTCCCAGCCCTTCACCTCCTTAGTGGGAGAACACTGGATGTGCTAGCTCAGAAGGGCAAGGCAGCCTGCAGTCAGCAACAGCCTTGACTGTTGTGCTAGGGACAGTCAGGGGACAGCTCTTACCTTGCTGAGGTGCTGTGCTACTTGAGAAACAATGGAAGCTTCTTGGGCATTGTTTGTTTTGTCCTAGAAAACTGCCCTTTATTCTGACTCGGGAATTGTTTGAACAAAGCAGGACCAATAAGAGGCTGTGGGTAATAGAAGGCCAAGGCTTGAAGGAAAGAAGGGGTTTGCTCTGTCTTATGTAAGATCCTGAGAGGAAACAGCTTCTAATTGGACAAATTTTCTGTCGGAGACTCACTGGTGGATTAGTCAAGAGAAGGTTTAGCTTAAAGAAACTAAAGCAAGAAAAAGCCCGGGGCTGTGTTTGTTCCATTAATTGTTTGTTTGTTTTTGTTTCTGTTTTTGTACAGTGAGTGTCTCATATACTCCAGGCTGGCCTCCAACTCAATATATAGCTAAGGATGATTTTGAACTCCTAATCTTCTTGTGTATACCAACAAGTCCAGCAAATCTATGGCTTTTGATGTACATCTGCAGTGATCCAAATGAGCTGATCTGCAATGGAGCGAGCTGGCTTTTTAAAAATTCATATAGAATCATAAAAAGACTCCAGCTAGCCAAAGCCATCCTGAGCTAAAAGAATAATACTGGAAGAATTGTCATGCCAGACTTCAAGATATAATACAGCTCTATAGTAATAAAAATGAGATGGTCCTGGCCAAGTACAGACACATAGACCAAGAGAACAAAACAGAAGATGTTCACATGAGTACAGCCATCTGACACTTGACAAAGAGGCAAAAGCATACACTGGAGAAAAGACAGCATCGTCAACAAATGCTGCTGGGAAAACTGGGTGTCTAATAATCAGAAGAATGAAATTATGTCTATCTATCGACCACCTCATACAAAAATTATCTCCAAGTGGAACAAAGACATTAATTTGGAACCTGAAAATCTAAAACTCCAAGAAGAAAACATGGACTGTACCATACAAGATTTAAGCATGTGGGGGGATTTTCTGACTAGGACTCCATTTGCCCAGAAATTAAGGTCAACATTGAGCAGTGGTGTTTCATAAAACTAAAACGCTCTGTGCAGCCAAGGAAAAAAATCAACTGGATAAAGAGGAGTACTACGGAGTGGAAAAGAATCTTTTCCAGCTGTATATCTGATAGAAGGTTAATATCCAGACTATACAGATGAAGAGCAGAGGAAATGAATGGCCCAATGGAAATGGGCTGAGGCTCTAAACAGAGAGTCCTCGATCAATGAAATCAAACAAAAATGGCTAAGTAATACCTCCAGAAAGTGCTCATTGCCCTTAGCAATTATGGAAACGCAAATTAAAACTAACTTGAGATTTCATTTTACTCCCATCAGAATGGCTAGGATCAACAAAATACCTGTGTGAAGATCTTCCGTTTTGTTCTGTTGTCTATGTGTCTGTTTTGGGCCAGTACCATATCAACTTGCACACCCTTCGGCAGATGAATGGTAAGGAAAATGTAGTACATATACACTATGGAACACTCTTCAGCCGTAAAGGAAACCCATGAACCTTACAAGTAAGTGGGTGGAGCTACCTAGAAGAGATTATGTGTAGTGAGGTGATCCAAACCCAAAGAGACAAATGCTGAATGTTCACTCTCATTTTCTGTTCTTAGCTCCAAATCTTCAGATATGAGTAAACAACACATAAATTATGAAGGGACCATACTGGGATGTAGGGGGCTTGCATGGGGGGTAGCAGGATACAGATGATACAAATCAAGAAATGAAAAAATGGGGAGAGGGACTCCAACTAGGAAAGAGAAAAGAGGGAGGGAAGGAGGAGGCAAGAGGAGGGGGAAATAGCAGAAAGATTGTTGAATAAAGTCTCAAGGAATGTAGTCATTTATACTTTCCTAAAACCACACACAATACACGTACACATACTCAAACACACCGGATATATATATATATATATATATATATATATATATATATTCCGTTTCATGGGCTCCCCCACAAGAACCATAGACTAATAAAAACTCAGCACCAGGCACAAAAAAAAAAAAAAAACTTCTTCAGAATGATTGGTCAGGGTAGTCTGTATAACTCCTAAAACAATATAAACTATGGGAGGCCCATCGCTGCCTCCCAGAGGTTGATGGTAACCCCATATTGACAAAGACACTGCATACTTAGGTGACAAGGCCCAGATTATTAAAGCTAACTTTAACCTAAAAGCCTTCTTCCTGTGGTCTCGCTTTCATGGCATTTTCAGAAAATACTAGGCAAGGTGTCAAGAGAGGGAAGCAGCTAGTAGTCCTTCCTGGTTGTGACATCTGTGAACCACAGCAATGACCCACATGACAGGATAGCCATATCCATGAGGGCGCAGTAAGAAGCACTCACACGTTGGTGGTAACCTACAGCTGTCTAGCTGAACTTAAGGCCACTCAACAGGCGGGAAACTGTGCTTGATACTAGAAGCCTAGCAAATGTCCCAGGGCTAACAAATTCATGAATCTTAAAACAGGATCTACTATTGCTACTTTGCTAGACCGGCATAATTCCTGTCTTCTTCTTATGCCCACAGATAAAGCTCCTTTATACAACAAATAAAGACCATCACAACTGGACAGAATGCCAAGGTCGACAGATTGTGGAAAGTCCAGCCATATGTTACAGCTCCTGCTTCCTTAGTTAAGGGAACATTTCAGAGAAAAAGAGTAGAAAGACTATAAGAGCCAAAATACCAGGGAGGCTGCTATGAAACAGGGTCTCATCAAAATGGCTGCATGAGCATTACCTCATGTACAGTCACTGGTACGTGTAATACAGTACCAATAGACATGCAGGAGGAGGACATCTCATGGGGTCACAGCCCTGGACAAGAAACTACAGGCAACTGATGACTGCGGAGAGGGGGAGAGTTAGCATTTCCTGAGGACAGGACTCATAACTGGTTGTCCAATACAAAGTAGTCAACCCTGAAACCACACACACACACACACACACACACACACACACACACACACACACCAAAGATGAATTCAGCGGTTGTATTTATGTATGTGTGCAACCATAAAAATTGGGGAGAAGAAGCAAACAGTTTAGGAGGAGGGCATGTAAGGAGCTAAATGGGGTGGGGGAAGGGCAGACTTGGGAGGGGCTGGAGAGGGTAAAGTAATTTAATTATATTTAATTTAAAATGTATAAAAAATAAAAATATCTTTTAAAAGACTAAAATGCTACATTTTAGAAAGTTAATTTTACTTTTAAAATTGTGTGTGTGTGTGTGTGTGTGTGTGTGTGTGTGAGAGAGAGAGAGAGAGAGAGAGAGAGAAGAGAGGAGAGAGAGAGAGAAGATGTGTACAGAATGTAGGTAACCTTGAAGGCCAGAAGAGGGTGTTGGGCTCCTGGAGCAGGAGCTACAGGCAGTAGGCAGGTGTAAGCCTCCCAACGTGGGTGCTGGGAACTGAACTCGGGTCCTCTGGAAGCAGAGGAAGCCCTCTTAACCAACGAACCATGTCTACAGCCCAGGAATGCTTTGTTAAAGGCAGGTCCGATTTCAGATTAAGAGTAAAATGTTGAGAGATTTACCTTCCTTCAAAAGAAGTCCCTTAGATCTTCAATTTGTCTGACGTGGCCAGAGCTGAGAAACTCAAGATTTTCCTGTGCATAGTCAGGTCTGCTAAAATAAAATAAAATAAAATAAAATAAAATAAAATAAAATAAAAATAAAAGCCAACACTTATGAACTGTTTGGATGTGAAACAAGCCCAAGGAAGAACAGGACAGTCTGTGTCCATACTTCTGTAACCATCATTGACAGGATTCACGTTTTACCTATAGACTGACTCCTTTACAAGCTTGAAAAGTGTTTCCCAGAAAGCTGTTCCGTTAAATTCTTACCAGCTGCAATCCCAAGGTCACCCTGTCCCATTGATCTCTGGCCTTCCTTCTCTATAACCTGATCCTCTCCTGACAGTGCCTAGCATCTGCAGCCTCAACTTCAGCTAGCCCCAGAGCCAGCCCTGACTGAAGCAGGAAAGAGAAACTGAGGTTTTCAGGCACCTGAAAGATCCAAAGCAGATCATGTCACCATTGAGCCTGGAAGCCTGCAGTGAAGTCTGGATGCCCTCCGTGCCCACCAGGTCATAACCTTGAGTCAACCCACAGCCAGATTCTCCATTACATCCCCTTTGTGGGCATGCAGCTGATTGGGCCCCAAATAGGGCTGAGAGCTCCCTTCTTAATGAAGCAAATCATCTAGACCCCCAAACTATATCCACCATCCAAGAAATCCCTGTAGAAGCCACCACTGTCATGCTGTACCTGAGATTCCTATAGCTCAGAGGTCCTTGAAGCCAGAATGCACAACGAGCAGTCTTATTCGCTCTGCAGATTTCTGATTCACGATCCTGTCCGACTTACTCACCGCTAATGCTGAGTGGTTCTAATGGATGAGATCTGAGAATTTGTCCTGCATGACTCTACCTATGTGAACAAAAGTCCCAGCCCAACCCCCATGCATCTCCCAGTGCTTCCCCATGCTCCTTGCCAGCTTCCTGGTCTTGCCTACCAAGAAGCTATGTGGGCCACAGCCTTTTGTTATTCTCTGTATCCTATTTCAATCATCCTTTGTTCATGAGACATGTGCTCTCTCCAACCTTACAAAATTCTAAATTGCATCCTGACTCCAGATCCCACTTCTATGTAGACTCCAACACATACACCGAGAAGTTAATTAACTGTGTATCTGATGGAGTATTGTTCAGCCATAAAAGGGGGAGATGCTGTCATTTGCTACAGAGGGAGGGATGCACCCAGAGAATACTGTTGTAAGCTAAATCAGCTAGACACAGAGAGATAAACGACCTCATCTAAACCAAGATAGAGGCTAGTCCAGTGATCACCAGTGGAAAGTGCGGGGGGGGGGGGGGGATGGGGAGACGTGGATTAAAGAGTGCAATGTACATCTAGAAATGGAATGTAGAACTTGATTCTGAGGAAGGCCTCATATCTGGTATTTACTATAGGAAATATGCCATGGTTACTATTATACTGTATTCTCAAGGTCTGCTAAAGGATTTCAGGTGATCTCACCAATTACACACAAAAAGAAAGTTATGCATGGTGACAAGCATGTAAAGTTATTTGGCGGTAGTCATAATTTCACTGTGTATAAAGCCACTGATCATATTCTTGTGCCTACAGACTCAGCCTACAGATTCAGCCAACAGCAGAGATTGGGGAGAAGGGCTAGAAAGTCTATAAAGTAAAACTTGAGTTTCCCACTCCAACACAAACCATGTGACAGACATGTGTACCCTGTTACAGCCTCCTGAGCGTCACAGCTCCTTGGCCTCTGTACCTATCTCTCTGTTGGGGCTTGTTTGCCCAAACATTTCTTGTTTACATACTGTATGATCAAGCCCACAATGTTGTTCATGCTCTCCACATGGGAAATATTCCCCCAAATATGTTCTTTCTGAAATTGTTCTTTCAAAATAATGTAGTCTATGCATAGCAACACAACATCTAGATATTAGAAGATGATTTAATGAATAAAAGGATGCACTTAGATTATACACATATACCATACCAGATCAGGTAAGGGTCTTGAGTATTAGTGTGTTTTGGTATGCTACCTTTGGGAATCCTAGAACCAATCCTATTCAGATCCTGGAGTCAAACATAGGCATGCAGAGATAGTAAAACATTATATTACACACTTTACATATGTACAAGAAAAGTTTATTTTAAAACTAAATAAATTACATATGTAGCAGGGGCATAAGACTCATTTAAGAGAGAAAGATTATTAAAGAGAAATATGTGTTGATTTTTCAAGCTGAGTATTTAATGAGCTATGGTTGCACAGTAATAGATAAGTCCATTAACCTAAGAAGAAATCGTTTTGTGTTGGTTCTGTTCTGTCTGTCTTTATCATGCTGCCACAGAACACATAGCCCTGCAGGAATTCAGAAGGAAGCTCCGCCTCCACCCCTACAGCTGTGTCTCTGAAGGTGGTCTGTAGCATTAACACCCCACTTTGTGGACTTAGCTGTGCTCTCTGCACTCTGGACTTACAGGGAAGCTAGCACTGTGACGGTCCCGTTTCCTGGACTCTCCTGTTGGGGAAGAGGCCTCTCCAGGCCCTGGTCCCCTGCTGTGTTCCTTTCTGGGGTTTTTTCATCATGATTCACAAGACATAACATGGGAGCCTATATTAGCATAGAGACTGACAGCAAGAAATTGAGTCTGTGGGAAATGCCTTCCGCTTTCTTCTGTCTCCACAATTATCATTCAACTGCTTCAGTAAACAACAAAATTGTTCCCCACACACATCATTACCATTTACAAGATTAAAATAGTCTAGAGGTCGGGAAGACAAACACAGGTTGGCTTGAGCTTTTGAAATGAATTGTTCTCCCCGGCTAAAACTTCCCTAACCCCTACTTTCCTGGGGGGGAAATGGAGAACAAGATGCCAGGCAAATGTCAAGCTGGCATCTCTGTACCCACGCAGGAAACTTTTTGGAGAGGAAAAGACAGTGCTCCATTGAAGCCTTGGCCATGCAGGCAGATAGTCTGTGCCTATGGCTCTCCTCCATGAACCTCATATTGCCTTGCTGGGATGCCACCATCTTTGTGTACCCTACTCAGACATGAAGCCTTAGAATTCTTCACAGATCCAGGTCAAGCCCAAAATTGGGAGTCCTAAAGAAATCATTTTATGTCCCTCTATTTATATTATTGGTGTTGTTGTTGCTGTTGCTGTTGTTTAATGCTGGAGATTCACTGGACTCTGAGCCCCATCCATGCTAGACAAAGCTGTTATCTTGACTTGATAAAACCCATGAGTGTACTGTTGTTGGTTTGGCATCATGACTGTAGCACTAATCACCATGATCCTTGAAACCTCATTCCAGGTAAAGATGAGAATGAAGAAATACATAACAACCGTGTGCTGGATAGTTTTATGTCAACTTGACACAGCTAGAGTCAACAATGAAGAGAGAGCCCCAATTAAGAAAATGCTTCCCTAAGATCAGAGCTGCTGACAGACAAGCCTGTCGAGCATTTAAATTAGTGGTTGATGGGGGAGGGCAGGCCCACCCCACTGTGGGTGGTTCTATCGCTAGGCTGATGGTCCTGTTTTATAGAACAGTGACATGACACTGTTCTATAAAAAAAAAAAAAAAACAGGGTGACTAAGTCATGAGCAACAAACCAGTAAACTGTACCCCTCCATGGCCTCTGCATCAGCTCCTGCCTCCAGGTTTCTGTCCTGTTTGAGTTCCTGTCCTGACTTCCTTCGGTGATGAGCAGTGATATAGAAGTGTAAGCCAAATAAACTCTTTACTCCACAATTTGGTTTTTGGTCATGGTGTTTTGTCACAGCAATAGGAACCCTGACTAAGACAAGTTAGTACCAGGATTGTAGAGTATCACTGACCTGATTATGTTTTGGGGAGGATTGTAGAAGGACTTTGGAACTTTGATTTGGAAAAGCCATTAAGTGCTGAGAGCTCAATGAACTGTTCTGTAGGAGTTTGGAAGATAAAACTGCTGGGAACAATGTAGACAATGGAGGTCTGGCTTGTGAAGTTTCAGAGGGAAGCAAAGATTCCAGCAGGCCCTTAGTGTGAAGAATCTGTGGTTCTGGTTAACTGGGACTGAAGAATCGCCTGTGACCAGAACCACTAACTTACTTTGGTTTTACTGGGACAATTGACACTGGTCAGCTGGAGCTGTGAAATTAGCAGTGATTACGAAGAGACCAGCATCAGAAAAGTGAAATCTTCTAGTGTTTCTTGAGTGTCAACACACAGACGCTCTGTTCCAGAGGCAGCCAAGGCTATAACTCTAGCTGGCAGCTGAACTTGTAAGAGTCACCCAGGTGGTACTGATTTAGAAGGGATGAGGGGTTATGGAGAGCAATGAAGACATGACACTGTGAGGGGCCAGGAGAGGCAAATGGTGAAGGTGCAGCCTCATTAGCAGTTGAAGGTATTGAATGGGCCATGCAGAGAAGTTGAGGCTCGGTACCATGAAGAGAGCCTATGAGAGGATATTAGTGAAAGTGCAGCCCAATTGCAGCAGAAGACAGTAGTGTTTTGGAGGTGCCAGTATCATGGGACAACCACCAAGAACAGCAGCAGCAGTGGAGTGGAGCCAGCTGGAGTCTAGAAGACAAGCTGAGTGCTACAAAGGACAGAGTTAGAGAAGAGACACAAGCCTATTTCACCATGAGCCTTACAAGCCTTCCCTACAAGTCTCCCTGATCAAAGTAGCTCCTGACCCTGGAAATGTTCAGGGTCATTTGCCCATCTGATCTCCTGAGGTAGTAGCTACCTCACTAAGAGCCTCCACTTCCTCCAAGGTCACCTTTACATGGCAGCCTATTGGAGCAACTAAGACCTCTGTGATAGACCACAAAAGTTAAGTATATTGACTGTCACCCCAGGGAAAGGGCTAACATAAGGATAAGTTAAAAGTTTTTCATGGAAAGATAAGACCATGGTGCATACATATATATTGAGACTATTGGGGAAAATGTAAGAACTATATACATAGTACTTGCTCAGATAGAGATTGAGATTAGTGAAATCAAGCACAGATTATATGAACTAGCCAAGCTCACAAAGACTGATACTCAACGTCTGAACCCCTTTCTTGGTATTTTCTTGGCTTAAACATAGCAAAAGGAGATGACCCTGTCTCTTTAAGCACCCCCAAGAGCTCTCCCTAGAGACGTGGGGAGGTGAAGCTCACCAATCCAACCACAAGGTAAATCAGTTTTCTTCATTTTCCTGATACAGTCCTCCCTGTAAGAAAAAGAAGTTCTAGCCTATGTCTTAACCAATTTAAAATCAATGTCAATGACTGTCTCTCATGCTTAAAGGGAGCACATAATTCCTGGGGTGGGGGGAGGTTGGCAGCCCAAAGGACAACAGAAGCATCAGTGCTGTTCTAGTTCACCAAAGAATAATACAAGAAAGGCCACAGTGGAGTTGAGTCTGAATGATTCCCAAACCCATAAGGCTGAAGGGATAAACACATACGAACAACCGAGGCAAGACCGTGCCATCATAATACTACTGTACGCTATCTAAAGCTTGAGCACGATGCCAGCAAAATTCCAATAGCATTCTTTACGAAAATAGAAAGAAAAAAAAAGGTCCTACATTTCATATGGAAATGTGGAAAGCCCAAAATAGCCGAAGCAAAATGAACAACACGGAGGTATCCTGACGCTCAATTTCAGTTACACTAGAGTAAGCATCAAAACAGCATAGTACCGGCACAAACACAAGTGGACCAATGGGAGCAAAAGGGGCTTCTGCAGCTACAGCAGCTGATTTCCAACAAGGTGCCAAAGCACGTGCTGGAGAGAAGATGTCGCCCTTAACAAATGGTGCTGGGGAAACTGGCTAGCCATGTGCAGAATGGAGCTGCGTCCTCATTGTTCACCTGGTACAACAATCAATTCAAAATGGATCAAAGGTCTTAATGGAAGGCAGGAAGCTTTCAAAACACTGAAGAAAAATAGGCAGAGATTTCCTAGAGAGGACTCCCATCATTCAGGAAATAAGAGCAAGACATATGGGTCACATGAAACTAAAAGGCTGCTGCACTGCAAAGAAAACAGACTGAAGAGACAGGCTACAGCATGGGAGAAAGACTGCCAGGTGCACAGGCCAAGTATAATAGCTATAACATGTAAACAGCAAATGGGTAAACGCCAACACGACCAATAATTCAACAAATACTATGTTTTGTTTGTCTTGGATAAAGAATCCACATATAAATAAAATATAATATATATAGTATACAATGATATATAATATTATATATCCACAGCAGACATTTTTACAAGTTATGTACATGGTTCTAGAAGAGAAGGTTTAAAGCAGCCCAACAAATAATATACTGTCATATATATTACATATTACATACTACACATTATACATTACAGATTTCATATTACATAATATGTTACATATTATATGTTATATATTAGATATATAATTATTATAGTATTATATATTATTGTTTTACATATAATATAAATATGACAGCATATTATTTGTTAGGCTGCTCTAAGCCTTCTTTTCTAGAACCATGAACATAATTTGCAAAATGTCTGCTCTAGATAGTTCTCCCTTTGATCAGTTAACCAGTTTTCCTCAGGATTAAACCCACAACCTATTCTTTGGGGCACCCAGGTCTGGCCAACTGAGAGAAAACACAAGGGCAGACGCTAGAGTTTTCTTGGTTCCAAGCATCTTGCATGAGGCAGGGACCCCAGAAGAGCAGTGATGCACCTGTTCTTGTCTGCTACTACTGGTGGGATGAACACCATGGCCAATAGTAAACTGAGGAGGAAAGAGTTTCCATCCATCACCTTACAGTTTGTAGTCCGCCATGAAGGGATGCCATGGCAGGAACTGAAGCAGCAACCATGCAGGAATCCTGGCTTATTCCTCCCGGTTTTCTCAGCCTGCTTTCTTATATAACCCAGGGCCGCCTGCTCGAGGATAGGAAGACTCGAAATGGACAGAGCTTTCTCACATTCAGTAGCAGTCCAAAAACAGAAAGAAAATGTACCACAGACTAATCTGATGGAGGCACTTTCCCAAAGAAAGTTCCCTCTTCCAAATGACCCTGAATGATGTCGCGTTGACAAAAATTAACCAGTACAGCATCCAAAGGGAAGAGAGAGTTAAAAGGCCCTTTTTCCTCCAATGAGGTCCTCAGCGCTTCACCTTGAGATGCTGTGCTGGATATTTTCATGGTAGCTTGACCCAAGCTTACGTCATTTGAAAGGAGGGATTCACAGTTAAGAATATATAAATATATGTAATTCTATTTATAAAATAAATATTTTAAAAATGTATTGGAGGCTTTAAGAAATAATGCCTCTCCTCTCCAAACACACTCACGCACCCCAGGAAATCCTGAGAAGTCCGTGTAAACCTTCAGAAAGAGATAGAAGAAGGTGTTTGTTAACCTGGCATCAACAGAGCCAGGCAGAACCCCAGTGGGAGCCAGGGGAGGGAGCCAGCTCTTCAAGGCTGCCAAGGCTGTTGCCCCTTCACATTCCCCCCACGCAGAAAGTTCCAGGCACAGATCCTGGTGTTTGCCTTCCCTGCAGGGAAAATGCCTGTGGAACGTTTTCTTGAGAAACAAGTCCCCTGCTCGAATGTGCAATGCGATGCCAGTACAGAATGTGGGGAATGCCGGTCACCTTCCAGGCTGCAGCAGGAAGCCTGGAATTCTAGCCTAGTGCCTGTCTGTTCTCTGCTGTGTGGTGGGAGGTAGCACCTGCCAGCTTCACTCCGTCCTGTGGATCCAAAGTGGAGCCCCGAGGTCCGTGGGACACGTAAACAAACAAAGCTGAAGGTCCGGTTCTGAGTTGTAGAGGACTGGGGTTTTTTTTAAGCCCATTTCAAAGTGAAATTCACTAAGGTGAAACCCAGATGAAGTGCCAAAGGAAAAGGAACACCCAGGAGAGGGACAACATTGGCACAACAGAACCTAGAATCCTCCTATGCCCTCACTGTCCCCCGACTCCCAGTCTCTGTGATCCCAGCGGCCACTTAGCTCCTCAGCAGTTTGTAAAAAATGAGGAGAGTGTTCATTGTTGCTATCTAGAGGTAGCCATCATGAACTCTGGTCCCCCACCCCCACCCCTACCCCAATCTGTAACTATGGAACCAATGAGGCCTTAGCAGCCATGGCAGGTTCTCTGGGTGGGCAGGGGATGGCATTCATTTGTCTCAATGGTATCGAAGTTTCGGATGCCTCTCTAAGATCACGTTTTTTTGGAGGACACCAGGTCTTCAAACTTAAAGCCTTGCCCAAGGTGTTGGTAGCCCTGTGTGAAATTGAAAGATGCCCCTCCCTGCCCATATCTGCCCATCTAGTTCAGAGATGAAGACAAGAAGAGCTGGAGCCTCAGGTGCATCAACTTAGCCCGGGGACGGATAGGTCACCATCTAAAGTCTGCGTGTTGGCAAATAATGAATGTGACTACTGGTCAGAGCAGAGTTCTAGCCACAGGTCCAGCCCAGGGCTCAAAACTCAACATGGCTTTCCCTTTCAAAGACTTTCCTTGTGCCCTTTTATAAATAACATCTAGACAAATGAAGGCAGCAGCCCTAAGCAATAACCGCTACCCCTCTGTAGTTCCTTTCCACCAGAGTCTATTCATAGAAATCACTACATTAGAACTACATTAGAGTTCTCCAAGCTGAGGAAATAGAAAACCACACACACACACACACACACACACACACACACACACACACGGAGCTTTGCTCTGCACTGACTTTCACTATCACATTGTTAAGTGGCCATGAAAACAGAGGACCCAGTGATATTAGACAGTTGGGGCATGGCTTGATCTTTGAGGACATGGTGACCATTTACCCTGCCAGGAACATGAGAGGCAGGGCTAGGACACTTGCCTTGGCTGCAGTACAAGGCAAACCTAAGCTAGGAAGGGCAACGGCTTCAAGGACACAGGGACCCTCCTTCATTGAATATAAAGGAATAAAATTGCTTCCCACAACACTGAGGCTTGATGATAAGACATCAGAAGGAGATTATCCATGTGTCCTCACGTTTGTTCAGCAGCCTGCTCAGTAAAGAGACCAGGAAAGGGGGCAGCCTGAAGGACTCCAGGAAGCCTGGCCTTTTGTCAGCGTTGAGCTGGGCCTGCTTCCAGAACAGAAGTTCTCAGAGGACCCTGGCTGGCAGCAGCTCCTGAGGCCTCATTCAAACTCAGACCCCCAGGTTCCAACCCGGCCCCACTGAATCAGAAAGTGATGTAGGGAGGACGCCATAACCTGTGAGTCTGGTGCAACTCAGTTGAGGACTGCTGTCCTGGGAGACAAGGAGGCCAGAGTGACCTTGCTTGCTCTCTGTTGTCTAGACCTGCAGACCAGATGCAAAGCCAGCTCCAAGCCCAGATCTTGCCCTGAGGCAGATCCCTGAGTGGCAGCATGCATACATGAGTCCTGTGACTTCCAGAGCCACCCGAGAGGGCAGTCTGTCTCCTCAGCTACAGATGTACAGTACATTTTGAAACTCCATTTCTGCCTGGTCTCTGCCTCCTGCTCCCTTTCCAGGTTGATGGGGGGGCAGAGAACAGAGCATGCCAGAGGAAGGGAGAACCCCAAGACTACATTCAGCTTTCCTTTATAAAGTGCCTAACCCTTTAGCTGATCTCAGGTTAAAAAACTGTTCTGTTCCTTCTTGAATCTTCCCGGAGCATACTACTATCCTGGTCAATTACTTTGATACAATAGGTATCACAGAACCTCCCTAAGTACCTAACACCAAATAGTGACGCAACTGCCCCTTGGGAAACAAGGTCCTGGATCATCATTTGGTCTGATCATGAGTCCCTCATGGCTCAGAGACCGTGCAGGGCCTCCTTGCTTAAATACAGTTTGACCTTGTGCCACACAAAGACAAAGTCATGCTGGAAAAACATCCGTCTTGTGAGTCTTTTGTCAGCTGGAACATCATTATCTCCAGGACTCCATGCAATGCACAAGGGACAAAGAACCCCTATTCAGACAGGGTTTGTCTGTTTCCTTTTAAGGAATAGGAGGATCTCTTGACTTGAGAGCTCATATAGGTATATGTTAAATGTATTATCCTGATATTTTCATTATCAGCAACTACCTTTCTCAGACATTAGAAGGAGTGCTCTTTGATACAGCTCGGGTTAAAACAGCTGCCCTATGACAGGCGACAGGGAGCCACCAGCAAAGAGAGGAGCCCAGGACTGCTAATGACAAGCTTCTATTTGTGGCTGGGATTCAGGGAAGTTGGTGAGACTGGTTCCGTTTCTTGTGACCCAAACGCCGTGTGGTAGAGGAGGTTTAATTGGCAAGTTAACCAGGAAGAGATGAGGCATAGACAGAATGTCTGCCGCCCCACTCATCCAGAAGCTGCTCATTTTCCTCTGCAAAGAAGGGGCCCTGAGCAATTGATCATTTGCCTGCCTCAGAGTCCCCTGAATTCTCCAGATTCCAGCAAGTCAGCCACTTATCCCCCATAGAGGAGAGGCCACAGGGGCTGGAAGCAAATTATCTCTAATGAGCCTGGAAGAGTCCCACCTGGGCCCAACCTGCTCTCTGCCACGTAAAGGTCCCTGTCTTCTACACCCCCTTGTGTCTCATTTCAATGACCCCCCACACACAAAGGGGCTTCTAGACCTCCTCCGTCTCAGAGTCTAAGCTCATTAATACAGAGAGAAACAAGAAAAAAATAACAAAAGCGAAACACACTTTCAAAAAAAAAAAATGAGACATGTTCTTACACCCTCTGATTCCACAGTCACTCACCCTTAGGTACAAACAAACAGTGCTGGCCTCCATCTTAAGACATCAGAGTCTCCTAGGGAAAGACCTTTATTTGTTCAACAAATCATCTTAAAAACACATGCCTTAAGCCAGATATTCTACTAGGTCTTAGCCGTGATGTATCTTTATCTGTTTTGTGCTTATTACAACAGTCCACCTAAGACTGGGTAATTAAGTTGTAAGAGAAAAGGGGGAATTCATAATACATCATTATATATTTTCTGTTTACTGTAAGACTGTTTGAGACTAGTTAATGAGAGAGAGAGAGAGAGAGAGAGAGAGAGAGGGAGAGGGAGAGAGAGAAAGAGAGAGAGTCTAACAGTTCTGCTGAGTAGGCAGCTAAGGTCCTAAGACCACCAAAATCCAAGAATGTTGAAATCCAGGGTCCTCTAGGTCCAGAATTCTGACAAGGCAAAATCCACTTCCTTTCAAACCACGATGCTAACGCACAACCAACAGTATCTCAGAGAACACGGCTGGGTGAGAAGTTTTCTCACTTTCCTCACGTGAATGCTTTCCTGCCCGTGGATGCCCAAGGGCATCTTTCTACATAGTCTTTGTTAATTCAGAGAAGGGAGAGACTTGGATGGAGCCTTCAAGGCCAGGATAATCTCAGACACGAGGCAACCACACGTGCTATCACCAGCTCCACTCTGTAAACCAACCTCCACACACTGAAATTCAAAAGTACTTAATGCAGACTCAGTCATGAGACCCTTGATGGCCAACACAAAATTTAGAGTGTTTGTACAAGGCATAAATAATAACTTCAGGAATCCATCTCAGCTTCAAGACTTCTTTCCTGGCAGGCATCATGTTTTAACTTTGTATTGTCCTTATACTGCATGCTTTGATGCCAGGATCTTCAGTATGGTCCGCATTTTTGATGGTGGTGGTGGTGGTGGTTATATTGATGGTGATCATATTTATGGTTTGATATTGATGGTGATGGAGAATTTGCCTATAGGGGACTAAGCTTCTCTCACATAATTTCTGAGTTCATGGAGTGCTTTGGAAAACTTGTGGACGAGGGAATCCTGAGACAGGGAGGGTCATGTAAGGCAGCATGACTATTTACAAGCAGTGCTTTGGCAAGGCTCTCGGCTCACTGCTGTAACTCATATTGACCAAAGAGGCATCACAGAGCAGGGGGAATCTACACTCTACCTCTTTGTTGGTCCCACACAAACAGGGTCTTGAAGCACAATACCTCTGTCGGTGCTCATAGCTGCCTTTCTTCCTGGGTAAGCATCCCAACTGAAAGGAAATATTGATTGGATCCTCAGGCCGTTGATAACACCCTTGGGAAGATACAGACCAAGAGTAATGGGGAAGAAGCGTAAATTCTAGGTGTGACATTTAGCAGTGTTGACCTGGGACATGGTCCCTGGGCATGTCTGATTATGTTGATTACCTTAATTAAGGTGGGGAGACCCACCCATTGAGGAGGCCCCACTCCCCAGATGGATTTCTGAATGGGAAATGTGGAGCCGAGTGCTTTCATCACTCTCTCCTTTCTGATTGTGTATGTCATGTGCCAGTTGTTGCCTCACACACCTGTTGCCTTGACTGCCATCCCTACTGTACCCTTCAACTGTGAACTGGAATAAACCTTTCTCCCTTAAATTGCTTTTGTCAGAGAATTTTACTACAGAAACAGGAGAGGAAACTAAGACAAGAATGGCAAGGATGTTCTATCTCCATCTGGTCGACCACTTAGCTGGATTACAAACAATACCAAGGCTATTTTCTGGTTTCCCCCAGCCACTTGCCTCTTCATTGTCTTGGCCCCTTCTAAACTCCTCAGGGAGTCTCCTGACTGTGTGCTTCGCTCAACTCTCCTTCATCAGCCTCTGAGATATTAAAACAAGAAGAGCGAACAGATGAATATAATTGCATCAATCCCTGCCTCCTCATATGACTGACTCTCAGTCATAGCCAGTGCAATGGAGCTTGCAAAGCTAACGGTCTGTAAAAAGCAGCACCAAATGGCAGCTATTCACACACACACATTCCCACAATCCTTGCCTATCTGCTGCAGTCAGAAGACACTGGGTTAGGAAAACGTCTGTCAGAAACACACGTGTAAGAGCCGTGAAGAAGCTTGGTCATTGGGTGTTTTAATCTTTAACACCAATGACAACTGCAACTGTAAAAGCAAGAGAGCCCAATGCTATAGTTCTGAGTTCTTGGGCTTACACAGCACTTAGGCTTTTATTACTTAAGTAGCCCTGTTTTTATTGCTGCTGTGACAAATTACCACAAACTCCGGGAATTGGAAGAACACAAGCTTATTGTTGCAGCTTCTGCATGTCATAAGGCCAACGTGGGTCTTGCTGGACTGGAGTCACAATGGATCAGGGCTACATTCTTTCCCGGCCCCGAGGAAGAACTCAATTCCAAGCTCACTCAGGTTATTGGACACATAAATCCAATTCCTCGAGTTCTAGGACAGAGGTCTCAGGTTTGTTGCTGGCTGGGAGGCAAGGCTGTCTTTAGCTCTCAGGGGCCTTGCATAGGTCTTTGTGTAGGGCACTTGCATTGAAGGACACATCTAAGTTGCCTCCTGCCCGGAACATCTCTGCCTTGGGCTTCTGCTGCATTTCATGTGCTTTCCTGCCTGTGTTAAGACCCTGTGTTATCATAATGAGTCCCATTTACTCAGACAACCCATGATTGTCTCCCTGGTTTAGAGACTTTTCTGAATTACATGTTCCAAGTCTCCTTTGCTATGTTATCCAATCTATTCATCCAAAGGCTCCGTGTGTTCTCATGTGGGTGTCTTTGGGGGCCTTCACTTGAGCCACTCTTGGTGCTAAATGGCTTTCCTGATCTGCCATGAGAACAAACTGTATTTTCAGCAGGATATAGCAATGAAGAGTTGAAGCTAGAACGACTGAATTTAGAGATAGGCTCCGAGATCTTCGGAAAAACTAGCAAGAAGATGATGCAGTACAACTATCTTTAATTTTTAACAATAGATCAACTCCTCTCAGCCCCAATACCTGATAGAATGCTAACTATACTACTACCTGTCATAAAGATTAAAAAAAGGGGGGGGGGAGTCTGTTAGCCAATTGAAGTACAGGAGTCACTAGAGGGCTCCCTTAAGCATGTTGCCTATGATGGGAGCCCCCACAGCCTGTACAGAAACAGTTCAAAGCAAGTCTCGGCTCTTGGCTCTTGGCACCTTTTCCTCTTTCACCAGAGGCAGGGCAGTTGTTCTGGCTTCTGGAACCAATGGTACTTGTTCCTACACCCCAGTCCAACCCCTGCCCAGGTCCCAGAGGCCACTTTTCTTTCTGGCTTCTCTGTCCTCTTGAGTTCTGTGGCTGGGTGGCTACTCTGATTAATTTTAATTCTCAACTTCTACTGGAGTAGGGATACCCAAGTGAAACTCTTGAGTATCAATGAAGGTATTCCCAGACAAGACCCTGCATTCCAATCTTCGGACTTGCGAAAACAGATCACCCTCCCTAATGTGGGTGGCGGTATCCAGTCTGTGGAAGAACAAGAAAATGAGAGCTCAGAGTGGTGGCCCTGGGTACTCAGAAGCTGGGCCAGGAGCATTCCTTGAGCCCAGGGATTTCAGACAAGCCTGGACACATAGCCAGACTCTGTCTCCAAAACTAGAACAGAATTTCAGAGCAGGCAGGGATTTTTTCCCTTTCCCTTTCTGCCACCTGCTTGAGATTTGGGGTATTGGTCTTTTTATGTCCTTGGACTGGTTCCTCGGATTCTCGCATATCTGCAGTCCAAAGTTAATAAGTATCTTTGCTGAGTCTCACACCCGCCTACAAGCAGGCGGTAGAATGTCTTCACCTCCCTAATCATGTGAGCCAGTCTGTCTTAAGCCTCCTCCTCTGTATGTCTTACTGGCCATATTTCACCAGAGGACCCCAGCTTGACCACTGGCTTACCTGTTGGTTCTATGCCAATGATGTCAGCTTCCATGGGTGCGTATTTAAACTACAATTTCCAAAAGAGAAGCACTGTAGGTCAGAGCAGGGTGTCCCATGGTGTGGAATGTTCTACGCTCTAATGCCTTTGGATTGGTTTTTAGCACCCAAGTTCTAACAGGCTTTTCTGAGAATTCCCTCAGCTTGAGGAAATGTAAGTGAAGAGAAACCCAGCCCAGAGCATCAGACCCGTGTGGAACCCTGAGGAGCAGGATGGCAGGGTTCTGAGGAATGACCTCCAGTGGACTCTAAAGCTGATGTTACTGCTTTGCAATGTGTTGAGTTTGTCCGTCCCAGGATACTCAATACTGAGACTCTCACATAATACTGAAGTTCTCTTTCACACACACACCACCACCCAGAGAGAGCTTGCTGCATGACTCCTAGCAAGTCACACCACCTCCCCAGGAACTCAGTGTAATTCAGCTGTCAGCAGAAGAGTGCAGATGAGATGACAACACTTTAGCACAATGGACTTCTGATCCTGGCCCACTTCTGCCTTCCTCAGACCCCAGTGACAACACTGACCTGTGCAGGCTGTAGGAAAGAATACAGAGTTTTACTCACAAACACACTGTGGAAAGGCCTATGTTTGCCCTGTTCTAAGGTTTTTCCAACATAGTAGGTCTATAGTAACCTTATAAATATGATGAAACACAATTCTGGGATATTAATAGTTCCCTGATAGACATTAAACTCCTCAAAGTTTATGAAACTTGTTATAACTCTTCCAAAATCTCACAGCACTTCCCAGAGTATAGATTGCAGGTTCTCAAATGCATTGCAGTGAAAATCCAGGGTGCTAAGCCTCATCCCAAAGCCAACTCACTCAGAATCTTGAGGAGCAGAAAACTGTTTTGATTTGTTTTGGGTTTGGTGTGTGTGTGTGTGTGTGTGTGTGTGTGTGTGTGTGTGTGTGTACCAGTACATGTGCACATATGTACACAGAATATAAAGGCCAGAAAACCTCAAGGGCCATCCCTTCTTTGTTATCTACCTGTTTTTCAAGATGGGGTCTTTCATTAGCCTCAACAGAACATAGAAAAACCTGGAGGATGGGTTTCTGTGTATGCCTCTGGAGCATCTTGATTACATGAGCTGATGGGAGAAATACTTCTTAACTGTAGGTGAGAACCATGCCGTGGGCAGGGGATCCTGGACTGTCTCCATGGAGAAAGGAAGCTGAGCAGCAGAAAGCATGTGATGCTCTTGACTGGATGTGATGTCATAGCTACCTTGTCTTCCGTTATGGACTGGCTTAACTGTGAGCCAGAAAAAGCCCTTTCTCCCTTAAGTTGCTTTTGCCAGGGTCCTTTATTACAGAAACAGGAGAGGAAACTGAGACATCCTGGCCCTTGCCAGTTAAGCTGTGCTGGCTGTCTTTGCAAGCTTTATGGAATACAGCTTCTCCACCTCCTCAGAGATGGGCTCTGTAGAAGCATGTATCACCACAAGCAACCTTTCACATGGACTCACTCAGTGTGCCCTAGTTTTGAAGAAAGCCCAAAACAATATTCTTTACAGTTCCCCCAAATGATTCACTCTAGTGAGAGGCAAACTTCAGAATAAGTAGATGGAGGGAAACATACAGTAGGTACTCGTCTATTGATTGTATATTGGAATCGGACCATCTGGTCAACCAACTTGGTCAACAGAAGACAAAGAGTTGCAAGTAAGAAATCCTGTGTCTGCCCTGGCTGCAGGAGCCAAGTCAGGGCTGCTTCCTGGCTTCCATTTCTGATTGGTTTTCTCTGCAATGACCAAATCTGCCCTTCAGCATCGTCATTATTGTTTTGGGAGTGAGAGGCACACAAATTAAGCACATGCAAGTGCTAAGTCCCCCTACCAGCTTTTAGGTACCGGAAAGGAGCTTGGCTATTAAGGAGACAAAGCCAGTCTATGGACAGGAAGACAGCAGTCAGTGCCCTGGGTCAATCACCTCTGTTTGTCATTCCAGCTTGCTAGATGTCAGAATGCAAGAAGGGCCCCGGTGAGGGAGGTTTGGAAGGATAGAGAAAATTCTTTGGACCTTTTCTAATATTTCTTCCTGAACATCCACTGGGGAAGAAAAGTGTCCTTGGCACTTGCCCTGCTAATATTGGCAATGGGTCCCTTGATGTAGAGGAGACAGCTCTTAACACAGGCAAGAGATAGGCTATCACAACCACCAGCCTTCCTCTCCCCTTGTCCAGCACGTGGTTGCTACACAAAGAAAAGAAAGGCTGCAGAAGTGGGGAGGAGGCAAAGGCAAAGGAAGGCTTTAGTGGACAATTAAGACACTTTGTATCGAGCAGCAGCGGTCGCCATCTTGGTCCGGGACCCGCCGAACTTAGGAAATTAGTCTGAACAGGTGAGAGGGTGCGCCAGAGAACCTGACAGCTTCTGGAACAGGCGGAAGCACAGAGGCGCTGAGGCAGCACCCTTTGTGGGCCGGGGACAGCCAGCCACCGTCCGGACCGGAGGACAGGTGCCCGCCCGGCTGGGGAGGCGGCCTAAGACACAGCAGCAGCGGTCGCCATCTTGGTCCGAGACCCGCCGAACTTAGGAAATTAGTCTGAACAGGTGAGAGGGTGCGCCAGAGAACCTGACAGCTTCTGGAACAGGCAGAAGCACAGAGGCGCTGAGGCAGCACCCTGTGTGGGCCGGGGACAGCCGGCCACCTTCCGGACCGGAGGACAGGTGCCCACCCGGCTGGGGAGGCGGCCTAAGCCACAGCAGCAGCGGTCGCCATCTTGGTCCCGGGACTCCAAGGAACTTAGGAATTTAGTCTGCTTAGGTGAGAGTCTGTACCACCTGGGAACTGCCAAAGCAACACAGTGTCTGAGAAAGGTCCTGTTTTGGGCCTTCTTCTTCGGCCAGGAGGAGGTCCAAATACAAGATATCTGTGCACCTTCCCTGTAAGAGAGCTTGCCAGCAGAGAGTGCTCTGAGAACTGAAACTCAGAGGAGAGAATCTGTCTCCCAGGTCTGCTGATAGACGGTAACAGAATCACCAGAAGAACAATCTCTAAACAGAGTCAACTATAACTACTAACTCCAGAGATTACCAGATGGCGAAAGGTAAACGGAGGAATCTTACTAACAGGAACCAAGACCACTCACCATCACCAGAACCCAGCACACCCACTTCGCCCAGTCCAGGGAACCCCAACACACCTGAGAACCTAGACCTAGATTTAAAAGCATATCTCATGATGATGGTAGAGGACATCAAGAAGGACTTTAATAAATCACTTAAAGAAATACAGGAGAACACTGCTAAAGAGTTACAAGTCCTTAAAGAAAAACAGGAAAACACAATCAAACAGGTAGAAGTCCTTACAGAAAAAGAGGAAAAAACATACAAACAGGTGATGGAAATGAACAAAACCATACTAGACCTAAAAAGGGAAGTAGACACAATAAAGAAAACTCAAAGCGAGGCAACACTAGAGATAGAAACCCTAGGAAAGAAATCTGGAACCATAGATTTGAGCATCAGCAACAGAATACAAGAGATGGAAGAGAGAATCTCAGGTGCAGAAGATTCCATAGAGAACATCGGCACAACAATCAAAGAAAATGGAAAATGCAAAAAGATCCTAACTCAAAATATCCAGGAAATCCAGGACACAATAAGAAGACCAAACGTACGGATAATAGGAGTGGATGAGAATGAAGATTTTCAACTCAAAGGTCCAGCAAACATCTTCAACAAAATTATTGAAGAAAACTTCCCAAATCTAAAGAATGAGATGCATATGAACATACAAGAAGCCTACAGAACTCCAAATAGACTGGACCAGAAAAGAAATTCCTCCCGACACATAATAATCAGAACATCAAATGCACTAAATAAAGATAGAATACTAAAAGCAGTAAGGGAAAAAGGTCAAGTAACATATAAAGGCAAGCCTATCAGAATTACACCAGATTTTTCACCAGAGACTATGAAAGCCAGAAGAGCCTGGACAGATGTTATACAGACACTAAGAGAACACAAACTGCAGCCCAGGCTACTATACCCAGCCAAACTCTCAATTATCATAGAGGGAGAAACCAAGGTATTCCACGACAAAACCAAATTCACGCATTATCTCTCCACGAATCCAGCCCTTCAAAGGATAATAACAGAAAAAAACCAATACAAGAACGGGAACAACGCCCTAGAAAAAACAAGAAGGTAATCCCTCAACAAACCTAAAAGAAGACAGCCACAAGAACAGAATGCCACCTTTAACAACTAAAATAACAGGAAGCAACAATTACTTTTCCTTAATATCTCTTAACATCAATGGTCTCAACTCGCCAATAAAAAGACATAGACTAACAAACTGGCTACACAAACAAGACCCAACATTTTGCTGCTTACAGGAAACTCATCTCAGAGAAAAAGATAGACACTACCTCAGAATGAAAGGCTGGAAAACAATTTTCCAAGCAAATGGTATGAAGAAACAAGCAGGAGTAGCCATCCTAATATCTGATAAGATTGACTTCCAACCCAAAGTCATCAAAAAAGACAAGGAGGGACACTTCATTCTCATCAAAGGTAAAATCCTCCAAGAGGAACTCTCAATTCTGAATATCTATGCTCCAAATACAAGAGCAGCCACATTCACTAAAGAAACTTTAGTAAAGCTCAAAGCACACATTGAGCCTCACACAATAATAGTGGGAGACTTCAACACACCACTTTCACCAATGGACAGATCATGGAAACAGAAACTAAACAGGGACACACTGAAACTAACAGAAGTGATGAAACAAATGGATCTGACAGATATCTACAGAACATTTTATCCTAAAACAAAAGGATATACCTTCTTCTCAGCACCTCATGGTACCTTCTCCAAAATTGACCACATAATAGGTCACAAATCAGGCCTCAACAGATTCAAAAATATTGAAATTGTCCCATGTATCCTATCAGATCACCATGCACTAAGGCTGATCTTCAATAACAAAATAAATAACAGAAAGCCAACATTCACATGGAAACTGAACAACACTCTTCTCAATGATACCTTGGTCAAGGAAGGAATAAAGAAAGAAATTAAAGACTTTTTAGAGTTTAATGAAAATGAAGCCACAACGTACCCAAACCTTTGGGACACAATGAAAGCATTTCTAAGAGGGAAACTCATAGCTATGAGTGCCTTCAAGAAAAAACGGGAGAGAGCACATACTAGCAGCTTGACAACACATCTAAAAGCTCTAGAAAAAAAGGAAGCAAATTCACCCAAGAGGAGTAGACGGCAGGAAATAATCAAACTCAGGGGTGAAATCAACCAAGTGGAAACAAGAAGAACTATTCAAAGAATTAACCAAACGAGGAGTTGGTTCTTTGAGAAAATCAACAAGATAGATAAACCCTTAGCTAGACTCACTAAAGGGCACAGGGACAAAATCCTAATTAACAAAATCAGAAATGAAAAGGGAGACATAACAACAGATCCTGAAGAAATCCAAAACACCATCAGATCCTTCTACAAAAGGCTATACTCAACAAAACTGGAAAACCTGGACGAAATGGACAAATTTCTGGACAGATACCAGGTACCAAAGTTGAATCAGGATCAAGTTGACCTTCTAAACAGTCCCATATCCCCTAAAGAAATAGAAGCAGTTACTAATAGTCTCCCAGCCAAAAAAAGCCCAGGACCAGACGGGTTTAGTGCAGAGTTCTATCAGACCTTCAAAGAAGATCTAACTCCAGTTCTGCACAAACTTTTTCACAAGATAGAAGTAGAAGGTATTCTACCCAACTCATTTTATGAAGCCACTATTACTCTGATACGTAAACCACAGAAAGATCCAACAAAGATAGAGAACTTCAGACCAATTTCTCTTATGAACATCGATGCAAAAATCCTTAATAAAATTCTCGCTAACCGAATCCAAGAACACATTAAAGCAATCATCCATCCTGACCAAGTAGGTTTTATTCCAGGGATGCAGGGATGGTTTAATATACGAAAATCCATCAATGTAATCCATTATATAAACAAACTCAAAGACAAAAACCACATGATCATCTCGTTAGATGCAGAAAAAGCATTTGACAAGATCCAACACCCATTCATGATAAAAGTTCTGGAAAGATCAGGAATTCAAGGCCAATACCTAAACATGATAAAAGCAATCTACAGCAAACCAGTAGCCAACATCAAAGTAAATGGAGAGAAGCTGGAAACAATCCCACTAAAATCAGGGACTAGACAAGGCTGCCCACTTTCTCCCTACCTTTTCAACATAGTACTTGAAGTATTAGCCAGAGCAATTCGACAACAAAAGGAGATCAAGGGGATACAAATTGGAAAAGAGGAAGTCAAAATATCACTTTTTGCAGATGATATGATAGTATATATAAGTGACCCTAAAAATTCCAACAGAGAACTCCTAAACCTGATAAACAGCTTCGGTGAAGTAGCTGGATATAAAATTAACTCAAACAAGTCAATGGCCTTTCTCTACACAAAGAATAAACAGGCTGAGAAAGAAATTAGGGAAACAACACCCTTCTCAATAGCCACAAATAATATAAAATATCTCGGCGTGACTCTAACGAAGGAAGTGAAAGATCTGTATGATAAAAACTTCAAATCTCTGAAGAAAGAAATTAAAGAAGATCTCAGAAGATGGAAAGATCTCCCATGCTCATGGATTGGCAGGACCAACATTGTAAAAATGGCTATCTTGCCAAAAGCAATCTACAGATTCAATGCAATCCCCATTAAAATTCCAACTCAATTCTTCAACGAATTAGAAGGAGCAATTTGCAAATTTATCTGGAATAACAAAAAACCGAGGATAGCAAAAACTCTTCTCAAGGATAAAAGAACCTCTGGTGGAATCACCATGCCTGATCTAAAGCTTTACTACAGAGCAATTGTGATAAAAACTGCATGGTACTGGTATAGAGACAGACAAGTGGACCAATGGAATAGAATTGAAGACCCAGAAATGAACCCACACACCTATGGTCACTTGATCTTCGACAAGGGAGCCAAAACCATCCAGTGGAAGAAAGACAGCATTTTCAACAATTGGTGCTGGCACAACTGGTTGTTATCATGTAGAAGAATGCGAATCGATCCATACTTATCTCCTTGTACTAAGGTCAAATCTAAGTGGATCAAGGATCTTCACATAAAACCAGAGACACTGAAACTTATAGAGGAGAAAGTGGGGAAAAGCCTTGAAGATATGGGCACAGGGGAAAAATTCCTGAACAGAACAGCAATGGCTTGTGCTGTAAGATCGAGAATTGACAAATGGGACCTAATGAAACTCCAAAGTTTCTGCAAGGCAAAAGACACTGTCTATAAGACAAAAAGACCACCAACAGACTGGGAAAGGATCTTTACCTATCCTAAATCAGATAGGGGACTAATATCCAACATATATAAAGAACTCAAGAAGGTGGACCTCAGAAAATCAAATAACCCCCTTAAAAAATGGGGCTCAGAACTGAACAAAGAATTCTCACCTGAGGAATACCGAATGGCAGAGAAGCACCTGAAAAAATGTTCAACATCCTTAATCATCAGGGAAATGCAAATCAAAACAACCCTGAGATTCCACCTCACACCAGTCAGAATGGCTAAGATCAAAAATTCAGGTGACAGCAGATGCTGGCGAGGATGTGGAGAAAGAGGAACACTCCTCCATTGTTGGTGGGATTGCAGGCTTGTACAACCACTCTGGAAATCAGTCTGGCGGTTCCTCAGAAAATTGGACATAGTACTACCGGAGGATCCAGCAATACCTCTCCTGGGCATATATCCAGAAGAAGCCCCAACTGGTAAGAAGGACACATGCTCCACTATGTTCATAGCAGCCTTATTTATAATAGCCAGAAACTGGAAAGAACCCAGATGCCCCTCAACAGAGGAATGGATACAGAAAATGTGGTACATCTACACAATGGAGTACTACTCAGCTATTAAAAAGAATGAATTTATGAAATTCCTAGCCAAATGGATGGACCTGGAGGGCATCATCCTGAGTGAGGTAACACAATCACAAAGGAACTCACACAATATGTACTCACTGATAAGTGGATACTAGCCCAAAACCTAGGATACCCACGATATAAGATACAATTTCCTAAACACATGAAACTCAAGAAAAATGAAGACTGAAGTGTGGACACTATGCCCCTCCTTAGAAGTGGGAACAAAACACCCATGGAAGGAGTTACAGAAACAAAGTATGGAGCTGAGATGAAAGGATGGACCATGTAGAGACTGCCATATCCAGGGATCCACCCCATAATCAGCTTCCAAATGCTGACACCATTGCATACACTAGCAAGATTTTACTGAAAGGACCCAGATGTAGCTGTCTCTTGTGAGACTATGCCGGGGCCTAGCAAACACAGAAGTGGATGCTCACAGTCAGCTAATGGATGGATCACAGGGCTCCCAATGGAGGAGCTAGAGAAAGTACCCAAGGAGCTAAAGGGATCTTCAACCCTATAGGTGGAACAACATTATGAACTAACCAGTACCCCTGAGCTCTTGACTCTAGCTGCATATGTATCAAAAGATGGCCTAGTCGGCCATCACTGGAAAGAGAGGCCCATTGGACACGCAGACTTTGTGTGCCCCGGTACAGGGGAACGCCAGGGCCAAAGGGGGGGAGTGGGTGGGTAGGGGAGTGGGGGTGGGTGGGTAAGGGGGACTTTTGGTATAGCATTGGAAATGTAAATGAGCTAAATACCTAATAAAAAATGGAAAAAAAAAATGAAAATAAAGAGAATATACAATGAAAAAAAAAAAAAAAAAAGACACTTTGTATCAGGGGACTGAGATACGCCAGTCAGAGCCCTTTGTCTTTGCCTACAGTTAAATTCCTAGGCCTGGCTGGGTGGGAAGCTGAGCCCTTTCAGGGTGAGCATCTCACCCGGAGAAGGAAGGGACTGTGACCTTGGAGTATATGAGAAGAACAAATAGTAAGTAGTCTTACTAAAGCAGTTCTCTAGGTTACTTAGTTCCAGAATCTCCCAGAAAGCTTGTAAAAACAAACAAACAAACTCACATTACTGGGGCCCACCCACGGAGGCTTTTGCCCCAATACCAGACTGTTTATGAGTCATTAGGAAATGATACAACCTCCTCATGGCTTCCTCGCAGACTCATCAGCCATGGTCTGTTTGGCTTGTAACAAATAGTGATAAAGCAAGTCTCCAGCAGGCCAGCTTGCCCTCAAAACTTGGGTTTTAGCTAAACCTACCCTGGCAGGTACTGTGATCTCATTCTGAAACAGTTAGCTGGCCTGGCCTCACCTGAAGGGAAACTCAGCTGTAGGTATGTGTCAGGAAGACTGTGTGACACTTGAGAACTCACTGACAATGTGACCAGGGTTAGATTACTGCCTTTTTGAGCTGCTCTGGTCAGATTTCCAGATGTAAGAGAGGCCATGCAGGGACAAGACTCCTCTGCACGGACAGTGTTCCACTTTGAACTATCATGCTGCCCTGCAAGGGAAACGAGGGTGTGCTCGTGTGTGTGTGTGTGTGTGTGTGTGTGTGTGTGTGTGTGTGTGTGTGTGTATGTGTGTGTGTGTGTGTGTGTGTTTGGGTTGATTACTTTATCCTTATTTAGCTTAAGATAAAACTCTTCAACTTTATAATTATCACTTGGACATCTGTGTGTTGAACCATGAGATGCAAAAGTGCTGTATTAGGTTTTTGCAAAAAAAAAAAAAAAAATTACCCAAGAGATAGATGGTTTAGTAGATTGGCTTACATTATTGGAGGTTGGGTAGTCCCACAGTGACTTTCTCCACACTGGCAAGGCAGATACCCAGTGGGTACTCAGTTAAAGAAGCTAGAAGCCACGTATCAACGGGGATTAGTGAAGTAGTCCTAGTCCAAAGCTGAAGGCCCAGAAACTGCCTGGGAATTTCCTGGAGAGTTGCTAGATGGTTCATGTTAAACAGGTAGACACAGGAGTCTGAAGTCAGGCTGAGATCCACAGGCAATGGCAGCTTTGGTAGACCACTTATTTGGGAAGAATGGAGTTTCCGTGTGCTGCCTGCATTTCATCTTCTCTTTCAGTCCATCTGGGCCCCAGGGTACTGACTGGTGCTACCCATGTCCAGAACTGGTCTCAGTTTGGATCTCATGTCAATGCTCTCTGGAAATGTCCTCAAAGACACACCAGAGATGCACTTTACTAATTTCTTAGGCATCTCTCGATCTAATCAGAGTAGCAATTAAGATTAACCATCCCAGGATATGTAGAACATCTTTGTAGGTATCTAGACCATCCGTGGATATATAGAATACTTGTGTGTGCGTGCGTGTCTGGGTGTGAATGTGTGTGTGTGTGTGTGTGTGTGTGTGTGTGTGTGTGTGTGTGTGTGTGTGGTGTGTGGTGTGTGTGTGTGTGTGTGTGTGTGTGTGTGTGTGTGTGTGTGTGTGTGTGGTGTGTGTGTGTGGTGTGTGTGTGTGTGTGTGTGTGTGTGTGTGTGGTGTGTGTGTGTGTGTGTGTGTGTGTGTGTGTGTGTGTCTACACTATTAGAACCCACATCCCCATTAGAGAATTCTGCACCTGAATGGCAATCTTCACCTTCTCCTAATCCCTCTCTAACCTATTGAACCAACCCCAAATTTTTCATACTTCTCAAATAAAGGCAACCATTTCTGTTTAGTCAGTGTTTATTGACCTACATATTCTGGGTGCTGCAATATACCAAAGATGTATAATAAATTAATTAGCAGGAGAAGATTGGAAGACAGTTTCTGGTGTCAATAATATGTATATAATCCAAGAATCTTCCTGTCCAGCTGGGTTTTCTCAAATTAGGATAATAAATAGTGAGTCCTCTTTTTAAAGAAAAAAATTCAGAAACCTTCAGGGTAACTCAAAATGTTTTAATCCTGTCACCTATACATGTATAAGTATAAACCCTGATTAAATTTCTTTTTAGCTTACAAATAAATGCCAGGAAAAATCTGTACAAGACACACTAAGAAGAAACCTTTTGATAAACTAATAATATTCAAATTAACAATACCAGCTTAATGATGGTGTTTTCCTGAAACCAAATTAGTAGTGTTGGGTTCACTACTAGAAAGCACCTCAGGTCTGGCTCTGTCTTTAATAAGCTTTGAAGTTTGTCTTTTGTGGTACTAATTCAGAAAAGGCCTATTTACAGAAGAGAGCTGCTCAAAATTACTCTATGATGGATTTAAGGTTTTGTCTTCTAATCAGACCTCAGACTTAACCAAAACTTACAAGCATGAAATTCGCAAATGCTTGCTCAGAGCTGTATCTTCTGATAACACTGGAGGGCCCCTTCAATTGAAGATAAGCTTAGCATTGTGACACTCTCAAATTTTGTTCCAAATTTCATCTTGCCACTGCTTATATTAAGAAAAGAAATTTTTTTTTGCAAATGTATTACTATAGTTAGAGAGGGAAAGGAAGGGAAAGGAAGAGGGAGTCAGTGGGTGGAAGATAGAGGATTCTCACTATGTGTCCTAAGCTGCTTCAAACTCCAGATCTTTCTGCCTTGGCCTCCTGGGTGCTGAGATTACAAATATCCCCCAACCAAACCTAGATACTACACTTACCTTAATAAACTTTAAGTTGTGGGATTCCGTTGGGGGGAAAAAAAAAACAGTGTATCTGCTTTTATTCAAACCCACAGTGAAGTCCAGCATCCTGTACTGCTAGACACTATCAGACAGCAAGGTTAAAAGCCTCACTCATATCAATCGCTTTGATTTCCTCAGGCTTTCACTTAGACCAAAGGGGATCGGGTGCCCAAGTATAAATCCAATCACAAGAACATTATGACGTTTAAAAATTGGCTATATAGATTAGCTTAGATTCATAGTTTTAGTTTTTTCACTAGAACAAAACCAAAGCTAAAAAAATAATCATACAGGGTGACCAGAGAGATGGCTCAGGGGTTAGGAGGACTGGATGCTCTCCTGGAGGACCTGGGTTCAATTCCCAGCAAGCATGTGGCAGCTCACAATCGTTTGTAACTCCAGTCCCAAGAGATCTGATGCCCTCGTCTGGCCCCTACAGGTACTAGGCATCAAAGTGGGACACATACATAAAGATAAAATATCTATACATATAAAATTTTTCATTAAAATGACAGTAATTATAATAAAAAATTATACTATTATAAGGAAAGCCATAGAGATAACATTCAGACAGTCCATCTATCCATCTCCCTTGGTTCTTTCATGGCAGCCTATCCGGGGCTCTGCTCACAGAAATTAGATTAGTGAGCTAAATAAATACTTAGTAGCCAATGGGGAAGGGATAAAGCAGGAACATAAAGGAACAAGACTTCACTAGCCTCCAGATGAAAAGCAGCTCCGCCATGATTGCCTCCACATGGGCACCAACGGCCTGGAAGGCCTTCTCCTGTCTCTCCTCATCACTTCTTCTTTCGTCAGACTTCCGGATGTGGAATCTCCACCTTCCTGTACCAAACCCTGTAAACCAGAAGCAACCTTAATGCCCTCCCCCTTTTTCTCATTACCTCATTTTCCAAGTCCAAATCACTTGAGTGGTAGAGGGTCTGAGGATTTTAGGTGACTGTTGCTATGGCTTGAATACACATATATACACATATACACGTACACATATATCCATGTATATATACATACATATACACATATACATCCCCTTGAACACTCATATAGAAACAGAATTCCCACTACAGTAGTATTGAGAGGTGGAGCCTTAAGGAGGTTGCTAGGCCATGACAGCCCTGCCTTTATGAATGTGTAACCGCTTTATAAGATGACTAAGCAAACAAGTCAGCACTTTCCACTTCTTCCATCATGGGAGACATAGCATTCAGCCTGTCACACCACAGGATGTGGAGCAGAGAACCCTCAGGAGACCCAAAACCTTGGCATTTCTAGCCTCCAGAACCATGATAAGGTTCTCTTCTTTATAAATTACCAAGTATGTGATGTTTGGTTAGAGCAGTAGAAGCCAATAATGACAGTCATTATATGAACATCAAACTCCACAGAAAAATCCAATAGAACAGCCGGGAAATGTTGGGCTGTGGGGGTCAGGCTGTCCTTGTGGTCTCTTCTTTGCATGAGTTAGAGGCCTTATAATTCTTATCAGACTTACTTCCATGGGCCTGTTTGTACACATGGATACACACATGAAAAGATGTTCTTAAATATAATTGTTTATTCTATGAAGAAGACATTTCTTTTTTAAGATTTATTTATTTATTTTATGTATGTGAGTACACTGTAGCTGTACAGATGGTTGTGAGCCTTCACGAGGTTGTTGGGAATTGAATTTTTAGGACCTGTGCTCGCTCTAGTCGTTCCTGCTCTCTTTGGTCGGCCCTGCTCGCTCAGTCCCTGCTCCCTCCTTCCTAAAGATTTATTTTTTTATTGTACATAAGTACACTGTAGCTGTCTTCAGACACGCCAGAAGAAGGCATCAGATCTCATTATGGGTGGTCGAGAGTCACCATGTGGTTGCTGGGATTTGAACTCAGGACCTTTGGAAAAGCAGTCAGTGCTCTTACCCGCTGAGCCATCTAGCAAGCTCTGAAGGAAACATTTCTGACTTGCAACTTCCAAGGTACCATCTTCATATCCAGGTTTGGGGCAGGGGTGTGTGTGTGTGTGTGTGTGTGTGTGTGTGTGTGTAGAATCACATTATTATACAGACTAGTACTTGCTTCCTTTCCTCGGTCCCCTCTGGCCTTAGAGAGTAGGAAAGAAGAGAGCACACTCTTTAGTGACTGCTCCTGTAGCTCTGAGCTGACCACTCCACAAGATTGTCTAGATTCCCCACCCTTGGCTTTCCCCCATGGAAACTGACACTGGAGCATGAGAACACTGTGACCCATGTCACGTCTGATTATGACTAGTCTCAGTTCTAAAACAGGCAAGCTTAGCATGTTCTAGAGTTACCAACAAGGCTAAGATGAGGGCTAAGTAGGAACTGGGCAGATGAGTAGACTCTGCTAGTGTAGGTGGGGTGGCTGGCAAGGGACCTGTTCCCAGCTGGAAGGGGCCAGTGCTTGGAATACACCCAAGTGTGTGAACAGGCTGAAGCGCTAGGGCAGTGGTTCTCAACCTGTGGGTCACAGCCCCCTTGGGGATTGCATATCAGATATTTATGTTATTATTCATAACAATAGCAAAATTACAGTTATGAAGTAGGAACAAAATAATGTTATGGCTGAGAGGTCAGCACGAGATGAGGAGCTGCATTACAGGGCCACAGCTTTAGAACGGTTGAGAACCACTGCTCTAGGGAGTAGCAGAAGACGGACTGGACAACCAGGACAGGACAGAGCATAGCCAATAAAACATCAGACTGAGTTTAAGCTCAGCCCCAAAGGCCATGCAGAGCTACCATATCCTTGAGCAAGGGACAGAAAGTTTAGGAAGGAGCTAGTGTTTGAAGGAAATAAGTTTAGCTGTGCCTGGCAGGATGGAGTGGGCTGGATACAAGGAACGCTTTCATATCATCAATATTGGTGCAATAATCAAGCCACCATAGCCCTGGATGGTAAACTTGAGTTTCACATAGACAGATGTGCCATGCATGATAGCCCCCAAATCTAGAATTGTGCCTCCCATACAGTAGTTGCTCACTGTGTTAACTAAATAAAGCTTAGTTAGTAATGGAGCCATCGAGGCTCACAGTGTCCCTTCCCCTATTCTTAGAGATCTTTCTCCACCACACATACTACACAGCCATGATTTCCTGCTTGCTTTTACACTAAAATGAGTCATCAAACCCTCTCAATACTATCGCAGTCCTCTCCCACTAGCCAGGACAGGAAGAGGAGGGAGGGGGCCGACTTGATGCCATCCAGAGTCTCAACAGTAAGACTGGCCTTTATGGTGTTCCAATCCAATGCCATAGGCCAGAAATAATGACCAGCATTTGGAATCCCAGCTCTACACTAGGCCAAGACAGAAGGATTGGGAGCCCAAGGCCGTCCTAGATACCATGACAAGACCCCCTTCCTCAAAACAAAGAGCAATCTCAATGCCAGCTTCAGCACGTATGGTCACAGTGTTGCTACCCAACAGCCACCGCAGCACTACGGGGTCCTTCAACTGTAAACAGTTACTTTTGTTCATGAGCTGAAGGATGGGTTGCTCCACGCTGCTGATCTGAGCAGCCCCACTCCTGTTTCTAGTCATCACTGTGTCCTTGCAAAGTCACCTCTATGCTGATCCGGTTTGGTGACCACACCAGACTCTGGGTCACCGAGTCAGGGTAGACTGGGACAGAGCATTACAGGGCAAAAGGTGAGATTTACAGAAGCCATTCCTGGGCCACTGATGGTGTCAGTCTTCTACAGACACTGAAAGGGAAAAGGCTATAAGAGACTGAAATGCCAAAAGCAGATCAAGATCGTGAATTGAGAAGGGGAACTTCATGGTAGAATTAGGAAAGGGTTGGTAGAACTGGTCATCAGAGAAGGCAGCCTTTCGCAGAAGGATGTATGTGTTACTAGTGGACCTAGTGACTTATTCTCAAAGTGCCCATGCCTGAAAACACTTGGACAGAGAATGGCTGAAAGCCTCCCTGTTTTCTTCTTCACTGTCAACAACCACAAATACTTTATTTCCCATGCCATTTTCCTTCGGCATTCAAACACAATCTGATCACCTTGTATAAACACACACTTGACCTTATGTGCCTCTCCAGATACCGACATTCTCTATTTTATTTAGAGAATGCAAACAAAAAAGAAAAACAAAAAAAGGGAGGAAAAGATATTGGTGTCCTGACATGGTTGTTTCCTTCAAAGCAGTTCGGGGCCATGACCGTCTGGGGAGGATGTTGGCCTTGCCACAGTTTGTGAGGCTAAAAGATGAAGCCACTGTGCAATATGCTACTCTTGATTCAGGTGTGGAATAAAAAACAATCCCAGCAGCTCGCAGCCTGCTCAGAACTGAGCAGGAAGAACAGCACTGCTTCAACCGAAAACCCCATAGCCCACTTTCCAATCCTCGTACCTATAAAAGCAGGGTACAAAGAGCATAGCTGAGGGGCTCAGGGAGGGCTCCCGGCTTCCTGGGGAGGGGACTGGATCTGTAGCGTTGGGTGCCGCAGAGGAAATGTCCAGGAACCCAGGCCATTGGCGTCTGAGGAAAATGGAAGCCCCTAAGCAAAGGTATGCGGCCTGGGAAGACTGTCAAAGCAGGGCTGAATATGTATGAGCAGAAGAGGAAACTGAGGCACCACCAGTAGCAGCTGAACCAGTAGGTAACCATGGAAGTGCAAGCTACAGGGCCATCAGCCAACCCAGCCTAGGTTGGGTGCTGGTATGGGGCGGCGCTTAAGGGAGGGAAAGTTAGTGTGTGTGACCAAAGTGGTTTGAAAGAGAAAGCTTGTGTTTGGGCCAAGACCCACTCCAGAAAATGCCAATGACCTAAAGTGGGTAGACAGGCGCTCAAATCTGTACCAAGCTGCCAGGGTGGCAAGCTTCCTCTTTACAGCCCTTAGAATTCACAGGGTTTTACTGTCAGTGTGGATCAGTGGTGTGTAGATGATGTGGAAAGTGTCCCAAGCAGGAGGGACAAGGCAGTCCAAGAACTCAGCATCTATAAAGGAGTCTCAGCCATCTCCTATGTCTTCCATCTGGACCATGAAGAGCGATTTGGTCACATCCTAGAGCTTCAGGGTCAATCTTAATATCCCCCCAACACCCTTAGTCTCCAAACACAAGACTCCCGGCTGAGCTGGGTGTATTTCTACTCCCTTCCCCTCCCCTACACTGGCAATAATTAATGCTGACACAAATGGCCACAGAAGACACATTCCTAAGGCTGTGGACCACTGATTTTGACCTTAATGTTGCTCTTCTCAAGCTAACTGCCCAAATGCAATGGATTAGAGCAGGCAAACAGAAGCCAGCCCTCAGGCAGCTGGCTCAACGTTTAGTACCTCTCCCCTTTCGCAAGTTTCCTTTCTCCTGGGAAGAGAGTGCCATCTAGTGGGCAATTAGTGAACTTACATATGCCACTCCACTTTTTTCCGTTCTTCCTTTCTTTTTTAAGTTATTTTATTTATTTATATTCCAGTCGTTGACCTCCTCCCCCACCCCCCCGTCCCTCCGACCCACCATTCCTCATCCTATTCCTCCTCCCACTTGCCTCCCAGAGGGTGCTCCCAACCTCCAGCAGGCCTCCCCCTTCCCTGGGTCCTCAAGTCTCTTGGAGGAGTAAGTGCATCTTCTCCCACTGAGGCCAGACCAGGCAGACCTCCGCTGTATATGTGCCAGGGGCCTCAGACCTGGCTGTGTATGCTCCTGGTTGGTGGCTCCGTCTCTGGGAGCTCCCTGGGTTCTGTGTTAGTCGAGTCTGCTGGTCTTCCTATGAGGTCGCCCTCCCTTTCAGATTCTTCAATCTTTCCTTTAATTCAACCTTAATTCAGTCCAATGGTTGGGTGTAATTATCTGCCTCTGTCTCGATCAGCTGCTGGTAGAGCCTCTCAGAAGACAGGTATGCCAGGCATATGCAAAGACCTGATTTCATCCTTGAAGCGACTCTGTAACCATCTACTACCAGTAGTTAAGAGCACTGGCTGCTCTTCCAGAGGACCTGGGCACAATTCCTCAGCACCCTCATGACTCTATACAACTATCTAGAACTCCAGTTCCAGGGGATCTGTAGGCACCAGGCATGTATGTGGTGTACAGAAATACATTCAGGCAAAATAACCATACACACACACACACACACACACACAAATAATAAGTAATAGTAGTAGTAATAATAATAGGAATAATAATAACAGCAACAATAATATTTTTTTAATTAAAGAAAGGGGAACTGGGTGGAATTGTTTTCTTTCCGCTGTGTGTGGTATAATAAATGTGCTTCCATCCACCCAGAAATGCAACTCCTTGCCCATTGCAAGGACAGCATGTGGGCCCTGCCTGAGGAGGGAAGGAGGGAGTTCCTAAGCTGAGAGAGTCAGCAAGCTGGAACACTCAAGGCTGAGAAAGACAAGTTAAGGGTTTTGACAGATAGGAGGCACTGTTCTGCTAGAGACTGAAGAGGGTGACCCAAGGGCGCCACCTGCTGCCGGCAACCAGCGCGAGGCCCCTCCCGCTTTCACTATGGGTCGCTCTGGTTCCCTTGTTTGCTTTGCTCTGATTCGATGTTCAAAGGCAGTGGGGGGTTGTTGATGTTTTGGATGAAGAATGGGCCTTCTGAGAAACAGAATTCTTCCAGCCTAGACTGTAAGGGATCGCGAACAGGGAAGCAACGTTCGGGGTATGCCCCCTTAGCAAGAAACCATGTGAATTTTTTTTTTCTTTTTCTGGTTTTCTTTGTGACTGTGCTGGAGCTCCAACCCAGAGCTTTGTGCTCTTGCACTCAACCACCGAGCCACACTCCCAGCTCCTTGCTTTTTAAGACAGAGCCTCATTATGTAGCTGAAGACGGGAGACAGAGGCAGGGGGTGGCAGGTTACAGAACCTAACAGCTGGCTAGACCATGTCATGTTAATCAATCTCAGCCTGACAAAGGCAATGTATTTTCTTTGGAGTCATCTAGGTGAGAGGAGGCAGATAGCTCAGAGACCCCAATCCTTTCTCTGTCTACTGTCCCTGAGAGGCAATGAAGACTAAAGCTTGCAAAACAGTCTGCCTTGAGTATAGTTCTGCATGCGTATGCCAAACCTCGGGCCAGATGTGCTAGCTCCTGGCTGGTCATCATCACCTTTTCAAAGATAGGTACGTTTTTAGCCAGCCTACTTATAGCAGTGCTAATTGTGGGCCACAAGCTTTCCAATATAGTAGCAGGCAGGGTGAGTAATGGGATTTTGATCTTAAGAAGGCTAAGTTTCCACATCTAAGTAGCTGTGGTATGCTGGAACAAAGAACTTATTTTTGCCTTCCAAGGTAAGCCAGAGCCAAGAAAGCAGACTGCTGGGGGCTATGCAAGTTGACACATGCTCCTTAGCCCAGAAGCTAGAAAGGGCAGAGCGGTCATTCGGGGAGGTGAGTGTTGACCCTGCCACCTATCCTCACTTCATTAGGCTGGGATGAGTCTCTCACCAGAGTCTCTACTGCTCTCAGAGATACTGGGGCTGTTGACATTGGCCCGAAACCACCCACAGACTCCTCGGCCTTGCGACTTTCCTTTCTACAAATGCCAGGATTCCCTGTGTTTGCTGAGTTTTCTGTTTCTTGTCCAAAAGCTTGGGTGTCTGTGTGCTAAATACACACATATGCCGGATTCTCTCTGGGGCCAAATGTTTGGATGACACAACACTGGGAAAGAACATCCACACGGTTGAGTTTTTCCCTTAGATAGCTATTTGGCGCTGGGTAAAGATGGTTACTTTTTAATAATAAACCCTCTAAGAATGGCCAGGCTGGCTAGTGGCAGGATGGTGCTACACAGAAACTACTTCCTATTTCTCAAGCTGGTGAACATTGTCACAGGTTCTGTTCTGAGGTTCTTCATTCCAGAGAGTCACAGGAGGTAGAGCCCTATGGCCAGCGTAAGAATGCAGCTGCAGGGCTGAGGTCAGCTCAGGTTGACCTGATGCCACCAAAGGAGAAGGAGATCAAAGGAAGAGTAAACTGTAAAGAGCATTTAAAGCGAAGCCAGGGAGACCCAGATCCTACTGCCCAAAGTACAGCCAACGCAGTTAAAGATCAAGGAATAATCACTCAAAGATGCTAAGAAGGATAGATTCCAAGATGGTTCCTGTGACTGGGGCTAAAGTGCTGGGCCTTGGCCACAGCAGACCCACTACAGTGCTGGTCAGAAGACCCAGCTGTAGAAAGGACCCCCATGTCAGCCCTGGGTCTTCTGGGTCTCTATAAGAACAGCTTTCTTGGGGGACTCTGTCCCAGACCCCAACAACTGCCAAGATGAACTGCAATCAGCTCTGTCTCCATTTAACATGAACGAATATGTTCCTCAGTATCATCTAAGTCAGTGCTCCAAGTCCCAACCCCTTGAATGAAGAGGGAAATAAAAAATAAATTAGCATGACACTGGTTGGGAGGAGGAGGGACTTAGCACAAGTGAAAGGGGGTGAGACAGGAAAGGGGACAGTGACTATGTGGGAAGCACATGTATGAAAATGCCATGAACCTTTGGGATAGCATTGAAAATGTAAATGAGTAAAATACCTAATAAAAAATAAAATAGTTCGACAAAAAAAAAAAAAGAAAAAGAAAATGCCATGAATATGTGGGAAGTCATTATGCACATGTATGAAAATGCCATGAAGAAGCCATGGGTTGGTTGGTTTGCTTGCTTGCTTCCTTGGTAAATATAAATATAAATATAATATTTTTGATGTATGTATGTATGTATTATGTATGTAATGTTCTGCTTGCATGTATGCCTGTGCACCATGTGTGTGTAGTGCCCAGTGAGGCCGAAAGAGGGCACTGTATCCCATGGAACTGGACTATAAACATCTGTGAACTATCATGTTATCATATGGGTAGTGGGAATCAAACCTAGGTGCTCGAGAAGAACACGTGCTCTTAACTACTGAGGAATTCCTCCATGAAGCTCACTGTCTTTTTATATATAATTAACATATGCTAACTAAACATTTAAATTAATAAATTGGTGCCCCAGAGAATAACCCCTACTAAGCTGCCGAGCCTGGAGGAGGTAAAGACGGAAATGTAGTCCAGTGTGGAAACAGTACAGCAAACACTTCGCATTATAGTCCTTAGGTTCAGGGTTCAAATCCCAGTTTCTACAACGTAATCAATGTTTGGGCACAAGAAACTGGCCTACTCTGAGAAACGTGCTGAGCTTCCAAAATGGTTCATTACTGAGTGAAAAGAATGTCCTATGAATGATGGCAAGCCTAGTGACATCACTGGCTTCAGGGGAACATCGTGTTCTCAAAAGACAGGACAGCAGCTCCTCTCTGGCCTTGGGGAGTGCTGTGACATATCATATGCTTTGCAAATGGTAAGACACTCCGGTGTCAGGCATGGTGTTGTCTGTATTTCTAAAACACTGAGAGGGAAACTCCAAAAGGAGTTTTTATTGAGCACCAGGAAAGTACAGTGTTTATGTTGTTCGAGTTGCTGTGAATTTCCAACGTTCTGGCTGAGTTTGCTTGAGGAGCCACATTGCTGGGTGCTTTAGGAGAAACTAGCCATGGTCTCTGCTCCTTGGAGAAGCTTCTAATCTTGGCTGGAAGAGAAGCCGGGTGCTTACTGTTGCATGTGAAGAGTGTGTTTGGGTGGAAATCAATATAAGAATACCCGAGTATGTATGGAGAAAGGGGTCTTTGCATCTGAACGAGAGACCGGAACTTCATGGTGGAGGAGAAGGGAACAAGTGGTGGAGGAGAAAGGCAGATACTGATGGTGGCCCCGCCCACCACCGAGCTCCACCTCCCTCCTCTCCCACTTCCTAACACTCCCTCTCCCAGGCTCCTGTGCAGCAGCAAGGGTCTGGCTGCAGTGTTATTCCTGCCATCTAAGAGAAAGCCTACTGGGGCCTCTAAATGGTTTTTATTGGGTGAAAGGGATGCTCCCTCGTGGTGATGCCTTCCAGCTTCTTCCTAGCGTGAGCACGGGCATGCAGGCTCTCTTTCCTACCCTCCAATATGGCGTGTGCTACTCCAACAGACTTTTTGCAACTGCAATGATCCAGCATGTCAAGATGCTGGGAAAGCACCACAGACACAGCCAAGCCGCTGCAGCAGCAGAGTCTGCCTTGAGGCTTCTCCTCACGGGGACAAGTGGGTACTTTTCAGGTCTCCGTCACTACTGGTTCAGGCTGAGGTCCCCAGCTGTTGAGAGCAGAACGAGAGCAGAGGCACAGAGGTGAGGAAACCCGGTGTTCTTTCAAGGAAACACAAATAAACCCTGATATGCTATAGCACTGAATAATAATAAATATTTTTTTAAAAAACAAGAGGGAGAATAGAAAATGCTGGAAATGCGAGCTGGGCCTTGGGTTGTGTGGTAATTTTACCCTGGACAAGTTGAGAGGACATCAAGCTTTTGTGAGGGGGAGTTTCATAAGAACAGTGCTCCAGCCCAAAATGCAGAGAATAGGTGACAGTTGTGGCCCAGCCCTAGAATATCACTTATGCTACCCCCTCTAAGGCTTAGGGAACATTCCAAAAGAGAGAATGGGAAGTATGCAGAAGGCAGATGATCGGGTGAAAGGCTGTACATTTTTCTCTAGACCTGATACAACCATTACAATCCCTAGCTCCTGTCAACTCTGGTCCCCTGCATTGGGCCCACAGAGGACTGGCCCTACTGACAAGGGTGTTATTCACTCCCCTTTACAGCCTGGAAGACTAAGGACTAGTGCAGCGCTCTCTCTCTCTCTCTCTCTCTCTCTCTCTCTCTCTCTCTCTCTCTCTTACATCTACATTACTCTTAACTGGCAGGGCTGAAAATGAATTTCAACCCCAAAATGTGTAGTCTCGTTTATTGGCTGCGCTGCACCTCAATACATTCATCTGCTGAAGTCCTGATCCCACACTCACTCCAGAGCCTCTGAAGAGGTCTGCATTTAAAGGTAAGGACTTCAAAGAGTCAATAAAGGTTAACTGAGGGCCCATGGGTGAGCGCTGGTCCAATGTGACTGATATCTTTACATAAAGAGATTAAAACATAGATGCACGCAGAGAACGCTTCGTGAGGTGAGAGAGGTGATAGGAGTTGCCCTGCCCATGCCTAGATCTCAGGCTTCCAGCCCCTGGAATGATGAGGCAATATATTTCTACTGTTTAAGCTACACAGTCTGTAGTTTACTGTGACAGCCACAGTAGAAAACTAGAACAGTATCTTAATTGTCTTCCCCAGCCCAGTCCTCTTCTTCCCACCTCCCAAGTGAGAAAGGCTGAAGACCTGTGGGAAGGAGGCACAGCTCAGAATTCTCTGCGCCTCCAGACTGGGCCCAGAGCATCAGGAAGGATCCAGTCCACTCAAAAGTCTGCAAGCCCCCCCCCCCAAGTTAAACATAACAATCAATATGTATGTTTACTTATACATAACTTGGCAACTGAATCCTTATGTAGACAAATTAACTTGAAGCCAGTGTTTAGAAGGTTGGAGAGATGGCTCAGCAGATTAAGAAGTACTTGCTGAACAAACGTGAAGATCTGAGTTCAAATCCCCTGCCATGTCAAAAGTCATATATGTTGTGTGCACCTGTAATCCCAGCACTCAAGAGAGAGAGGCAGGCAGATATCTGTGAATACAAGGCTAGCCTGGTCTACATATCAAGTTCCTGGGCAGCCATAAAGACCCTATAATCAAAAATTAAGTAAACAAATAAATAGGTGGTCCAGGCATAGTGGAGCTTGCCTAAATCCGAGAACTCAGTAGGCAGAGGCAGGTGGTTGTCTGTGTGCTCAAGGACAGCCAAGGCTATATAATGAGACTCTGGCTCAAAAAATAAAATAAAATAAAATAAAATAAAATATAAAAGAAAGGAAGCGAATTGCACTGAATGGGAGCAGAGATTTTCCCTGTCATTATCCCTAGACAATACAATATAATAATTGCTACAGAGCATTTCCACCGAGGCATGACAACCAATCCGGAAATCAATCCAGCATACAGGAGGGTTACACAGAGCATACGCAACAGTTGTGCCGTTTTACACAAGGCTGTGGGAAGCCTTGGGTGCTGGAACCTGCAGGGGTCCTGGCTCCTCCCCACCTCGGGTACTGGGGGGCAACCTCGTGAGCTTCTCTGATCCCCTCTTCCAGGCGCATCTCGCTTTTTATATCAGTTACCAGTTACTGTCAACACAGAACTGCATCAGAGAGGCAGGAAGAAAATGCCATTCTAAGAAAGACTCGCGCTGACGCCAGCGAGGTGAGAAGCGGGGCAAAGCCAGCTAGCTATGAGGTGATGAAAAACACCCATGCTCTGCCCAAGATGACACAGTGTGGTTTCTGCATCAGCACCCCACAAAGCTAACAAGAAGCTCAACTAATTCACTGAGACAATGCGCATAGACATGCGTGGTACACCCCAAGGGTGTGGTTGGTAACTCTTATATCCAACATGACAGAATTTAGAACCACCTTGGATGCATATCTCTGGGCATGTCTGTGAGAGAGTTTCTAGACTGGATTAATTGAGATGAGACTACCTCCCATAAATGCAGATGACACCACTCTATGGGTTGGGGTCCTGCTATAAGAGCAAACACACTGAACATCGCTGCTGCTTCCTGCTTCCTGACCGTGGATACATGTGGTCAGCTGCCCCACATGGCTGCTGCTGTGTCGTCTTCACCACGGTGGTCTATGTCCCCTTAAAGCTAAATTGCCCCCTCCTTTCCTTAAATTGCATTTGTGGGGTATTTTGTCACAAGAAGAAGAAAAGCAATAAACAAAGGGTGTCAGCTTCAAGGTAGCGATGACACATCAGTATCTAAGTAACTAAGATGAGGCCTGGGACCATGAGGAGACCATAGGACTTCTCTTGTTCCCCACAGACTATCATTCAGAGAGGGTACAATCTCAGCCATGTCCATTACTAATGTCAATCTCCAGACATCAGAAAACTGTGGTGTGATATTCTGCCCCATGCTCCAGAAAACCACAAGGACACACATACACACACAATCTGTAATCTGCAGCTATGTTGAAGGCTACAGGCTGGACACACCTGCAAGAATGATGTCAGTCAGACAGACAGACAGACAGACAGACAGACAGACAGGCAGGATGTAAGCAAATCACGGTAGTTGCTAACACTCCATGTAAGATTAGCCTCCTGCGTTTACAGCTAACTATACAGGCATGTCAGGTGTAAACAGGACCCAGAGCATCACTGAGACCAGGTGGTCCTAACCAGTAAGTGGCTGCATCCAGACCTCCTAGGAATTTCCTAAAGCTTTGGGTCCCCAAGCCTGGGCCCCAGAGATTCCAGTTCAGAAAATGTCATAATGAAGCCTACTACTTCGTATGTTAAATAAAAATATTATTTTTTAAAAGATAGTGGGTTCAGACATGTGGAGTTCTAATATTGGGTTTGTGTTCTTTGGGACAGTTCTTGCTGACATGATTCCATTCTGGCATGGGACTTGGGAACCTGTTTTTTCTGCATCTTTCCTGTATTTTAAAGCTATATTTTATTTTACGTGCCTTATTTTATCTAGGTGTTTGCACATCACATGCATGCCCAGTGCCTGAGGATGCTTGAAGAGAGCACTGGATCTTCTGGAACTAGAGTTGCAGGTGGTTTCTGGGTGCTGAAACCCAAGTTCTCTGGAAAAGCAACCAGTGATCTTAATCACAGAGCCATCTCTCCAGCTCTAACTTTCCCTGGGAGGTGTTGGTTTAAAACCAAGTCTCTATCCCTCCAGCTCAGCTATTGTCAAACTGCAGTCCAGGCAAGTGACAGTAGCTTGCCAATGGAGTCAAAGCTGGGCAGTCACTGTGTCAAGGGCCATATGGATCAGTGGTTACTACAGCTCTCTGAACGTGAGTCACTTGCTGGCCCAGCCCAGACAGAAGAGTCCAGAGCAACTGGGATCTGCAAAAGCTCCAGGAGCCTTCTCATCCTGACATGGGGCCAGAGTAGAAGATTCGGGACCAAGGCTTCTGGTTCTTTTCATTCTCACATACTGGATACCACATCAAAGCTATGAACTAAGGATCGCATGTCTGCTGCCCGAGTGAGCAGCTACCACACAACTTCTGGCCAATTTCAGTGGTGTGCTTCCCCCATGAGAAATATGGTATTGAAAACCCAGCACTCACCACTGCACATTGCAGAGCCTAGTGTGTGGCCTGTTTCCCATGGTAAAATGAATACCAAGGAGGAGGAAGACATCAGTGGCCACACTACCCTGAACATGCCTGGTCTCATCTGAAAGAGCAAGAAATAGCCATTGTACTGACTAGAAAGGAGTAACACGAAAGGACGTCATGATTCTCCTACATCTCGGCTGCCCAGGCTATTCTGATTTCTAGAAACTTCCTTCTCAAAACACATATGTTTTTAAAATCTCAGGATTGCTTATGCAAAACTCAAGGGCTGTCCTTCCTGCCATCGCAGCATGGCTGAGAGGTGCACACGTTTCCTGCTTGCTGAGTCAGAATCCCAGGGCTCCTAAGTCTGAAGTTAACACTCCATTTCTGGATTCCCTTGGTGAATTGTGAAGTCACAACTGCCAGGATGTGGAACCAACTCAGCTGCCTATCAACAGGGGGTATAAATCTGGTGTAGATATCCACAGATAGAGTTTCATGTAGCCAAACCATAAATGTAGACTTAGAAATCACAGTGTTGAGGAAAATGAGCCAGAAAGATGAATCCTGTTGTTTTTCCTCTTATATTAATCTAGACATTACCTATATAATGTAGATAATACAGATATTTGTAATGCACATATATATTTGAATGTCACTGGAATGGCAGAAGGACTGAAGGGGGAGCAATGGTCTAAAGGGTGTCAGGGGAAAGGGAGAGGAATAGGGTCGGGGAGGAACAACTATTACATGTTCACTCCCACAAGAGGAATCTAGATAGGACATGAAAGCATAAGAAAGGATAAGGGTAGGCAGGGACCCAGCAGGAACCGGGATAGAGGCACAGCAGGAATAGTGGGGTAGGGGTCATCATGACAAGAAAACTACAACAGTATGCACAGATGGAAATGTCACAATCAAACCTACTATTTCGTATGTTAACTAAAAATATTATTTTTTAAAAAGACAGCTGCTCAGACTAGTGGAGTTTTAATACTGGGTACGGTTTGTGCTCTTTGGGACAGTTCTTGCAGGCACTGAGCCATCGTCTCTCCCTTCCAGGGTGGGCTCCCTAGGTCTATCAAAAGCCTAGTGGGGGGGGGGTGAGATGGCTCAGTGGGTAAGAGCACCCAACTGCTCTTCCGAAGGTCTGAAGTTCAAATCCCAGCAACCACATGGTGGCTCACAACCACCCAAAATGAGATCTGATGCCCTCTTCTGGTGTATCTGAAGACAGCTACAGTATACTTACATATAATAAATAAATAAATAAATAAATCTTAAAAAAAAAAAAAGCCTAGTGGGATTATGATCCTAGGACATGACACCTTGTCTCACTCTGACCAACTCAGCCTTGGATACTGAACAAACCTGGAGAGTCTTGAAGCTGTGCATCAGTTATGGCTCACACAGTGCCACAACCAAACTGAATACGGATTTCCAAGTCCTGACCAAACTCCTGCCATCGAGAACCAGCATTAAGCCAAGAGGTCCTGTGACAGCGTCCATTCATCTTCTGTCACAGTGTACGTGTCCTTGATCTCAGCCTCCTCTTGGCTTGTCTCCTTGTCTTTTTTCAAATACCTCCTGGGTACCAGAACCGCTCTTTGTCCTTGAGCCTCAGTGTTTAGTAGTAATTAATATTCCCTCTCTCATCCCTGCCGTATACAAACACACAGTAAACATCAAACAGCATGGCTGTCACAAAAGGACTCTGCACAGTGTCCCCTGTGACCACCTGCTGGGTGTGGGCAGGGCTGGAGAACTCAGCTCTGGAGCTCTGGAGGTCAGAAGTTTGCAGGTTGAAGAAGTCCCTGTGCACTGCTGGATTGTTTCCCTAAGTCCCAGTCTCAACTCGCAACATCCGTTCCTAAGCACCACACCTCCAGTGCCATGACACTAGGAAAGATGGACCTGGAAGTCCCAGACCAGGCGGTGGGGACTCCATTCTGCAGAAATAAAGGCGGTGCAACCACGGCTGTGGCCCATGCAATGGCGCTGTCTCCTAGCACTCATAGCCAGGCATAGTATACATCACAGAAGAAGGTAGGCACCAAAGCCTCAAATGGTTGAGGTCACCAAAGTCTACTGTTTCCATGAATACCTACAAGAAAATATACACAATGTGCGTGCACGCACACACACACACACACACACACACACACACACACACACACACATTCAAACACCTTCCACAGTCACACCCAAGGCTTGTAGAATTGGGTCAAGCATAGCTCCAACCCTGAAACCCTCTTTGAGCCCTGTGGTGAGTTGGTCCTCAGAGTTTCCCACTATCCGTTCCTGCCACCTGCACCTGGGCCGGGTCAGCCTACAGCAGACATTTCTAACATCGGTGGGTTTTACCGGGAAGGTTCCAAGTGCTCAGCCTCATTCCTTTAGACAGAGCCGCGCTCCTGAGGAAACTTCCCCTTTAGACAGAGCCGCGCTCCTGAGGAAACTTCCCCTTTAGACAGAGCCGCGCTCCTGAGGAAACTTCCCCTTTAGACAGAGCCGCGCTCCTGAGGAAACTTCCCCTTTAGACAGAGCCGCGCTCCTGAGGAAACTTCCCCTTTAGACAGAGCCGCGCTCCTGAGGAAACTTCCCCAAGTCTGCTGTCACAGAGAACTCATCTGACCTGTGTGCCACTAACAAGACATTCCATGAGCTTCCTAGAGGATGTCAAGAAAGTGGAGATGAAAACATTGAGAGGAAAAAAGGTAAAACACCAATATCCACTCTAGGGAAAGGGGCAGGTTTGTAATTAGATCTTAATTAAAATTTAAAACTTATTATTCAGGAATTCAATGATGATAAGCCAGAACGCTCAAGAAAATCAACAGTAAGAATATTAAGTATGCCACCGAACCAGTCAAAAAGATGTCAGAGTGGGGAGCAGATTCCACTTGTCAAGGAAACCTTAGTGGGGGAGAAAAAGATAAAATAAATAACCAAAACTCATCTTTGTGTGGGACAAGACTTAAGTATAATAACAGAATTGACATTTTATTTTTATTAATGCGTCCTCACATGTGCAGACCGATGTACTTTGCTTATCACATTCCATCCCGCTGGGTCCCCCATCCCTGGTCCTGGTCCCCTCCTGCCACTAAGCACTCCCTCGTCTGCCTTCACATCCCATCCACATCTGCATCTATAAACCTGGATTCCAGGAGTGATTTGTCCTTCTTCCCTGAGGGAAAGGAAAACCTTCAAGACAGCAGAAGAGGACAGGGCTAAGAGAAAGATAAACCAGGTTGTGATAGCACTCTAAATGAATTCCCAGACTTAATGTGTCAAGGTAAGTCTAAAACATTATTTAAAAGTCTCCCAAAAATATTCTGAAGAACAAGGACAATATTAGCAAACCTTGGGATGTGAGATATAGGAGAATTAACATATCGATGTGGTGCTTTTAATATATATTAATGAGTATTCGAAATTTTTTCCTTTTTTAATCATTTTTTTTACTTATTCACTTTACATCCCACTCACTTCCCCCCTCCTGGTCACCCCCTCCCCTAATCCTTTTCCCCTTTCCTTCTCTTTTTCCTCTGAGCGGGTGGGGTTCCCCCTAGGTATCCTCACCCTGGCATTTCAAGTCTCTGAGAGGCTAGGCACTTCCTCTCCCACTGAGGCCAGACAAGGTAGCCCAGCTAGAAGAACATATCTCACGTATAAGCAACAGCTTTTGGGATAACCCCAGCTCCAGTTGTTCAGGACCAACATGAAGGTCAAGCTGCACATCTGCTACATATGTACGGGGAGGCCTAGGCCCAGCCTGTGTATGTTCTTTGGTTGGAGAGCTCCAAAGGTCTAGATTAGTTGGTTCTGTTGGTCTTCCTGTGAGGTTCCTATCCCCTTCTGGACCCACAATCCTTCCTCCTATTCTTCCATAAGAGTCCCCAAGCTCCATCCACTGTTTGGCTGTGGGTGTGTGCATCTGAGTCAGCTGCTGAGTGGAGCCTCTCAGAGAACAACATGATCATGTCCATATGATCCAGGAGTCTGATGGAGGTAGAGGAGAGGCAGCAGAATGGAGGTCCGTCCCCCTGGAATGGCAGGCTGCTCATCGAGTATTGGAATTTTAAACTGTGTGGTGCTGGCATATAAATAATCAGATGGACTAATGGAACATGAGAAAATCGAGAGACAGTCTCCAGAACACACAAAAGAATTTGCTGTATGATGAATGAGGGTTTGGTGGGGAAACACATTCTTCTCAGTGACTGGCATTATTATAACTAGCTATGTCACCCACCAGGTCCATCCTCACGTGGGGCAAAACCTCTAATGTGAGCAGGTAAGATGGCTCGCCAGGTAAAGTCCCTCGCTGCTAAGCCTGACAGCATGAGTTTAATTCCCAAGACCCAAAAGGAGTGAACCAACTCCTGAGAGCTGTTCTCTGGTCCACACTCATACACACACTCACACACATACACACACATACACACACACACACACACACACATCATACATGCAATAAAACAAATTAAAATTGAATGTAACAACAGCACAGCTATCAGAAATCACAAAAGAACTCATTTAGAGACTCAGAACCATTTCTAAAATGGCTCAAAATCCAGATCCTATAAAAGAAAAAAAAAAGAGAGAGAAGGAGGAGGAAGAGAAGGAGAAGAAAGAAGAAGAAGAGGAGGAGGAAGAAGAGGAGGAGGAGAAGGAAGAAGAAAGGGAGGAGGAAGAAGAGGAGAAGAGGAGGAAGAGAAGGAGGAGGAGGAGAAAATCTTAACTCCTTCAATACTAAAACTACTGTGTAGACCAAAACAGACATCTGAGTGGAACATAAGAGCAATAACCAATAGGAAAGATGCTTGCCAGTCATATTCCATATAAATCCTGACAATTGATGGATGGATATACCCTGAAGTGACACTCCACATCACTTGCAATAAAACTAGAACTAAAGCCATTTGAATGCCATTTTCCTACTTGACAAGTCCTCAAGGATCCCACAGCTTCATGTGGCAGAAGTCTGTAGAAGAGACAAGTCTCAGTGGCTGGTGGGGCATGGGTTGAGACCTAGGCATTGAATAATTTACTAAAATATAATATGCATGAAAGAAATGAGGGAATCAAATCAGAAATATATAAATAAAACACCGGTTAAATAAATCAGAATATAGTCACCTTGTGAAATATTATGCAGCCCTAAAAGGGGAAACAAAGTGAAAAGGAAGACAACTATTGAAGATCTCAAGGCTAAGATCTTGCTTTGAAGGAGGTGGTTTGAGACAAGGGTTTTATGCTATATTTTAGGTTAGCCTGGAACTCACCATGAAACGTTCAATGGACATAAAGTCACAGCAATCCTCCTTCCTCAGCTTCTTAAGTGTTAGGATTGCAGTCATGAACTATCACACCCAGTTTCAAGATATAATCTTAAGAGACAGAATATGGTTCAGGAATAGAATTTACAAATCATAGTTACTTGCTTTTTGATTTAGGAAAGACCCTGTAGTTATCCCCCTTTGTAACTATCTTTAAATGCTTCTTAAAGCTTGCCTCAAACAGCATTTGGAGGGCCAGGAGTTAAGGCAGGACCTCTATGAATGCGAGACACTGACACAAAATAATTATGAGTTTGTGTGTGCACATGCCACCATTCAGATCTGGAAGTCAGGGGACGACTTGCAGGAGTTGATTCTCTCCTACGGTGTGGGTTCCAACATCGAACTCAAGTCCTCAGGCTTGACGGTAAGCATCCATACTCACTGAGCTGTCTTGTCAGCCCCATCTCAGAATTAGTAGATGTGCGTGTGCAGGCGTGTGAGGATGCACATGCGCGGGTAGTGCGCATGCGCGTGCACGGGTACACGTGGATGCGCATGCGCGGGTACACATGTGCGCATGTGTGCGCGTGCCTGTGTATGTACGCGAATATGTCCCCAAGAAAGTAAATCCCCTTGAGTGCCTGCGAGATAAATGTGAGCTGAGAGAATGGAGACAGATTTGTGACGCAGCCATCTGACCAGATTCATTCATAGATTTTTCCCTTTGAATTATGCAGATGGATTCTCTGTCTTTAAGATTCAAGCAATATTCAAAGCAGTATGATGAACGAGGGAGCCTGGTGGCACCCCTCCCTTTCTGCACGTTTGTGAACTACTCTAACATCACATCCTGTCGCAGAATATAGCAGGCATTAGTTACCTTTATATCGGTGGCAAAAGAACTTATAAGCCCCTTATGGAAGAGTTCTCCCTGGATTCCAACTGAGGGTGCTCAGTCCAACATGGTGAGGAAGGCGCGGCAGCAGGAGCGTGGGGCAGCTGGTCACATGGCACCTGCAGTCAGGACACAGACCTTGACCCCATGATCTTTTTATCAGTCCGGAACCCCGGCCCACAGGATTTTCTATATTGGGTTAATCTTCCCATCTCAACTAGCCCAATCTAGAACCAACCCCTCCACCCCCCAGACCTGCCCAGTGGTCTGTTTCTATGTCCCATCAAGTTGACAATCAGATTCACAAGACAGCAGGCTGCACTGGGTTCTGAGGTGGAGTTCCTGTGTTATCGATCCTTCCTCTTGTCTGTCATGTACAGCGCTGTGAGGATTCAGACAATGAGCTGTCAGCTGGCATCCTCTATTTTGAAGCCCTACCCGAGCCGTGCCTGGATAGGTAAAAAGGATGCAAAAAGAGACAGCCTGATCCCGGAAGTGTTTCTTTGCGAAACTGACTTTCCAAAACCAGATAATAGCTTGAGGGTGAATTCGTTAAGTTCGGCACTTAATAAAGCCACATGACAGGTAGCTGTGATGTCAGATCCAAATTCCCATTGATCTGAATGTCGATATGTACGAGACTCACTGGCTTCTCAGCAGGCTGCAGTTTTTAGATGTGATGCTGGTATTCTGGGATGCTCAGAAGCAACATGTCACTATTAGGGGTCACCTGCTACCCACTAGCTTGGTGATGGTACCTATGTCTCAGACACCATTAATGAATTGGAGCTTCAAACCTTCTGGGCTGGGGCTGACTCACAGTTGAAAGGAGAAGGTATTAGCCCAGTCCATTGTGGTAAGCACCTGTCGATCTGCCCTACTTCCTAGACAGTGTAGCATGCAACTCCCCTCCCCTGACATAGGTGTCCCAAGGCACCATGGACAAAGAAGACTGGAGAGAGCCTTGAAGTAAGCATTTCTCCTCTGCCTGTTTGAATCACACCCCTTCCTATCTCTTGAACTGTCTTAACCTCCTTACCTGCCTGCACTGACTAGTGTCATATCTACTTGACACAGCTAGAGTCATTTCAGAAGCGAGAACTTCAAGTGGAAAAAAATGTCACCACCAGGTTGGTCTCTGGGCAAACCTGTGATGTGTCTTCTTGGTTGGTGATTTACGTGAAAAGGCCTGGATGGCTGTAGCTGGTGCCATGACTGGGCTGCTGGGGTTGGGTGCTATAAGAAAGTAAGCTGAGCAAGCCATGGAGGGAAATCCAATAAGCAGCATCCCTTCATGGCCTGGGCATCAGCTCCTATCTCCAGGTTCCTGCCCTGTCTGAGTCCTTACCCTGACTTCCTTTGATGGCAGAGTACAATTTAGAAGTATAAGCTGAGTAAGCTCTTTCCTCCCTGGGTTTCTTTTGGTCATGTCTTTATCACAACAATGGAAACCCTAACTAAAACCCTGCCTGTGTCTCATTCATTCTCTAAGGTGACAAAGATGTGTCACCTCCTTCCAGGTGTCCTCTACTCCTCATCAGTATATCACATACCTGTCCTTTTTTTCCTGCTATGTTTATCAAGCTTTTATCAAAGCCTAAGTTTTATCAAAGCCTAAGCCCTGCCTTGTCTCTCCACATATGTATTCTCTCCTACATTGTGAGCTCTTAGACACTGGGCACCCTGCTTTAGTATTGAGAGGACCCAAGTCCTCTAAGATTATACTGTATTGCCTGGCACACAGAGGTGCTCAGGAAAGGTCTCATCCATGAATGGCTCATGAAGTGAAAGAGGAAATTTGACTGGCCAGAGTTTGGAAGTCAGCCAAGGTCACACCTTCCTTCCTACCATCAATTGGCCAGTGCAAAAACCTCAGGTGAGAGCCTAGAGGATGCTGGGAGTACAGCAGACCCCACAAGGTCCATCCCGGCTGGCATATCGACATGTTGATAGAGCTCACTTCCCACAGCCAGTGAAAGAATTACACACGGCATGTTTTTATGGCAAAATGCCTGCAGCACTGTGTATCTACGGTGGACAAGAAGTCTCAGAAGTGGACAACCCTACTAAAACGCCAGGGCTCCAAGAAACAATGCCCAAGACTTAGCTGTTTAGTGAAATGGAGTGGAGAAGGGGCAAGGTGAATGGTAGAGGGGCTAGCTCGTCCCAGAGGTAGAAACAAGCCTCCTTCTTCCCCATAACTTCTGTTCCTCTCTCTGCAGCGTTTCCCTGGGACCACTGGACTACAAACTACAAAAGAAACAACACGGGGTTGAACAATAACACCCCATTATGATATGTGGTCAGCATCTAGCAAAGAAAAGCAACCAGTCTCAGCGTCAAAGAGAAGAAGGAATCATAATATTAACAAAGATTCAGAGGTTAGAGCCACCTGACTAGAACAGAGAGCCCACAACAACTGTACAAACAGAAGCCGGGGAGAGCCATCCAAGCAAAACTCTGTGTAGAGGCAGCAGTAGGGAGCTATGGTATGCTCTTAATGAGTAAAGCCAAAGCAACATTTTTATTTTTTGGAGTAAAAACAACTGGACAAAAGGACATTCAGGGCATAAGTTATGGATCTACTGGAAGGCAGCTAGGCTAGTCGGGGGAGTCTTCTTAAAGGGCTGGCAGAATGGTGGGAGTTAGTGAGAGCGGAGGCTGTCCCATTTTATTAGTAATAAATAACAACAACAACAACAATAATAATAATAATAATAATAATAATAATAATAATAATAACTACTTGCTGCCTTGAGGATAGACTGGCTGTAGTGGAAGAAGTCTCATTACAACAGTCCAAGGTGTCTATAGCCTTGCCTGAAGATAATGGCAGACTATTGTGGAGAACACAGAGAGGCAATGACAGACTCTCATAGGTGCTTCTGGACTTGGAGGGACCCTGGGTGACTTTCCTACTGGCTGCTGTACTGCCTCACATTAGCTCAGAATCAGTAATATTTATATTGTTGTTAAGTTCATTGATTCTACACTAACCAAGTTTGGAAGTTTCCTCTCATGTTTGTGCTCACTGTTTGGGCTCCATCTTGATCGTCTGTCAACAGCACTGATATGTAGGACCTAGATAAGCCGCTGGCAAGTGTGACTAGCAGGCGGGCCTGTCTGCATCCCGCAGGCCCCCAAACAAGTTCATGTGCTTGCACGTTAGGACCTGGGCTTCCACTGAATTCGGTTTTGAATCAGGTGTTGAAATTGTATAGCATTTCGGCTTTTTTATTGAGACCAGTGTTTTCACGTTGCCTGACCTGGAAGGAAAAAGCAATTCGGGCTAGGAATATTTTTTCCAGAATCACACTCCCTGTCCCAAACTGAGTCAACAGGAAAGGAGTCCCTGGAAAGCTCTGGCTTGGGACGGAGGGGGGAATGGTGATGGTTATTTTTAGGCTGTGATTGGCGTCATGAGGAAAGGAGGGCTGGCCCCCTGGACTGAGCTCCCGGGTCCAGGTTCCAGGAGCTGCTGGCTGATGAACCACCCTTTTCTGACGGGGGAAACCGGGCTGTAGGCATGAATGGAGCTTCTGTTGGGGATTTATTTGCCCTGCTGTCAGACCGGCCTCAGCTCCCCTCCGCCCTTCCCCTTACATTAGGTCCTTTCTTCCATCCTGTAGTCTTCCCTCCCATCTTTCAGAATCACATCAGCACAACGGCCCTCGCAAGCAGAGAAGGGGCAGGATCTCTGGCCCTACTGCCCCAGAAACGGGCTCCCTACTTGTCCACTGACTGTTTCCTGACTGTACTCAAATGTTCCCCGGTCCAACTCTTAGACTGCGTCCTGGTGTATGAAATTTTAAAATAGTACCACGTGTGCATAATGTGTTAAAAGATGAGAGTGGGTGGTTTCAGGAAGACTGAATACACACCAAGCTGCCAAACTGAGGTTTAGGTAGCCAAAGGTGGTTGGGCCACACAAACTGGCACTGGTGGCGGCAGAACAAAAAACACAAAATTGGGTGGGTAGGGAGGTGGGGGAGAAGTTGGGCTGAATAAGATAGAAATACATTAATTCTCAAAGAATAGAATTATTATTTTAAGAAAAATAATCTTCCTTATGAATTAAAGATCTTTCGTGGTTGTCTAAAAGGCTTAAGATCTACCTTTTACCTTTGATCCCTTTATTCAATATAGACTATATCTTTGTGTGTAATGTGCTGTAGGCTCCAGTAGTTTCTTTTCCATGTGGGTGTGGTCAGATCGTCTAGCCTGTCTCTGCTGTCCTGTTATTTCACTTTCATCATTTGTCAACCTTCCACATTGGACTCTGTGATGTTCCCAGTGAGGCTGGTATTTTCCTGTGCTACCCTAACAATTCACTATCGGTTTTTTATTTTTTATTTTTATTTTTTAGATATATCTCTATATATAGTCCTGGTTATCCTAGAACTTGTTCTGTAGACCAGGCTGGCCTTCAACTCACAGAGATCTGCCTGCTTCTGCCTCCCCAAGTGCTGGGATTAAAGGTGCATGCCACCATGCCAGACACTAGCAATCCACTCTCTTAGTGATTATCACTTTGTAAGGAGACTTAATGCTTTGACTCTTCTTATTCTAGACTGAATTGGCTTTTCTTGGAGGCTTGCATTTCCAAATAAATATTAAAATCAGCTTGCCAAATTCCATGAAAATCCACGTTGCTATTTTTAAAAGAAACGTTTTCAATCTAAAGCTCAAAAATGAGGAAGGTGGACAGAATGACCAGGACCACGCATTGCTACACTTACCTGTGTCTTCTCTATGGCTTTTCTAGTTCTAAAGACAGAAACAATTATTAGATTTGTATTTACCTATGTTTGTTTTAATTGTGTCTCAAATTTTCCCAGAAATTCCTCTGGCCTTTCAGGGATCTGCCCTCACAGGTACACACACAACTCACATAATTAAAATAAAATAAACATATATTTTTAAAGTAGTTAGCAAAGTAAATATCACTATATCCCAAAAAAAGCAGAATAAAAACAATGAAGATTTGAAAAGATATTAATAATTAGAATACCATTTAGACATAAAATAAAATGTCCAATACAAAGAATGTGGTTTTTGCTGTGATTAACAAAATTAACAAATGTCTGGAAATACTGATAATAATAGAATGAAAAATAAATCAATATTAGGAATACAAAAAAGGTATAGCAGATTTACCAAGATTAGAAAAACCAGTATGGACAAATTTATATCAGTGAGCAGAAACCAAATGAAAGGGGAAAAATAGTGGGAAAATATGAATTATGAAAACTGGTTTACAATGGAAAGAAAGATTGCATTATTCAAGAATCACTAAATAAATTGAATTAGGAGTAAATAACCTTCCCTTTAAAATCTTGCCTCCTTAGATAGTTTTAAAGCAGATTTCATCGGGCTTCACACTTTCATATGAAATATGTGACAAGCTCTATAAGAAGAGATGAAGGATCATTCCTAATTCAGTTTGAAGTTACAAAAATCTTCACACTGTGAGGGAACACGAGCGAGGAGAAGTACAGGCTGATTGTATTCTTGAACACGGATGCAAATGTTCAGAACAGAATCTCAGCAAACCATCTGGGCGCTATGGTGGCAGAGGCAGGAAGATTATCAGGTCAAGCCCAGCCCGGGCTACAAGTCTAGCTTGGGCTACAAAGTAAACTAGAAACCAGAGTAGGCTATATAATGAGACTCTGGTTTAAAAATGTTTTTCAGGAACTAAGAAAATTATTTATATGTGTGTATGTGTGTGAAAGAGAGACAGATTCATATATGCATGTGTGTATATACACATCTATATATGTGGCATATGCATACATGAACATATACATACATAAATAAATATGTACACATATGTATTTATCAGTGGTTGTGACTAATGCCAGAAGTAGAAAACTGATTCAACACTTGAATTCTACTGAATCTCTGGAACAACATTCATGAGTTGAATGAGAAAATCCACATGGCATTTCTCTCAATGACAGAGGAAAATCTGTCCAAATTATATATAATATTGGCTTATGGTAAAGAGTTTAGACAAATCATGAATAGAATGTTCAGAACCTGATGAAGAACCTACCTATAAAATAATTCCTGGTAATGCTTAATGTAAATAGGAGAAAGCGGGAACAGATTCTCGCTTTCGCCACCTCCCAGCTGGAACAATGGCTGGGGAAGAAGGGGCCATGAAAAGATGTGGGAACCTGAAAGGAAGAAACACAACGGGCCTTCCTTGTTGGTAATAACCACACGGAATTGCGAGTTTTGGAATTATTAAGAGGAGTTCAAAAGGTTTCCAATGACAGATATAATGTAAACAAATCAGCGGGATTTGTGAATGCAAGGGACATTTGCAACCTTTAGTTAGATACCACTAGAATTCTCTTGGAAGCTCAAATCACAGGGAATTGTGAGCCTCCTGGTATGAGTGCTGATGACTAAACTCAGTAGTAGATCAGCGGTTCTCAGCCTTCCTAATGCTGCGACCCTTTAACACAGTTCCTCGTGTTGTGGTGACCCCCAACCATAAAATTATTCTGTTACTACCTCATAACCATAGCTTTGATAATGTAAATACCTGATATGAAGGATATCTGATATGCGACTCCCAGAGGGGTCGTGACCCACAGGTTGAGAACTACTGCAGTAGAGGCCTTTAACCCCTTAAGTATCTCTCCAGCCCCCTTTTAGTGACTCCATAAGTTCCTTGATATTTTGCCATTCTGGTTTCTAATATTAGCATCTTACGTTGATAAACCTCTGTCCAATACCTCCTTATCACTTCAAATTATCCAACTTTTGAAGTTCAGCCATTCCTACTGTTTTAGGGCTTCTACTACTGTAAAGAGATACCATAACCAAAGCTCTTACAAAGAAAAAATTTTAATTGAGGCTGGCTTACAGTTCAGAGGTTTAGTCCATTGTCATCACAGCAGGAAGCATGTCAGCATGCAAGCAGACCTGGTGCTAGAGAAGGAGCTGAGAGTTCGACACCCACATCCAAAGGCAGCAGGAAGAGAGAGTGACACTGGGCCTGGCTTGAGCATCTGAAAACTCAAAGCCGGCTCCCAGTGACACACTTCCTCTGACAAGACCACACCTCCAATAGTGGTAGTCCCTATGAGCCTATGGAGGCCATTTTCATTCAAACCAACACACTGACCACGCTGACCTCGCTGCCCACAGTGTAATAATTTCTATTGCCATCATCCTACTATGATCATATTAAATATTGTTCATATAGTTATTAGGTAAGAGAGGATAGCAGCTGTTACAGAGGAAAGGATGAGTAGACTGGACATCAGACTTGGAGAATTCAGACAATGCCCTGGATATAGCCCTTGTAGGTGGGCTGTGAGGGAAAGATTAAATATAAATTAAGTAACGTAGGCAATCATTTGTAAACATTTTTATTTTTTCAAGTTTTTTATTTATTTATTTATTTTTTTATTTTATGTGCATTGGTATTTTGTCTGTATACATGTCTGGGTGGGGATGTTAGGTCCTCTAGAATTGGAGCTACATATAGTTGTGAGCTGCCATGTGAATCCTGGGGTTGAACCTGAATCCTCTGGAAGAGCAGCCAGTGCTCTTAACCTCTGGGCCATCTTTCCAACCCGATAATTTTAAAACATTTAACATGCAGTTATTTGGAATTCTAGAATTCTATTTCTCAGAGAAATAATGGACAGAAAGTAATATTTGAAGTAATAGCTAGTTATTCCCTGAATCAAATGAAAAACACAAACTCTCAGAATCATAAAGTTCCATAAATTCTAAGCAGTGTACACCAGAATGAATCTACATTAAGGCCCTTACAGTCAAAGTTCCAAAAACTAATAAGAAAGATCTAAAAACAACCAGAGGGAAAAGAGAAAGTATGAATTGTGTTTTGAATGTGAAATGCCCCCTAGAGACTCATGTGTCTGAGCACTCTGTCCCCATGGGGACAGCTCTTGAGGTGGGACCCAGCTAGAGAAAGGTGAGGAGAGGGTGCTACTTCCTGTCTGCTCTCTGCTCACTGGCTGGGGATGCAATGTGACCAAGTGCTTCAAGCTCCCCGCTGTCATGCCATCCTGTATCCCCTGGTTCTGTATGCCAAAATAAACCCTCCTTCCTGTAGGTTGCTGCTTGTTGGGAATTTGGTCACCAAGACAAGAAGAGTGACTAATCCCTTCCCTGTGACGAAGTGCTCATAGCATTAATTACAATTTCTGAAGACTGGCAAATGAGGCCAGAAGATAGAATGATGTCTACAAAGATTCCATCTGGGTGTTGTAGACCACTCCTATGAATCCTGGCAGTCAGGAGACTGAGACAGGAGAATTTCTATTAGGACAGCCTAGGCTACAAATACATGCTAGTCCAGTTGTATGTAATAGGTGCCAGGTACTTGACAATACCCTGGCTCAAGAAATGAGAAATAAGAGGCCTAAGAAAATGTCAACTTAAAATGCTCATCTACTAAATGTTTGTCTCAGGGACAGAGATGAAAGAAATATATTTCAGGCCAATAAAAACAGACAATTACCTCATATCAGACACTCAGCAAAACCAACAGCCAAGCAGTTGATAAAATGTTTTGGAAGTCACAGGGGAAAGAAAAAGGAAGGAAGGGGAAGGAAGGAGGGAAGGAAGGAAGGAAGGAAGGAAGGAAGGAAGGAAGGAAGGAGGGAGGGAGGGAGGGAGGGAGGGAGGGAAGGAAGGAAGGAAGGAAGGAAGGAAGGAAGGAAGGAAGGAAGGAAGGAAGGAAGGAAGGAAGGGAAAATCTCAAGAAAGAAAAGGTACCATTAAGGTATCAACTATTCGTCTGCTTTTTCTGAGAACAAAATAAATTTTTCAAACACTAAAAACATGGGTTTCATAAAAACAGAGACTAGATATGCTGGGATTGGTCTAACTCATTTATAAATAAAACCAGCGGAGAATGGGACTTGTCCACAGGGTAGGTTTAGTTGGCATAGAAGGCTCCACAGTTGTTAATGAAAGAAACTGCTAGATGAAGTTGTTAGATCCAAAACTGGTTGGTGTGTTGCTGGGGAAAAAAACCTATGACCTCTGGTGGTCTCCCCTACCAAATACAAATCCTTCACTTCTCTATTGAAAAATCTACAGGCTAATATGGAACTTCAGAGGCTAGGGCTCCAATCAGCCAACAGAGGGAGGGTCAAGCAGAGAGAAAACACTGAAGAGAATTCAAGGACTTAAGAAATTAAATAACACTCTGGTAGGACACAAGGATGCACATGGGCACAAGAACAAACACATGGACACAATTATCATGCCTCCTCCTACCTCATTTCCTAGTTTGAAATAATTTTTCTTAATAGAACAAATCTACATCTCTTGAACCATGGACATTAATGTTGGTATCACACTCTGTCCCTACCCATGACCTAGGTCACAACTGTCCCAAACTCAACTGTTAGGTATTGAGTTTGGGAACATCCTCAGGGCTCCCTTTCGAATGAGTGTCTTAGTTAGTTACTGCTGTGAAGAGTCACCATGACCAAGGCAACTCTTATAAGGACATTTAATTGGGGCTGGCTTACAGGTTCAGAGGTTCAGTCCATTATCATTAAGTCAGGAACATGGCAGCGCCCAGGCAGGCATGGTGCAGGAGAAGCTGAGAGTTCTGCATCTGCATCTGAAGGCTTCTAGCAAAATACTGACTTTCAAGCAGCTAGGATGAAGGTCTTAAAGCCCACACCCACAGTGATGCACCTACTCCAACAAGACGACACTTACTGAAATAGGGCCACACCTCCTAATAGTGCCACTCCCTGGGCAGAGCATATTCCAACCATCACAATGAGGAGCAAAGACCATTGTTTTGTTGGAGCCATGTTGTTGTATGGTCACATTAAAGAAGTAAAAACTGTCTTTCAGAGAAAAAAGCCACTTCAAGCATGAAGAGATAAAGAGTTCAGATGGGCAGAGGGAAAGTAGGGGAAAGGGAGGCTAGAGAGAGAAAGAATATGAATGAATGAATGAATGAATGAATGAAGATATCCCTATGCCCTTCCACAAAGGTCCTTTTTTGTGTTTAAAGGGAATTCCGTAAGAAGAAAAGATGGAGAGAGGACTCAGTGCATAAAATCACATGCTGTGCACATGTGAGGATCTAAGTCTAACTCCCCAGAACATACATAAGGAGATGGGCATGGCTGCACCTGCCTGGAGAACCAGCCTTTAGAGGAGGGAGTTAGTAGGTTCCATCTGCTCACAGGCCAGTCAGCCTAAATGAGAGGATGAGAGACCCTGCTCAAGGCGTAAGACAGAGGGTGGTAGACCCTGACACACTGATGTGGCTTCCTAGTGTGTGTGCACAGGTGTGCACAGGGAGTATGCTGGCCAGTCCTATGTCAAGTAGACACAGAAAGTAGAGGTATCTGAAAGGAGCCTCAGTTGAGGAAATGCCCCCTATAAGATCCAGCTGAAGGGAGGGCCCAGATCATTGTCTAAGAATAAGAAAGCAGGCTGAGCAAGCCACGAGGAGCAAGCCAGTAAGCAGCAGCCCTCCATGGCCTCTACATCAGTCCCTGCCTCCAGCTGCCTGTCCTGTTTGAATTCCTGACCTGAACTCCTTCAAGGATGAACAGGGATGTGGAAGTGTGAGCTGAATAAACCCTTTCCTTCCCAACTTGCTTTTTGGTCATGATGCTTCATCGAAACAATAGAAGCCCTAACTGAGACACATCACACCAGATTGTATGTGGTTCTGGGAATGAATCCAGGCCATTTTAAATACTAGGCAAACACTCTGGCAACTGAGCAGCACCTACCAACCTTAATTTTTTTTTCTTTTTTTAAGCCAGGAGGCAGAGTGGCCTTCGACTTGAGATCTTCCTGCTTCAGCGTCCCAGGTGCTGGGATTACAAGCATTGCCAAAAGCTATCATCATATCTGACTCTTGAATATTTTTCTAATGTCCAAGCTTCTAAGACAATTCTATAAAGCAGAATGTCTCTTGGATGTGAGGGAGGGTTGAATAAAAGGAAGGGTGGCTGGGTAGGAGAAGGGTCTCACTGGAGAGCCAAGCTGTCTAAAATGACCTAGCCTGGACCTGAGATGCCACAGTGCATGGAGTTAGAGGTTACCAATCGCTTCCCTGTGTAAATGACTTTTATTATTATTATTATTACATTGGTACACGAGAGCGCAAAGGGGCTTTTATGAAACAGCTTTTCAGAACCCGTGAAATAACAAAAGGCCTGGTTTCCATCTCAGGGCTTTTAAGCAGTCACATCAAATAGAAACCCAGCAGGCCCCAGGGCCACTGCTGCTTCTAATTAAGACCCCAAGGTAAGGCAGCCCATTAGGGGGCCCAGGGCCAGCAAAACATAAATCCCAGCCCTGCCTCTAACAGCAGAAGGCTGATTTGAGCTCACTATGCTGCGTTTGTTCTCAGCTTGCATTAAAAGTAGCAGGCTGCACCTGCCTTCCAGACACCCTGCAAGCAAGTTCATTCCGACACTGATTCTCTTGTTCAAACAACCCAAAGTGTGCCAAACAGATGTTAAACGGAGGAGGAACGCGGAGTGAGACAGGTTTTGACACATCCTTATGTGTATGGGGGCGGGGGGGTGTTTTTGTGTCTGTGTGTGACTGAGGGTTGTGGTCCATACACACGGTTATTCTTTCTTTCCCTTTCAAAACTATAACCCACCTACCCACCACACAAGTATCAGCTCAACCGCTGGGGGCGGGGGGGGGGGGGAGCACGGCGTGGGGAGTAAAAAGAGGACCCTGTTTTTTGCTGCAGGAGACTAGTTCTCGAACCGCCTTGATTATTAGGGCCACCTAGAAGGCTTGGGAAAGTGCAGGGTTCCACCCCCCGGGTTTTAGATTCAGTAGAATTGGGCTGGAGTCCCCAGAATCATCATTTGTGTTCATTCATCAGGTGGTGCTGATGCCACAAGTTTAGGGACCATGACTGGAAAATGACAGCTGTAAGCCAACAAAGCAATAGCAAAAGGGGGCAAAGAAACACGCGTGCGCTCAGCCCCCACCGACCTGGCTTTGTTGATTTTTTTGAGACACAGCTGGCAGGCAAAAGAAGCAGCTGTGTTTTGAATGGAGACGGATATGTGAGCTGGCAAGCCCACAGCAGGCAGAGAAGTTTTCAGAATGATAACCAAGCGTGTAACAACCTAGGCAAAGTGGGATCGACCTCTGCTCTCAAGGGGACTGTGAGTCTGGGCCCCCTCTGCCCTTATGGAGACTCAGCATAGGGCTTCTGCTCCTCATGGCTTCCGGGGCAGAGAAGCTGTGCTACCGGACAAGGCCAACTTTCATCTCCCCTGTAGAAAAACCAGCCATTGAGGGGTGGGGGTGGGGCGCTTCCCCAGCTTGGTTCCAAGTGAGGAATGGTTACAGAGTCAGCACATTCTGGATTTGTTGTTTTGGCCCTAGCTACACCGTATACCTCCAGTTCTGCTCCTAGACACGCATCCCTGACACCCACTTCGTCCTGCCAGAGAAGACCATGTTGTTAATTATGGGAGGATCTGTCCTAAGGACTGGCCAGCAGAGCGAAGGAATTCTACATTCAGTTTTAAATGTGGTTTGTCCCCACCCCACCCCACCCTACTCCACCCAGTCCTCTGTGAGTCTGTAGGCTGTGACAATGACCCAGCCAAACACCCTCGTCTTGGCAAACCTAATATGAGCCTTGGACAAGATCAGCTACATGATTTTCAGAATCCAATACAAAAAAAAAAAAAAGCCCAACCCCCTCTTCAAAACAAAATCGGGGCATTCAAAACATGAAGAGCAAAACATGAAAGTGGGCATTCCTCAGGGCAGGGGGCCCTGTGTGGGCTGATGGTGATGGGGTCGTGCGGGCTCATAGGATCCATGCATGGCTCCCATGCCTTAGCGTTTAGGTAGGATGCTTAGAGCTCTCCCTACACAGAGTGACTGTCCTTCCTGGGTTGGATGGGGGATTCTCCATTGCAGGCCTGCTAGAAGGAATGGGGAGAGGCAAGTCGAAAGGAAAATGTAGGTCCAACCTCAGAGAGCTCTCCCTGGCCATGGGAAAGGCAGACGGACACCAACTCCAGATTCTCGGAGCAGCTTCACCTCTATGATACGAGTGAGCAGACATCTATATGTACAGCTTTAGGCACGGCTCCAACAGGGTTATCCAGGAAAGAGCAATGCAGCCAGCCTGTCATCATGGGCAGGAAAGGAAAAGCAGAAGTTAAAGGGCTTACGCACCTGCTGCATTTCACGGCCAACTTTTAGATGTCTCTGACAGTGTTTAGATCTGCGGGTGGAACCCAGGGCCTCTACTACAGCATGCTGTCACCAACCCCAAGATTCAGAATTATAGTGTGCAAACCAGAGAACTCTAGGTCTCTCCCAGCTGGATGTTTGTGCGTCTAGATTTCTTTCCAGTAAAATTCTAGTGGTCTCTATCCTACCACAAACTATCCTAGAACAAACTTGGTGGCTTAAAAAATTACTCAAATATCTACTGTATTTCACAATTTTGTTTGTAAGGAGTCCAGACAGGACTCAGCTATTGCATTGTTCCATTCCATATAAAAGGTGTTTGACACTGGACAGAATGGTGTAGAGGACCCTCTATGGCTTCCCTCACATGTCTGATTTCTTTTCTTATTTTTAAGACAGGACCTCTCAATATAGCCCTGGCTGTCCTGGAACTCACTCTATAGACCAGGTTGGCTGTGAACTCAGAGATCTGCCTGCCTCTGTTTCCCCAGTACTGGGATTAAAAGCGTGCACCACCACCATCACAGCAACAACCACCACCACCACCTGGCTTTTCCTTTTTTAAAAGACAAGGTTTCTCCACATAGCCCTGATGCCCTGGAATTCACAATGTAGACCAGGCTGGCCTCAAACACACAGAAATCCACTGATTCAGTTTCCTAAATGCTAGGGTTAAAGGAATGGGCCAGCACACCCAGCCAACTGTCTGGTTTCTTGATGGAATGGCTAGAAGCTGAGCTCAGATGGGACCTTCCTTGGGAGTACCCACATATGGCCTTTCAAGCATGGGCAAATTGAGACAGTGAATGTCTCATGTGGCCTCTCAGAGGATTGAGGGAGGGCTCCAGGGGACCCAGAGATTGTTTGACCTCAGCTGTTGAAATCCCTGAATGTCACTTTTATTGTATCCTGTTGGCCAAGAAAAAAAAAAAAAAAGTCCTGGCCACATTGAAGTAAAGAATCTTCCCAATGGGATGAGTAGTGAGGACCACTCCCATTGTTGGCCCATTGTGAATACAGCTAGTACTGACAAGATGAAGCCAGTCTGGCCCAGCCTGATGTTAACCTGTCAGCGAACAGATAATAGTTTATGTTTGAAGCAGAATCAAATACATAAGACCGTCGAGTTCCCTCTTCATTTTTTATGTTCCCTCATCATATTATTTGATGTGACTATAAGAAGTCGGAATTCCTAGCTGGGAGGAGGCAGAGGCAGGTGGGTCTCTGAGTTCAAGGCCAGCCCAGTCTACAGAGTGAGTTCCAGGACAGCCAGAGCTACACAGAGAAACCCTGTCTCAAATAGATAGATAGATAGATAGATAGATAGATAGATAGATAGATAGATAGATAGATAGATAGATAAAATCCTTCTATTGCAAGTTAAAAATACTAATAATTCACCAGGCAAGGTGGTATAGGACTGTAATTCCAGCCCGTAGGAGGTAGAAGAGGAAAGATGAAGGGTCCAGAAACAGCCTTTACTACACCGAAAACTCAAGGCTAGCACAGGCAACATGAGACCCATATTAAGAACGTCAGCCCATTAAAATCCCTTGTTTGTCTTGAAGAACTCAAAGTACAGACTTTGGGGTGTGTTTGCTAACTCAGCATGCACGTGCCCTGCGAAGCCCCAGTCCCTAAAACCAAACTACCCTTGTCACAAGCCATTTGCACCTCTTCCCTCTGCTGACCCCTGAGCTGTACCTGCCATTCCCCCAGGATATGCCTCAGCCCCGTCCTTCTCAAACAGAAGGGATTCATTCTCTGCCTGCTCCTAACTGACGCCAGTTGTGTTTCTCACCCACAGGTCCAAGGCACACCAAGGCTTTTCTTTCTTGTGGTCTGCAGTGCCCGTGGACTACCTTGTGGTCTTTGAAAATCGTCATTGCTCCAGCTCCTGACAGTTTCCCTAATGACTCAACTCCAGATGCTGCCATACCCTCACCTCTTACAGCCCATCGGACCCTGCACCTTCACAGTCTTTGTTGCCATAGTGATCTCTTCTACACTGCAGTCCTCATGTCCAGGGTGCCTACTTCCTATAGCCTCTGGCAAACCAGAGCCTCCACTGTTTTACTCACCTTTACTGTTAAGCATTTTTCAATTAACCTTTTCCGTGGCTCTCTCAATCCCAGGGCTCCTCAGCCTAACCCCCTTCTCTCATAACTCTTGGGTTAACATTAGGCTTGTTGCTAGCTTGTCATGTGTATACGTCCCTCCATTCTCCATCCATCTGCAAAGCCATTTGAGAGTAGAGACCAGGGTTTATGCTCGAGGGGCTTTTTCTTGGTGTAGATTAAAAGGCTGAGTTTACAATCTGTGACCTAAAGAGTTATGCTGAAGTCAAATGTCTCAAACAATCTACATAAATTATCTCAGGCTGCGGGCTAATGGTTTGTACGTGAGTTCAGTTTTTAAATCTCTGTCTACCACGCATGAGGACCTCCTCTCAAATCACACAATAACAAAACTGTACGAGATGGAAAGAATTTGGAAGCTACCCACAGCTCGATGTAATGGGATTTGGCATCCCATACAAATAGATCCGAGACTTGAACATTGTCAGGTGGGGCTGATGGTAGTGAGGTCCTAGCAGGTAACCTTGATGTAAGTCAGACACTAAACAGAAAAAACAGAACAGGAAAGCCATAGCCAGGGGACCCAGCCATTCTTGAGCCCAGAGAGAGAAAAGGGAGGCATCCCACTCTGCAGGGGAGGGGCCCTGTGGGAAGTGTGAAGAATGAAGTTTTGGACCCAAAAACCTATACCCTCAAAAAGCCAGACTTTAATTATCTCCCATATCTTATAAAACTGGAGCCAGTGAGGAAAAGGAGAAGCCACAGAAATTCATTCTTGGCTCTCAACAGACACCAGAGCCCCAAATCTGAAAGTCTGTTTGCCGCTCAACAGGCAATTCAGAGACCAAAACTCACGGCCATGTCTGGGGAAGCTCCCTAGCTCAGAAGCCAAGCCAGAGGGTTAGAAACACTTGCCAGCGCTCTGCTCTGGTACACTCTGTCCCTGCCCAAATCTACTGCCAGAATTAGCTTTGCTCGTTAATTTCAAGTAAATTATCTCCTGTCACAGCTGGGATCCTTTATCGGAACAGTGGACATGAGAGTTTGCAGCAGCAAGATGATTTCTGTTCCCTTGGAATTCCCCGGTACACTAAGTCACGACCCAGAGGTCTGAATGAAGCAAAGAAACTTCCAAAGACATTCAAAATAATAAATAAAGTTCCAAGGAACATCTTTTCCTAAAGGGTATAAGAGTTGGCAATTAAAAACAAAGACAACAAAAACTTTCCCTCCCTCCCTCCCTCCCTCCCTCCCTCCCTCCCTCCCTCCCTCTCCCTTTCTCCCTCCCTCTCTCTCACCTTCTCTCCCCCTCCCTCTCTCCCTCCCTCCTGCTCTCCTTCTCTCCCTCTCTCTGTGTCTCCCTCTCTCCGTGTCTCCGTCTCTCTGTCTGTCTCTCTGACTCCGTCTCTCTCTCCCTCTCTCCATCTCTCCTTGTCTCTGTCTCTCTGTCTTTGTGTCTGTGTGTGTGTGTGTGTTTGCACACACACACACACACACACACACACACACACACACACACACGCATACAAACTCACGCATGCGTACATGCATATGTGGAGGCCCGAGGTTGTCTTCTACTCGTTCTCCTTTTTGAGACAATGGCCCTCACTACCACTGACACCCCTGCAGCTCATCAATTCCTCAGGACTGGCCGTTCAGCAAGTTCCCGGGATCTTCCTGCCTCTGCCTTCATCAGCTCTGCGATTACAGCTGCACACCCTGAGCCTGGCTTTTCACTCGAGTGCTGGGGATCCAAACACACGGGTTCTCATGTTTGCACAGCAAGTTCATCAGCTCTATATGTCCAGCTTTTCTGCAATTCAGTTTAATGGTTCAGATACCTGTGTGCAGATGCTAAAGGAAAGGTACACCCTTCCCCTTAGAGTGGCTAATCTAGGACAGGACTGACTAGAGAACTGGTAACAAACGCAATTGCCACACCCAGGCTCTATTAAAAGAACACACAGGCTCCCTCTCTGGGATAGGGGTGGCCAGCTGCCCCCGCCCTGCTTTGTCCCTGGTGCTGCGCCTTTTGGGGCCCGCCCAGGCAAAGGACAACGAGTCCAACTGAGTTCTGGATATGACATTTGACTCCTTAAGGAATCGCCTATCTTTTTATGTGTTTCACCGTTCTCTGGCTGTGGACTGTTCCAGATTTCGGATACAACTCCATCTTCTTCAACGCCATCTTCTGACGTATGATTGGAGTTCTGAAAGCTCAGATCGCTGCACCATTCAGCTTTTATACAAATTAAGTAACAGGACAGAAGCAGAATCAAGTACTGGGATTTGGGATGTAAAACACCTCCTGCACATCAGTATTTTTACCGATATTTTAGACCGATATTTTTTTAAAAATCTATAATTTAAAAATAAAAACCGCCTGGCGTGGTGGCACACGCCTTTAATCCTAGCACTCGGGAGGCAGAGGCAGGTGGATTTCTGAGTTCGAGGCCAGCCTGGTCTACAAAGTGAGTTCCAGGACAGCCAGGGCTACACAGAGAAACCCTGTCTCGAAACAAAAAAAAAATTAAAAATAAAGTAAATAAAATAAAAACCAAAAACAAAAGATATTTATGCCAGGTACCCTGTCACAGCTGTAGAAAGCTGATTAACTGTGTGTGGATTTATTTTTGGGTGAGGCAAACATTTGCATCTCGGCCCAAGTAAAGCAGATACTGCAGGTAGACCTCACCCTGGCCATCCAGACATGGAGTGGAACAAAAAGGGCTCAGTAAGGAAGACGCGCTCTTGCATGTTTGAACTGAGACATCGATCTTTCTCTGGCTCTGTCCTTTAAATCCAAACATGAATTCTTCATGCATTCTGAGCCTGTGAGACTAAACTTGTATGTGGGCTCTCCTGAGCTCTGCTCACTGACTACAGTCTTGAATGGCTTGAAGGTTTTCACAATGTGCGATTTGATTCTTCATTCTGACTCTCACCACGGGTTCCTCCTGGGCTCTCAGACTGATAATCTGGTGGCTGCTGTGAGCTATAAGCTCAGAGATGGTAATGATTTTCCATGCTGGGTGAAGAGGCCTAATTGTGAAGAAGAGAAAGGCCAGCATTCCCAGAACAGTGCACATAAGAGGTGGACAGAGCCTTGCCCATGACAACCTAGCTACCCCTGTGGCCAGTTCCATGTGCTGCTTGCTGTGGTCTGATTATATGCCCACTTCTCTTTTTGCTGTGGTTCTATATGAGGTTCTGCCATTTACAAATGTATTAAGGTTTGTCAGAAGACAAAAATCAAGGAGGGAAATGTGTTTATATAAAACTGTCCCCGGTGTCTACAGGGGATTGACTCTACTGCCATGCACAGGAACAAAATCCTCAGATGCTCAAATAGTTTTTAGAAAATAACATAGTATTTCCACAGAACCTCTGCCCACCCTCCCATATACTTCCAGTCATCTCTAGACAACGTGTAACGCCTAATACCATGTGAATTCTGTGTAAAGAGCTGCTGTACTGCATTGTCTAGGGAATAATGATAAGAAGATGCTTACGGAGACAGCCGGCCACCTTCCTGGTGAGAGCACGGGGTCTGCCTGGCCTGAGAGGTTTGTGGCACAGGCGCCGGCGGGAGCCTTCTTGGCTCCGGGACTCCGCGGAGGGCAGGCTGCACGGGTGACCGTGTGGAATACAGAGTGCCAGCTGTTTCTGGGACGGGCGAGAGAGTCGCAGAGCTTCTGGGCGGCGCCATCTTTAGCTCCAGACAGCCGGCCACCTTCCTGGTGAGAGCACGGGGTCTGCCTGGCCTGAGAGGTTTGTGGCACAGGCGCCGGCGGGAGCCTTCTTGGCTCCGGGACTCCGCGGAGGGCAGGCTGCACGGGTGACCGTGTGGAATACAGAGTGCCAGCTGTTTCTGGGACGGGCAAGAGAGTCGCAGAGCTTCTGGGCGGCGCCATCTTCAGCTCCAGACAGCCGGCCACCTTCCTGGTGAGAGCACGGGGGTCTACCTGGCCTGAGAGGTTTGTGGCACAGGCGCCGGCGGGAGCCTTCTTGGCTCCGGGACTCCGCGGAGGGCAGGCTGCACGGGTGACCGTGTGGAATACAGAGTGCCAGCTGTTTCTGGGACGGGCGAGAGAGTCGCAGAGCTTCTGGGCGGCGCCATCTTCAGCTCCAGACAGCCGGCCACCTTCCTGGTGAGAGCACGGGGTCTGCCTGGCCTGAGAGGTTTGTGGCACAGGCGCCGGCGGGAGCCTTCTTGGCTCCGGGACTCCGCGGAGGGCAGGCTGCACGGGTGACCGTGTGGAATACAGAGTGCCAGCTGTTTCTGGGACGGGCAAGAGAGTCGCAGAGCTTCTGGGCGGCGCCATCTTTAGCTCCAGACAGCCGGCCACCTTCCTGGTGAGAGCACGGGGTCTGCCTGGCCTGAGAGGTTTGTGGCACAGGCGCCGGCGGGAGCCTTCTTGGCTCCGGGACTCCGCGGAGGGCAGGCTGCACGGGTGACCGTGTGGAATACAGAGTGCCAGCTGTTTCTGGGACGGGCGAGAGAGTCGCAGAGCTTCTGGGCGGCGCCATCTTTAGCTCCAGACAGCCGGCCACCTTCCTGGTGAGAGCACGGGGTCTGCCTGGCCTGAGAGGTTTGTGGCACAGGCGCCGGCGGGAGCCTTCTTGGCTCCGGGACTCCGCGGAGGGCAGGCTGCACGGGTGACCGTGTGGAATACAGAGTGCCAGCTGTTTCTGGGACGGGCGAGAGAGTCGCAGAGCTTCTGGGCGGCGCCATCTTTAGCTCCAGACAGCCGGCCACCTTCCTGGTGAGAGCACGGGGTCTGCCTGGCCTGAGAGGTTTGTGGCACAGGCGCCGGCGGGAGCCTTCTTGGCTCCGGGACTCCGCGGAGGGCAGGCTGCACGGGTGACCGTGTGGAATACAGAGTGCCAGCTGTTTCTGGGACGGGCAAGAGAGTCGCAGAGCTTCTGGGCGGCGCCATCTTCAGCTCCAGACAGCCGGCCACCTTCCTGGTGAGAGCACGGGGGTCTACCTGGCCTGAGAGGTTTGTGGCACAGGCGCCGGCGGGAGCCTTCTTGGCTCCGGGACTCCGCGGAGGGCAGGCTGCACGGGTGACCGTGTGGAATACAGAGTGCCAGCTGTTTCTGGGACGGGCGAGAGAGTCGCAGAGCTTCTGGGCGGCGCCATCTTCAGCTCCAGACAGCCGGCCACCTTCCTGGTGAGAGCACGGGGGTCTGCCTGGCCTGAGAGGTTTGTGGCACAGGCGCCGGCGGGAGCCTTCTTGGCTCCGGGACTCCGCGGAGGGCAGGCTGCACGGGTGACCGTGTGGAATACAGAGTGCCAGCCGTTTCTGGGACGGGCGAGAGAGTCGCAGAGATTCTGGGGCGGCACCATCCTCAGCTCCAGACAACCAGCCACCTTCCCGGCAAGAGCCACAGAGCTTCTGAGGCTGCGACATCTTCGACTCCAGACAACTGGCCACCTTCCTGGCCAAAGCAACACAGCTTCTGGGAAAGATTCTGTTTTGGGCCTTCACCTTCAGCCAGGAGGAGGTCCAAACACCAGATAACTGTACACCTTCCCTGAGAGAGGAGAGCTTGCCTACAGAGACTGCTCTGACCACTGAAACTCAGAGAAGAGAGCTTGTCTCCCACGCCTGCTGATAGAGGGTAACAAAATCAACAGAGGAACAATCTTTTAACAAAGACAACTATAACAACTAACTCCAGAGATTGCCAGATGGCGAAAGGTAAACGTAAGAATCCTACTAACAGAAGCCAGGACCACTCACCATCATCAGAACCCAGAACGCCCACTTCGCCCAATCCAGGACACCCTAACACACCTGAAAAGGTAGACCTGGATTTAAAAGCATATCTCATGATGATGGTAGAGGACATAAAGAAGGAATTCAACAACTCACTTAAAGAAATACAGGAGAACACTGCTAAAGAGTTACAAGTCCTTAAAGAAAAACAGGAAAACACTGCTAAAGAGTTACAAGTCCTTAAAGAAAAACAGGAAAACACAACCAAACAGGTAGAAGTCCTTATAGAAAAACAGGAAAACACATCCAAACAGGTGATGGAAATGAACAAAACCATACTAGACCTAAAAAGGGAAGTAGACACAATAAAGAAAACCCAAAGTGAGGCGACGCTGGAGATAGAAACCCTAGGAAAGAAATCTGGAACCATAGATGCCAGCATCAGCAACAGAATACAAGAGATGGAAGAGAGAATCTCAGGTGCAGAAGACTCCATAGAGAACATCGGCACAACAATCAAAGAAAATGGAAAATGCAAAAAGATCCTAACTCAAAACATCCAGGAAATCCAGGACACAATGAGAAGACCAAACCTACGGATAATAGGAGTGGATGAGAATGAAGATTTTCAACTCAAAGGACCAGCAAACATCTTCAACAAAATTATTGAAGAAAACTTCCCAAATCTAAAGAAAGAGATGCCCATGAACATACAAGAAGCCTACAGAACTCCAAATAGACTGGACCAGAAAAGAAATTCCTCCCGACACATAATAATCAGAACACCAAATGCACTAAATAAAGATAGAATACTAAAAGCAGTAAGGGAAAAAGGTCAAGTAACATATAAAGGCAAGCCTATCAGAATTACACCAGATTTTTCACCAGAGACTATGAAAGCCAGAAGAGCCTGGTCAGATGTTATACAGACACTAAGAGAACATAAATGCCAGCCCAGGCTACTATACCCAGCCAAACTCTCAATTACCATAGATGGAGAAACCAAAGTATTCCACGACAAAACTAAATTCACCCATTATCTCTCCACGAATCCAGCCCTTCAAAGGATAATAACAGAAAAAAAACAATACAAGGACGGGAACCACGCCCTAGAAAAAACAAGAAGATAATCCATCAACAAACCTAAAAGAAGACAACCACAAGAACAGAATGCCAACTTTAACAACAAAAATAACAGGAAGCAACAATTACCTTTCCTTAATATCTCTTAATATCAATGGACTCAATTCCCCAATAAAAAGACATAGACTAACAGACTGGCTACACAAACAGGACCCAACATTCTGCTGCTTACAGGAAACCCATCTCAGGGAAAAAGACAGACACTACCTCAGAGTGAAAGGCTGGAAAACAATTTTCCAAGCAAATGGTCTGAAGAAACAGGCTGGAGTAGCCATTCTAATATCGGATAAAATCGACTTCCAACCCAAAGTTATCAAAAAAGACAAGGAGGGACACTTCATACTCATCAAAGGTAAAATCCTCCAAGAGGAACTCTCAATTCTGAATATCTACGCTCCAAATGCAAGGGCAGCCACATTCATTAAAGACACTTTAGTAAAGCTCAAAGCACACATTGCACCTCACACAATAATAGTGGGAGACCTCAACACACCACTTTCATCAATGGACAGATCGTGGAAACAGAAACTAAACAGGGACACAGTGAAACTAACAGAAGTTATGAAACAAATGGACCTGACAGATATCTACAGAATATTTAATCCTAAAACAAAAGGATATACCTTCTTCTCAGCACCTCACGGGACCTGCTCCAAAATTGACCATATAATTGGTCACAAAATAAGCCTCAACAGATACAAAAATATTGAAATTGTCCCATGTATCCTATCAGACCACCATGGCCTAAGACTGATCTTCAATAACAACATTAAGAATGGAAAGCCAACATTCACGTGGAAACTGAACAACACTCTTCTCAATGATACCTTGGTCAAGGAAGGAATAAAGAAAGAAATTAAAGACTTTTTAGAGTTTAATGAAAATGAAGCCACAACGTACCCAAACCTTTGGGACACAATGAAAGCATTTCTAAGAGGGAAACTCATAGCTCTGAGTACCTCCAAGAAGAAACGGGAGAGAGCACATACTAGCAGCTTGACAACACATCTAAAAGCTCTAGAAAAAAAGGAAGCAAATTCACCCAAGAGGAGTAGACGGCAGGAAATAATCAAACTCAGGGGTGAAATTAACCAAGTGGAAACAAGAAGAACTATTCAAAGAATTAACCAAACGAGGAGTTGGTTCTTTGAGAAAATCAACAAGATAGATAAACCCTTAGCTAGACTCACTAGAGGGCAAAGGGACAAAATCCTAATCAACAAAATCAGAAATGAAAAGGGAGACATAACAACAGATCCTGAAGAAATCCAAAACACCATCAGATCCTTCTACAAAAGCTTATACTCAACAAAACTGGAAAACCTGGATGAAATGGACAAATTTCTGGACAGATACCAGGTACCAAAGTTGAATCAGGATCAAGTTGACCTTCTAAACAGTCCCATATCCCCTAAAGAAATAGAAGCAGTTATTAATAGTCTCCCAACCAAAAAAAGCCCAGGACCAGATGGGTTTAGTGCAGAGTTCTATCAGACCTTCAAAGAAGATCTAATTCCAGTTCTGCACAAACTATTTCACAAGATAGAAGTAGAAGGTACTCTACCCAACTCATTTTATGAAGCCACTATTACTCTGATACCTAAACCACAGAAAGATCCAACAAAGATAGAGAACTTCAGACCAATTTCTCTTATGAATATCGATGCAAAAATCCTTAATAAAATTCTCGCTAACCGAATCCAAGAACACATTAAAGAAATCATCCATCCTGACCAAGTAGGTTTTATTCCAGGGATGCAGGGATGGTTTAATATACGAAAATCCATCAATGTAATCCATTATATAAACAAACTCAAAGACAAAAACCACATGATCATCTCGTTAGATGCAGAAAAAGCATTTGACAAGATCCAACACCCATTCATGATAAAAGTTTTGGAAAGATCAGGAATTCAAGGCCCATACCTAAACATAATAAAAGCAATCTACAGCAAACCAGTAGCCAACATCAAAGTAAATGGAGAGAAGCTGGAAGCAATCCCACTAAAATCAGGGACTAGACAAGGCTGCCCACTTTCTCCCTACCTTTTCAACATAGTACTTGAAGTATTAGCCAGAGCAATTCGACAACAAAAGGAGATCAAGGGGATACAAATTGGAAAAGAGGAAGTCAAAATATCACTTTTTGCAGATGATATGATAGTATATATAAGTGACCCTAAAAATTCCACCAGAGAACTCCTAAACCTGATAAACAGCTTTGGTGAAGTAGCTGGATATAAAATTAACTCAAACAAGTCAATGGCCTTTCTCTACACAAAGAATAAACAGGCTGAGAAAGAAATTAGGGAAACAACACCGTTCTCAATAGTCACAAATAATATAAAATATCTCGGCGTGACTCTAACTAAGGAAGTAAAAGATCTGTATGATAAAAATTTCAAGTCTCTGAAGAAAGAAATTAAAGAAGATCTCAGAAGATGGAAAGATCTCCCATGCTCATGGATTGGCAGGATCAACATTGTAAAAATGGCTATCTTGCCAAAAGCAATCTACAGATTCAATGCAATCCCCATCAAAATTCCAACTCAATTCTTCAACGAATTAGAAGGAGCAATTTGCAAATTCATCTGGAATAACAAAAAACCTAGGATAGCAAAAACTCTTCTCAAGGATAAAAGAACCTCTGGTGGAATCACCATGCCTGACCTAAAGCTTTACTACAGGGCAATTGTGATAAAAACTGCATGGTACTGGTATAGAGACAGACAAGTAGACCAATGGAATAGAATTGAAGACCCAGAAATGAACCCACACACCTATGGTCACTTGATCTTCGACAAGGGAGCTAAAACCATCCAGTGGAAGAAAGACAGCATTTTCAACAATTGGTGCTGGCACAACTGGTTGTTATCATGTAGAAGAATGCGAATCGATCCATACTTATCTCCTTGTACTAAGGTCAAATCTAAGTGGATCAAGGAACTTCACATAAAACCAGAGACACTGAAACTTATAGAGGAGAAAGTGGGGAAAAGCCTTGAAGATATGGGTACAGGGGAAAGATTCCTGAACAGAACAGCAATGGCTTGCTCTGTAAGATCGAGAATTGACAAATGGGACCTAATGAAACTCCAAAGTTTCTGCAAGGCAAAAGACACCGTCAATAGGACAAAAAGACCACCAACAGATTGGGAAAGGATCTTTACCTATCCTAAATCAGATAGGGGACTAATATCCAACATATATAAAGAACTCAAGAAGGTGGACTTCAGAAAATCAAATCACCCCATTAAAAAATGGGGCTCAGAACTGAACAAAGAATTCTCACCTGAGGAATACCGAATGGCAGAGAAGCACCTGAAAAAATGCTCAACATCCTTAATCATCAGGGAAATGCAAATCAAAACAACCCTGAGATTCCACCTCACACCAGTCAGAATGGCTAAGATCAAAAATTCAGGTGACAGCAGATGCTGGCGAGGATGTGGAGAAAGAGGAACACTCCTCCATTGTTGGTGGGATTGCAGGCTTGTACAACCACTCTGGAGATCAGTCTGGCGGTTCCTCAGAAAACTGGATATAGTACTACCGGAGGATCCAGCAATACCTCTCCTGGGCATATATCCAGAAGATGCCCCAACTGGTAAGAAGGACACATGCTCCACTATGTTCATAGCAGCCTTATTTATAATAGCCAGAAGCTGGAAGGAACCCAGATGCCCCTCAACAGAGGAATGGATACAGAAGATGTGGTACATCTACACAATGGAGTACTACTCAGCTATTAAAAAGAATGAATTTATGAAATTCCTGGCCAAATGGATGGACCTGGAGGGCATCATCCTGAGTGAGGTAACACATTCACAAAGGAACTCACACAATATGTACTCACTGATAAGTGGATATTAGCCCAAAACCTAAGATACCCAAGATATAAGATACAATTTCCTAAACACATGAAACTCAAGAAAAATGAAGACTGAAGTGTGAACACTATGCCCCTCCTTAGAAGTGGGAGCAAAACACCCTTGGAAGGAGTTACAGAGACAAAGTTTGGAGTTGAGATAAAAGGATGGACCATGTAGACACTACCATATCCGGGGATCCATCCCATAATCAGCTTCCAAATGCGGACACCATTGCATACACTAGCAAGATTATGCTGAAAGGACCCTGATATAGCTGTCTCTTGTCAGAGTATGCCTGGGCCTAGCAAACATAGAAGTGGATGCTCACAGTCGGCTATTGGATGGATCACATGGCCCCCAATGAAGGAGCTAGAGAAAGTACCAAAGAAGCTAAAGGGATCTGCAACCCTATAGGTGGAACAACATTATGAACTAACCAGTACCCCGGAGCTCTTGACTCTAGCTGCATATGCATCAAAAGATGGCCTAGTCGGCCATCACTGGAAAGAGAGGCCCATTGGACACGCAAACTTTATATGCCCCAGTACAGGGGAACGCCAGGGCCATAAAAGGGGAGTGGGTGGGTAGGGGAGAAGGGGTGGGTGGCTATGGAGGACTTTTGGTATAGCATTGCAAATGTAAATGAGCGAAATACCTAATAAAAAATGGAAAAAAAAAAAAAAAAAAAAAAAAAAAAAAAAAAAAAAAAAAAAAAAAAAAGAAGATGCTTACGTGTGTTCAGTACAGACGGAATTGTCCCCAAATATCTTTGGTTAGCAAAACAGACAAACAAACCACAGAGGAACACCACCTTACCCAGCATGCATCTCCAGAGAAGACTTTCAGGGCATGTGACTCGGGTACTGGCTTGAGAAAGACTGAATGCCTGCTCTCAGTCAAAGTGCTCTCTGAAGCACCCTACGGAAGCATTATTGCAGGAATATGCAACTTTGTACCATAGTGGCATGCCACCGCCATCTACAAATAACTTGAGTAACATTCATAGCTCCTTTCCAATATTTGAGGCCAGGAGACCAAAGGACATGATAAATATTACTTTGTTTAGGGATATTTGCTGTTTTGAGGAGAAGGTCATGATCTGTAAGACTTGAGGTCAGAGCCTTGGGAATACAGCAGGTGACAGAGAGGCACTTTGCACAAAGAATGTCCTACGGCTACCTCAGGTTGCCAGTGGTGGTAAATTTCCCTTCTCCTCTGACCCATATGGTCAGCCTGGGGTCAATTATTTTTCCTCTGAAATCAAAATCTCCTCCTCCAGCTGCTGGGAAGACAGAACAAAGCTGCCAACTGATTATTATTCAAGAACAAAGCAGGCCATTTATTTTAGCAGGTTCAGGGCTATTATCTCCCCAGGACACAAGCTGCAGTGTGAGCTGGCTTTATCTGTCCGCTTCCCTTCTGCCCTCAATCCTTAAAGTAGTTCCTCTCTCTAGAACAACACAAAAGGAAACAGGGGAGGGAATTTAGCTACAGCCACGGTGACCTGGGAAAGCCTCTCTCTCCTTCCTCCCCAAAGACATTAGCATCTCTGTCTCCTGGAGACCCCAAGCAGATGAGAGAAGACATCTTTCACTTGGAAGGAGAGGAACACCACACCCTCAGAGTCACTACCATCAAGCTTGGAGACTTCTTTGCTGCTGAGAATCCTAAGAACTGCCAGACAAAACACAGAACTTTCAGTCCAACTTGAATTCCAAATGAGGACTAATGACTTGTTGGGAGTGTATCTTAACTATCACATGGTTAGATATTTTTTTTAAATGATCCACCACTCATCTCAAACTCAAATTGGCGTGTCCTATATTCTCACGGGCTAAATATGGTGGCTCATCACCACATCCTACCTCTCTTCTCTGTCTATCCCTGGCTGTGACACCGCAGGGAAGCCCTGCAGAATTCCTTGGGTCTGAAAGAGAATTTGGGGGAAGGGGTTGCAACCGGAAGGGTGCAGGCAGAGTGTGTTGAGTTAAGCATTAAGTAGCAGAGATAACCGGCACCTGGAATCACATGAACTGCTCCGACCTGTTTGCCCTGAACAAATGAAAAACAAATAAATGTGTTTAGTGTTCTCAGAATGAACAAGGCCATTTCCACCACGGGAACCTGAGAGAAAAGCTTCCATTGCATCCCGGAAAGGAGGTGGGAAACACCTACCTCTCTGAGCTCCATGATTCCTAAAGCCCCTTGCTCTCAAGTCCTCTGCTTGCAGACACTCACAGGAGTGTTAGGGCTAAGGGCCTGAAGTCCTTCCTGCTCCGTCTCACAGGCTCCTGCCCCAGTTTCTCTCCCTTAGCGTTACCAGGCACATTTACCACTTCCTCACGGTACCTGAAAGACTTCACACCTCCGACAGCTCACCTCTCCCCAGCCAGAAGACTGGTCCTAGAAGTCCGACATCCTCATCAGAGTTCCACCCCAAACGCTCTGCCTCTCTTTTCTCTCAAAGCAGCCAATCAAAAGTGTCTTAGTCACAATTAATGACCATTGCTGTGATGAAACACCATGACCAAAGCAACTTAGGGAGGGAAGAGTTTATTTGGCCTATGCTACCACATCACTGTTCATCATTGGAGGAAATCAAGATAGGAATGGAAACAGGGCAGGAACCTGGTGTCAGGAGCTGATCCAGAGGCCATGGAGGGATGCCACTTACTGGCTTGCTCCTCATGGCTTGCTCAGTCTGCTTTAGAACCCACGACTACCAGCCCCAGGATGGCTCCACTCACAATGGACTGGGCCCTGACCCATCAATCACTAATTAGGAAAATGCCCTACAGGCTTGCCTATAACTTGATCTTAGGGAGGCATTTTTTTTCCAGTGGAGGTTCCCTCTTCTCAGATGAGTATAGCTTTTGTCATGTTGACATAAAACTAGCCAGCAGAGTAAGTAACAGGTCTTATCCCTAAAAGTGACATTTCAACTGAAGACTAAGAAGCAAGCTTCTAACACAAGGAGGACCAGACAGGAGGGCTTTATGTGGTCCCTTGCTGCATGGTAGTGCTTGGTAGAATTCATTTTTGATCTCTTGATAACAATAATTAATAATTATTATAAAGTGACAATATACTATTACATGTTATTATGAAATATAATATTTATTGTTGTTATAGTTATTATTAATATTTGTGTGTATTGGTGTGTATGCAGGTGTGAGCATGCCACAGTAGAGAATAGTTTTGAGGAATCACTTGTTGTTTTCAGTCCTGAAAGAGGACTCTAACCTCTCTCATATTTACCATTTAGAAGACAGAAAAAGGATTGTCATTTAGCCATGGTCAACAGTGCTAAAATTTAAAAAAAAAAAAAAAATGTCTGGGATTAAGCAAGGCACAGTCAGATTTTGTGGTAAAGATGTTTCCTTTTTTATTTTACGTGTGACTTTTTCCAGTGCTGAAACTTCAAGAGTCTATGGCAAATAGTCTCCCATGGCTCCCAGGGTTTCTTATAACTGTCCTTGGTGCTTTGTTCTTGAAGGTTTCAATGTTTCAATGTTGCTTGTATCCCACAGTGAGAAGATTCTCCTCCGTGTATTATCGTAGCCTGTTGTTTCACAGAACTGAAAAGAAGTCTCATAATTAAGCCTGCAGTGTGCAGAGGGGAGCCCAGCCGAGGCCTCCTGTGTGACTACAGTAGCGGCTGGTAAGGCAGAGAGAGTGTCAGGACCCCAACCGTCTTCAGAGACAAGGTCACATAAGTCATTCTCCCACTGCCTTCTGCCAGAGGATGCCAGCCTGATGCTTAATAGAATATATTATACAAAGCCAGAAATATATATCTATACATAATGTATTTTCATATAATAAATTATATGAAGCCAGTCAACGAAAGGTTATTCTCCAGAGGCTCAGTATGTGTCCATCCATTCATTCACTCATTCATGCATTTGTTTAAAGTCATCCATTGCATTTCTCACATGACTAATACTACGTGAGATGAGAAACGAAAAGCTCAATAAGCAGCCATCTTTCCAAACTCAAGGAATTACAGACCGGCCGACAAACAATGAGAAAGTCACCGGGCATTTTGAAACGTTGAGCTAAGAGAACATCTTATCTCAACCAGGGCTGGCTTTGACCCCCGAGAACATTTGTCATGTCTAGAATCATCTTTGCCATGGACTGAGTGAGGGCTCTTACTGGTATCTAGAGGCCAGGGGCACACCTAACCTCCCCCTCGGTGCCTACGACAGCCCTCCATGGTGAGGGATTATCCAACCCAAAATGTTAGCAGTGCCAGCTGAGAACCTCCGGCCTCGTGAGATGTGCAGTGATATGATCAGTTTGTTCTGGTCAGCTCAATGCTCTGAGTTCTGTCAATCATTTCTGATCTTCTCCCACCTCCATCACTGCCTGGCTTTTGCCCCTCGGCCAGTTTATCTTCATAGCTTTAACTTCGTTTGTAGAATGGAGTTCAGATCTCTACTCTCTACATCCCTTCCAGCCTGAGAGTCTATGGTTTATTGAGCCTGTGTTTGTGTTTCCACTGACCTCTGCTCCCAACAAGAAGAAGCTGCTGAGGCCAGTGACTCTGCTCAGCTTCAGGTCAGGGAGATAACCTGGCTTCCTGTGTTGCTATCGAGCATAAGGGGAAGGCCCAACCATCCTAGCCCAGGACTGTCCTATCACAACTTAAGCTTCCCCATCAATACCCAAGAGCCATTTAACGTGACCACCACCACCCTGGATCTGAAGAAAAGGTTTGCGTGAATGAAGCAGGGTGGAAATTTCCTCAGATGCTGTTTCAGTGATTAGATCCAACCACAAACGACACTTTACTCACTTTGGGGGGTCTGGGGCAGCAATAGGGCAAGAAGAGCCAGCCCAGGGTGTGGGGCAGTGGACTATGGAGAGGTAGGTCAGTAGGTGTCTGTGGGCAGCCTTAAAGGGGACCTCTTGTTATCTGTCTCCTTAAGATCAGGGTAGACTGGATTCTTAGCCACATATTTCAGACTGTAAGGCTGTGTGAATAGACACCCAGAAGCTCTTTGCTGTTCCCTCTCTCCTGTGGTGTTTTTTAAGCTTATCCACCAAACAGAAAGAGCCTGTCAGGACTGGAAGACAAGAGCAGGCTTGAGACACAGAGGAGCCAAGGGTTGGAGGAGGGAGTCCAGAGGCTCCAGAATATAAGGTTGCCTCAGTACTCACGCAGAGCTAGCTGTCACCAGAGAGTGGGGAAGCAGCAAGGACAGAGCTGGCTTTGGCAGACACCCTGGTTCCAATGTCACTAGACTCACTGTCCTAGCAGAAGAATATCCAGGTCTGCAACTGGAACGCCTTTGTGTCCTCTCCACTGCCACCCGGAGCCATTTGAGGTAGCAGTCTGAAAGCGATGAAAAATAAGCAATCTTTATTCCTTTTTAACTGAGAGAAAAAAAATAACACTAAATTCCAGACTCATTCAGTAACATTGCCCAAGTTACTTCAGCTGCTAGACTAGGAGGTTCCATTAATGTCAGATCTGCTCCACGGAAGCATAGACAATAAATATTCTCAAGTCAGCTGGACACATAGCTTGGATTGGCTGTTTGGTTGTGTTTGGTTTGTAACTAGGAGTATATGGAAATCTTTCTTAAGACTTAATTTTTAATTAAATGTATGCGTTATGTCTCTGTGGGTGTTTATGTGCACATGACTGCAGTGTCTGCAGAAGGCCAGAAGAGGGCGCTGTACTTGTGCCCGGGAGCTGGACTTGAAGCTATGCATTGCCCAGTACAGATGCTGGAAACTGAGCAAGCGATCTTAAGTGCTGATCTGTCAGGACCTGTGCAGCAGCAGATCTTAAGTGTACAGCTCAGTGACTTCTATGTGCATGTACCTATGCCTGCATATTGACTACAAATCCTTGGCAACCCCCAAAAATCCCCTCACCCTGTTTTACTCAGAGTCAACCCTTTTGATAAATATCTTTTTCTTTCCATCGTGAGAGCTTAGTTCTATCTACTCCTTGCATGGTTAAAATCATACTCTTTTGTCTCATATACTTCCTGTGTGTGCTACAGCACATGTTGTGGTAATGTTTTGCTCCTTCTAGTGTGGGACAATGTTGCACCCTAGTTGCAATGTTGTATGAATGCACCCTCTTGCATTTATCCATCCCTTTATGGAGGCTATTCGGGTTGTTTTCAGGTTTTGGCTTTTGTGGCTATTGAGTCTAAAGAGTTGGGGGAGGGCTCTGCTGTTGTTGATGTTAACTTAGCATGAATTGATTCCTCTCCAAACAAAAGCTAATCAAGCCCTCCTCCAAAGGTCTCCAAAGCACTGAGTCAGGAGGAAGTGTTAGCGCCCCAGATGACCTTTTCAGCCCTAAACCTCTAATCTCACTCTTTGTGCCAGGTGGCTGCTGGTCTGGGCCTGCTTGGCCCGCACACCAGAGGCCTTTATCTGTAGTCAGCCCAGAGGGTGGTTATCTCTAAACAGGGATGTGACCTCTGCACCTGAAAACTCAAGACCAGGGATTTCACTCAAGTATAAGAAACACACCAATCTCTTACCTCTTCAGATGGCATTTATTCCCTAACGGGGGAGAGGGGTTTGAAATGACCATCTTCCCCCGACCAGCAGCAGCTTTAAAAAAAAAAAAAAAAAAAAAAAAAAAAACCACCTTTCTGCTTTGGTTTAAATATAGTTTTCCCATCCAAACCCCTTCTGACTTCACTCTAGCGCAGGGGCAGGCCCAGAATGGCTTTGAGACACAGGAGCATCTGGGAGAGGACTAGGATCCCAGGAGGAATTAACACTATTTCTCCTGGAAAGGGGCTCTCAATCTCTCAAGACTCAATTGGTTACCAAGAGAATGGTTGTTATAAAGCAAGCCTGAGAGCCCCTCTCTTTCTCCCCCTCTCTCCATCTCCTCCGTCTCTTGCATGAGTGTCTCCTTGCCTTTCCATTTCTCCCAGAACTCCAGTGAAGCTCTGTTTTGTTGTTGTTGTTGTTTTGTTTTGTTTTGTTTTGTTTTGTTTTGTTTTGTTTCAAGACAGGATTTCTCTGTGTAGCCTTGATGTCCTGGAACCCACTCTATAAACCAGGCTGGCCTCGAACTCCTAAGGACCCTCCTGCCTCTGCCTCCCAAGTAAAGATTAAAGGTGTGCACCACTACCAGCTCACAGTGGGGCTCTTATCAAAACCAAGTAGATGCCCTTAAACTCCCCGAACCAAAATATTTTTCTTCTCATTATAAGTTACCCAGCTTCAGGTATTCTGTGGTAGTACCAGAAAGTGGGTTAAGTAACTTACTCTCTTGCCTCCATGAAAATCAGCATCAGCTCCTCCTAGGGATGTAGGAAGAACAAAGCCCACAGTGGAGCCAAGGACCTGGTCTTCCTCCAAAGCTCCTCCATCAGGCGCACTTTCTGGGTCCTGCACTGCATCCTACCTTGCTCTTATCCTGATTTGTATGTTTGTCTAATCCTGCTGCTACAGGCTGAACCTAAGTGCGGCATAGCATCTCACTCCATCCCAGAGGAGGCATCCTTGGACGTGCAAAGAAAAGCAAGCAATTATTTGAATGATAATGCACATTTAACCTATGAGGATCTGCCAAGCCATAAGCACTGAACAGCCCGAAATCAGAATTACTACATTTGTAGGACCAAGCATCTTACACCGGCACCCACCAATCGCTTACAGGAGTGATCCGTGATCCATATTCATTGTTGGTTTGGCAGGATTTAGAATTACTGAGGAGACAAGCCCCTGGGCCTGTCTGTAGGGGATGATCTAGATTAGATCCATTGAAATAGGAAGGTTCATCCTAACTGTGAGTTGAACCATTCCATGGACTGGGGTTCCTAACTGAATAAAAACAAAGGGTTGTCTAGAGAGATGGCTCAGCGGTTGAATGGCACCTGCTGTTCTTACAGACAGCTCAGGTCTGGTTCCCAGCACGCACAGGCTGGCTCACAACCATCTGCAACTCCAGTTCCAAAGGATCTGATGGCCTTCCTGGATACCAGGCACTAACGTGGCATGTGCTGTGTGTGTGCGTGAGTGCAGGAAAACACTCACACATATAAATAAATAAATCTAAAAAGGAAAACAACTAATGAGGCCAATATTCATCTCTCTGCTTCTTGATTGTCAGTGCCTGTGACCAGCCACACCCCCTGCCATCATGCCTTCCTGGCCATAATAAACCAAACCAAGACCTTCCTTCTTTAAGTTGCTTCTTGTTGGGTATTTGGTCACAGCTGGGGAAAAAATACCTAATATATCTCCTAAGGTGAGGTCGGCAGACTGCAATCAAAACACCTTGTACAGGATGCTGGAGGCACCAGTTCTGCCCCAGTCCCTCTGGGCTCACCCTTGATCTTTCTCCTCCTCCACTCCTCTCCTGTGGAAGCTAGTCCCTGCTCTCTACTGATCTCTCTTTTGTGGGCTCAGGAGAAAAGAATAGAGAACAAAGAGATGTCGAGGAGGCTGCTAAAGAGCTTTTGCTCAAGGCACTCAGGTCCCTGTATCCTGCTTTAGAAACTATTTTCCCCTAAACATCACCCCACACATGTCTTCTGGGGACCACAGTCCATCCAGTGCACCTCTGGATTCAAGGTGGCATGCCACCCACCTGGCTTTACTAAGGTCTGGGAGGAAATGGTTCCCTGGGATGCTAAGGAGCTGGTGGAAGCCCCTGAACTCAAGGCTCCCAGCCCAATAGCAGGCAGAGCTAGTCCTGGTCTGGAACTGTCCTTTCCCTAGGCTGGGCTCATCCTCAGCACATAAAAGCCACAACATTGTGTAAACAGCCAGACAGTGCCATCCCACATCAGCCCATACCTGCCAGGGCTCTCAAGTGTTTTTCTGACCTCTCCCGACCCCCGCCCACCTCTTGTTCTTACTGGAAAAATTCCTCCCCAGAGTTTCCAAATTCAAAAGGGAGAAAAGGAAGATTCCCTTCCATTTTGATTGTGGATGAAAATAAATCCATTGTAAGTTTCTTACCCCAAATCAGATTCGCTAACGAACTGGTCCAGGGCTGTTAAGGACAAATGTGAATGTTTTCAGAGGTGTTTTTGGAAAATCACGGACAGTGGCCAGGAGACGAACCTGCTGAGCTGTGGTTATTGGCATCGTGATTCAAAGCAGGAAATTCCTTACATAACTCACCCTCTCCCAAGCCTGCTGGGAGCAGGAGAGTCCAACTCCTCCCTGGGCTCCCTTCTGTTCCCAGACTGCTACCCACTGGGCCTGAACATGGCTGACCATCTACTTACTAAGCCAGAGCAAATGTGCATGCCTATCCTTCAAATCCCTTCAAGGCCAGACTCTAGGGGAGAAGATAAGGAAAATACTAACCACTCCCTCCATAAGGCTCCACGTCTTCTCCTTCTATGCAATGTAACCAGTGAGCAAATAAGATACCCTCTCCAGGCAACATTCCATTCTAGAATATTCCTTCTGGTACCATACCAACCCCCACCTTCCACTTCTCTAACCTCTAAGGATCTAAGACAGACAGACAGACACGCAGACAGACAGATGGACACACACACACAGAATCTATCAGTCTGGGTAGGCTAATTACTACAACAAGCACCTCAGTGAACGAACACAATGACAGTTTCACATTTGCTCACATTTAATAGCTGCTCATCTAAGCTGAGCCATGACTACACAGGGGACTTTCATTTGCTTTCTAAGCTATATTTTCTGCTTTCTAAGTCACAGTTCTTTAAGGAACCGTAGCTTGCACATTTTTTATGGAAGCAAGAGTTCTCCTCGGTTCTTCTTTACAGTTTGGAGTATAAGGAACAGATCCCAAAGTGCACTGTGTGAACCCCACAAAGTTGGCAGAGATCCGGTCCGTCATGTTCAGTCAGTGCCGCCATTAGCGGGCCTAACCCTTTCTCCACTGACACGCTGCTCTGGCAAGCAGAGCTTCCGGCCTCACAGACACATGGAAGCTGAATTGCCCAAAGGATTCTTGCGCCTGGCAGAGAATACTCTGCGCACATGGACATTGCAGGAGGACATTCTGGCCTGGCCTGGCCTGACACAAGACTACACGTATCACTGAGTCACTGATGATGGCAGTCCTAGCGGGATGAATGGATGCGTCGTCTGCCTTGGAGGCCAGCACTCTGTGACTCCATCTGTGCTTCTGTTGTCAAACCAAATTACCTCACTTATGGATTTAAAATAGAATCCAGACCAAAGGTGCTGGCTGTGTAGACAGGGAGGGAGGATTCAGTAGACGCGATTCTGGGTACCAAGCCAGAAGAGAAGGCTGGAAGCTGACACAGGCATTCCCACTGTTCAAAACCTGTGGCTTCTTTCTACATTCCTTTGCTCATTCATTCAACACTTTACCTACAGACTGAATGGGTCTATTCCCTTGGGCATGTCTGACTCCCGTGGACCATGTCACCAAACCCGCTTGCCTTTTGGCTGCCATTTAGGTCAGGGTATCAGGAGGCAAGAGGTATAAACAGGAAGTTGAAAGGAGAGAGTCTGAAGAGTAACAGCAGGAAAATCGCAAAACATGAGGTTGCCCAGCTTTAGAGCCAATCAGAGCTGAGGTTGCCCAGCTTTAGAGCCAATCAGAGCTGAGGTTGCCCAGCTTTAGAGCCAATCAGAGCTGAGGTTGCCCAGCTTTAGAGCCAATCAGAGCTGAGGTTGCCCAGCTTTAGACCAATCAGAGCTGAGGTTGCCCAGCTTTAGAGCCAATCAGAGCTGAGGTTGCCCAGCTTTAGAGCCAATCAGAGCTGAGGTTGCCCAGCTTTAGAGCCAATCAGCAAACATCCAAGGAAGCCCTATTCTCTCAAGGTCCTTTGGACAATCCTTTAGATTTATAAAATAAGTTCTATGAGCAAGCATGACACCAGAAGCCGGCTAGTATCAGAGCCAGGAGAACTAACTTCATAAGATGCAATCGTGTGCTGGGTCAGCTCCTACCATGCAGGATGCCCAAGAGCCCATTGTTAGAATTTCAGAAACTTGAAAGCTGCTTTCTAAACCACTTAGTAGCTTCAGGTCAGCCTTAGTGGGAGTATGTTCATCAGAGAAATTGGCAGGCAAACTAGGTTTTCTCCCCAGTCCCTGAGAACGGATTAACCAACCCTCTATTTAAGGGTTCTAGAAACAGAAGGCTGTGAGGCCGGTTAGAGGAGTCATTTTGCATGCATAATCTCATAGGCTCAGGCTGAAGCCCCAGGTCTCCTAACAGAGTGACCTTCGGTAGATTTTTTTGACCCCTCTGAGCCTGTTTCTTATTGTGTCTATAGTGTCTATGCGCTGAATACAGAGTCTGTAGCAGGTATTGGTCTCAGCTCTTACACATATTAATTCCATTCCTAATAGCATTCTTCAGAAAGGAAACTACCTGTCTCCTCGTTCTGCAGAGAGGGAAATGGAGGCAAAGGTTGGGTGGAGGAACCACACTAAGACTTCACAGCTAGTAGCTGTCAGAATAACAAGAGCAGGCAGCCTGCCCCTGAGCTTTGCCTGGCTTCCAGCCCTGCACTGCCTGATCCGGTGGTCACTGGCCACCCCACACTACAGAGAGCTTCATCTTGGTTGACTGATATTGAGGATACAATCACATGTCGCAGACTGCACACAGCCTGGTTTCTGCTCTACTGCAGCCAGGCTTCCCTTAAAGTCTTGCCATCATCCTTTAGGAGGTGTTAAACTTACAAGAGGGTTTGGCTTGAGTTTCTAATTCAACAAAGAAAAATAATAAACTGTTTATTATTTGGAACCGAAAGGTTCCTGAAACTGATATCTGAAACAGCGATGTGTCTGAAGACAGCAGCACAGCCAGGTAGAACTCAATTAGCAAGCAGATTGCTCTTTGAGCCACCTGCACTGTGTGGGAAATGTGGTCTCCTTTGAATGGGGAGTAGCCGTGGTCCTCGCTTGTGCATTGTCTATAAGATGTTTATACGTGTACAAAAGTTTTGTCGTGATCTGAGACTGGAGGCCTTTACTTTTAAACTTTAATTTCAATTTTCTAAACAAGTAGTAACACAATGGGGCCACTTCCTGCTTACAGTGAGTGTTAGAAGCTTCGATTTGTGTGCATTGCGTGTGTGGTTTCTCAGACCCGGAATATTCAGGGGTGAAGAGGGGTGGCAAGAACTACGCATGAGCCGTGAAAATAGTCATTAATGGAATTAGTCTTTCACCCCTGCCTCTTAGGACTTTTATCAACCATTAAATGCAACAACTCCCAAAAGAAGAAAGTGTGATATGAGACACATTTAAGACGTCAAAGACTTTTGTATGGTGTGTGTGTGTGTGTGTGTGTGTGTGTGTGTGTGTGTGTGTGTGTGATATGTCTTGTTAGCACTTACTGATTGTAGAAATGATATTTCGAATATGGTAAATTAAGTACAATGAGATGTAACTACACCTGTTTCTTTTATTTTAAGGGGGTTTCTAGAATTTGTAACCACATACGTCTGCAGGGAGCACTGCTCCATACTGACCTCCTCATTGTAAACTTTGACCAGTTAACACAGGTGATGAGTCTAACACTAAACCTGAAACATGCTAAACACCCGAGGGCCATTATCTATATTAGTGACATCAGTGGCTTTCTCTGATTAGCAGGGAGCTCCAATGGAAGTATAAGGGACCGCATGGTGTCCACTCTGGTAGTCCACTTATCCTGACCACTGTCTCCACAGGCTAGAAAGCCGTAACAGTAAGAGATTCTTCAAAGTTCTCCAAGCTTTCATAGTCTCCTCTAGAGGTAAGGGAAGGGGGCACATAATTAGAGACATAGCATGCCTACAACTGTGCTTCTATGTGTGTATGCCTGTACATGTCTGGGGAGCGAGTGAGCATTGCCTGTGCATGCATGTGAGAGCGATGTCAGGTGTCTTCCTTAATCCTGCTCCACCGTACAAACCTGAAATTTAACCAATTCATGTAGCGAGTCCGGTCGGCAGGCCTGGGGATCCTCCTGTCTCTGCCTCCCCAGCTGAGGACTGAGATTACAAACAGATGCTGCTGTGCTGGTTACTTCCTGAGTACTGGGGATCACGCTCACACAGCAAGCTCTTTAACAACTGAGCCGTCTCCCAGTACTTTTTAAATGATGATGGGAAAATACTGCCATTCTGCTAGACATAAAAGGATTTGGTCGCTGATCTGGGCACAGTACAGAGAGGTTCAGTGGCCCCAAGGGTCAGGTTGCAAGCTGCTTGGTCCCCAGTATAATAGGGTGAAAAAGTATATAGAACCCTCTCGATAGAGAGCAGGGCTTGGTGCAAAGTAACTAGCTCATTGGGGCATTGTCCCTGGAAGGGGTTAATGTAGTTCTTTGGGGACCCTGGTTAGTTACCTTGAAAGGTTTTTGCAAACAGAGAAAACCTGACCCCCGAAGGCTTCCTAGATCAGCATGAAATCTCTTCCCTGCAAACATTCCCACTGAGGTGTCTTCTGCCATCAGATCTTAGTCAGAACTGTGCAAGAAGCCAGTGTCATGCTCTTGACCCTCAAGAAGAATATGCTAATTAGACCTCTTCTCTTTAAAAACTCTGTGGAAAGCACCCAATGGATCATGGATGTGAACAGGAGCTCAGCTTCCCAGCCTCCTGCATAGACTCACAAGGTTCCCAAAAGCAATACCTATTCTCCAAGGCCACCTGCCCACTCTGCTCCTCACAACCTACCAATGCCCCACCTACCCAGAAGCTAGGAAAGGCGCCAGACCCCAAGACCCACAAGTCTAGCTCCAGGGAACGATAGCAGGAACACCCCACCCTAGTACCACAATGACTGTGCTGTCCTACAGGCAACTCTGAGCTCCACCAGCCCCACCGTCTGCCAGGCAACCTCCCAGCTCTTCCTCCAGCCCGCAGTCCTGGCTCTGAAGTAGTATGTGTGGACAGGGAAAACAGCCAACTTCTCGCCGGGCTCTCTAACAAGTTCCGCGGGTCTGTTTGTTAAAGAAAAATTCCAGTGGGCGCATCCAACACATGGAACTCAAGTACAGAAATTATATTTATCCAGCCCACTGCCAAAGAGATCACATGCCCCGTGAGTCACTCCAGATGTGCTCAAAAACAGAGCCTCTGTGTGGAAGCCTGGTCCCCTAATCCCAGAGAGAGTTAGGTTAAGAGAGGTACCAACTTCTGTCCCACCCAAGAGGCTGCATCCGCCTCCATCCTGTGGAGCCAGGGAGAGGCCCTTGCTTTCCTTATAGACAAGAAAGGGCAGTAAGAACTCTGTCCTCTCGCTGAGAAGAGCAGGGGTCCACCTGCAGCCCCTGGGGTCCCGCAGGAATAGAAGGTCAGCTTGTCTCCCTCCTGGAAGATGTCCTGGAAGGCGCTGACGATTCTGCTGGTATTCTCCAGCACCCAGGCCACTGCGTCCTGCAGGTGGAGCAGGGGTGAGTTGTTTTGAATTCTTGTGTTTCTCTGGTGCTCATTCATCTTTCTTGAATAGAATTGTGGCAGTGGAGTAGAGTTAGAGGGAGGAAGGAATTAAAAGCCCCGTGCCTGCTTCATACGCCAACTTTGCCAGTGCTCTATGGTCCCTCTTGGTAAAAGGTGATAGGAAATACCCGGTGGAAGAGCATCGAAGCAGCCAATTTGGGAGCCCGATGGAGGTTGAGAAGCCATCGGGTTGCTCCTGCTGGTGAGCCAGAAAGAACTCTTGGGTGTTTCGGAGGATGGGTAAGGGTTCTCTGCAGATCCCTGCCTGCTGCTGCTGGGACAGACCCCCCGAGAGAAGGTATCAAACTCAGCTGCCTGTGTGATGGAATGGTGGCCACTGGGACTAACGCAGAGAGTTCTTGGCCACACTGGCTAAGAATGAGGTCTCCAGGATGCTATGGGTGTGCATTTTGGCAGCCAGGTAGAGCTGTGTGGTGGTGAGTGAGAGGGGAAAAAAAAAAGAACATTTAGGGCATCCACCCAGTGTGCTTGGCCCCTGTCATTCACATCAAGCCTCCATGGAAAGAAACCGGTGTGTGCAAAAGCTTTACTCTCATGCTGATTGATATCTTCTCTCTCAGATGCCGCTTCTGAGAACAAAGGTGGCATCTTTACTCTGGTCTGGCTGCACTTGGCAGTCACCGGGGACATATCAGGCCAGCTAGTTTATTACTATCAGGAAATGAAGAGCTGGGGGGTGTTATCCACTCCATGCCAGTCTGAGGAGAAATCTTCCCGCTGCCTACATTCAAATGAGTTCACGTCCCCAGAAAGACCTAGAAATCCAGCGTTCCCTCAAGTCAATCCAGACGCTCTTTATAGAGACCCCTAAGGGCATGAGGATTGGTATGGGGACATGAATGAACCCCTCCTTCTCAGGGACTATGTCAGGGAGGGAAAGGGAGGCCTGAGCGGCAGAGGAGAAGCACTTGCAATGGAAGAGAGGGGCTCGAAGCCCTTATTAATCCTCCTTGTGCTTAAGCCTGATCTTAGGGACTGGCTGGGACATAAGTGTTGCTGAGGTGCAAACAACACACAATGCAGACATTTCACACACATTCACACACACACACACACACACACACACACACGCATGCACACACACACATGCCTACCTGCCATTGTGCTGTCTTTAAGGGCAGCACTTCGGGGTGGAAAGCAGAGAGGTCTTAGAAATGGATTCTGTCACTTACGTTCATCGCACTAGGAGCACAACTTAATTTGCCAAAGGAGACAACGGCATGTTCTCTTCTTAAGGCTCCAGCTGTCAGGAAGCCAAGAGGGCACTGGGCGTTCAAGAAGGCTCGTAAACACCCCTGCAAGGACTCAGAGACTGCAGTGCTTTCTCTAACAAGCCACCTGCGTGATCTCTGGCAGGTTCCTAGCTTCTCTGGATGTTGTTAGCAAGTAGCATCCTAGCAATCACAAGACATGCCCTCAAAGGATGATTTGAGGATGATATTCAAAAATACGCTATGAAAATGATGTACATAAGCGTTAGTGGCTACTTACCACTCTAAAAAATATATATAAGCATTATTCCTTAATGAAAAGCTGAGTCTCTCCACATGCTTGGTAGCAACATCTGAGGCTCTTGGGAGAAGGTTTTTCCAGCAGGGACACGGGCTCTAAAGACCCAAGGCCAACACAAATGACCCAAAGGCCATTATGGGACAAAGTACGAAGGGCTAGATGTATGGTCAGAGACTGTGTTCGGAAGCAACAAGTGATGTGGTGTCCATCCAAGTTTCTTTAACATTCTTCCACGCAGTTGGCGTTTATTTTTTCCTTTATCTTAAACATTTTTTTTTCTAATTAAAAGAGGACACAATTTTTGTCACCTTCAGATCAGCTCGGTTGATAAAGTGCTTCCTGTGCAAGCATGAGAGCCTGAGTTGCCCCAGATTCCATGTTAAAAAAAATAAATAACCTGGGTATCTGGGTGTGGCAGCCTGTGTCTGTAATCCTATCGCTATGGAGACTGAGCATAGCATCCCACAGCTCGCTGCCACCAGCCTAACCCAGCTGGTGAGCTCCAGGCCAATGAGACATACTGTCTAAAGAAAATGGACTGTTTTCCTGAGAGTAATGCTCTTGAGGCCATCACATGGTACCTTCCTGTGTGTGTGTGTGTGTGTGTGTGTGTGTGTGTGCGCGCGCGCCTGTGCATGCACACACACACACACTAAAATAACTTTCCACAGGTGTTGTCCCTTTCACCTTATCCTTACTCCAACTCTGAACTGTCACCCTGCTTTCAATGAATTCCCTAAAAGGAGTTTAGGGGATGCTTTTCTTAGGAGACTGTATTCTTCCATCCTTACCCCCCACCACCACACCCCTCCCCCTTACACACTGCTCTATATAGAAAGAAACCCAAAAGGAGTCTGCCAACTGGCAGGCAGCCTTCTTCTGCCCCTTCTCCCAGGCTCCCCCTAGGCAGTGCTCTCTAGGATTCCTCCCTCCCCTGCCTCCCAGGGTGGAGATTCCATGGCCAGATCCAGGGCTGCCCAGTCCAGCCCCACCAGCATGACGAAGTCTCAGTGACTCACCTGTGGTTTCTGTGGTTAACAGGGCCAACCTGAGGACACTGACCTACACACACAGCCCATGTCCTGGCATGCCCCACAGCTTGTCAGGGCAATACCTGAGGGGAGAGGGCTTGCCTGACTTTATTTTTTTTTTTTCCATTTTTTATTAGGTATTTAACTCATTTACATTTCCAATGCTATACCAAAAGTCCCCCATATCCACCCACCCCCACTCCCCTGCCCACCCACTCCCCCTTTTTGGCCCTGGTATTCCCCTGTACTGGGGCATATAAAGTTTGCAAGTCCAATGGGCCTCTCTTTCCAGTGATGGCCGACTAGGCCATCTTTTGATATATATGCAGCTAGAGTCAAGAGCTCCGGGGTACTGGTTAGCTCATAATGTTGTTCCACCTATAGGGTTGCAGATCCCTTTAGCTCCTTGGCTACTTTCTCTAGCTCCTCCATTGGGAGCCCTATGATCCATCCATTAGCTGACTGTGAGCATCCACTTCTGTGTTTGCTGGGCCCCGGCATAGTCTCACAAGAGACAGCTACATCTGCGTCCTTTCAATAAAATCTTGCTAGTGTATGCAATGGTGTCAGCGTTTGGATGCTGATTATGGGGTGGATCCCTGGCTATGGCAGTCTCTACATGGTCCATCCTTTCATCTCAGCTCCAAACTCCGTCTCTGTAACTCCTTCCATGGGTGTTTTGTTCCCAAATCTAAGGAGGGGCATAGTGTCCACACTTCAGTCTTCATTCTCCTTGAGTTTCATGTGTTTAGCAAATTATATCTTATATCTTGGGTATCCTAGGTTTGGGGCTAATATCCACTTATCAGTGAATACATATTGTGTGAGTTTCTTTGTGAATGTGTTACCTCACTCAGGATGATGCCCTCCAGGTCCATCCATTTGGCTATTGCCTGACTTTATAAAGGTAAAAAAAAAATACACACAGAATAACCAATAATCATAACTATGTTGTTGTTAAGGACATAAAGTATCTCTAGTTTCTTACATTTATTTATTTCTACGTGTGACCATGTGCATGTGTATGGACACATGTGTAACACTGCACACTCGTGGAGATCAGAGGACAGCTTGTAGTCAGACTGGGTGGCAGGCACCTTCCCTGCTCAGCCACCATCCCACCCCACCCCCCACTAAAGTATTCACTTATAAAGCAGTTTAGTAAAGAAGACAGCCCGAGGGTTAGTGTGTGTCTTACAGTTGTATTTGTCCTTGCTCCCCGATGCTCTGTCAAGTAAGAGCAATGGCCGGAAAGAGTCGATGTTGGTCTCTGCAGTGTTGCCTAGCACGCCATGCAGATAACTACTTAAGGGTGAGGGGAGTAGAGGGTGGGAGAAGAAGGGAGAACTCTGAAACACCCTGGTAGAGGGCTCGGTAGATCTGACCCCATGACCATCTGAGATCAGCCCCACTACCCTGTTCCCCTCTTGCCGTTGTTCCATCCCCCTGTCGTGGAGCTTTCTAGTCAAGATCGCTCCTCTACCACACTGTCTCACTGGAACCAGGCACAGAGAAGGCTGGTACTGTGCTTGTCTCCAAACAGCACCAATTTTCCAAAAGGCTGGCCCAGGAGCCAAGGAATGACGGACATCAGAATCTGGCAGAAGATCTTTCATAAGCAGGAACATTTCCCTTCCACACCCAGAGTTGCTTCAGGGATTCATTCACAGTGGCTCTGTGCTTTGGCTGGATATGGTCTCAACCAGTTTCCTTTCCAGCAAGTTCTCTGGTGCAAGCGCTATACATGGCTGAGTGGGCTCCACTGGAGGGCTCCACACATAGGAATGGGAGCAGGAAGACAAAGGGCAGTTTCGAACCAGGATCCTGAGAAGTCAGAGGTCAGACTCCATCGTGACTCTGCTTCCTCTCTGGGAGCCTTCTGGCTGCACTCCAGGTCACAAAGTCTGCATGGGATAAAACATGGGGAGATAGCAACTGCCTTGACTGAGATAAAGGACAACAAGCGGCTCCTTCTTAGCTGGAGCAAGGACTCCTGAGAGATAAGGAAAGAGAATGGAGCAGATCAAAGTCTGCTGCACTGGGACCAGGCCTGGAGCTTTAAGTGATGATAGACTCACTCTCTTGCAAAGAGAGTGCCCTGAAAAGAACCAAGCCCAGTGGCAGAGTAGCTAGTGTGACTCTATAGTATCATTTATCCAGTCAACAAACAGTAATGGGCACAACACTAGGTACCAGGAATACAGTGATTAGCAACACAGGCAGGTCCCACTCCCACACAGAGCTGACATTCTGGTGAAGGGGACAAGAGACAAATACATGGATAAAGGCAATGTGTAAGTTGCTGGTTGGCAACATAGTAAGGTCAGAGGCTAGAGTGTGAAAGGCTTATCATCCTAAATATGGTAGTCACAGAAGTTTCCACTGGAAGAAAAGAAATCACAAGAGACCTGAGAGGTAAGAGAGGGAGTCTTGTAATCTCTATGGAGCTTGGGAGCAGTTATTTCAGGGAGAAGAAACAGACATGCCCTGAGAGAAAAGTCTGCCAGATATGTTTAAAAACAGTGAAGTTGTCTATAGCCAGAGGCATAGGAGCCAGGGAAATGGGAGACACATGCAGAGCTGATGAGGACTGTGATCTGGGAGCATGTGGTACCATGTGAAGCTTTGTGGGGCTTGGTTGGTTGGTTGGTTGGTTGGTTGGTTGGTTTGTCCTTGGGAACAAATAGAACCAAAGAAGGTTCTGGGTGCAGTGACATCTCCAGGCCCCTGTTTCCACAGACTTACTTCAGGTACTTTGCTAAGAACAGAATAAGGATGAACCACGGGTGGAGCTAGAGGCACCATTGGGGCGATGGTCAGGGTTAGAAGACCAGAAGGCTGTTGGGATGTGTGATAAGATGTAGGCAAGTTCCTGATGGATTTGGAAAGGACCATCACCAAAATGTAATAGTTGGATATGGGATGTTAAAGAAAGAGAAAGCCAAAGATGGCAGCTGAGCCGCTGGGGGAGATAAAGGTTGTTGGGGAGGATACAGGTGTGTGTGTGTGTGTGTGTGTGTGTGTGTGTGTGTGTGTGTGTGTACACGTGTGACTATGTGGGAGAATGTGTGTGAGAGAGAGGGCGTGGCTGGGACTGTATACAGTAGGTGGGAGAGGAGGCTGTGAGTAGGAGACGGACGTTGGGCTCAAACCGAAAGTAAGGGGAAATAGCTATTACAGATCCCCCAGAGGAGTCTCTGGGTGGAAAATGCAAAGTGTGCTTAGGAACCTACAAGCTGAAAATCAGTCCAACAGTGAGTGTGGCTGGGAGAAGGGTGAGTGGGCAAGACTAGCAGTGCCAGCTCAGAGCTTAGCAAAGGCCAGGGAGAAGAAAAAGCACACACGAGCCTTATAAGATCCAGTGGAGAGAAGAAAATGAACGTGGAGGAGAGAGCAGGCTGAATCACCTGGTCTGTGTCTTCGCATGTGGAGAATGCGATCCACAAGACCACAGCAGAATAGGAGATGGAGGGTGTGTGCGAGAAGCAGGTGACTGATGTTAGAGAGGAGCTGGAGGTGGTAAGATGTTAGCTGAGAGAGCAGGAGCATGGGAGGTGACAGGGACCCGCTGGGCAGCAGCTAAGGGTGGATGTGACAGGGTAAAATACAGCTACTTAACGTGGTGACATGTCCTCCAAATACATGCAGGTGTGCAGGCATGCATAGGTGGCATGAGTCAAGAGCTGGTCCCATGGGTAAAGGTGCTTGCCACCAAAGCCTCACGACTGAGTTCAGTCCCTAGCACCCACATTTGGAAGGAGAGAACTGTAAGTTGTCCTCTGACCTCCATATTGTGTGATTTATTTAAGGACACCATATTATAGCAAATACATATCTCTTGAAGCTATCCAGAAATGCAGAACAACCAAGAAGACCATTGTCCACCCCTGTCAGAGAGGTTGGACTCCAGGGCCCACAGGCTGGGAGCCATACTCTCAATCCTATCTCTAGCAAACTGGGAGATCTGGACCAAGGTCCTTTACCACTAAGTGTCTTCATCTCTAAAGTGGGAAGTGGAGACTTACCCCTCTGTGGACTCATGAAAAGACACATCCTGCTGGCAGGATGCTCTGGAGTTATTAGTTGTTAGTACATGAGTGCCACACTTTAGTAGCTTCTGTTTGCAGTCCAATGGTGTCCTTTTAACTGGAGGCCTGCACAGGGCTTGCTAGATCCAGTTTCTAAAATAGCTTGATCCACCTGGTATGATCTTAGCAGATGAATGATTCGTTCTGTGCTGATCAGCCCAAGGTGTCATAGATACTCATTGGCCCATGAAGGAGGGGACAATCTCTGTCCTCATTCTCAAGGCCACCCTGTACTGCAGACATTTAAGCAAGGAGACCGGTGAGTCCCAGGTATTTCTAAGACAGACACATGAAGTGACTCTCATGAGGATGTTCACATCCCTAAAGAGAAGCTTAGTGATTGGCTGAATTCAGGGAGAAAACTCTAGGGAGAAAAGCAAGCACGCAAGCAAGCAAGCAAGCAAGCAAGCAGGCCAGGTTTACACAAAGCTGTGACTCTGAACAAAGCCTCTAACAATCTTCTTGTCTGAAACCCAGTGATCCTGAGGATGTGGGGGCACTCTCTGCATTCTCTGGTCTCCCCATCCTCTAGTGTGAAGAGAATGCTAAGTCTGATAGTGGTCCAGAACCCTCTCCTTGCCACGCTTATGCTGTCTCACAGTTCACGGATGGCTCACAGTAGCATCCTTAAGTTGGGGTTGCTGGTTTATTTAACATCTAGTTGCTCTTTTTAAGTCAGTCCTATTTGAGCCTGCCTTCTGAGCCTTACAGTACACAGTGCTGATGGGAAAAGAGGAAAACTCACTTCCTATTCCGGGAGCTGGCAATCCCGAGAGCGCTTCCCAGGAGGGGAAGGCAGCAAGAGACTAAGTGTGCAGAATGGACAAGAAAGCCTCAGAGGTGGATACATGCTGAGGGGTGAACAGGAGAGGATTCCTGGGGAAACAGGGCTGTCACCCAGCGATGTGGGAGCAAGCCTAGTTTCAAGCTTTGTATATGTTTAGCGAAGACCCAGCCAACATTTGTTTTAGCCTCAGGCCTTGTTGGTAGGATTCAGTCTTCATCATTATGGACAAGGGCATGGAAGACTAAAGGTAGAACAGACCTGGACGCTTCCTTCCTGAGGACTAGCTCTCATGGTACAAAAGGAGCTAGGCAAGCATCCAAGGCAGAAAACCGATCAATAGTCCTACCCACCTACAGCTCTGCCTTATGGGCAATAACAAAGGCTGGAACCTAGGGGTGCAGTAGTGGCACTTTGGTCTTGGTCATAACCAACAACCATCTAATTAGACTTAAGACCCGCTCAGAAGGGAGGAATCCATGCCCCGTACTGCAAACCTGGCCTGCTACTTGTAAATAGTGAGGCCACAGTGTCTAGGAAAAAACCTACTACTGACCCTTCACTAAGCCAGTATCATATTTAACTGCATTCTAACTACATAACACATGCCCCAAAGTGATATATATAATACACACACACACACATACACACACACATACATACATACAACACAACCCTTTCACTTAAGACTCAAGGGAACATCTCAAAAGAGAGGACAGAAAGACTCTAAGAGCCAGGATAGGATGTCTGGTGTGAGTCTTCTACATGTGACAGGGAAACTGCACCCAGGAAACCTCAGCAAAACAGTTGCCCAAGGAAGACCTTAACAATGGCAACACAACTGCCATGCCAGCATGGACGGGGATTCTCACAAGGCTCCACACATAGAAGAAGAGCTATGGGCAACTGATGGTTGCCAGGGAAGGGAGAATCAATCTTTTCCCAAGGATGAGATCTTCCCGTCATCCCCTGGAAGTTAGCTGATTCCAGGAGCTCAACCCAAAACACATATGAACAACACTAATGAACTCAGCAGGCTGTGTTTATAAATTTATGTATGTACAGATATATGCATATATGTATATATACATATATACACACATATCATATATACATATACATATGTACACACATACATCATATATATGTATATGTGTGTATATGTATATGTGTATGTATGTATGTATATATATTACATATATATAAGACTTATAATAAAAGAATTAGAATTAGAGACCAGGAATGGGGAGGAACATGGGAGGAGCTGGAAGGAGGAAAGTGGTGCTAATGTAAATACCGTGCTCCTGTAAAATTCTCAAAAACTAGATTAAGAAAACAAGGACGTTCTAGGAGGAGAACTGAACTGTGGGCATGAAGTTGCTCTGAAGTCCTAGCTTGAATCACTCTCCTCCATCCTTTCAGGGCAGGAATAAATGAAAGGCTCAGAAAAAGGAGAGGAGGGAGAAGGTCAGAGGGCAAGGTGCTTGTTGTACAGCATGAGGACCTGACTTCAAATTCTCAGCACCCCTGAGAAGTCAGGCATGAACCTGTAACCCCAGGGCAGCAGCAAGGGACAGCAGGATCCCTGGGCTCCCTGACCAGCCAATCTAGCTAAAGCAAGGAGCCCCAGGTCAAGTGAGAGACTGTCTCAAAACATTAAGGTGAAGAAGTGACTAAGGAAGACATCCCAATGTCAACCTCTAGTCTCCTCCTTGTGCTCCCACAAGCAAGTGCACAAACACACACACATGTGTAAACACTTGCACACACACAAACACACAGAAATAGCTCACTCCTTGTCCTATGCCAGGTACCCATGTTTCATTTCCTACAGAGAAGACAGAGCACAGGTATCATCGGTACATCCTCCTGATGCCCTCACGTGATGCTTCCAGATGCAAACAGGCAACATAGAAGCACAAAACCGCATCCATCGCAGCCCAGGGGGCCACAAACAAGCTACTGCAAAGGCCATTTCTCAAGCAAAGCTGCATCCAGCCACTTTGTACAGGAACATAGCTTAAGGCACAGAGCATAAGCACCCATGGCTACAGAAATTATAGCTGCACAATGTCAGAGGGCCACAGTTACAGTCGTTGGGTTATTACATTTCCTTCTCTGGTCCTCTAAAGGTCATGGTCCTCCTCTACCCACAAGTTTTCAACCATTGGTGACTGGTGTCTGATACATAAAGGGGCTGAGCAAGCGGCAGGGGCTGTTTGATCTGGTCCCGAAAACCTGGGGTTTCTCACAATCATCCTGGCTTCAACAATATCCTGTTTTCTCCTTCACTCCTCCATCGGTGCCTAGTACATCTGATCCTTCATCCCACCAGGAGACCACCCGTCTCCTTCTGGCTTCCAAGTGTCCTTGACTGTGCAGTAAATGCATTATTAAATCAGCTGGCCCTTGAGGGAAGCTCTGAGCTTTCAACCACATGGTCCCCTAGAGCCCCGTGTTTGGGTCTTTCACAGTCTGCTTCCTTTCCTCTGTCATCTGTCTGGAGATCCTTGCAGTCTCTACTCCAGAAGCTGGGTTAGCTAAAGTCGCAACCTCTGATGATAAGGCTGTAGTGCAGCAACTATACACTGGCTGGTTGTAAGCATTCGGATGTGCCATGTGTTGGGCAATAGTTTTAGGGTCTCCCTTGTAGGATTAGGAAACTCTGTTTTGCTTGCTCTTTTTCTATTTTGCCTCATTTGCTTTGTCTTCACCTAAATTTCCTAGCACAAACACAGCCCAGGCAGATAAACTTGTTCCAGTTCCTTGGATGCTCCTGATGAACTACTAGTCTGACGTGCCTGGGAGCTCTCTGAGACTCAAAAAGAGAGTCTGCTACTTCCCCTCACCCTAAGTCCACCCACTTCCAAGATATTCTCGAGAGGGTTGCCCTCAAGGTTAAGTAGAGAGAAGTGGCCAACCATGCATGACAGCCCCACAAGTCAGTCTCTTGTCTCTTCCAGCCGCACTGTTCCCAGCTGCCCATCGGCCAAAGAGGTCCTTGTCACTGCCATTGAATCCAGTCCTGCAGACCTCCCTGGAGGAGGTGGAACTGCTGTATGAGGTAAGTAGAGGGGAAGCCATCAACCCAAGTTACCCAAAGACACGGATCATCTCTCTTTTTCTGAGAAGTGGTCTGCCTGGGTCCATGAACTTGGACAGTCTTTGCTATAGCAAGGAATGCCCTCACCTATCCCTGGAGGTGATGGACTCTGGCTTACACCAAAGTAAGATTTCTGGGCTGCCTCACATTTTTCATGTGTCCTGACAGAAATGACAGTATTCAGAGTTCAGTCCAGGCATAAGGAGAGGTGAGGCTTGTCCTGTAGGTGCCTCTGTCACTCCCAGGCACAGAGTGGACAGTCCCAAGTGAAAGCTTAAAGTGTCACTCATCTGTAATGTCCAGGCAAAGCCACACAGGGACCGGGCACAGTTGTGTCTCTGGGTTTTACCTGCTGTACAGCGGTGCTTTCTGACTGCCCCACTAATTTACCCAAGTTTCTAGAAGCCTAGACTAGCCCACATGTTTTCTTCTTTCACTTATTCCTGCTTCCCTGAGACTCCACTCCTCTCAATCATGGGGTGAGTTTCTTGAGGTCATAAGGTAAAGGCAAGGAGCTTTACCATCAACGTCTGAACTTTCAGTCCATTAGCCAAGAGTCTGAGCCCAAATCTCAACTGTTGTGGAATTTCAGTGTGATCCCAAAAATTCCCTTCCAGCTTTGATGACGGTGACAAAGTGAAGCCAGAGAGGAGTTTCCAAACACTTCCCTGGGCAGCAACCTGCCAGAGCATAGTCTCTGCCAAGCCTTGAAAATGGGAGCCACAAACCAATTGTTCAGAAAGACACAAAGCAGTGCTGTGGAAGACAGAGAACAGAAAAGGGAGGCGGCTTGGGATTTGCCGTCTTTCCATTCTTTGGGTATTTACTGGGCTCCTCCTGGCACCGGGCAGGAATGAAGATGATAGATACGGCCTCTGTTCTCGCAAACCAGCGAGATCCAGCATCTCTTCGTCCTGTCCCACACCCACACCCAGCACAACACTCTGCATTCTTTAAATTCCCACTTCTGGTTATAATTTTATCTGTGGTGGTCAGTTTATACTTCAGAAGATCTTCAGTGGGTAAAAGGGACAAAGAGAAGATAGGGTCACTTACCTACATGGTGGCATGGTGGCATGCTGGCTGATACCAGAAACTACATCACATCTGCCCATAGTTGTCCTGTATGCTTCTCGTGATACCTCAGTGGAGTAGATACTATAGCTGATCATTTTACAGAGAAGAAAAGTGAGGCCTGGGGAAGTTAAGAAGAAAGATGAGAGTTGGGGCTCAGGTCTCTTGGATTCTAAGTTCTTCCTATGCATGCCTCCCTACATGCGGATAGTGACCCCCCCCCCCACACACACACACACACACTGTCCTTAACAATACCTGGTTTCATGTTTTGTTTTGTTTTGTTTTTTAATCTCATTTTTCTCCACAGCTCTTGCTAGCTGAAATTGAGATCAGCCCAGACCTGGAGATCTCCATCAAGGACGAGGAGCTAGCTTCCCTGCGGAAGGCCTTGAGTTTCCACTCAATCTGCAATAACATAATCCCCAAGCGTATCCCAGATATCCGAAGGCTGAGTGCCAACCTGGCAAACCACCCTGGAATCCTCAAGAAAGAAGACTTTGAGAGGATAACATTAACCCTGGCGTACACAGCCTATCGGACAGCCTTATCTGAAGGGCATCAGAAGGACATCTGGGCTCAGTCCCTCATCAGCCTATTCCAGGCCCTGAGGCATGACTTGATGCGGTCCTCGAGCCCTGCTGTGTCATCCTGAGAGAATGGCTCATGCTAGAACTTTGAAGCAGGAACAGGCACACACAGTCTTCTAGAACTTTCATCCTCTACTGCACTTTCAGAGAAAAGTATATACTTCCCACACAGAATAGCAAAGATAAATGAGTCACCCCAATATTTTTTGTCCCTTGTTGCTTCCAGACAGACATATCCGACCTATGTTATAATGTTACCTGAGAAAAGGCTAGACTGGACTTTCAAGATGCCTCCAGAGGCCAACTGGTCTACCTGGTAATGAGCAGACTTCTGAGATATACTTACACACATACCCAAGAGTAGGGACTGAGGATGGAGTCTGAGCATGGCAGGAGGATGGTGGGCAGATTCCTTTGGTTCTAAGGGATCTGTGTTGAATGAATATTTTCTGGCAGGTTCTATGGTAAATATAAAAAAGGCAGAGATGCATTCAAATTAATATGCTATTAGCCAAGAAGGATATACTTGGCTTGCCCCAAAGCCATGAAGAAGACTCTGTATTTTGGTGACCTACTTGACTTGGTGGAAATGCTAGCAGTCCACCCATGCCCTATCATTTCAATGTAGAAGCCAGGCTAAAGCATAGTGCCTTCCTAATGAAAGAGGTAACACCACTATGCGTGTTTTTCCTAAAATACCATAGCACTGTCAGCGACTTGGGTGCTCCTAAAAAAATTCGCTTTCAGATGACAGATTGTTTACCTTTCAAATGCTGATTTTTTTTCTTTCAAAATGTTAGTTTGATATCTGTTCATTATTTATATTAAATACTGGTTGATATTTAAATGGTATGTGTGCAATATCTTCAGTTCTTGTTTGGTATCTAAATTATTTAGGACATTCTAATAAAATGAGGCAGACAACTCCCAGGTTCCTTCTTTGTAAAACGACTGAAGCCATTGAGGGTCTACAGGAGGGGTCTTGTGTCTATGGGGTCTGTTGAACTGATAGAAAACCCTCTCTCCAGCTTACACACAAGACCAAGCAAGCTCTGTTCATCTTGTGTGGAGTCCTGGGGTTCTCTGCTGCCCCTCACATCCAGGTCATTAAAGTACACTTTTCACTGTTACCCATTCACTTGCCCTGACAGCTATCCTTCTTGAACAGCCTGTCCCCTAAACAAGCCAGGCTTCTTAACCTTCTACGCTGAGGTCACAGGCTGTGACCTGGGCATGGAGTGAAGCACCTAGGTTCTGGATGGCTTTGCCCCAGCACAAAGATCTGGCTTCTTTCTCCTCTTGGGCTCCAACTGGATTCTGGGAACTGCAATGCAAAAAGTATGATATTTGAATGAAGGCTTCTGCTGGGCTACATTCTGGAAAAGAGGGTGTTTTACACTCTCAATTGAAACATGAGTCTGGACTGCCTATAAATCTTCCAGCAGCTGAGCTTTGCTTACCTGTTCTAGCTGCATGATCTCTCTGCAGAAGAGCTTGGATGCAATAAGTTCTTCCAAACATGATGTTTCTCAAACTTGAACCTCCCCTTACACACTTGCTCAGAGCACTAGCCCCCAGTCCTGCTCTTTCTCACCCTTGAACATTCTTCATAGCTCCCAAAGTGTTTCTAATGCTTTCTCCTTTGCTCCCTTCGTTCCTCTTCTTCATGTTCTGTGATGTGTGTCAGTGTGTGCACTCTATGTATGAGCACATGGAGGAGGGGGTATACCTCCTGTGCACACAGAGGTCAGAGGAAAATGTCAGGTGTGGGCTCTATAACTCTCTCTATTTCCCTGAGACATGCTCTTTCACTAACTTGGGCTAGGTTGGCTGCCAGAAGCCCCAGCCATCCTCCTGTCTCTGTAGCCTTCAGTGCTAGGGTTACTGGTGTGGCCACATCTGGACATTTACATGGGATGATGGGGGTTTGAACTCAAGTCTTCATGCTTGGCCGGCAAATGTTCTACCCACTGAGGCATCTCCCTAATGCTGCTTTTTGCCCACTTTTTCTCACTTGCACACTGCATGTAATCTTCGTTGTCCATCCATGCCCTGCCATTTCAACATAAAAGCCATCTAAAACATAGCTCTCCTCCCCTCTCTATATCCACTCCACCCATACTGTTCCCTTTGTTGCACTTCAGATATAACAACGTCAGCATGCAGAAACAGCAGGGTTCTACAGAGCTGGGCCCATAACCCATAGCCAAGTCTGTGTATTAACTCTGTCTTTTCCTGGATGTGGAGTGAGCAGCGTACTAGCAATACCTCAGCTCCTAGATAGTGTGCAAAACCCTCAGCGCAGCTTTGCCTCCGCCTGGAGACTCCACCAGATTCACCCTTGTGCCTGGTGGAAGACAACTGTGGGCTGGCTGCCCACCAAGCTGTAAGGGTAGCAACTGGGGTGGGGGAGGACTGGAAGTGGGGGAGGAGGAAAATCATTCCAAGGAGCACTGGGATCAATAGTAAATCATCCACCCAGCACACACACACACATGCACACACATGCGCGCACACACACACACACACACACCTCACACATGTGCATACAAATTAAAGGCACTTTATAGTCATAAATTGGGGCCTGGGTTTATGTAGCAATCAAGGGTCGAAAATGCAAAAAAAAAATGACGTGACCTTTTAAAGATAAACAAAGACTTCATTTTTCAAAGTAGCAATATTCTTAAACATCACTTTACTCTAAATGAAGACAGATTAATTTTTCACACTAAAAGTTTGGTAACATCGGCTTCATTGATACATAAAATCAAATATTAGGTTACTGCTCAAAAAAATAACTCCTCCCAAAAATACTAACCCCACTCTTTGCCAAGTGAACAGCAGAAGAGACAGTTCCAACACAATGCCTCCCCCATTTGCCTCTTTAGTGTCCTCTGTGCACACGACAATCATATTTTCTCACGGAGTTCAGGGGGATGAATTTTGCTGGGGAGACTTCCCTGTGGCTCACAGAATCCTTTCTGTCATTTCCATGCTGTCTGAAAGCTTCCTGTGCAGTTGGGGTGCTCATAGCCATCTGTATGTCCAGTGTTATGATGACAAACCTGTCACAACTGATGCTGTGTTCCTGTCTCGTCACCTAAATCTAATGAAGAAATCATATCTAGAATCACTCCATCAAAGGCACGTTATCAGGTGAACTGGTATAAATTGAAAAGCCAGCTAAGTAGCTTTGTAATGTCCCCTACTTCCTAGCCCAACTTAATATCTTATGTAACCTCCTCTTGTTGTGGCTAAAAACACGCAGAACATGAAACTTGCCATCATAGCAGTGCTGAAATACACACACACACACACACACACACACACACACACACTCTTTTCACAGTCCCTTCTTGTTCTGTTCGTGGGGGGCTAGGGTTTAAACCCAGGATTGCCTGCCCACTGGGCAAATGCTCTACTACTGAGCCACATCGGCAGCCCTGCACACTGATGTGTGACCAACTTCTGAAAGGTCTCCATCTCCGCATGCCACGACTCTGTGACCTCTGGACAACTCTCTTCCTGTTTCTCCCCACACCGAGGCAACTCTTCCGTATTTCCTGAGAGTTTGACAACTTCAGCAGAGCATAGTGGGTCACACCTGCACTCCCAGCACTTGGGAGGCTGCTACAGGAGGACCTCCATGAGTTGGGGATCAGCCTGGGCTAGGTAGTGAGTTCTGAGCCATCCTGGTCTAGAGATGCAAAATAAATATTTTAAGAGTTTGACTACTTTATATACCTTTTTTTACGAAGAATTAACACACTCCTTAGCACTGGATTCTGGACAGTGGTTTGTCCATGTAGAAAGCTGATAGGCCAGAGGAACTCCTGGCCTGCCATGCAACTTGCTTTGCTTCATTTTATTCAACAAATGTCACCCATGGTGTAATACAAACGGCCCAATCGCATTACTAAAGTCGCTGGAATCTTTGTTCCCTCAGATTATCTCATGGAGGAATTTGAAGCAGCTTCTGGGTTTGACGGGAGGCGTTCATTTCTCCAGCTGTTTATTATTATCCAATCTCTCTCATCTCTGAAACCGAAACACCACAGGCATGAGGTCCCGTTTATACTGCATTTCTAAACCATCACAAAAAATGAGGCAAGGATGTCATAGCTGAGATAGCATGTCTTTGACATGCAGGTAGAGGTGACTTCACCATAACCTTTCATACAATCACTAGATGACTTCAAAGACCTGTCCATCATGTGACAGACCCTGACAATCAAGGAGAACTGGTTTTGTGGAGCCACTTCTCTAGATGTTCTACGTCTAGGCCAGGGGTCACTTCAAAGGGCTATGGCTGCACAAGGTGCACAAATCCTGTGAATTCAAAAAGAACGTGGGCTCACAAGATCTAGCTCTGCAGCTACCAGATCAAGTTGATCCGGCCAATACCATCACTTAAAAGAAGGTTTTGGTTTTTTTTTTTTTTTGGGGGGGGGGTCTTTTTCTTTTTCGTCTTGTTCCAAATCTGTTCTTTCTGAATATGAAAATGAAAAAAATAAAGGCTAAATTGCCGGGCATGGTGGCACACGCCTTTAATCCCAGCACTCAGGAGGCAGAGGCAGGCAGATTTCTGAGTTCTAGGCCAGCCTGATTTACAAAGTGAGTTCCAAGACAGCCAGGGCTATATAGAGAAACCCTGTCTCAAAAGAAAAAAAGAAGAAGAAGAAAGAAAGAAAGAAAGAAAGAAAGAAAGAAAGAAAGAAAGGAAGGAAGGTTAGATCATTTCTCCAAATGAAATTCCCAGTATGACTATTGATTAGCCTTGTCCCCTTGGCTCCCATTGTGTCTCTCCCCTGGGTTTCCCCCAAGAACAACCTGCCTTGTTCTTTGGTAAAGAGCCTCAGAGAGGTGCACGGACACCCACTCTGACTGGCATGTATACTCTCCCAGAGCAGAGGGGAGCCTTTCCCTTCTTCCCAAGCATCTCAGGGTCTTCCCTCCAGGTTCATTCTTCCTGCTGCCTCTGACCTTTCTCCCCTGCCAGTGCCCAAGAAGCAAACTTTGCCTGGAAGGAGAGCTTAATACTGTTCAGTCCAGGTCACATTTCTCTAGAATGAATGTCTGTATTCTCCCCGCCACCAGATGGGTCATCTTCCTGAGTGGTGAGCGAGTGACCCTCCAAGAAAGCTGTGTCCCATGCTTGGAAGCAACAGAGCAGTGCTGGGGACGTGGGATTATGCTCAAGGTGCTGACCAACATCCAACCCCTGGGATGCTTGAGAAATGGAAAAACAAGAGAACCGCCTGGGTTCTGCCAAAGCAGCAGGCCCCTGCTGAGACCAATCAAGGGCCGCCTTCAGATGCGATATTGGCTCACTCTTTTCAACTTGCTGATAGGCTTTGAGAAGTGGGCGGAAACGCTGCCCTCTGCCCTCTCCCATTGGTTCAAAAAAGTTAAAGGTGGGCCTCTGGCTAGTTTTAGTCCTGTAACAAAAAGGAATGTCTTGGAGATTCTTCACGGCTGCTTTGGAAGTCCATACTTCAGGAAAAGTATAAGTAGGAGCCCAATTTGAAGGGAAGAAATCTAAACAGAATTAAGGTGTCAGGTACTGAGAGAGAGAGAGTGCACCCTCAGACTGACACCAGTGCTGGCTTTAAGGGAAGGGGCCAACAGATTTTTTTTTTTTTACCAACAGTCAGCCAGGTCGGAGGTAAGACAAAACAGGTCACCAGAAAGAAGAAAAGCTACTGTGGTTTTGGGGTTTTTGTTTTGTTTTGTTTTGTTTTGTTTTGTTTTTAAGCTTTAAATGATTCTTCAATACTGACCAGTAGCCGCAAGCTCATTGCTCCCGAGGACTCTTTCTGGCGTCTAGCATGAAGCCACCCTCTTGTTAACCAGAGAGAAAACCCAGCGCTCAGGTGTGTAAGCCTTTCCCGGCTCTTCTTCGATGGCCATAACACTATGCTGCTCAACCTCACCTAAGGCAAAAGTCAAGCAGCCCAGCTTTCTGTGGAAACTGGGTGCAGCCACCCTGCTTCTCTGCTCCCGAGACCAAAGAGGACTAACTCTTGGAAGCCAGGGAAGGTGTGTGAAGTCTTCCTGGACGGAGAGGGGAGCGTAGCGCAGAACAGAAGAGGACGCCATTGAGGACTCGATCCAGGATCCAGACAGGTCCACCATGGGCTTGCTGCAGGGCCTTCTCCAAGCGAGGAAGCTGCTATTGGTCATCTGTGTGCCGCTGCTGCTGCTGCCTCTGCCCACCATCTACCCCACCAGCGTAAGTGGCAGCCTGCCAACTCCTGTCAGGGCATCAGTGGGAGCGGGAGAGAAAGGGAGGGAGGTCTGAGGGAAGCGGAACGCTTGTGGGACTTCATTGAGAGTGGGATGGAATCATCCCACTTATCTGGAAGAGACCAAAGTACTCTCTTCCTTAAAACTATCATTTGCATCCCTCTGTCTCAAGATGGGTCCCCCAATTCTGCGCCCCCCCCCCCCCGATTGACTGGGAAACCATGGCTGAAAGGACTGTCATGTTGAAAAAGAAATTATAGGAAATAAGGTCGAACCCATAGAATGGACAGGCTTAAGGGCCGTTTCTCAACCTATGGCTATCTTTATGTGACAGCCATTAGAGATGTAAAAGGCTCCCCACTATCAACCCAGAAAGGGATGCTGGGACTGGGGAGGGGGGGGGAGCCTGTCCAGAGTCTGTCCTCTGGTCATGGTAGTCTCTGACAACCAGAATATGAAAATGGTCTTGTTGGTCATCAGTGGGAGGAGAGGCCCTTGGGCCTGAGGGTGTTTGATGCTCCAGTGTAGGGGAATGCCAGGGCAGGAGGATGGCAGTGTGTGGGTGGGTGAGCACCCTCATAGAGGCAGAGGGAGGGAGGATGGGATAGGGGGTTTCCGAAGGGGAGACCTGGAAAGGGGAAAACATTTGAAATGTAAAAAAGAAAATATCCAATCCAAAAAAAAAAAGAGGCCATCCTGAACCTTCCATGCAAACTTCAGGAAGGGCATATTGAAGTTGAGCCTGTTACTCTGGTCTCATGCTTAGGACTCTCTGACTATCAGTTTCTTCTATGTATATGTCTCTGCTCTTTAAAAAACAAAACAAACAAACAAAAACAGACCTAATGCAACAAGAAAACAGAAATGCAAGCCCAGGAACTCTAGACCATAAAGCAGGAGATTGGGAACAAAGAAGCTGTAGCTCGGTTTGCATTCAGTCAGTCCCTTGGACCTCCCTGGTCTCCCTCCCCTCCCCTTCTCTCCCCTCACCTGTCTGGGGGTGTATAGCTACCCCTCCAGCTGGCATGGTCCTTGAGACTTTAGGGGGAAAATAAGCTAAGGCAGGTTGACTACAAGAATATTTCTCACACGGTTCCCTGGGGGACTGGGTAACCAAGATTAAGGTTAAAAAGTTAAACAGAGGGGATTATCATGGTCTAGTTAAATACAAGCTGACTTCAATCTTTAGCAAATAAATAGTCCAGCCTGCCAAGGAGGCACCAACTAACTCTGGTCTGGGATTAGCAGACAGTGATTGGCAGTGACATTTTTTTAATGAGGTCCCATTTGTTGATTATTTTATTATTATTATTATTATTATTATTATTATTATATATTTTCTTTATTTACATTTCAAATGTTACCCCCTTTACTGGTTTCCCCTCCCAAAACCCCCTATCCCAACCCCTTTCCCTCTGCTCACCAATCCACCCACTCCCACTTCCCTGCCCTGGCATTCCTCTACTCTGGGGCACCGAGCCTTCTCAACCAAGGGCCTCTCCTCCCATTGATGTCCAACAAAGCCATCCTCTGCTACATATGCAGCTGGAGCCATGGGTCCCTCCATGTGTACTCTTTGGTTGGTGGTTTAGTCCCTGGGAGCTCTGGGGGTACTGGTTAGTTCATATTGTTGTCCCTCCTATGGGACTGCAAACCCCTTCAGCTCCCTTGGTCCTTTCTCTAGCTCCTCCACTGGGGACCTTGTGCACAGTCCAGTGACATCTTTTTTTCATGCCAGCTTAGTTTAAGAGAATTCCCATGAGAGACACATTACCCTCTTTTCTGAAGCAGTGTTAGGAAGCCCTGCTTCCTCATACCCTACCAATAGCCTTCATCTTTGAGGACCTTAACTAGTGCCCACAGGAAGCACAAAGTAGGTACATAACCCTGCTTTTATCTCTTGCCTATCTTCCACCCCTTGCACCCAACTTGGAGATCCTGATACTAAACTCCTTAGAATTCCTAGGTGGGCTTGCTTATTCTGGGCTGCGACTGTGAGCAGCAGCTGAGTATCTGGGCGGGATCCTTAGGTTGTGGTTTGCTAATTCTTCCAAGAAGTGACAGTTCGCAGCCATATTTTAGAAGGTGTCAAAATGACTTTTCCTCTTTCTTTGCCCAATTCTTGAAAGTCTGGGCTCCATGATGTTTCAGAAGAGGAGGAGAGGGCTGGATCTTGTGACTGAGTAGACTAGTACTTGCTTAGCATGCAAAAGGCCCTAGACTTGATCCCCAGCAAAGAGCCACCAAAAAAGACATTCATCTGAACACTTCAGCACCTCTAGTGGAGGGGGCACCCTGACCTAGGAGATTCTTCAAAGTGCTCCCTCAGTCACTTGTGACAGCAGATGAACAGACTTCATACCCCTTCTAATAAGGTTTGAGTGAGCGGAGGGTGAAGGGTCAGCTTCCTGGGAAGGGAACCTAAGTTAGAGTTGAGGTAGAGACTTTTAGTCTTTTTAGTCTTTTTAGGGAAAAGCTACTTTAAACACTTTCCCCTTTTATTGTTCATTTGAAAGTTTTGTTTTCTTTGTTGAGTTTTGGTTCTGTTCTGTTGACAGTGTCTTGCCATGTAGCCCAGGCTAGCCTCAAACTCACAGTCCCCCCTCCCATGCCTGGTTTCAGTACAAATTTGAAGCAGAAGCAAAAAGACATAAATGCTTTCCATAAAAGATATTCCTGACCTGGAGCTTATGTGGGACCTGGGTGTCCAGAGCAGCACACACACACACACACAACACACACACACACACAACATAACACACAACACACACTCACACACCACACACAACACAACAAACATACAATACACACACACATACACTCACACACAACACACACACACACACACACACACACACATGGAGGGGAGACCTGTTCACCAGCATAAATTTATCTGCCTGACAGAGTCTAGTCGGGTACAGGGGCAGAAGACAGTAGTAGCAAGGAGCTCTATAGAGTCCCAGGGGCACCCACCGTCGCCTGAAGGTAGAGAGGGCTGGGAAGTGATAGAAAGAAAGTAGTATGGATTCTGTGGGCAAACAAAAGATGTTCCAAAGACATCCTTCATCCTTCTAAAGAAAGCTAGAAAAAAAATAGCTGTTTACCCTGTTCTTAATACTTCAGGAGACAGGAGTTCTACTAACTTATACTTATGGTATATTTACAGCTGAAAAGATTATCTCTGCCTAGCTAACTCTTACCAATTCAAATCAAATGGTGCATAGCAGAAAGACAATCTATCTCCCCCCGCCTCTCCTCTTGTCACTTAAATTAGGGCCCTGGAAAGTAACCAGGATAAGGGCATCCCTGAGAGGCACAGACCACATTCTGCCATTTTGTTCTAACCTAGAATTAAAACTCTTCCTCCTGTCTCTTTACCACAAAAGGGGGAAATGGAACTTTATTTCCAGTGGGAAATTTCCAGATGCCCCACCTTCCCATCTCACTCAAATGGATGGAATTCTATTTCCATTGAAGAAGAGTGTTTCTGTGGCATCAGGCCATGGGCATGGCTTCTAAGGACAAGGAGCACGAGGAGGTCACTTCTCTAAACTGCATCCTTTTCCAGAAAGTATCAATTCGATTATGTTATTGGCAATTCTGAAGTCTTATCTCATCTGAGCCTTTGACCCTAGAGGAAATCTCAGTGGGAGCAACAGTCAACAATGGGCTCACTTCCCGTTTCCTAAAGCCAACCTGCAGTAATCCGTGACTATCCGGAGGGAGCAAGGTCCCTTCCAGCAAAGCCAGCCAAAAGCTCCTACTGCCGCTCGCTGGTCCAGGATCTGAGCAAGGTCCACCATGCTCCTTGATGGGCAAGCCGACTGGAGCCGGGCCAAACCTGCTCCCTATGTAAACATTGACAGAATAACAGCTGGCTTGGACTCTCTATGTAACTGTCCTCTCTGCACCTTGGAAGTTTACAATTATTAAGATCTCAGAGAGTCGGCATGCTGGAAGCTCGGGCCAAGAAGGGTGGGGTTTTGATAAAAGATGTCTTTATTTACCCTCTGCACTGTATGGTTGCACAGCATGGGTTTTGATGAGTTGAGGAAAATGCTAGTAAGTTTTCTAGATTCCCAACCCTCCCATCTCAAGCAGGTGGATAGTATTCTATTCCCTTTGTAGAAAGATGTTTCTGTGGCAACAGGCCATGGGCATGGTCTCCAAGGACGGTGAGCACCATTTTGGGACTGTCATAACTCAGGGAAGGAGGTACTTATGATAGCTAAGTGGGAAGAGGCAAACGATGCTACTACACAGTGTACCACACAGGAAGGCCCAAGAGCAAAGAAAGAGTGAGCCCATCCCAAGTGTGCTTAGAGCCAAGGCTGAGAAATGACAGATCTGTTCTTCATCCTCTAAAGTGAGCCTCTCGTGCTGGGGATTGCTGAATATCCCCCTACAGTCTACACCAGACCCCCAACCCCAAGAAGAGTACCGCCACTCACTGCTAGTACGTGGTATACGCTCAGGCTGAGAACTGAAGGGGAAAATAGCCAAAAGTTCTTGATTAATATCTAAGCCAGATATGGTGGCGCAAGCCTTGAGTCCTGGCTACTTCAGAGGTTGACTTGGAGGATAACCTGAACCCAAGTTTGAGATCAGCCTGGCAACACAGCAAGACCTTGTCCCTCAAAACCAAAACCAAAACCAAAACAAAACAAAACAAAAAAACTTATTGAATTAAATGTATTGAATTAATATTTTGAAGCAAGAGAATTAAACTGTACTTACGTTAAGACGGTAGAGCCTGCTTATATTTCTATGGAAATTTTAAATGTTAGCATTAGAATGTAAGTCTAATGGTGCCGGAGACAGGGTGGATTCGAGGCTGTGCTGGGCTCCTAGAGGAGTCCTGAGATAGAAGCCCACCCCAGAGGCTATGAGAACATAGTATGGAGCCCACCTTGTGTGATGTTTTAAAAATCTTACTTCTTACCAAACCACTCCCTTTCAGTGGGAATATACAAGACGCCCCCCAAATCTTCATACGTTGCAGACCCGGATTGAAGTTTAGGATGATTGCCCCCAGACCTCACATGTGAACCAATCATATGCACACTGATCTATTTTCCACTACTCACAGGAACCTGCAGGGTCTCAACAACTTGACTCAAATATGCACTGCTTAAAGTTTTGAGCTCCAGCTTTATAGTTTGTGAACCTGACCCCAAATGCTATGTTCAAAATCATCCAGGACCCTCTACACTGTAGTGCTTTAAGAATCATCAGAGCTGGACTTTATTAAAGCCCAGGGTCCACTTGGATATGTCACCCACCCTGGGGCCTTCCAGGGAGCAGTCATCCTTTCACCCACAAAGGATGGCTACTATCCTCATTGGCCAATGTCAGTATAGCATCTCCCAGTACTGTATCCTGGCATCCTCATGGGGTCTAAGTGTCCATTGCCTTGGCCCTGGGTCTCATTTGGAGTTTTCATGGTAACGAGTATCCCCATGACTAAGCACCTCTTTCCTCCCCTTCCAGGAAGCTGCGTGTGCTTACGTGTTGCTTGTGACCGCTGTGTACTGGGTGTCTGAGGCCGTGCCTCTCGGAGCTGCAGCCCTCGTGCCTGCCTTCCTCTACCCGTTCTTCGGTGTTCTCCGATCCAGTGAGGTTAGACCCCTCATGACCCAACCCTGTGCTCAGGTCTACTGGAGTGATGAAGGAGGCCAGAGGACAGGAGGTTCATAAGCAAGCGACGGGAGGAGAGACTCCTGAGCACTAGGCTTTGATCTGCTTCTCCAGACACTGAATTCTTCCCCTTCTGCCTTTACCTTCAGCTCCTTCAAAGTGCTCAAAACTCATCACTTCCAGGAAGCCTTCCCTGAGTAAACACAGACAATTTCTCCTTATATTTGAAGTTTTTTGTTTATGTTTTTTGTTTTTAAGACAGGGTCTCCTTATATAGCCCTAGCTTGCCTAGAACTCATTACATAGACCAGTCTGACCTTGAACTCATAGAACTCCACCTGCGTCTGCCTCCCAAGTGCTGGAATTGAAGGCATGTGGCGCTATGGCTTTCTGATTTGTATCTATAGGAAACAGCAGTTGGTCTGTTTCAGTGTATGTCCTTCCGACTGCACCTACACAGATAGGAAGCAGGGCTCCCATCTGCTGGGCTCCCCCTCCTATAGTTGAGCTCATACGAAGGAGGTGCTCAGTTGTTACCAGGGATTTTCTGTTTCCCTGTGTGCTGGCTTCTCTCTCCTCCTCCTCTAAGACAAAACCACACATTCTCGAGTCTTCCTCCCCAACTCCAGATCACTGCATGATCTCTTTGCCTGCAGCCAGCCCTCTCTGTTCACTTTATAGCATTCGGCAAAGCTCAGACCGAAACAGCTGGTGACAACCCCTGGTTGTGACCAAATATCATAGCAAAGCCTACATACAAATATACAAAAAACAAAACAAAACAAAAACAAACAAACAAACAAAAAACCAAACAAACAAAAAAACGCAAAAAACCCTGCAGGGCAGGAGGAGGTGAGTGGAGAGCCTCTTCCTTATCATCTGGCTCTATTAGGGTGCTGATCTTCACCTAGGGTGTCTGATGAGGAAGACTGAAGTAGTCAGGGAAGATGCACAGGAGGCAAGCAGAGAGCAGGTGACTGAGTCCCTTTAAGAACCGGTACTACATTAGAAGTGCCATGCTCGCCCGTTATTTAATACAGAACTCTCAAGATTTCTAGGAAATGGGTATTAATGGCTCCAATCTCCCTGGGGAGGAAAGGCTTAGAGAATTAAATGTAGCTCAATCATACAGTAGGAAATGGCAGGCTGTACCTATGACATTGCAGAGCTAGTTCTGTTATTCACTCTACCAGACAAAGAAAATCCCTAACATATATAGGTCTTTCATAGTGTTATCAGTTGCTAGGAATTGTGGGTATCTCTCTGTGTGCTATGAGAAAGAATGAAGCTGGCCTTATGGGCTGCCTTAACCTTGAGCAACAGAACATTCCTTTTTATTTTCCAATTAGTCATTTATTCTGCTGATTCTTTCTTTCTTTCTTTCTTTCTTTCTTTCTTTCTTTCTTTCTTTACACTCTGGTCTCAGTTTCCCATCTCTCCTCTCCTCCCAGGCCCTCCCTCCAATCTTCCCTTCCCTCCACCCACCCTTTCTCCCCTTCTCCTCAGGAAAGGAGCCCTGACATACCAAGCTGCACTAGGCTCATCTTCTCTTACTGAGGCTAGACTAGGAGCCCAGTTAGGGGACAGGGATCCAAAGCAGGCAATGTAGTCAGAGACAGCCCTGCTCCCACTGCAGTAGCCCTGCATGAAGACCCAGCTGCACAACTGTTACACAGGTGCAAGGGTCCTAGGCCCATCCCAGTAGAACAGCTTCTTTTCCTATGGGATAACGTTGACTGGCCAGCTTTTGTTAGTTTGCCTTAGATTTCTTTTTCCTTTTTCTCTGAGGGGTCTAAGAGCAGTCGTAGCCTAGGGAAGCTGTGAGCGGGTTCTTGTCCTTACAGATATGTATGTAACATGGCTAGAAAAAGGAGGCACATACAAAACCCAGTCTGTGAGGCAGTTTCTCCAACACCCACCACCACCACTACACACACACACACACACACACACACACACACACACACTCCTTCCTTTGTGGGTGAGAAGAGAGGGATTTCGTGTCTAAAAGAACCATCCACCTTAAGGACAACTTTTCTCAGGAAAACTGTACAAACTTGTTCTACGTGTTTCCTTTTAAAATTGTGGAGCTAGAAATTCATGGGGCGAGGGAAAGGGGAAGCTAGACAACAGGTATCCACGGCTATCCAAGACCCACCCCTTTGCAGAGACAGAGGCCAAACAAGTGGGGAGACTCCTTGGAGGCAATGGTTTGGGGAGGGGGCTTTTCAACCTGAAAGGAATAGCCTTCATGTGTGCTCAGAAATATTGCCATTTCTGGGAGGGTGGGATTAAGAAGACCCGCTTTACCATTTGAGGTGAAAAGCTTAATTCACCCGTGTCGTTAGGTGGTTTTGACAGGTCTGTTTAGTAATTGAGGTATAAGGAATAGATCAGTCCAAATATAGTCTGTTCAGCTGACCTTGGATTAAAGGAAAATACCAACAGGATAGAGGACTTAGGTGACAGCGTTGTGGGCCAGCTAGCTGCAGCCGAAACACCCATTCCGCCCTCTCTCGGTATGCCCTGACACCAGCATCATGGCTCACGGGGAAAAGCAAGGTATTTCTCCCCAGGAGCCTCCTAGTCGTCCAGCTACACATGCTGTTCCTAACCCAGGTCCCGCTCCTAATCCTCCCCTTGCTGGGACTTGGCCTCTCCATTCCTTTCCCTTTAAAACCCTATGACTAATTACACTCTAGTAAAATGTTTCTGAAGACTTCCCCTAAGAGTAGTTCCCTTCCCTCTGAGCTACCTTGATGGCATATACCATTTTTTAAAAGTGATATATAACAGATGTAGCCTTCTGTAGACGTACATTCTCTAGGACTTGTAGTGTCCCAGTGTCCTCGGGCCTCGGGCCTCAGTTTCTGTTGCTCCTTGGGGCTGGAAAGAGCATGGCCTCCATGAAAGCCTGTGAATGGGGTCAGTCAGGACCTGAGCCTATGGCTTTTGTCCTTTACATCATTCCCTTGGGATTCTGAGTTCTAGATCTTCCATTCTGGATGGTACAGTAACCAGAGGGTGATCGAAGTAAATATGCCATTTCTGCCCACTCAAGTCTTATTTCTGGCCGTCCTGAGTTCTCCTCTGCGTAAAGCTATTTATAGGAGCCAGAGCACTGGAGAAAAAACAGAACCAGTCCGATAAGAGGCTAGGAGAGCTATAGCTGTAGATACAGGCACAGAAAGAGATGGCTTTGTTATAAGGAACTGCCTCCACCACGCTGCTGAAACTTTCCATGACTGACTTCTGCTGCGGGAATCCCAGGGGAAACACTGGGTGTGAGTGCTGTGAGCCCAGTGACCAGAGGACCAGGGGAGCTGGTGGCCTAAATCCCTGCCCAGGAGCAGAGACTAAGAGGAGAGGTTCAGGCCACAGAGCTGGAGAAAAGGGCTTCTTCCCTGACCTGTTCGCTTTATGCCAGGTTCCATGGAGTATCATCTCCCAGCACTGTGTTATTTAATCTTCTAAAAGGAGCCACAGTTTTCTACCCTTGTTTTATAGAGGAGCAAACTGCAGCTCAGAAAGGTTAAGTAACTTACCCAAGGTTTCCCAGCTAGTAAGCAATAGAACCAGGTCTTGTATCTAGGGGTGTGTGATTCTAAAACCTGAACTCTTGGTCCCTGGGCCATCTGTACCAAAAGCTTCCATTTAGTTAATCAGTGATGGGCTCAGCACCTCAGTCTGCACAGGGAGCTCTTCCAGAGGGGAGTTGGCCAGAACATCAAAGATCTGGGCCCTGGGAAGATGAGAAATGAAGAAACGATTGAGGGAGACATGGTTTCTGGCGCCTGGGCCTAGTATGGCGGGCTCAATCCAAAAGAACCAATGACAGGGCTAGAAGGAGCTCGCCACCATAAGGACTGAGTGTAAGGGAAACTCAGAAACTGGCCGCTGGGCACAGTCCTCATATTCCTGTTCCAGGAGGTTCGAGCCAAATGACCACACCAGGGACACTAGGCTAGAGATGGACTTCGTGCCTTGGCAGATGATCAGACACTAAAGCCTCCTTGACTTTAGGATTCTGCCATTTAATTTTTGACTAGGTTGTTGTGTCTAGTAGCCTAAGCTGGCCTCAATGGTCATCCTGTCTCTGCTGCCAGAGAGCTGAGATTACAGGGTAACACTCCAAACATTCCCCCCATACCTCCTACAATCTTCCCATGAGCACCCAGTAATACCTCCCTCTGCTGGTGTGCAGGACTCCAACCTGAGTTTTAGTCGGTGTTTGTGTTTCATTTTGTTTGTTTGGACTCCACCGTGATTCTTACTGACCTCAGATTTGTCTTTTAAAAGCCTTCTCACTCTTACTACTGGGAAGTCCAGGCACAGAAATTACTTCTGATAGATAGTATTCACATGTTCTGACTGTGCACAACCCCCCTCTGCCACCATCCTCTCCCATCAGTGTACCAGCATCCCTGCACTGCATGCCGCTGGGCAAGCCTCACTGGGCAAGGATTCAAGGTCCTGCCAGGGCAAGAGAAAAGGGAGGTGACCCCCTCTGGGATAGCAGCCATGTCCCGCTGGAGTCTGATGTCATCAATCTGCTTCCCTGCTGGCTCCCAGTCTTTCTGACCCTCTGGATGCCTGCCTATTGTACAAACCCTGGCTATTTGTTTGCTCAACCCTGGAGGCATTCCCCACCCCACTTTCAAGGCTAGAAAGGCCTCTGTTCCACATGGAGGCTGACCTTTTTCCTGCATGCAGGTCCTTCAGGGATGCGGGCTGCAGATCAGGGGATGCGGGCTGCAGATGAGGTGGGCCATCTGTCATAAACTCAGCCTCAGCTGAACTTCATAGCCAGACTTGATGGAAAGCTGTGTAGACCCTGTAGCCTTTGAGGCTAACTTCATGTTTCTGTGGAACAAACAACTTTCTCTGAGCCAACACCAGACCAAACTTCCTATCTGGCCTCAGAGCCCAGCCCTTGCTTCAGCCTCCCTACTTGGAGCACTTCACACAGTCCCAGATCAGAAACTGGAAGATAAGGTCAAGATCTCCAGCCATACAGAAGCTTGGCCAGCTTTGAGGTCCTCTGGATATCCATCTGGGTCTTCCTGCTAAGGGAGAGTTTTACATTTTTTAATTTTTTTAATTTTTTATTGATGTGTATGTGTGTATGGCTGGTGAGTCTGTGTGCATGCAGGTGTCCTAGAAGCCAGAGATTTCTTAGATCCCTTGGAGCTGGAGTTATGGGCAGATGTGAGCCACCTGATGTAGGTGCTAGAAACTAAACCCAGGTTCTCCGGAAAGGCAGCAAATGTTCTTTACCATTGAACCATCTCTCCAGCACTGCACACACACACACACCCCAAATATTTTTATAAACAACAGTACCTTTTCTTTCCTTTCCTTTTTTTCTTTCTGTAATTCTTCATTTATTTGTTAAGGGGTTGGGGAATCTTACTATGTAGGCCAGGCGGCCCTCAACCTTTTAATCCTCCTGCCTCAGTTGGTATTACAGATGTGTGACACTAGACCTGACTCAGTACCTTTTCTTTAAACCCAATCTTAAGATACTCAATACACAGAACAGGAGAAAGAGCAAGGCCTACTCAAGTAGGGAATGGGAGCCTAGCGTGCCAGCTGCTTGGATTGATCCCTGGTCCCTTCCTTCCCATGGCTAACCCTAAAATTTGCTGCTACAGTGCGTTCCCAGGAAGGAAGATCATGTGATGAGAAGGGGCTGGAGCCCCTGCAGGACATTCTCAGTGTAATGACATCACAGCCTGTAGGGAATGACAGAAAGAGGGACAGACATGGCAACTGTGGTGTCTTCCTTAGACACTAGCCAGGGTGTGTGCTGTCTCTGGCTTTGACAGGGCTCAGTGTTAATGGAGAGCTGAGTAAGACATCCAGTTCTGGGTCTAATGTTGCAGGTATGTCCAACCTGTGGCCCACAGACCTTATGCACTCTAAAATAGCTATGAATGCAGTCCACCATAGAATGGAAACTGGGGCTTAGTGAGTTAGAGACTATTCTGTAGAGGCAAGGAGATTTGAGTTCAGATCTCCAGAGCCAATGAGGTGTGGCTGCAGGTATCAGGAACCCTGCTACTGTAGGTAAGAGAAAGGTAGATTTGGGGAACTCATTGGCCAGCCAACCTGGTGAAAATAAAAATAGCAAGCTTTGGACTCAATGAGAAATTTGCCCATATTGTAAAACATGCCAAATTGGAAGTATCTACCCTGGCTCCCATAGGCACTGTGAGGCCCCTGTGCTGTTCTTGGTGTGAAAGTGCCTATCACAGGCACCCACTAACAGGCAAGAACAAGAAGTCGGCCATCAGTCCGCGCCCCCCCCCAACCACCACCACCAAGAGGACTGCCCCAAAAGAGGTGAAGGCCCACATTCTTTGTGAGGAAAACAGCAAGATGAAGTTATATCTGGGTTTCCATTCTCAGACTTCTTGGAACAGAGCCACAATCTCCTTCCTCCCACTTAAAAAAAAAGTTAAAAATTAATTAAAGTGATACTTCATAGTCCTCTTCCCACACACACACTTATACATTATACATAGGGATTATGTCCCAAGTCTCCCTGTGGTTGCCTAGAAACATGGAGCATCAGATGCTAGATAAATTATGTTGCTTGGTGCCCTGCAGTTTTGCCACAGAGAGCCAGAGTTCTCATGTCCTTCGGGAGCTCAAGCATGCTGCCACCTCTATCTTACTCCACTCCTCACCATTAACTATGGGTCACATGAACACCGGCACTACAGTACATCAGTAATTCTAATGACTAATATAGCTATTATACGACTGGCAGAATAGCCTAGACAGAGTAGATAGATGGGGCTAACTCATGTGCCAAATAAGAGGCAGGAGAGTTCATAGACCTCTGGGAGGAGTACAAGTTAAAACGTAGGGATTGTTTCTTTCTGAAATTTTCCATTTAATATTTTTCAACCACTCTTAGCCTCAGGTCACTAAAACCACAGAAAAGTAAAACTGCAGGTAAAGAGGTAGCTGTGACCAGGTAGTAATCAGTAGATTTGTGCCCAGGGAAATTACGTTTAAAAGCTAACTGAAATCTCATCTGCGATTCCCTAACAGAAGACTAGACACAGGCATCCTGTGGCCTTGGTCCCCCAGGTCGATGGCTCTTTTGGAGCAGACCCTCTCGCTGAGGAAACCTGGAGGGATCTCTTCCAGGTCTGGCCTGTCCCTCCTGACATTTTCTTGTTTTCTTAATTTGCTTGTGCTAGCCTACCAGAGCTCTAGTCTTACCCCCAACCCCTGGCTTTGAGTTCTTTTCCTTTTTTGATAAGTACTTCTTGCCGATCATGTCTCAGGGCCCAGCTGTCCTGTCTTACACAAGGCTGCCAAGGCCATGAGTATTATTTAATGAGTGATGTATCTCTGCTCTTGCTATTTCATAGGCCAGGGTGACCAATATGGAGTCCACTAGCTTGTTCTGGAGCCTGCAGCTCCTTGGTGAGACAGGTGGGAATGGGCCAGGGGTAACAGCCACAGGCTAATCTCCAGAGCCCAGGCTCCTCACTGTACCCCTCTGTGGTGGCATCTTTTCAAGAGGACCCATCTCTTCTAAAATGCAACCTCCAAAAACTTATTCACTCCAAGGTCAAGAGTGTGGCACCCCAAGGAAAGCCACAGCACCCAGAGGCAGAGGAAGCAATGAGTGCCCACACTCATCACAGATCCATATGCTCTCTTCCTGGGAGGAGTGTCCCATTAGAACCTAGTGCTGCTTTGCAGGTAACTCTAACAGGTTCTGCCATTACGTCTTCCAAGCCAGTGGGTACTAGAACTGGGGGAAAGGACAGCCAAGGATGTTTGCCCTGATAGAGGACACTGCATGGACTACTTCCTACTGATTAGGGGTGCCGAGTTCGCCATCAGGATATATAACTCCTCCTCCTCCTCCTTGATTCTTATTTGAGCACACCACTTAACAAACTGAAACCAACAACCATCCACAACAACCAACAACCCACACTGCTTCTTCGGGCCCTAGTATTTATATTCCTTTGAAAAGTCCCCAGATTTCCAAATGCCACACACTTGCAGAAATTATCTGCAGCTGGCAAAGCCACACCTCTGCTAGAGCACGAGGCAAATCATAGTCAGCTGCTGTGGACAGTCTGAAGCAGCCCCATACTCCACACCTGAGATTTAAACAAAAACATATACTTGTAATATTTCTGTATTTCTCAGACACCAAAATTCCAAAACTGTCACTACATCACACTTTAGAAAATGGTTAAGATAATCTTCAGGAATTTGGAGACTTAGAGATTCCCTGGAGGAGTTCTAAATAAGCAAATCTTATTGTGGAAGAGAAGTCAGTGCACTGGAAAGGTTGTAGACCCCACCCCTGAACAGGGTTTTCATTTACCATTGTGAAGAGCAGCCCTGTGGCTTTGCTCTGTGCGTGAGCCTGCTCAGTGTGCTGCTGATCACCCCAGACTAGGTCAGGCTTTGAGCAAGTACCCAGAAACAAGAAGAGGCACTAGAAATCCTGCTTGTTAATGTGGCAGGCCATGTTAACTAGGTTTGCAAAACTGGCTTTTATCTTGGCACCAACATTACAAGGTGGGAATTTACATAACTCTGCTTTTCATTTGTATGAGAAAAATAAAGCTGAGGAGGGTTGCAGAATCTTCCTAGGGTGGCTGGCTCTGGAAGTCTCACTCTTTTTACTTTAGGATGCTACCTTTAAATGCTCAGCCTATATCCAGGGCCCCTGGCTCAGATACAAGAGTTCGGAGAGAGCTTTAATTGATTTAAAACCATCAAACAATGGGAAAACAGCACAAACAAAGCTAATAACACACAGGAACTGAGTCTTTGATTGGCACCAGGCCTCAGCAGTTACAGCCAGTGCCAGGACTGTGAGGGTGAGGGTTGGAAATGTGCGCTGGCCAGTGCTTTCTGGACACTGGCTGGTCTGCTCCCAACTGGTTTCCAGTTGATCCACCTTATACAGCATATTACCTCGTAGGTTTTAGCTTCATCTGTGCTTGGATACCCTGCCTCTGCCCTTGCACTGTGACCTAAGACACATTCCTCAAACTCTCTGAGTTTGCTCATCTTAGAATTAAATACAGCCAGTATATGTCCAGGAGAACTGGCACAGAACTCGGAAGAGAACAAAAATGCAAACTGCAGAGCGCCTGGTGTGCAGCAGGTGCTCTAGTCTACCAGAAGTTCCTCTTCTTACTTAGGGTGGGACCCAGAGAAAGTAGTCTTACCTCTGTGTAGCACTCACTGAGCCTTCTAAAAGACATCACAGACAAAATGGTGTTAGGGGATGTCAAATGCCAAAGAAACGGAGAACACACTGTTGTTACCAGCCTCCCAGGAAAAAAATTGTGTTCTTATCAACTCTTCAGAAGCAGAGAGTGAGGTCATAGTGTGATAGAGGGGCTGCGTCACACAATTTCTATGTCTTGTGTCTGCTATGGGGTTCCCTCTTGGCAGGCAGAGGAAAATACAATCGGGTTCCCCGAGCTAACTCAGAGGTCTAAGAAAAAAACTAGAAAGGAATTAGATCCCCACAGCAGAGCCTGCAAGCATCCAGCTCTGCTCACTCATCCTAAGGACAATGTCTTTCCCAGAAAGGACTCAAGCCACCCATAGTAGAAGACCTTCTATGCTTCTGGGAGCATTAGTGACCATGATCAGCTGAGAGGTAAGCTTGGAACAAGAGCTAGATCAACCAGAAGCACAGGTCTCTGCCTCCTAGAAAATGGTTACAGACATGAATCATAGCAATTCAAGCCTATGGCATTTTCATGGGACAAAAAAGAAAGAAGAGCAGGTGCCATTGCTGTGACTATGTTGGGTTATTTGAACAAAGTTTAAAACCTATCATGAAAGCCAGCAGACTCCTTTCCTTCTTCTTCTCCTTCTTCTCCTTCTTCTTCTTCTTCTCCTTCTCCTTCTCCTTCTCCTCCTCCTCCTCCTCCTCCTCTTCCTCCTCCTCCTCCTCCTCCTTCTTCTTCTTCTTCTTCTTCCTCTTCTTCTTCTTCTTCTTCTTCTTCTTCTTCTTCTTCTTCTTCTTCTTCACTTTTACCAAGTCCTTCCCATCCAGTGTCAGACTCCCTGCCTTTCAACTCAGCTACGCCTTGGCATTAATCACCATATCCTGACATGCTGTTGCATTAGTTCTGGTCATTACTAGATTACACTTCCCATGATGACAGACGGGAGCTATGTTCTCTTACATCTCTCACTGTGCCTCGATTTACTCTCTAATCAGCAACTAGCTGTATTTGGGGGATGTGTGTGTGTGTGTGCATGTGCGTGACTGTGACTGCAGACATGGATGTGCCACAGTGTAGGTGTGGAGGTCAGAGGACAATTTTAAGGAACTAGTTCTTGCTTTCCACCTTATTTAAGGTAGGTCCCTCTTGTTTCTGCCACAGTGTGACAGTGTAGCTGGCCCAAGGACTTCCAGATGACTCTGTCTCTGCCTCCCCTCTCCCCCACAGGAGTACTGGGATTGCAGATGCATGCTACCAAATCTAGCTTTTAACATGGGTCCAGGGGATTCAAACTCCTATACTCAGGCTGGCTGGCACATACTTTTTTATCCGGCATGCCATCTTCCTAGCCCCTCAACTTTTTTATGTTCAATAATCAAAAGATAACTCTTAGTGTGGTTTTATAAACATTGTTGACTCCCACATATTTCACTATACTTAAATGTCCTTTATGTCTCAATTATTTTTCCTGCCATTAAAACTGTTCTTGTTTTGTCACCTTAAAAGACATTTTAAGTTAAAAGTTCATCTCCTCACTTTTTTGCCATGGATCCTCTAACTATGTGACTATTATTTATTGAGTATCTACTTTTGCATGTTATTCCACTGTTGGCAATTTAAAGGTTTTACTAAAAGACTGAAGAGGTGGATATAGAAACTCAGCCAACTACAGTATACCCCTGATCTCAGCCTTGCCCTGAGCACTCCATGGTGTATGGAATTAACTAAAGCCACAATCCCAGCCTAGCCCTGAGTGCTCTACATTGCAAGGAATTAATAGTGTCCCCAGGGAACAATCAGAGTTTAGAAGCAAAGGAAGGTGTTCTGGAGGGCACCAGGCCTGAACTTGGCTTTGAAGCCTGTTCCAAATGCACAGCCAGACACAAAGACAGAATGTTCCAAGTGAGAATGTAGCAGAACATAGGTGATGAGGAAAGGGATTCTGAGAACGGAAGGATCCAACAGGGACGGGGCTGGATGTACCAGGGAGACATGTGGACGAGAAGGGAGGGTTAATCAAAGTGAAGGACAAAAAATATAAGTTTATTCTTTCTTTATTAATGTATTGGTTCTTTCTCATTTGAGTGAAATGGGGAGGGGGAGTAAAAATTGTAAAAGTACCTTCAAAATTTCTATCCCACTGAGTGTGGCAGTAAGTCTAGTTCTTAGCTTTTGAGTCAGGGTTTCTCTGCATAGTACTGGATGTCCTTTAACTCATTCTGTAGACCAGGCTGGCCTCCAAGTCGAAGATCCACCTGCCTCTCCATCCCAAGTACTGGGGTTAAACGTGTGCGCCACCACTGCCTAGCAGAGTTGGTATTTTTAAACAACCAACTATTCTAGCTAGTAGTAGAATGCTTGCCCAACGTGGGAGAGACCCTGGGTTTGATGTCAGAGCTGAAGAAGATAAGGAACTACCCAGTTATTTGAATAAGCCTCCCCTCACTGCTTCTACTTCATCAGCCTCTGCCTCTGAGAACACACTGTCCTGCCCATGGCCTCTTCCCAGGTGGTGACTGGCCTTCCTGACCCCCCTACAGGTGGCGGCTGAGTACTTCAAGAACACCACGCTGCTGTTGGTGGGCGTCATCTGTGTGGCAGCAGCTGTGGAGAAGTGGAATTTACACAAGCGCATCGCCCTGCGCATGGTCTTGATGGCGGGAGCCAAGCCTGGCATGTGAGTCACATGGCATGTGGGGTCCTGGGGCAGTGGTTCCTCTGCTAAGTGGGAGGTGACACCAGGATGATGGACTCCCACCTCCCGCACCTGTGAGAGAGATCCCAATAACTAGGAGTGATCCTGATAGCCACAGAATACAGATCTGAATGGTAGCCCTGATGTTACTATCACCTGAATCTAAGGAATTCTCTTCACAACCTGGACCACAAGGACAGGTTTGCAACACCTGAGGGCCTTGTGAGAAAGCATAAAATGGACCAAACAGAAACAGTTTCTCTTTTTTTTTTTTTGCCTGTGGGTTAGAGTGCACATAGGTCAAAGAATTGGGTGGCTTTTCCATTGTCATTTAAGAAGCCATGAACATCTCTTCCCATCCACCCAAGTTGCTGAGGGGGGTGGGGGGAGTGTTGCTTCAATGCCTCACATGCTCCCTCTTTCTCCTTCCACTCGGCCATCAAGAGACCCAGCAAGGGGGCATCCTCACCCTCACAGCATTCGTGAGGGCATCAGGGTGGACAGTTTTGTGTGAGCCTTGCTCCCACTGCACAGGATCTCCTTTGTTCCTCTTCCCTTTCTCCACTCCTAACGGCTCCGGCTCCTACGTCTATGCAAGCTGCTGCACCCGCTGGAAGAGCAGACTAGAAACAATGTAGCACTGTTTTCAGCATTAGTCTTTCAAATGAGTTCTTGGAACTCTGAAGCCCGCCCCTGACTCCCAGGTTGCAAAGCAGAGCCTTGCTAATTATGGCTAAAGCCACCCAGGCCCAGCAACCGGCTGCCCACTCTGTGCTTCCAAGGCACACAAGGAGCATTGCTTCCAACATAGTGGGACCTTGTGGCTCCTTTGACTCTGTTCTGTTTTTTGTTTTGTTTCCCTTGTGGTACTGGGGGAGGGGTGGAGAGAATGAATGAAGCAATCGCTCATCCTTGCCCTAAGCAAGCACTCAAGCCCCGAGCCACATCTCCAGCCCCTGCATAGCTCTGGAAATCTTTATCCTATCAACAAGAATGTCCACCTGTCTGGGTTTGCCTTCTTCCCTATTTACCACACTACCCAGCAAGTTCATGCCGGCATGGCTCGATATCATGGCGCGCTATCAGTGGGTGTGCCAAACATGAGAGCTATGTTGCTCTCAGCTCAAACAAAACACTGCCAGGACTCAGCCCTGCTTGGGCACAATCCACACATGTGCTGTCTCCTTTGTGCAAAGTCATCTGAAGTATAAACAAGTCATCTTTGTCTCCACCTCTCCTAGGCAGCAAGCCCCAGGTCTGCACAGGCACGGTTTGCACTGTGCTTCCAAGTCAAAGGGAAATCATTTGAAGGTTATTTTTGTTCTGTGCTCCTCCAAGCTTGACGCTTTCAGAGACCAGCTGGAGACACACACACACACACGCACACACGGACAGGGGAGACTACTGTGGCTTTGTGGCCATCCTTGCAGCTAGTTGGCACTGGGACAAGTCGTGGGAGAACGAAGTGCCAGGACTGTTTGCTCCCAAATTACTGTGCTGACTTGCTCAGAGCATGGGGTGCCCTAGACTTGCTGGCTGCAGGGGAGGGGAAAAAGATCCCCTTATGCATAAGAGACACACCACAGAGCTCCACCTAACGTCCACACAGAGAGAAGGGAACAGCCTCTGAGTCCCTACCCTGGATCCTTTCTATCAAAGCTAGCCCTTCTTTCTTTAAAAGCTTTTTTCCTGGCCATGGTCACTAGCCACGGCTTGGGAATCATTTGCTGGACCAATGCTGAAATAAAGGGTTACCCCGCACCAAGTTCTGGGAGTTTAGAGGTGAATGGCACCTGGGGGCTCATTAGGGTCATAATTCATCAGGATAACGCTCTGCCCAACCGTCCCTGCCCTCCAGGCTCCTGCTGTGTTTCATGTGCTGTACCACCATGCTGTCCATGTGGCTCTCCAACACCTCCACCACCGCCATGGTGATGCCCATCGTGGAGGCGGTGCTGCAGGAGCTCATCAACGCTGAGGAGGAACAGCTGGCAGCCGGCACTGAGGAGGCTGAGCTCATGGGTACAGTTCACTGGGGGCCCATCTCCCCTTTGCTCCTCCCCCCAGCCTGGTGCCCATCTTCATTGGAGCCTCTTGGCCATGCCAGCAGTCACAACCCAAGCTACCCTTAGCCCATTCTCATTCTTCCTACGTTGCTCACAGGCATCCTCCACCCCTTCTCTTTGTCCCAATTTCTCAAGCATTATTACAAAACTCCGGTGTCTGCCTGCATCTACAGCCCCACTATGCCTTCAGAGCAGAGAGAAGGGGAGAGGCCATCACACCTCTGCCCCTGCCCTGAGCCCCTGGCCTTCCACATACGGGGTCCACTGCAGCCTTAGTTTTAACTTCCTGTGTTTCTTTACCACTTTAGGTCTTGATGTAAACAACAGACAGACGTCCATGGAACTCATCTTTGTCAATGAAGAGTGAGTATGACCATCCCTCTTCCCAGACGGAGCCTCTTGGGGCCATTAAAGAGGACAGGAAAGATAAGACCAAATCGTCTCTTTTAGATGCATGTGCCAAGCTCGCCATCTTGTCCCCATCCATAGGATCTACCTCTGACGATCTTGAGGGGGTCTCCCCTAATTCCAGAACACTTGGGAATAAGGAGGAATACAAAGACCCACGTTAATTCCAAGTAGATGTAGGAGCCGCCCTATGGCTGCCAAGTACAACTACATCTGTACTGATGCGGTTAGAATACTGGGGGACAGTTGTTGACAGGCTGTTTGATGCTCTAGCAAGCTGAAGCTAGGAAAGGAGAAACATGGTCTTGAGCATTCAAATGCTGTGGGGTCCATCAACAGCTGACTTCTTTTCAGAGTACATATATACATATATACATACATACATACAAACATACGTGGTCTTTAAGGGTATTCCATGGTGAATACAACCCATTTTTTTAAAAGATTTATTCATTTTATGTATATGAGTACACTGCAGCTGTACAGATGGTTGTGAGCTATCACGTGGTTGCTAGGAATTGAACTCAGGACCTCTGCTCACTCTGGCCCCGCTGGCTCCAGCCCATATATTTATTATTATATGTAAGTACACTGTAGCTGTCTTCAGAAACACCAGAAGAGGGCATTAGATCTCATTATGGATGGTTGTTAGCCACCATGTGGTTGCTGGGAATTGAACTCAGGACCTTTGGAAGAGCAATACAATGCTCTTAACCACTGAGCCATCTCTCCAGCCCCGAATACAACCCATTTCAAAGTTGTATTTCACAATGGTTCTTTATAATTTGCCCGTTTAAATACAAAAAAAAAAAAAGAATAAGAGCTCATACCGAATGAACTCAACCTATAGAGCTGGACAGACACAGAGAGGGACAGACGCAGAGAGGGACAGACATGGAGAGGACCCAGCCAGAAACATCATCATCTTCTTCGTCTTCCCACTGTCTTCCATGGTCACCCTGTTCTTGCTGCCCTCTGCCTTTCTTGGTATCTCAGATACCACAGCTTTTCTGGCCCCTTCGGAGAGGCACAGTGATCTCACTTTCGGATCCCCAACAGGCTAGCCCAGGTTCATATCAAAACTTTGCTGTTTCCAAAGCTTGTCCCCTTTCTGTGGGTCCACAGCGGTTCCCTCTGGACCCAAGCCTGCAGAAGAAGAGATGAGAGTTGGTGGGGGTAGGAACTGACCTTTCGTTGTCCCCTGCCCCAGCTCCTCCTGTCCCTTGTCTACTGTCCCCTCACTCTGCTGCTTCTGCAGTCTCCAGGGTTGGGGTGAACATAGGGAACAGAAAAGACCAAAGGGTAGACTCTTGTCTGAGACCCAGGCCCGAGCTCTGTCACTTGTGAGCACCCTGCTTCAGGGTTCAAGGTGACCTCTTTGCCACCCAGGCCTGATGGCTGTTGGCTCTTGGACGACCATGTATCTCGGTCCTTCCCAGTGTTCTGATGGTCTAGCCCTCTTTGTTTCCTGGGGTCACTGTTTTCTGGGCAGTGCTTTGACAATGGCTCCAGTCCTGGTTTCTCCTGTGTGTCCACTCCCTGAGGAGATTGTGCTCTGTAGAGCACAGGAAGTAAAGGCTGCTCTTAGGACCACAGTCACTCTCCTCTCTGACCTTTCTGGCTACACCGTATCAGTAACAAAAGTCTAAAACAAAAGCTCACCTGTTCTTAGACATCTCAGAATCCTCTGTGCTGATGGGAGCCAGGGTATTTAGTCATCTTCCTTGTGACCAGTACCTCCCAGGACTGCCTTCTGAAGTGGTCCTAGCTTCCCCTCTTCAGCCAGTCTAGGCAAATCATGACAGCACATTCTCCAAAGAACACTTTTCTGGAACCCTCCTTCAGCTCCCACCGATGCAGCCTGGACATGCTGATGATTACAGGGTCTTCTGTCCTGTGTGTGAGTGTCCAGCATGTCATCTGCCTTCAGCTGCTAGGCTCACAGTCCATGCAACTGAGATGGATCATATACAGCTACTGAAAACTCAGTATGTCAGGGGCTCTGATTCAGTCCCCTCTTCCTCCAAGGAAAAGACTGAGGAAGCCTCAGATGTAGGAAAGATTCAGTGCATACAGCTGACTGCCCCCTCTCTGAGGTACAGTCACTGACCCAAAATTCATTCCCATCTTGCTGCTGTCACCTCAGAAAAGCATGTCCCATATTTCTGTTTCTAGGCAGTGGCCTTCTTGCGTCAGGTAGTAAGGACACCATTAGGGTACAGGTTCTCCAGGGAGACAGTTGGAGACCCCTGTGCACCCACTTCCGACCTCCCAGTGCTAAGTGATGATGTAAAGATGATGGTAGTCTGGATCTGATATGGGGTTTGATAGTGTCATAGGAATGAAGTCTACTGTAAGGGCCTTCCCCCAGTCAGCCCTCTATGTTTGCTAATTATTAGGAATATGGGTGTCACTTCAGATGAAGCTGCCACTCCATCCTTGGGAGGAAGCAAGACCATGGTCTCGCATCCGGGAGTCAGGGAAGACTAGGAAAAAACTGGTTCTCTTTGTGGGCTAGACAGCTTGAGTATAAGATTAAGATCCTTATACCAAGCACCCAACACGAGGAAGAGCATCCCTCTCACCAGGCATGATCCACTACGGTTTCCCTGTTTCTCTTGCTTGTTTTCAGCACGTCGGCTGCAGACTTCACTTCTCTGATGCAGAGCAAGGTATGACCTTGGTTTCCCCCACCCAGGCCTTGAGATCTCCTGGAACTCCCTCATGATAACTCATGCGCCAAGATGCCTGGTAGCTTTTCCTACCAGCAGCCTCAGTGGATTGACAGTGGAGAGGTGCTCACCCAGGCTGGACATAAGGAGAGCCAGGCTTCTGACAAGGGTGTGGTGGTTCTGAACCCCAGATCGGAGTCCTGGGTAGCTAAAGAAGACAATATAATTTAAATAAGTGAAATATAAATTAACTGTTTTGATGGAAACCAAAATTCAGACACCTCAATTTCAAGAGTCACATGTTTAAGCTTGGGGTTTTTATTCTTCTTTATGGGAATTCCATTTGTATTTAAGAGAGGAGGGTTTACCTGTATACAGTGGCTAAATCCCATCCTCTTTCCCTAAAGGTTTTACATCTTTTCACAAGAAGTATAAATGGCCAATTAAACTGTGTGGTTTATTTTTCTTGTGTGTGTGTGTGTGTGTGTGTGTGTGTATGTATGTATGTATGTATGTATGTATGTGTCTGTGCATATGTGTGTATGTGTGTGTATGTATGTATGTGTCTGTGCATATGTGTGTATGTGTGTATGTATGTGTTTGTGCATATGTGTGTATGTGTGTATGTATGTGTCTGTGCATATGTGTGTATGTGCATATGTGTGTGTGTCTGTGCATATGTGTGTATGTGTGTATGTATGTGCCTGTGCATATGTGTGTATATGCATATGTGTGTGTGTCTGTGCATATGTGTGTATGTGTGTATGTATGTGTCTGTGCATATGTGTGTATATGCATATGTGTGTGTGTCTGTGCATATGTGTGTATGTGTGTGTGTATGTGTCTGTGCATATGTGTGTATGTGTGTGTGTATGTGTCTGTGCATATGTGTGTATGTGTGTGTCTGTGCATATGTGTGCATATGTGTGTATGTACAGAAGTACAGAGCCTGCAAAGTCCAGAAGAAAGTTTTGGATCCCCTAGATCTGGATTTCATTATGGCAGATTATTTCTAACATTTTGTGTTCTTAAAAAGTAATAGCGTTCTTCATCTTCACCAACTCCAGAAGGCCAGTCTTACCTATAAGGACAAACTTGTGATCCCCAGGTTTCAGAGCTTCTTCCCCTGGCTGGCTGGAAGCTGTAAAGATGGAGCCTGGCCCTATACGGGGTGCTCTCAGGAATGTCCTCCAAGGCCTCTGAGTGTCATAGTAGTAAGCCCTAGGGTAGCCCTGGGACAATTAAGTGGTATCTCTCTAGGTACTTGGACCACATCCTCTTCCTAACTGTGATGGCTTTTGTCCCAGCAGAATCTGAATGGTGTGCCCATGGTCACCAAATCCATCAACACAGCAAACCAACAGCAACAGAAGAAGCAGCAGCCGTCACAGGTAACTGAACCCTCTATGAAATATCTGATGCTTCCTAAAGGTACTGGCCCTGATGTTGTCAAGGCCTCTGGTTAGTGAGCTGTCATTAACATACATGTCTGACATGTGTGTCACAGAAAGAGGGCAGGCTCACTAGACATCACCAAGAGCTAAGATGTGCTAGTTCCTGGGCCACAGGTTTTTCAACTGGAAATGCTTAGGTTGGTAGATTTGAAGTTCAAGTGATTCTCTGAAGGCATTTCAATGGCACTATAAATATTTTTTAACTACATTGTGTGTGTGTGTGTGTGTGTGTGTGTGTGTGTGTGTGTGCGCGCGTTCACAGGAGTATGCAGGTACCAATGTGGAGGTCAGAGAACAACTTTCAGGAGTCAGTTCTCTCCTTCCACCATGTAGGTCCCAGGGATTCAACTCAGGTTGCCAGGCCATGAGACAAGTGCCCTGCCCACTGAGCTATCTTACCAGTCCCCACTGCAAACACTTTCTTTAGTGCCCTGAGATTATGAGCATGCTTGCTTTTCTGAACAAATGAATCTTTTCCTGTTGCTGTAGCACTGAAACAAAATGCAGAAACACAGTGAATGTTGAGGCTGCTCTGGAGAGGCTCCAGTCACCTGGGGCCCTTGGTCTCAGCTGTCTCACGTCCTTCACCATCACCATTAATAAATGTCACCATTTATGGAATGTTTATTCCATGAACATTGCACCAACCATAGCACTAAGCACTTTCTCCATAGTCCTGGCTCAACGAGGTAGGGATTTGGACCTTCATCCTTGCAATCGAGGTAGAGGGATGAAACTAAGAGCTAGCAGTGGAGAGCCGGAAAGTATAGCATCTAGATTCCAATGCCGTCTCCTTGAGCTCACGTGGCTAAACCCAAGCTGGCAGACTCCCAGCTACAAAACAGAAGCCAGTAGAAAGCTGCCTTTGGATCATGAATTCAGGTTCAGGATAAATGTCACTAGGAGAAAAGATCAGGGGAATCCTGGCAATCTAAGTGGCCCTCTCCAGCTTGAGCAGACAGGGAATCTTTCAGTGGTTACGAGTGCCCAAGTCTTACTTTGGCCACAGTTAAGGACCATGAGAAGCCTAGCAAGCTGACTTCTTCTCCCATCGGTGTTCTTATGACCTGGCCTGCTGACATTTGCACCAGACTTGTCCAAGTCTGGCATGGTGGTGCCAGCCTGGAGCGTCCCAGCACTTAGAAAGTGATGGCAACAAGGAATTTAAGGCCAACCTTGGCTACATAGTGATTCTGAGACCATGCTGGACTAATTGAGACAATGGAGGAGGGGGAGTGGAACACAAGTTTTAAAATGAAACGAATTAGAGAAGGAGTGAGGGATGCCAGCTTGGGTAGGATGGGGTGGGAGACCTTCTTCTTTAGTCCATCCATTGAGGCAATGAGCTGGCTGAACAAGCAACCCAGCAAGACTGAGAAGATCATGCCAAGGCCAAGGCTTATATGCAAAAGAGGAGAGTGAAGGCCAACACACAAGAAAGAGAAAAGAATGAGGTGGGAAGGGAGGGATCCTGTGTACCATCTTCTCCTCATGAAAGCTAGGTTCTTCTGCAACTGAAGGGTTGTTTGGCTCTGTTTTCTGCAGTGCCAGATAGCAACCCCAAGGCCCTGCACAAGTTAGGCAAATGCTCTACCACTGAGAAACAGCCCCATCCCACGCTTAATTCGAATCCTTTTCCCCAGAGAGACTACTGTTCCACCTCCATATAACAATAACCATCTAGGGGCTGGAGAGATGGCTCAGCAGTGAGGAGCACTTGCTGTTCTTGCAGAGGTCTTGGGTTCGATTCACAACACCCACAGGGTGCCTCACAACTGAATATAGCAACTCTAGGGGACCAAGCATCCTTTCCTGGTCTCCCTGGGGTGACTGATACACATAGCACATACATTAAGTCAATAAACCAACACATTAAGTGAGTAATAAACATTTAAAAACTCAAATAAGCGTCTTCTGTTGACTAAAAAGCAACGTGGGGTGCTACCAGAGTTCATGTGAGAAACAAACAATGCTGTCCATATTAATAACATCAATAACACCAAAAATCCTAACAAGCCAGGAGTAGTGACAGACACCTGTGATCCTAGCACTCAGGAGATGGAAGGACGGGATGACGTGCCCAAGGCTACATAGTAGGTTTGAAGCTAATTGGGGTTCCTTCAGACCTATCTCCAAAAATGAAAAAAAAAAAAGAAAAAAAACTCATAATAGCTTATCATGTCTAAACAATGTATTTTTTTATGTGTATACATGAGTGTCTCCATGTATATATTTAGACCGCATGCATGTTTATTGCCCACGGGCTCAGAAGAGGGCATCAGATCTCCTGAAACTGGAGTTACTGGTGGTTGTGAGCCACCTGATGTGTGTGCTGTGAGCTGAACCCAGGTCGTCTGGAAAGCAGTCAGTGCGCTTAACCTGTAAGCTAAATGGTTTACAGCCCAACGACACACCATTCTCAGAGAAGGCCGGGAAGCCATCCAAATGTCTTGTGTATATTCGTTCCTTTGCCCTGTACATCTGTGTGGCTGAGGATAGATGATGTTGCTGATGAAACTGAAGCTCAGAAGCAGGCTTAGTTAGCACAGGAGGAATGGGGGTTTATCCATCTGATGCTGAAGTTCAGTATCTGTCCACTGAACCAGTGTCCTGCCCCTCTGGCTTCATGTGCCGGGCAGCCCAAGCTGACTGGAGAGTTCACTGATTTTCCCTTGGCAGGAAAAGCCAGGAGTCCCAACCCCCAGCTCCAAGACCCAAGAACTGAACAAGAAGAAGTACAGATCCCACCATGACCAAATGATCTGCAAGTGCCTTTCTCTGAGCATTTCCTATGCTGCCACCATTGGTGGCCTGACCACCATCATAGGCACCTCCACCAGCCTCATTTTCTTAGAGCATTTCAACAAGTAAGTAATTCACTCCGTCACCAGGTACCAAGTGAGACCCTCTATTGGTGGCTGGGCCAGAACAGGACTGAGTGCTAGGGACATGGCAGGAGCCAGTGCAGAGAGGCTCTACTGGAGGAAGTAAGCCAAACACAGGATTCTGCTCAGAGAGCTCATCCATCCACAGAGATTCCTCTCCAAAGAGGAGACACCGATGGGGCCGCCTTGATGGTCAGGTGGGGTAAACTAGATAGAGCTTTCCAAAGTACCTACTGGAGTGAGAGGGGTCTGAGGCTCAAGAAGAGGACACTTAAATGAAATGTCAGGGCACATGGGAACTAGTGAGGGAGAGGGACAGATGACAGAGAGCTGGCAAGGCCCACAGAGAGCTTGGACAGCACCCGAAAGAAAGGCCGCGAGACACGTTCAAGGAATTTGAAGGAAGGGCCGAGGAGGTCAGAGCTATAGCTTTGAAAACTCATTCTGGATGGAAACTAGAAAGCAGAATGGAATGGTGGAGGTGGGGTAGCAGAAGGGGGAGTTAGAAAGAAAGCTCTTTGTGGAGGGAGTGCCAGTGAGGAAGCGGAGGAAGGGGAAGAGGAGGAAGAGGAAGAGGAGCAGCAGCCGAGGTGTGTCTCTACAGTTGAGCCTGCATGGTTCCAAATAATGTAGTTTCCTCTGCCCTTGGCCCTGCTGCATTTCTTCTGAAGGCGTTCTTGGCCATCCCCTCCCCCAAACACCACGTGGAAATATCAGCTGCTCCTCGCCCCTCACCCCTCACCCGGTCTTTACCCTCCAGCCAGTACCCGGCGGCAGAGGTGGTGAACTTCGGAACCTGGTTCCTCTTCAGCTTCCCCATCTCGCTCATCATGCTGGTGGTCAGCTGGTTCTGGATCCACTGGCTCTTCCTGGGCTGCAAGTGAGTACCAGGCCCTGCTGGCAAAGTACCAGGCTTCTCCCAAAGGCTATGGGTTCAAGTGGGAAGGCTCTGCTCAAAGTGGGCATGCCCAGAACCAACGAATAGTCTACCCTCTGGGAGTGCAGAAGACGCAACTGGGAGCCGGACGTGGTCTCTCCTGGAGACTTGACGATTTCATGAACTCTGCACTCCTCTCTGTGCACGATGAGGTGTTCTCACTTCTAACCACTTGGCTGGCAGACCTGTCTGATTTATAGAGAGCCCGAAGAGTGTCTGGTGTAGCTTCATTGCCCTCAGATCATACAGAGTAACCCAAAGTGCTCTTAGAAACATGATTCTAAGTAAGGCTGACCTAGGTTTAATTCTATAGACGGTAGTGGCTTCTGCTCAGCAGATTGTATGGAACATGCTCATATCTCCCAAAATGATAAGTTGGATATGACCCTTGAAATATTATTTCTAATATTAAACTGCTTAGTAAGCCTTTTCTTAATAACCATCAGTCTACTCTAAATTTGATCAACCTAAATGGCAAAGAGGAAAATGCATATGCTGGGGTGCTAGTCAGTTGCCTAGGAACCCATCACTCTGTTGGCCAAGGGATGTTTGCGTTTTTACCCCACTTATTGCCAAACCAATGATGGCTGCACACACAGGCCAATATTGTAATATAAAACCATCTTCTACTTTTTTCCCCAGGTAAGCCTTGTCTCTAGACAAATAAGTGCACGCATACATGTACACACACATGTGCACACACATCCTTCAACACTCTGACTCCACTCATGACTGTTGTGTGGAAGCAACTAGGCAGAAATACCCAGTCGCACACCAACCACACATAATTGCATACTGAGACACCCAAGCCGTGTCCAAATGGATATGACCAAAGGCCCGGGGGGGGGGGGGGGCGGGGTCTAAGAGGGGCTGGGTTACTAGGCAGACAGAAGCTGTGCAGACAGAAGGAGGAGGGGCATCATGCAGGGCAGGGGGACAAAGTATTCCCAGCAAGAGAAGCGTGTGTGTGACCTCAGGAGCATGTTTCACTTTGGGGCTTGCTCTCCCTTCTTAGCTTCAAAGAGACCTGCTCTCTGAGCAAGAAGAAGAAGACCAGGAGGGAGGAGCTATCAGAGAAGAGGATCCGGGAGGAATATGAGAAGCTAGGAGACATTAGGTAAGAGCTACACCGTCCCCCTTCCCCTGACCCAGTGTGACAGTGAAGGAAGCCAGCAGCCTTGTGCCTAGAGTCCCCCACATTGACAGAATTTTCCAGAACTCTGAATCTAAGCATTCAGACGGTGCTGTTTAATGTCAGAGCCATGCTGGCTCAGATTCCAGTGATCCCCCCACCCCCCTTCTATCTCCAGAGTCCAAGGTATGGTTGGAGCATCTACAGGCGTGGCTGGAGAAAAATCAACAGAAAGCAAGCACAGCCACCCATGGGGCGTGCTAGGTTCCTTACAAAGCCAGGGCTCCTGCATTTCTCAAAGGAGCCACAGATCAAGCTAGCACTCCCAGGGAGCTGGGGGCCTTGGTACTATATTTAGAGCATTAGACAACATCAAATGTAGACTTGAAGACATGAGAGCCAAGACATTACTGACAACATCGGTAGACCCACAGTGCCCAGCACACCTTCCATCTAATGCTCTGTCTCCTCTCTCAGAGTGCTCCCTATACAAAACTTTAAGTAAAAAAAAATAAAAAATAAATTAAAAATTAAAAATTAAAAATAAATAAATAAAGAGAGAGAGAAAGAAAATTTTTTTCTTAAACCATTAATTTATAATGAATAAGTGTTCATGGCATGGCATCTATAAAATATGGGAAAGTATAAGGAAAAAGTAAAATGGTAAAATTATGTCTTAATGTTAATTGTTAGCATTATATACTCCTTCCTGGGAATGTATGTATTGTGTGTGCATGTGCATGCGTGTGGTGTGTGTGTGTGTGTGTGTGTGTGTGTGTGTGTGTGTGTAATTACGTGATTAAACTGGGCTTATGATCCCAATTAACTCCAAAGGCTGAGGCGGGAGGATAAGCTCAAGAACACACTGGGCAACTTAGACTACATCAATTAAAGTCAAAGGGAGACAGGGATGTTAATGTAGTGGAAGAGCACTTGCTGAGAATGCACAAAGCCCTGGGTTCAAGCCTCAGTAGCACAGGATGTGCATATTATAAATGTATGTATATATGCATATGTATGTGTATACATATGTGTGTGTGTGTGTGTGTGTGTGTGTGTGTATAATGGATATATTTTTATAAGGTTCATACTGAACATAGTTGTAGAGCCTGTCTATTTTCACTTAACCTTCTGCTCTGATTATGTCCCCATGTCATTGATTCTGCTGTGGCAACATGACTATTACTGGTTGGATCTCATTTTAACAGTTACACCAAAATCTGTTCATTGTCATGGACTCTATTGGATAAGCATCAAAATGCTTATTCCCATTTATAATAGGTAATAATTCACTGCACATGGCCAGTCTCAGGTGATGGGATCAATGAAAACTAAGATATATGGTAAGCTGTTGAAAACATTGGTTGGTAGCAGTCAGTGATCCCACAGGCAGGTTCTGAAGGTGCTCACTGTCTGGCACTCTCTAGAGAGGCTGATTAAGCTGATATATTCATGCTGCTACTGTGACTTCTCCACCCCACCAACATTTCTCAAGGTTCTGTTGTCTCTAACATCCTGTGAGTTCTTTCCTAATTCACTGCCAGCCATTCTAATGCTTAAGGAGCGACTGTATTTTATGTCAGTGGCGGTCTGAATAGGAGCTTCCAGAAGCCTCGTGAAAAAGCTCTAAGTTCCCAGTTCCTGAGTGGGTCTTTCTGCTACCTTTGACAGCTACCCTGAGATGGTGACCGCCTTTTTCTTCATTCTGATGACGGTGCTGTGGTTTACCCGGGAGCCCGGCTTTGTCCCTGGCTGGGATTCTTTCTTTGAAAAGTAAGTGATACCGTCTCCTTTGAAGCCCACCCTCTCTCCTCAAACTATAACCACGGGTTACACAAACCTCACAAGCATTTTGTCCCTGAAAAATCTATTCTTTCTAGAAGTGGCAGTATGGATAGGGCCCGGAGAGAACACAATGTTGGGAGTCCCTGTCTGTGGTTGGAACCAGGGGCTGCCATTCACCAGTGTGTGACCTTAGTCATCTTACATACGCGCTTGGAGCCTTACCTAATCTTAGGATGCTAAGAGCACGAAGTGGGTAACCCTATAATGTACTAGCTCTACTGAGACTGTGACCTCAGGTCTGAAGCCTACAGAGGAAGAAGTCACCACGAGAGGTACACATAGGCTCCCCACTCACTACTGTGGATTCATAAGCTCACCCAGCACCAACATTGGGTGTGTGGTCCTCACAGGAGAGAAACCCATGTTCCGCTATTATCTAAACAACTCTGATCACTCCCAGAACTCAAGGACTACCTGGCAATTTTACACTAAGACACCCTTAGGGAGGCTGTCTCCAGACTGTAATCCTGCCCACCAGTCTGCCATATCATGGCCCAACAACTGGCAAAAGTCCGGTTGCTGTCACTGCTGGACTGTGTCATGGGTAGAGGTGCTGGTGTCCCCACAACCTTTCCTGATTCCCGTGCTCTCGGGAATTCCCACCTCTCTTCCTGCTGTCATGTGTTTCTCTTTGCTAGGAAAGGCTACCGCACTGATGCCACAGTCTCTGTATTCCTTGGCTTCCTGCTTTTCCTCATTCCAGCAAAGAAGCCCTGCTTTGGGAAAAAGAGTGATGGTGAGACCCGTGAACATTTTGTGCTTGTGAGCAAGATGGAGGGGGTGGCATCCTGAACTTAGTCTGATTCATTGACAGGATTCTTTTCTTCATAGAGGGCTGGTGGCAGAGGAGCTGATGTCAAGGGACACCGTTGGGCAGAGAGGCTTTAGTCAAAGACCACCAAGTTGGAATTTTCAAAAGACACTTTCCAAGGCCCTTCAGCTTCAACCCAAATATTAGCGCTAGCTCCCAAGCCCTGTCATTTACCAGTTAGCTGGATCTTTCCTTACAAATCGTGCCTCTAGGGGCAGTGGTGCTCAACTGTGCATCTTGACCCTATTGGGTGGAGGTGGAGGGGTTCAAATAATCTCAACCCCTTTGGGGGTCAAATGACCCTTTCATGGGGCTTGCCTAAGACCATCTTCATATCATATATTTGCATTATGATTCATAACAGTAGCGAAATTATGGTTGTAAAGTAGCAAGAAGTGTAATTTTATGCTTGGAGACCAGCACAACATCATGAGGAACTACTTCAAGGGGTCACAGCATTTGGAAGGTTGAGAACCGCTACTTTAGGGGCTTCTCTGACTCCACTTCTTTCTATCTGTGATGCAGGAACAGGCCAGGAAGCCTCCAAAGGGATAGAGCCCATCATCACGTGGAAGGACTTCCAGAAAACTATGCCCTGGGAGATTGTCATTCTGGTGGGAGGAGGCTACGCCCTGGCTTCTGGCAGCAAGGTAACTAGTTGGTTCTCTTCTTGGTCAATTATTGGTCCAAAAGAAGTTCCTAAAGAAGTCCATCACAGGCTGGTGAGATGGCTCAGCAGGTAAGAGCACCCGACTGCTCTTCCAAAGGTCCTGAGTTCAAATCCCAGCAACCACATGGTGGCTCACAACCATCCGTAACAAGATCTGACTCCCTCTTCTGGTGTGTCTGAAGACAGCTACAGTGTACTTACATATAATCAATAAATAAATCTTTAAAAAAAAAAAAAAAGTCCATCACAACCCCGAAGGGAAGAGTAGAAGTTACCAAGGGAGAGCCTAATGGTCACCAAGGCAACACAGCAGGACAGATGCTCTTTTTGTTCCCTGGCCATCTCAGCTGGTGTCACCATACACAGACATTGATACCTCCTTTGCAGGGCCCACACTGTCACATGCAGAAGGAATTTGGGGGTTTATAGGCATCTCCTTTCTGGGGTTTCACAGTACTGACAGGAGGTAGGTTGTAAGGGTTCATTGGGACCCCCAAATGCCTAGACTGAGCCTCTCAGAGAATCTCAGGGGAAGTGGATAGAGGGTGGCTTGACCCGCTGGATGGGATCGCTCAGCATGGACTCTTTTCAGTGAGACTTGTGGGAAATGACAGAGCGGCCTCTGCCATCATCCGTCTGTGAAGAGTCCTGTGAATGAATCAGATTGAGGTTCAGGATGCTTCTCCTGCCATTTTGTTTACATGCACTAAACTACTCCAAACTTGGGGCATTTTAAATTTTAAAATGTATGTGTATTCATGTTTTGCCTGTGTGTATACATGTGTACCTGGTGCCTGCAGAATTCAGAAGGCATTAGATCCCCTGAAGTTGGAGTTAGGGATGGTTGTTATCTACCGTGTGGGTGTTGGGAACTGGACCTAGGTCCCCTGCTAGAACGAGTGCTCTTAGCAGTTGAGCCTTCTCTCCAGCACCAGCCTGGTGTGCTTTTGATTTCGCATTCCTATGTCACCATCGGCAGCCAACCAGATTCCTACGTGGGGAAGGAACCTTGAGAGACCCTGAGGCCCTCCTCCTCCACACTGACTGTTCCGTCCAGGACAGTTATCCTTGAACACTGATGGGGCTCTCCCCACACAAGAATCGTTACTCATTTCCAGACAAGTTTTATTTATTCTCTGTCTGTCATCACTGTTGATTCTGGCTCTATTTTCGGGAATTCTAGGTAATAATTATTAAAGTATTAAATAGGCGCTGTTGAATTTTTTTTTCCCAGCTAAAAACTCCCAGGCTCCTTTAGCCATCCTCAGAGGTCACACTTCCTGGCCTCACTACAGCTTTCTTCGGCTGTATTTAAATATGGTCCAGGGGTGGTCAGTCCATGAGTTATGTTAGGTCACCCTCCTCTGTCTCTGATGACAGCATCCAGCTGCAGTTGCATAGGAGATTTTATGAGGTTTCCTTGGCACGCATGTCAGAACTAACTTGAGAGTCACTTGTGACTAACTAAGAGTCACTTGTGACTCATTCTTTGCATCAGTGGCCACTATTAAACCTCTGTGTCTTCAGCATCCCCTGTATCTGTATTGTCAACCTCTCTAACTCTATGTTCAGAGTTTAATATTGATTCATATTGAATCCCACTTATAAGTTTGGCCTGAGCCTACTTTTTTCTTTTTTCTTTTTTTTTTTTTTTTGGACACTACAGTTCAGTTCTGTCTCTATGAAACCTTTGACTCAACTAGTTTTTGGCTTTTTTTTAAAGATTTGTTTGTTTGTTTGTTTGTTTGTTTGTTTGTTTTGTATGTGAGTACACTGTAGCTGTCTTCAGACACACCAGAAGAGGGTATTAGATCCCATTACAGATAGTTGTGAGCCATCATGTGGTTGCTGGGAATTGAACTCAGGACCTCTGGAAGAGCCGCCAGTGCTCTTAGCTGCTGAGCCAGCTCTCCAGCCCCCGACTTGGCTAGTTTTAATACTAGAGCAAGTCAGGTGAAATCTGTGTCATTTCTACTGAGTCAGAAGCTACCTCAGAGTTTTGACACTGGTAAGGAAAATCCCACCACACCAAATATCTTAATAAGTAAAGTAAAGTCTTCATTTGATAATTTATCAATTTATTTTAAATTTTAGTATCAAAGATTTCTGTTGGAAAAGTAATTATCATTAGATTATTTTACTCTAGCGATAAGTACCGGTTGGATAACATCATAAATAAGTCTCCATTGTTTCCTAAAATGCACCGTTTCTAACTCATCCGGTGGCCCTTCCTGACCTGCCTTTGTGTCAGTCTCGTGGTGTAATCACAGGTTATAGGAAGGAACAGTGAGGACTGCTGAAGCCAGCAAAGAGCTATTCAATTATTAACCGACGCCGTCTCCACGTACTGTGTGGGCCTCTCCCAGAGTTCTCTACCCACCTCAGCTAGAGCAGAGAATTCTGAAGGCCTCTCTGGTCACCACTTGTCTGTGAGCTTGCCATGATGTAGTGAGAGTTCCCGGAAGTCCATGAGCTCTCGATGACTTCAGCAAAGGGAGCTTGCGGCCCCACCATGCAGTGGTCTTTAAGTTTGACGAACTGTAAAGTGCTGACGAACTGTGAAACGCCCTACCTTGCTTTCCACACACTCTCCATTTCTTTATTGCCTTTGCAGTCTCTAGGATACTCTATGAAGAGTCCGAGCATGTCAGTCACAGAGAAGAGAAAGATGAAAAGTGCATATGTGACTTAGGATGTATTTGTACAGAAATTCAATGCCATGGGAGAGGCATTAAATTAAGTTAGGAGAGGAGGGCTAACCCTCACCACTGTGCCAGGGCTGCAGAGCATGGGGTTGTCAGATTGGGAGGGGGATGAGAGTCACACTCAAGTACAAAGTGCAGGGTAAAGCCCTCCGGTGCCACCCTAGGAAGATCATGTGGCCAAGGCGGGTGGCTCTAATGTCCCATGAGCAGGAAACCCAAAGATAGAATGTTGTACAATCTTGAGACATTTCTGCGCTACAAAACTGATCTAATCATAAATTCAACATGGCTCTGGTCGAGTCAGACAGGGCAGCTGAGGCCTGGTACCCCACCCCCACCCCCCATCGCCAGCCAGCATTCCTGTGCCCTCTAGAACCGGCTTTGTCTCCCTCCTTCTCACTGTACCGTCTCTTCCCGCAGAGCTCTGGCCTCTCCACATGGATCGGGCACCAGATGCTGTCCCTGAGCAGCCTCCCGCCATGGGCTATCACCCTGCTGGCGTGTGTCCTGGTGTCCATTGTCACGGAGTTTGTCAGCAATCCAGCCACCATCACCATCTTCCTGCCCATCCTTTGTACCCTGGTGAGTGGATAAGACTGGCAGATGGCCAGGTAGGGCCCCAAGCTTGGTCCAGGAAATGGTTTCTGTAGCTATTCCTCTCTCGCTGAGCACCCCTTTCAGTGGTTGGTGTTCCGCCCAAAGTTTAAAGAGTGAATTGTCCTCAAATGGCGATTAGGAAAATAAAATTATGTCAAGGGTTTAGAAATACTTTTCAAAAAGAGAAAGCAGAATTAATTTATCTGTGGGTAGCCTGGGCTGCATAATGAAGCCATCTCAGGAAGACAAATATACAACAGTTACCACCTCCAATCATTGGCCTGACTCCATGGCCTCAGACCAGTCAGTAATGGGCAAAGTAAGCCAGATCTTAGCCTGTTGACAAAGCCCCCAGAGTAATGTACTTGGTGCTGCGCCTGGAAACAGGACATGAAGGCCCTTACCAATCTCCTACAGAAGAATCCTTCCTGCTCCCTGGAATACCAGCTCACATGTCTACCCTTGGCTCTCAGCTCAGATGTCCCTATCTGCCTCCTCTGTCACCCTGCAAGTCAGCACTGGAGACTTTTTTTTTTTTTTTTTTTTTTTTTTTGGCTTTTCAAGACAGGGTTTCTCCATGTAGCCCTGGCTGTCCTGGAATTCTCTAGGCATACCAGCTTGGGCTTGAACTCAGAGATATACCTGCCTCTGTTTCCCAGTACTGGGAGGAGTACAGGAATGAAAGATAACTGGGCCACCACGCCCTTTGAGACCTTGTCTTAAAACACTGCAATATTGAAAGCCATGGGTTCAAATCCCAAAGAGAGCAATTAAGCTATCTTCTAGGGCTGGGTGGGTCCCTCAGATCTCTACCCCAAGGATGAGGGATTCTTGCTTCAATTAGAGCCACTTACTCATGAGATTTTATTTTTTAAAAGAAGGGATTCCTCAGCTAAAGAGTTAAAACTTCAAGAACCACTTCATTAAGATGCCCCCTCCTCCTCAAAGCTCAAACATCCATCCTTGGAACGGCCTCAGAGTTTCAGCCCTTGTGGGCTGCCAAAAGCATTGTGTGCCCCAGAGGACAGGGGACCAACACCAAGCCATCACATTCACGCACAGGAAATGCCCACCTAGTCTCAGTTAATGCCGCTGTGGATTCTCTCCTCTAGTCCGAAACGCTGCACATCAATCCACTGTACACCCTGGTCCCCGTTACCATGTCAATCTCCTTCGCTGTGATGCTGCCCGTGGGCAACCCCCCCAACGCCATCGTCTTCAGCTACGGGCACTGCCAGATCAAAGACATGGTGAGCTACGGGTGCCCTCTGCCAGGCCCCGTTCCGCGAGGGCAGGGGTGGTTCTCTGTGGGGGCTTTTCCTGGAGCCTCTTACTTCATAGTGGGTTCTCAGCACACTCTCTGGTGTGTGGAAAGATTGGCTCCGGTCAAAAGGTTCTTGGTTGGCGGCTCCAGGAACAGCAATGGGCTCTCCCTAACTCTCATCGGGAAGAACGCAGGCACAGGGATAAAGCTACCCAGGGCACACCCTGTGCCCTGGTTCCCAGAAGGCATGAACTTGCACAAACCTTCCCTGGACAAGTGCTGATTTATTCGTACACAATGAAGTATGAGAAACTGTATGAACCCAAGGTGAGGGTCGGGAGAAGGGATCTTGTGAGAGCAGGGAAGCCATGAAGCCAGACACAAACTAACATGCCTGCCACTCCAGATTCTGGTTTCCTGCTGGCTCTGGGAAACGGCTCCGCAGAGACTCCGAGATATTCTGCTGCTGCCTCTTAGTGTTGGACACGCCCACTTTCCACCGCGCAGCCTATAATCATGGCTCAACCTAATCCGCAAAGCTGGCGCAGGTCTAGGAGAAATTAAATTAATACGAACCACTGAGGCCTAAAGGTCTGAAGTGGGGTCCGATCACCCCTTGCTGAGGTGAAACTATTTTCCTCAGCAGCCATACAAGCCAGCAGCTGAAGCCAAGGACGTTTTGGGAGACCTTTTCCACCATAACATTGGGCCAACTTCAGGGGCGGGAGGCCATGGCCTGTCTTCTCCCCCTCTTAACTGCGTAACCCTTAGTCTGCTCACAGTGTTTTGCCTCAGCTCTCCTGCCTCCCACTTCCCCTGTGTAGCTCTTGGTGAGGGAGAGGGGGTGCGGGGGGGGGGGGGTTAACCACGAACAGTGGCAGCTACTTCCCTAAGTAATCCCAAGGTACTCTATATCCCTTAGCTATTCCTTAGAGAGGGAGGGGAGATGGTTCACATTCTTAACGCACATGAGCACCTAAGAGGCTCTAAGTTTCTGCTCAGGAGATCTCCTTATGTTTAACGCATTTCCCCAGGATGTTGTTGGATGCATGACGACATTCCTCAGAGTTGGTTTCCCAAGTAGCTCACAGACCTCCTAGGCTTCTTCTACTTTAAGAAGAGTGCTGCAGGCGAGAAGCAACATCAGTCTTTCCTATCCCACATTATCTCTCTGCCTTTGCAGTCCTTCCCCCATGGGTATGACTTGATGAGGTAGAAGAGAGCACAGCCACTTGGGGGGGGGGGGCATTCAGAACCGCCCGGGGACAAGGCTAAGGCCAGGCCTAGGAAGGGCTCACTTTGAGACAGTCTGGATGCTGTGGCCTCAGAATGATCAGGGCTTTCTGGCTTGTGTCCTACAGGTGAAAGCCGGTCTGGGAGTCAATGTCATCGGTCTGGTGATCGTGATGGTGGCCATCAATACTTGGGGAGTTAGCCTCTTCCACTTGGATGCTTTCCCAGCCTGGGCTAAGGTCAGCAACATCACTGATCAGACCTAACGCGAGCGGACAGTTACCAAGCACAGCCAGAGCTAAGCCTTGGGCCGAGAAAACCACCAGAAGCATAAACCCCAGACCCACATGGAGGCTATTCCCGCCGCCAGATCCCGCCAACCGCCACCGGGCGCATTGGCTGTGTCTCCCTCCCAGCCTGCCTGCTTTTCTTACCACCAACTCTCAAGAAAGCCTACAGCTGCTCTCTCTTCCTGTGTCCAGCTCTCTCTTTTTGAAGACCAGAAAACACTGTAAGCCTTGGTGCCCTGAGAGGAAACCTCACAAACTGACCGGCATCACTAGGTTTTGTGTCACCTTCCTAGGAATCAGAGCTAGCCAGAGCACTCTGCCTGTCAGACCATGAGACCTGTGACCTCTCTTCTGGGAGAAAACCTCACCCATGTTCTCAAGCATTTCTGTCCTATCTCTAGAAAAGGTAACCTGTCTCTCTTCAGTGGTCCCCCTACCTCGGCACCAAATTCCTGAAAAGAAATAATATTCTCCTTCAGAAGGAGGCTGGCCTGATTCCACCAAAGGAAAGAGATGGAAACAAACCAACCAACCATCCTGAGGTCAGCTTCTCTATGCACTGTCATTAACAGGAGATTCTATTGTGTTGTGTGTGGTGAGAGGAAAAAGGTTCATACCTGTCTTATTAGGAAGACCACAACTACAATTAAGACCACAGTATTAACTGATATTACATCTACTTCTCCATTTAATAACTAGCTTGTTTCTGAGAAAACCAAGTTCTAAGTGGTACCCAAAGGTGTTGCCAGTCCTTCCTATGCATCCACGAGCCCTTTGAGGGGAGAGATGTGCCTTGGGTTCTTTACAATGTATTAAACTCTAACTGCTCAATAAATGTCTCTGATGACTACTGCAGAGTGAGGTCTACTCCTTCCTCCTGAGGACTATGTCATTTTTCCCTTTGAAAAAAATTGGGTGGCTAGATGCGGATCTCCATCCTGTTTGCCGTCATCCTACCCTTCTGATTTCACTATCAGTTGCTGGCTAAATGTATCTTAGAAAAGAGGAGACCTCTGCAGTCACTCCATTGTATTAATTGTTTCCATTCCTACTCTGTAGACAGGTTTTATACCAGGCATATAGTCTTCTTGTGACAATGTATCTGTTAAGTCAAATCTTTGGCCTACCAGGAGTCTGAGCTGTAAAGCTCCTTGTATGCCAGTCAACGCTCCCATGCTCCACAGAATGTGATCAACCAGGTTTAACCAGGAATATGACTACTTCTGCCTTACTAATTATCACAGCCAGTATTTGGCCAATCACAACAGTGAACACTCCACAAGCCCATACACGATGCCAATAATACAGCCGGCTTGAAAGCAATGGCCTCTCTTTACAATCTGCTTTAAAATGTTTCAAGTCAGGGTGGTTCTCCTATCTTTGGGATGGATCATCATATTTCTGAACCATAACAGAACTCTAAGACCCTGCCTTAGATGATAAGACAAGCATAGGTAACATGATTTAGGGAGTAGAGTGGGTAGAGAAAGAACATTTGGCCCAAGGAAGAGTAGTTGGAATTAATTTCCATTCACCTTCAGTGACCTGCATCTTCCTCAGGGAAAACCATGGCACAGCCCATGGCAGCTGCTGCCTGGGTCTCCACTGGCCATACCTCCAACCACCACTGTCTGACCTGGCTGTGCTCACGAACAGCACCTTCCTTCCTAACTCAGACTCGGGTCAAACATGACTGGCGGCCTGGAGGATGGAGCGGGTGGGGTTAACCTCTAGCCGTACAATTCTAGCCCTTTGCTTGGTCGGATCTGAGTTTTGCTTTCTGGCATCACACAGAATTTGTGAAAATGCAGTCATCTTACACACCAGCTCATCTTCCAGAAGAAACGGAGCTGAGGATACCAAATACGGCTACATCTTATTCTTGTAAGTTACATACCAAATTTGCTCAAAACTGCCATTGAAATCCCGTTAAGGCATCCATATCCAAATTAGCCTTCAGTTGTCAACTTGACACACCTGGAAAGAAGGAACCTCAACTGAAGAACTGTCCCTCTTAGATTGGCCCATGGACGTACCTATGAGGTATCTATCTTAATTGCTACTTGATGTAAAGGGCCCAACCTCAGTAGGCTGTGCTATCCCTGGGCCGGTGGACCTAGGCTAGCAAGGTAGCTGAGCAAGCCAGGGGAAGCAAGCTAGGAAGCAGCACTCCTCCTTGGCCTCTGCTTCTGGCCTCTGCTTCAGCTTCTACCTCTAGGTTCCTACACAGAGCCCTGGCTTCCCTTGATGATGAACTGTAACCATTAGGCAGAATAAACTCTTTGCTCTTCAAGTCGCTTCTGATCAGAGTGTTTCATAGCTGCAGCAGAAAGGAACATAGAACAGAGCAACAGTAAGTGCGCATAGAATCGCCTGCGCAACCATCATCTTGGTTTTTAAAAATTGCTACTTTCTCTTCCACGGAGGGTATGTGTCAGCTATAAGCAGATGCACACCACTGTACCTAAGGGACCTGAGCATCTTGGCTCTTGCTATCTACAGGAGACCTGGAGCCAATCCCTTGTGAATATCAAGGAGAACACAGTGGGTTTCACGCGCAGACTCTACTGTTGGCAAAAGCACTGCTGAACATTAGAATGGCTCTCACTACTGCAAGACGCTGGAACCATTTACACACAAAGGAACGGAAACGCTCCACGTTCCCGTGGGGCTGTCCTCGCTGAGGGAACGCTGTACTGACACTGCACTTCCTGTCCCAGTCCTATGCATTCCCGCATGAGAGGTGACACAGCTCACACTCCTTTCCCACTGTGACAGAGTCAGGCTGTTCCACCCTGGGCTCTTTCTATAAAACCTCCCTTGGTTCATGTTGCTTCCACTGTGCCTTATAAAACCACCGCCCATTATGTCCTCCTCATTTGGCTGAATATGAGACAACCAGACTTAGGAAAAGCATATATTGGAACTCCTGAAATTCTATGTACCACAAACTCCCTATAAAGAGCAAGCGAGGTCTTAAAATATTTTCCTTCACTGCTAAGTTCCTTTCCATAAGGCACCGCCCTAAGACAGGAAGAAAAGAACCCATTCATGTTTCTCAGGAGCAAACCCAAGATTGGGAGCTTAAGAAAGGCTGGATTTGCAGCAGTACAGTAGAGTGTTCTTTCACAAAGAGGAGATTTAACTAACATTTATAATGTGGGAGATCTCAGCAGAAAATAAGCACCAGCGTGGTAGCCAGGGCGTGAACTACTCAGTGGAAATGAAAACATTACCCATGTGGACGTGTGCACCGCGACCAGGACAGAAGACGGGAGAATCATGCATCTTACTTCTCTGTGTAGCCATGGGAATGAAAACTTAGTAAGAGCCGGGCAGTAGAGGCACACGCCTTTAATCCCAGCACTCGGGAGGCAGAAGCAGGCAGATTTCTGTGTTTGAGGCCAGCCTGGTCTACAGAGTGAGTTCCAGGACAGCCAAGACTACAGAGAAACCCTGTCTCGAAAACAAACAAACAAAAAAGAAACCAAAAAAAGAAAAAAAGAAAACTGAATTAAGTCAGAAAAAAAAAGACTTCTCCTTTATACCAGAAGTAGACATCTGCTTAACTCCATAAAATGCCAACTCAGAAGTCTAAAGATGCCAGAGTAATGATTCATGAAATGTGCCCCTTGGAGAATATTAAGTGTTAGGTGTTCTTTCTCTAGGTTTACAGTTGAAGGATATGCCTTTCAGGGCTGGAGAGATGGCTCTGAGGTTAAGAGCGCTGGCTGCTCTTCCAGAGGACCCTAGTTCAATTTCCAGTTCCACATGGCAACTTGTAACTGTCCTTAACTCCAGTTACAGGGTATCTGACACCCTCACAGAGACACACAAGCAAAACACCAGTGCACATTTAAAAAATTAAAAAAGAAAGGGGGGGGGGAATCATTTTTTTTAAAAAGGATAGATCTTTCAAAATTAATGTAGTTATTACATTTGCAACAGTCATGCCAGACAATGGTGGCACATACCTTTATTCCAATTCCAGTATTTGGGAGGCAGAGGCAGGTAAACTTAAGAGGCCAGCCTGGAGCAAAACAGCCAGGGCTACACAGAGAAGCCCTGTCTGAGGGAGGTGGGAGTGAGGTGCACACCCGGGTGGGGGTGGGGGGGAGTATTAAACAATCCCTAAGTTTTCTATTTCACGTGTCATGGAAGCTGCTGGATTGTTTTAACTCAGTAGCTCTTATGATCACCCAGGGCAAAGTTTTCTTAAATTATATATCCCCAGAATTTTCAAGTCTTTTTTTAGATGGTGAAGGAGAGTTATATCTTGAGGATGGGTCTTCCCTTGATCACAAATGCAATGCCACTCACATGACCAATTTCCAACCCATCCCCCACAACTTACAGCTTCAGACTCCTCCAGCATGTATGTCAGTGGCAAACATCCTGCCCAAGAACTGAGCTACCGTTTGCTGCTACAGACCAGAAAGCCAGGGCTGGGGATGTGGCTTTCTGTAGGAGAGCAAGTACACTCCTAGCACGGGCAATGGTCTGTGCCCGGATCAGAAAATAATTACAGCAAAAAACCTGGAGAATGTATCTAAATAGCAAACTTGTAACTATCCTGTATTAATAACTGTGTGCCCATTTCTATGTTGGAGCCAAAATTAAGAAGGCTCCCCTTATAGAAACAATTCTATCAGTAAAGGTAAGGATTGTCACTTCTGAGGGAAGCCCTCAGACCCCAAGAGTTTGATGACATAATGTTAACAGACCTTGGGACTAAAAAGATGGTTCAGTGGTGAACAGCATTTGCTGTTTGTCAGAGGACCAGAGTTCAGTTCCCAGCAACCCCACCAGGTAGCTAACAACCATCCATAACTCCAGTTCCATGCGACCTGACCCTCTTGTCTCTACAGGGCACCTGCACTCACATAAACATACCCACATGCAGACACACACACAAAGATAACACAAATAAATCTTTATCATATAAAAACCTAATCTCCTAAGATCTAAAGCCCATCACCTCCAAGGCAGCCACACGTACAACCATGCTGTCGTGAAGGTTCTTTTCTGCAAACAGCTTGTTAAGTAAGCCTCTATTCGGCGGCACTCTGAATATTCTCAAGGGTGACACATCTTTCTTCTCTGAGGCTGCCGTTCATTCTACTAATGACCTAGTCATTCACAATCAAGTCTTGTGAGCCAGGTGGTATGAGGACAACAGATACCGGATACCGTGTATGTTCATTAATATCCAAGAGACTAACCACATACTATATACTACCATACTGTATGTGATTCACAAATCGGTTCCAAGGTGACTGCAGAAATATGAAAGTAGTGTGGCAGACAGCCTTTTCCAATGGGTAGCTACTATTTATTGGACAGTTTGCAAAGCACAGTCTAACAGAGCACAGAACATCATCTCACTGTTTCCCAGGAAACCCTCATGAGGTAGATGTTACAGAGTCTCAGAAGAACACACCACTCCCCACTCCCCACTGCTAGGGAGAAGCCAACCTCTGTCTCGTATACAGAGATGACCTTGACAGGGATGGAATGTATCTCTAAGGAGCAATGCCATGTTCTGATTCCCATATGGGGTCACTGTCCTCACTTCCCGAAAACAGACAGATGTCCCTAACTTATCTTTGCAACCTGTGGTCTTCAAAAAAGGCATTCATTGTCAGGGAAGTTGCCCAATAAGCCCTCTGAAACGAGACACACCGTGTCTTAGCAAACTAGACTGTGAGTCGTTATCCTATAGCTCTACTCTGGGCAGATATGGGCATCAGGTTCAGTGCTAGCACCACACCAGCAGAAGACCAGCCTAAGCACTCAGCAGTAGCACATTCAATTATGAAACACCCATTCAGTGGAACCGCGCACAGTAAACAAAGGGGGAAGGTTAACGTACTGACGGAAGGGGGATGCTCTCCATTAAGAATAAAGAAGCAAGCCAAGCATGATGGAGCCACCTTCAATCCCAGCACTCAGGAGGCAAAGGGCAGACGGATCTCTGGGAGTATGAAGCCAGCCTGGTCTACAGAGTGAGTTCCAGGCCAGCTGGGGCTACCCTATCTCAAAAAAACAAGCAAATGAAAGAAAAGAAAAAGAGCTTTAAAAAGCACAGTTGGGCATGGCAGTGCACACCTACGATCCCTGCACCTGAGAGGCAGAGGCAGGAGGGTCAGAAATTCAATGTTATCACTGACTGTAAAAGCGTGGGCGTCATGACTCTGTGCAAAAACAAAAGTGATAGGAAGAGACAAAAAGCATATGTGTACACACACACACACAATACATACATACTGTGTGTGTGTATGTATGTATGTATGTATGTATGTATGTATGTATGTATGTAACAAAAGACGAAAACACTTATGTGGTTAGACACTCCTTCTCAAAGGCACACAGGAACCTGACACCAGGGATTGCCTGAGGAATTGTACCTGGGAATAAGACAGAGGCTAGAAAGAGTCTTCATGTGAAATCACTTTCCTATCATCTCCTGTGGGAATAATTTTTAAATATTTTTTAATTAAAAACATTACGGACTAGGCTGGACACCATGGTGCACACCTGTGGTCCCAGCACCCGGAAGCTGAGGCAGGAGGATTACTTGAGCCCAGGAGCTTGAGACCACCCTGGGTAACACTGGGAGACTGTCTTTAAAAAAAATGAAGTTGCTGACGCCTGATGGTCCGTCCTGCTTCCGGGGAGGATGCCTCAACCGGGGGCGGGGGGTGGGTGGGGGTGGGGGTGGGGGGCGGGGGTGGGGGAAGCATCAGATCCCAGATCCCAGAGAGACTCACTTTACCACACATTTGCACCACACTTCTCTTAGGGGGTTCACTATGAAGTTATATAATTAGGATACATTTTAATGTTTAAAAAAAAAAAAGTAACATTATTTTATCAACAGCTCCTCATTTATCCACCCATCCTATCAAGTGCCAGCATAAAGAATGGCTCTTTTACGGCAGATTCAGTTCAAATATATCATTAAGGAAAAACATAGACTGCATAGACTGAACTGTACGAAGACAACAGTTACTTTGCATGTTTTAAGTTTTCCCAGTTTGTTTGCTTTTTATAGAATGCATAAAATAGTTTCCTGGTTAATGACCAGCAAATGATTTACTGGTTAAATCATCAACCATGGAGCTCCTTGGTAACAATATATAATAAATGGATTAATTCACCAGAAACTGGCTTGAAGATACTGACTTTAATGACTTTAACACAGTTTAGTTTGTCTAGCAAGCTCCTGTTATCACTGCTAGACAGTGAGTCCCCAGCAGCTATCCAAATCCATTCATTTCTTGACAGTAGGCGGTAGGAATCCCAGAGCACAGGCGAGTGAGTCCTGTCATGGTTGCGGCTGCTAACCTAGCACCATGGTTCCAGGCTTAGGTCTCAGAAGCAGGTGGACGGAAGATACGGGAACGGGGAGATGCTGGAAACGGAAAGCTAACTCCACTTCTGGCCCGTGCTGGAGCCTCAGCAACGCGCAGGGTCTGAGACCAAAGAGGAACACAGCTTTGGACGTGGCTGTGAAGGAGACAGGCCCCCCAGGATGGAACTGGTGGGTCCAGATTGCAGTGCCAGGCAGGCATCAGGAACTAGGGGGCTTCTTCTTGGCTTCCAGGTCCTTCTTAATCTCTTCAAGTTTTTTAGCCAGGTTTGGCATCTTTAAAGAGGAAAAAAAGAAACATTATAATTTAGCTATAGATAGGAAGACTAGAAAGACTTGCCAGTATCTTTCACAGCTCTTCTTTAAAGGACAAAGGGCTTTGCCAAGGCTTTGGCTTCCTCTGGAGACCTACTCAGTGGTGTTTCCTTGGCTTGTATCTATATATATTAGCTATCAGTGTTAGATTTACATTTCCTCTCTGAAAGCCAGGCCCAGCACTCCCTTTAGATACACACTTGGACCTTCAGCTCAAGTGCCAGATAAAAGAAGTGTATCTATAGGCAATAAGAAAGCAACAAAGTTCCTGTCCCTGGGTACAGAAGAAAATGTAATCCTTTGTCTCTCTGCAACACATTCGAGGCTTCTCGTTGGGCTGTGACAGCATTTTTCCACCCCTCCTCCCTCCCTCATACACCAACAGTGAGGTGGATGTGACTCCTCACTTTCCCAAACCGTCTTCCTCCTACAAGCCACGCTAAATTCACATCCAGTTCTCCTGGGATGATGTGCGGACACCGTGCCTTTGTGAGTTCAGTTACTTTCTCAAACAACAGAAAAGCTTTCTATAAAATTAAGGAGTTACATTTACAGACCTCACTGTGTTAGCACGCAAACTTCACCTTGAGAGAGGTAACTATGTAACTATGAAACGGTTACAGTAAGCCAAGAAAGACATGAATGTAGTCACTTACTTCATAGTTCTGAGCCAGATACATTCCAACCACGTTGCCCAAAGTAAATCCAAGCTGAAAGAACAGAACAGGAGAGTTACACTGCAGGCAAAACCCACCAGGAGCCTGCAACTATGTCAGACACACGGGCTGCATCTTCCCAAGAAGTGCACGGCAGGTGACTGCCCAGGTCCTCAGTGTAGGACTGCATCCAACAGAGAAGTCACATCTTTCTTCTATGAAACAATCACATACATATATACCATGCACCAACATTAGGACAGAATAACGGTGGCTTTGAGCAAGTTTGAAAGGTCTGGAAGCCAGTGTTCTGATTTTGTTACTATTACTCGTTACTGTTTGTTGTAGGTACTGTTACTCCTGTACACAGCTGATAAAAAAGGTATTCACTTGCAAATACCCACGGGAGCTGGGCATGGTGGCTCACATTTGCCATCAGCATTCAGAGGCAGGGGCATTCTTGGCCTGGAGAGGCCATCCTGGTCTACACAGAGAGTCCCAGCTACCCAGCAAAAGTCTCATCCCCACAAAACAAGACTTCTTCTCAAAACAACAACAACAAAAACCCGTTTGAATCAAAAAAGCTTAGAAAAATAAAGGGGCTCTCAGAGTTTAGTCTCTCCTTATTTCAAAAGAGCTAGAGCGGTTTGCCCAGGGTTATTCAGGAAAGCAGCAGCAGACAACAACTCCAGTTACTCGGGGACTCAAATCCTCAAGGGCAGAGAAGAACAGGAAACTCTGACACATCACGGAGCCTAGCACCACGCCAAGGGTGGGGACTAAAGGGCAGGACACTTAAGGTCTGTGGCTCCCACTCAATGACAAAAGGGACATGGACAACTTTTAGAGAACTGTAAACATTTACCCCACTGAGTGAGTATTCTCCTGAAAATGTAGAATACTCCATATACACAAATACTCCATATACACAAATGGGCCAGAGTTCCACAGACGTGCAATTTAATGATAATTCTGATTTCCCTCAGTGACTTTTTATTTCAGAGCTTGTAACTGTGGGCTAATTTCTAACTTAATAAATTCAAATTGGCATCTACCCTTTTTTCCCATTGTTTTGTTTAAACGGTATTGCCACTAACTCAGTCTCAACAGAGAAGTTAAGACAGAAATCAAAGAACAGCATTAAGTGTCCCATCACTCACACATGAGATGCAGGTGAGGCAAGGATACAGATGGGGGTACTGGAGAGATGGCTCAGCAGTTAGGACCACTGCAGAGTACCAGAGTTCAGTTCTCATCGCCCATGTTAGTCAGCTCACAACTGACTCCAGCTTCAGGAACCAACACCTTATTCTGCCCTCTGCCGGCATCCACATGCCAGTGAACATAGTGCACACTACAACTACCACTACCACCACCACCACCATAAATAGTAAAAATAAACCCTGAAGGGAGAAAACACAAAAAAGGAGAACTACAACTGGGTCTGTCTTATACTTAACCTTTAAACCCAAAGGCAGTTTTAAATTGGTTGGTTGTTAGCAAGAAACATAAAAGAAGCTACCTAGTTTCAAGCTGCTAACCATTTTCTGATGTTTTTAAAAGTCATTACTAAGGTAGCAATAAGAATCAGAATTACATTTTTTTCACTCTAGTAGATTCAAACCACAACTTTCTGAAAACCAGAAAGATAATTTAATTTGAGACAAAATTTAAAAGGAGAGGGAAAGAACTCCTTGATGCTGTGAATCCTAGCCGGCACGAGGAACCGTGAGAAGCAGTAGCCCCGCAAGAGAGACGAGACCGTGCCTTCGTCCGAGAGACCGTGCCTTCGTGGGCCACTCAACCCGCTCCAGCTCCGCTGCGCTTCCTCACCTCTGAATCAGCCCAACACTGAAACGTTCCGGCTCAGACACAGAATTCCTAATTCTTACAATGTGTGTCTCAAAATAAACACTGCCTAACTAACTATTTTGTCAATGTCACCAAGCACTGGGGCAGAAAAGGGGACAGTTATTTTAGAAGACAAACAAAACCCATGGCCTCTATACGCGGCACCCGTTCCAGAATACTACCAAATCTACAACGCGACATTTTAAATATGATGCAGAGCACATGTGAGAAGTGCCACTCACTCAGGAAAATGATGGAGAACCCAGAAGTCAGGAAAGCGTGCTTGCTTCAGGAGATGGTCAACAGGTAGGAGCAGACAAGAAAAGCAAATCTAAACCTGGACATCTGTATGCACAGCCAAACAGTCCTGCATAGTCACGTGTACATACACACACGAAATATAAAAATGTTTGCCCTTCAAATAACAGCATCAAAGAGAAAGGACAAACCACAAAATAGAATTATTTGCAAATCATAATCTGGTCTTTCACAATTAAATGACGGAGATACATAATTCAATTTAAAAAGTGGCAGAAGCTGTGAGTGGATCCTCCAAAGACACGGAGTCAACAAGCCCACGAGATGTTTGACATCAGTCACCGAGGAAACGCTAATCAAAACCACGAGGAACCACGGCACATCCGCTTAGATGGCTTTACTCAAAAGCAGCAAAACCAAACCAAACAAAACAAACAACAAATGCTGGCAAGACATGGGGCGGAGGTCTTCATCTTCCACTGGTGTATAACACATGGCCGCTCTGAAAAACCATCTAGCCACTTTCCAGAGTGCTGTGTGCACAGTTATAGGATGTGACAACTCCAGTGTGGGCATGCACCAAAAGGTGGACATGAACCCCCACAAAAATGCCTCCTCAATATTCCTGGCTTAGCCCATTCCTAACAACCAAGAGCGGAAACAACTGGAGAGCTGATTAACACATACTCATCATATCGAGAAATGAAGCGCTCACTGCTCCATGCTGTCAGTAGAGGAGCCTTGACAGTGCAGTCAAGGGCAGTCAGAAAAGACCACATACTGTATGGTTCTATTAAAAAAAAAATACAAAACAGCAATTCCACATTGATAGAAAACCAACTGTTGATTGTCCAGTTTGGAGAGGGGAATGAGAAATGACTCCCTATATTATACAGTTTCTTTTTTATGTAAAATGAGAAGGTACACGATCTCTGAGCACACTGAAGCCACTGGATTACATACAATAAATGGGTGAACCTTTGTCTCAATGCCAAACAAAACAAAACAAACAAGCAAACAAACAAGCAAACAAACAATATCACCAAATTTGGTAAAGTCATCTCAACTACCTGGAGTGAAGTAGAAGAAACCAAAGACAACTTCATGGCTTCCAACCTGGACTTTGTTAGAAAGAATGGAAATTCCAGAGGTGCAAAATAGAACCAGTCCAATAAATGGAAGAGTCTGCGCATGAGGAGTCTACATTATTGTAAGTGTACCTATTTCTTTTAACACACAAACAGATTGGTCAACAATGCTTTATCCATTAACACTAAAAAGCTCTGCTAAAAGGCACAGCGCCTACTCCAAAACAGATGCATCTGCCATCCACTCAGGGCCTTCCCTTTCAGAAAGTTGTGTCTGGAGACCAGCAAATAAAACCGCAATGTTTATCTGGCACAGCTCCTGGCAAAACCTCAAAGCGGCTGACAAGTCCGAATGTGACTCATCAAACTGTATTTTCAAAAATAACACACCCAGGCCCAAGTTACTGATAAGGATTTAAGAATCTATTTTTAAAAAGGGTTGGAGAGATGGCTCAGCGACTCAGAGCTCATGCTACTCTTTCAGAGGATGCGAGCTCAGTCCTAGCACCCATACCAGGCAGCTCATGCCTACCCGCAACTCACCAGAGAACTCACACCTCTACCCTGAGCACAAGCACACTTAAAATAATAAAATCTTTTTTAAAAATTGTTAAGCAAATATAGGCTCATGCCAGCACTGAAAAGGAAACCTAAAAATGACATTTGGTTTATGGTAAAAGCATCTACAACTCAAAAAACTGTACATTAACTAACTAGAACTAATAAAAAGCTAAGTTGATAAAATATTTTAAAATGCTATTTATGTTTACCTGTATGGGTGTCCTGCCCACATGTATAATATAATGCCCACCACATGCGTGCAGTATGCACAGAGGCCAAAGAGAACATCAGAACCCCTAGGACTCGAGTTACAGATGTTGTGAGCCTCTATCAATGTACAGCAAATCAAACCCAGGTCCTTTGGAAGAGCGACCAGCGCTCTCAACAGCCGAGGCATCTCTTCAGCCATGGCAACAGCATTCTTAAATTCAGATTCAAAAGAAGAAATCAGAAGGCCTTCCAAGGAGGCATGTACACACACTACCATTTCTCTGTCTTAGTTTTTAAACTCAGTGTGAAGACTATCACCAAATGTTTAGTAGTTTAAAAAAAAACAACCCTACATTCTGTGTATTAAAGCAAAACCTTGCTAGGGCTAAAGCCCTTCACTGCTTCCTAGGAAAGCATGCTTTATATTCAGTAATACTGCTTAGAGAAGAAAAGAAGGAGAAAAAAAAACCTCCTTAATGTGCCAATATTCAACAGAAGTACATGAAATCTCTCTGGGAAAGGTGTACGGGTTTGCCTGCTCTAAAAGAAGCTGGAGCTACCTTGTAACCACTATCTTATAATCAACGGTAGTAATGAGGTGAAGAAGGAAGACCTAAAATTAATGAGGGGCTCCATCCCAGGACACCCCCCACACCAACATCTGTAGCTATTCAAGCAGGTCCTACAACTGCACGGGAGCCCCCCATGTCCTCCCATACACTCTAACCCTCTTGATCACTCATAAGACCTACTGTATGGAAGGCCTGCGGCAGTCTATCCCACTGCACTGCTCAGGAACGGCAAGGAAAAACTGTACACATACCATTGATGAGCAACTATCTGCTAATATTTATATTTTTCATATTCATTCATATTTATCTAATCCATGGTTAGTTAAATATGCGGATGGGCCCAGCAATATGCAGAGCTGAGTGCAAACGAAGTCACTCACTGCGTATTGACTAAGTCCCTTTATATCCCCAACCAAATCCTTTAGTAGTGGAGAGAAGTGGCAGTATGCCAGCCAGACTGGAGAACCCTGCTAGTTCACAGCCTGATCCTCACAAGCATGCACACGTGGAATAACCACTATTACTGCCCAGGCTTATGCTGGGGGAAACTGAGGCACGGAGCAAGTAAAGATCTTACTCGTGACTACACAGCAGGTCTGGCGTGGAAAAATGGCTCAGCAGGGTAACACCCTGCACCCGAGCCTGGCAACCTGAGCTCAACCCCCTAGACCCACATGAGGGAAGGAGAACCGGCTGCTGGAGGCTGTCCTCAGACTTCTTGCACGTGCAGGCCCTCACAGGAGAGGCACGCACAGTCATCAACAGATAAACGGATGCAATGTAACAAAGAAGATGCACCTACGGTATTACATGATTCTAAGAAAAGACTAGATAAACCGGTGAATGCATGAATACGAGAAAGAAATCAATGACTATGTCAACATTTCAAATGTGAGCGTTAAGTGTGGGGAAAGGACTGGGAAAGCAGGAAGGCAAACTCAATCCAGATGAGTAGAGGCTGAGAGAAAGGCAAAGGAAAGCCACTGACAGTTGATACTTGGGATCTGGAAGCACAGAGAAGGGGATTCAAGGTTGTCCTGGAAGCTGATGTGAAAGGTGCTGGCTTGGGGAGGAGCCCGTTCCCTAAGGGTGAGTTTAGGAAGCACAGCCAGCTCCGGACTTAAGCACTTCACAGGAACTAAGAGCAGAAGCAAGCAGCGGGAGACAAGATTAGAGACAGGGAGAGAGCCTCCCAGCTGCTACACCCAGATATGGTCCCCTCACTCCGCAATTCTGAGCTATCCCAGGACAGAACCCACACAGCACGGTGCACAGGCCCCAGCAGCTGAATGAGGGTGAGTTATGAGGAGGTGATGCTACTGGGCCCCAGGGGGAAGAGGAACAGAAACTGTAGCAGTGTTCAGGTGCCCTGACACTCACAGCAGTGCTCACAGTCCAATTCCCATCTAGGTGTTCCTTCAAAGAACTTCAGCCAAGCTAGGAGCAAGCTGTGGAGTGCGGTGTGGAAATAGGGGTAATGGGTAGACAAGCCACACAATCAAATGCAAGTTTTCAACTTAGGCAACATCTCAGAGGTTACAAAGTATTCAGCTGCCTTGCACCATCAAAGGGAAGAGCCTGGAATCTTTCCACCACACCCAAGCCTCTCCTATCAGTGGGAGGCCAGTTCCCATTTCTGATACCTTACAGAAGAGACAGGGCAGTATATCTCAACCACGATTTAGTGTTTACGTGTTCAACATCTTGGCTCCTTTTGAAACCTCATGAGGTGCAAACTGAAGCATAGAAAATTTAAATAACCTGGCCAACACCCACCCAACCCCACGTCCCCAACACACACACATACACACACACCTTGAGATTAAAGATAGGGTCTAAACTCTTAACCATTTAGAAAACAGTTGAAACGGCTAATGTAAAAAGCAAGATTTGCAGAAACTAGCAGTGTTTGACCAAGTTCCACAAGAGGAAAGTTGATTCCATCTCTGTACATCTGATTCCACTTTTCCCAACAAAAGCAATGAAGAGGAGACAGACCCAGGGCAAGAGAAGGAACATCAGTTACATCCTAGCTAAGCATCTAATGGTCGGCTTCAGCATCTCTCCATAAATGTTGAAAATTTTGAATTTTCCAATCAAAACCCATGTTTAAGTACAGAGCGCTAGTCCCGCACCAGGTAGCCTCATTCAGCAAAGCACTTAAAAGGTTAAGTGTAATCGATTTAATGTTCTCCCTGCTTATCAATGAACAGCAAATGCAGTGGAAGGGCCAATCCTATCACCTTACACTAGCTGGCTGATGCTGCTTTTAAAAGTGATTCCTAACAAGTAAATTACTGCTAATTACTCCTACCTCCTAAACTAAGGCCTAGTTAGGACACTAGAGAAACCCCAGAGGCAACTGAGTCTTTGTAGGGCAGTTTTATGTAAACAATACTCATTCTCGGAGCACCAGGTAGCCACTGACCGTGGGAAAGAAAGAAGATATCTGCTTTATTAGAATTCGAAGATGAAACGCTTTCATCTGAAAGTGTTTGAAAACTTTCATCTGAAAATTTGACTGGCAAGTTTCCTAGAATCCTCAACAGGCAATTTTAGAAATACTTGATTTTTGCCAGAAAAACGTGTTAACTCAAAAAGGAGACTTGAAAGGGTGTGGGGAGGGGCAGGTTTTTACAAGAGTTACTCGCAGGGCAGTCTGACTCACTCCTCAAAGCGGGCAATCTGTAAAGGTCTGAAGAGGGAGGGCACTGTGGATCTCTCGCTGCGACCTCGTGATGTGGCTGACTAATGCACGGCGTGTGAAAGGCACTCTGAGGCCTCAAATAAGCCGTATATAATAGATGGGGGTCTACGGGAAGTCGCGTGGAGAGGACAGGAGCCAAGTCATCTTGATGACTCCTCCGACCCAACTTACCGCGAAGATTTCGCCAAGAGCTCACAGTAAGTGGTTTTTTGAAAACGCAGTCATATCACTGACACCCCAAAGTTTTCGGAACTTGAAGGACTACATATAAACAAACCCAGGCAAAGACCCAAGGACTTAGGAGGAGGCCAGAGGAAAACTGCGCGAGCAAACCCGAGGGCGACGAGCCCCAACTGCAGAGCCGTGCACCGCCGACCCGGGACCCCGGGGGAACGAGGCGACCGCGAGGCCCGATCCTCCGAGGCCCCACTCACCAGGAACTGGAGCATGATGTCGGTGGGGAGGGCGAGGAGGGTGTGAGAGGTGCTCCAGCTCCAGCTCGGCTCCGGGACTCCTCCCCGGCGCGAGGGCGGAACCCGCTGCCAGGTTCCGGTTTACGCCCCGCCCCGCCCTGCCCCGCCCTCTCCATTCCCGGAAGCGACTCGCGGAGCCGCAGCGCCCTCTGACGGCCATCTCGGGAAGCAAGAGGGCGAGGTGCAAACCTAGGCCTCTTTGAACCAAAGCCTCCGGGTGACAAGGACGCTGGCAATTGTATTAATACAGTCAGACGTGGCTGTGTTACCTACTAAACCAGGGTGGGGGTGAGGTAGCGGGTGCCATGCCAAGTGAACAACTCACTCTCCTGGGAGCCTTTATGAAGTCCACACTAATCTCCACCACAGCCGACTCTCAGACGAAAAGGGGGAAAAGGTTCCATTTCACAAAAGCCCACAAGTGTGCTATGCAGCCTAGTTAAGGGTAGTCCTCAGCCACGTGATAGATGATGGAGAGAGGTCTGCGGAGTCTGGCACGACTGGATCCAAGTAGCGATTGCTGGCAGCCACCAGCAACCTATCTGAAGTTTACTTCCTCCTCAAGTGGAGCGCGAATCATCTACCATGCAGGAGCCAAAGATGAATCCACTCTTGTCCGGTCGCGCTGCTGGTCACCCACATACACAAGCACATCGAAACCACCCTTCTCATGTTGCTCTCAGTCTTTGGAATTGACCTTTATCTAGTTAAGGGGTACTCTGGCTTCAAATAACAGAAAAACAAATCAGCTGCGCCTAGTGGGGCTGTTAACCCTGGGACAATGGCAGAGGACTACTTAACATATCAAAGTGGACCTGGCCTCCTGGTCCTCGCCAGCATCCCTCAGTCCCGGCCTGTTACAGGGTGTGGCTGGCACATGCAGCCCTCTACCCTAAACTCACCAGTTCAGGGGCTGGGCTGCTTTTCCCGATGAGGCTTTTCCCTATATAATCCAGCCATTTTGGTTACCTGAACTGTGATGGTTTACATATGCTCGTCCCAGGGAGTGGCACTATTAGAAGGTGTGGCCTTGTTGGAGGAAATGTGTCACTGTGGGGATGGACTTGGAAATCTTCCTCCTAGCAGCTTGAGGATGCTCTCTGGCTTCCTTCAGATGAAGATGTAGAACTCTCAGCTCTGCCAGCACCATGCCTGCCTGGATACTGCCATGCTTCCACTTTGGTGACAATGGACTGAAACTCTGAACCTGTAAGCCAGCCCCAATTAAATGTTGTCATTTCTAAGAGTTGTCTTGGTCATGGTGTCTCCTCACAAAAGTAAAACCCTAACCAAGACCCGAACCTTTTGTTCCTTTGCCCTTTGGGCCCCTGTATCTCATTCTGCTGCCTCTCCCCTCCTCAAAAGAGGAAAATATCTCTCTCTCTCTCTCTCTCTCTCTCTCTCTCTCTCTCTCTCTCTCTCTCTCTCTCTCTCTCTCCCAGCTCAATCAAAGTCAAGTTCTTTGAGCTCCCAGATGTCCTTGCCTCTAGCTATGTCTCCCTTTCTTCTCCAACCAACTTTCTCCTCCACCATCCCTAGTCAAGCCCTCTCTCAGAATTTCCCTCCATTTCTGTGTTTCTCCATCCATCCACCTCATTACTTCTCTCCCTCCTCCCAACTCATCTGCTAAACTGACAAAAGAGCTGATTAGAGGGGAAAAAAATAGAATAAAACATAAAGATCACACACCACCAAGGGAAAGGTCAATAGGTTTGGCATACTAAAATGTATTTAAATTGAGAAAAAATAACCCAGTGTACTTTAATAGCTGCAGAGAAAGTGGGGTGAGGCATTCTGAATTTTTTATTTAATCACTTTTACCCCTAAAAAATAATAATAACACAATGCACTGGCTAGTTTCATGTCAGTCTGGTGCAAACTAGAGTTATCAGATAGAAAGGAGTCTCAATTGAGAAAATGTGTCTCCTCTAAGATCCAGCCCCAAGGCATTTTCTTAATTATTGATCAATTGATCAGTGGTGTCTCACGCCTTTAATCCCAGCACTCCGGAGGCAGAGGCAGGCGGATTTCTGAGTTCGAGGCCACCCTGGTCTACAAAGTGAGTTCCAGGACAGCCAGGGCTATGAGGACCTGAGTTCCGGTGCTGGGCAGCTAGACTGACAAATCTCTGAGGCTTGCTAGCCATCGAGCCTAGCCCAAAGCTGTGGATTCCAAGCCAGTGAGCGACCCTGTTTCAGAAAGTAGGATGCAGAGTATCTGAAGCGTGACATCTAAGGTGAACTAACCTCTGATCTCCACTTACACATACATACACATTTAACAATTGAGGTGTTATCAATGGTGTGACAAACGCAGGAGGAAACCTAGAATACATATCGGAGAAAGCACTATAGACAACTACTGATTGGACAAAAACGAGAGGCATCCATTGTACATTCCTCCCAGTTCTTCAGAAGATCCAACATTTTCAAAATAATGTGGGGAAAGTGGGATTTAGGAAAGGCTAAATTCACACCTTGTACAGTATAGATCATTATGAAGAGAACATACACTTCAGTTATACTGATTAACTGAGTGAAAATGAATTAAAGTCCTATCTTAACTTAGTCAGAAATAGAGAGCCTGCCCTTGAAATGCCAAAACTCTGTAAATCGATGTCTAAAAACTGATTCTCTCCCCTTTGTTTTGCACAGGAACACATAACATCTTCTCCCCATGTCTCCTGAATCCAGGCATCAGCAAGGCCTTCCTACCCATTACCCTCTGCTGCAGGATGTATATCAATTCTGGTCAGCTGTGCCACTGCTGCTGCCACCGCTGCCACCACCACTGTGTCCCTCCCTCCCGCACACTTTCCCACTGCCCTCTGACCTCTAAAGTTAGTCCCCTGCACTTCTGGAAGCACTGATGAGAAAATAAGGTAATGCTGGTGCAGTAAGATGGCTCAGTGCATAAAGACACTTGCCACCAAGCTCAAGAGCCCGCCCGGAATCCTCATGGTGAAAAGAACTGACTGCCCCGAGCTGTCCTCTGACCTTGCACAAGCTATGGTTTCCTTAGCTCTGCATCTCTCACAGGCTTACAAAATGCTCAGGCTTTGATAACTGGCAGGCTTACATTCAGTCATCTGTATGTGGGTGCTCTCTGCCACCATGCACATAGAGGACAACCTGCTGGAGCTAGTTCTCTCCCTCTACTATGTGTATTGCAAATCCAATCTCAGGGCATCAGCCTCAGCAGCAAGCCTTTTATGCACTGAGCTACCCTGCTGCCGGCCCAATGCTGTGTTCTTGGTGGCAGACAATGGCTGGATGGAGATCCATGTCGGTGGCAGAGCATCTGTCTACCAGGAGTGAGGCCTTAGGTTCATTCCAGGCCAGGGGAGTGGAGCGGCAGGCAAGAGGCTTGCACTTTGGATCCAGTTACAAGTCTCCCTAAGAGTGTGCTAGCTAACAGCTATTGTTTATCTGGTGGGCAGCAAATTACTTTCAAAATGCAACAATGGCCAAGACTTTTAATGAAGATGCTTAAAAGCTGTAGAAATCTTGTTTAAAGATTTAAAAACAAAAGCCATCAACCATAATAGCACGGACTTAAGCCTACTGCTCTGCCTCCACATAAGTCAGGCCTCCGCCCTCTCAGCAGCCTCTTATGTATGGGACTAAAGCTGCTGCAGAAGGGAGAACCAGTAGTGGACAGGGGAGCGGTGACTATGTCATCTTTCCATCTGTGGCAATCACATTAATGAGAATATAGGCAGATGAACTGTCACAGTTCTTTCTTATTTTTTACAGTCCAGTCGTTACCCCCTTCCTGGTCCCATTCCTCTTCCCCCACCCCATCTCCAAGAGGATGTCCCTACCCCACCCCCACCCCTGCCAGACCTCCCTTCTCCCTGGGGCCTCAAATCTCTAGAGGGCTAGGGGTGTCTTCTCACTGAGGCCAAACCAGGCAGTCTTCCACTGTATGTGAGGTGGGGGTGGAAGGGTGGGGGTTGGGGCTCGTAACCAGCTAGTGTATGCTGCCCGGTTGGTGGCTTAGTGTCTTAGATATCTCAGGGTTAGTTGAGACGGCTGGTTTTCCTATGGGGTTGTCCTCAACTTCTTCCAGCCTTTCCCTAATTCAACTACAGGGGTCCCAGACTCCAGTCCAATGGCTGGGTGTAAGTATACTGCTTCTGTCTCAGTCAGCTGCTTGTTGGGCCTCTCCGAGGGCAGCCACGCTAGTTTCCTGTCTGTAAGCACACCATAGCATCAGTCATAAGTCCCAGGCCTTGGAGCCTTCCCTTGAGATGGATCTCAAGTTGGGCCTGTCGCCGGACCTCTTTTCCCTCAGTCTCTTCTCCATTTTTGTCCCTGCAGTTCTTTCAGACAGAGACAATTCTAGGTCAGAGTTTTTGACTGTGGGATAGCAACCCCATCCCTCCACTGGAGGTGGACTCTCTTCCTACTGTTGGACATTTCATCTAAGGTCCCTCCTTTTGAGTCCTGAGAGTGTCTCACCTCCCAGGTCTCTGATACATTTGGAGGGTCCCCCACCTCCTAAGGTTGACTGTTTCCATTCATTTTTCTGGCCCTCGGAGCTTCACTCCTGTCCCTTTCTCCTGGCCCTCCACCCCACCCCCACCCCCGCCAATACCTTAGCTAATACCTGACCATGTTCCCCTTTTCTCCTCCCCCTCCCCATAAGTCCCTCCCTCCCTCCCTCCCTCCTGTGATTGCTTTCTTCTCCCTCCCAAGTGGGATTAAAGCACCCTCACTTGGGCCCTTCAGCTTGCTAACCTTCTTGAGTTCTGTGGATTGTATCCTGGGTATTCTGTACTTTCTTGGCTAATATCCACTTATTAGTGAGTACATACCATGCATGTCCTTTTGGGTCTGAGTTATCTCAGGATGATATTTTCAAAGAAACAAAGACAGACTGTCATCATTTGAAATGCAGGAAAGGCTGAGGCTAATTCTAAGGGACAGGTTGACTTTTTGGGTCATTAGTTTTCATGGCACGAGCATGGTGTAGTTCACTACCCACTCCATGCTAGAATATCGAAGCATCACAAAGGCATGAAGGATACAGAATGTCTGAAAACAAACTGCTGTTCAGAATCTCTCCACGGGAAAACCATAAGCATCAAACATTTTTATGTGAAGAGTTTCGATCATTTCAAAAGAATGACCACACATTTGTTTATTTTTAAAAAGTATTTTATTGTTCACAAGTGAGGGAGAAATGAGAGAGGTTTACAGAAAAGATGTCCATATATAAAGAAAGAAATAGCAAAATATCTTTTGGTCATAATTTAGAAATAAAGTCATCTATAAAAAAGAGGTGGTTCTCCTCAGTTCATCTCTTCCACGGAAGAGAGTCAGTTCTCAGTTCCTGGACAGCCTCAGCAGGCCACGGATACGTCTGATGAGAGCCTGGATGAAACTATAGCGGGATCGAACTTTTGAGTACAACCCTTCAATGTCAAGAAGTTTCTTTTGCAGCGACTCTCCGAAAGCGTTGACAGCATCAGACTGAAGCTGGAGGTAGTACAGACGCCCTTGTTAGTGCACTGCTACTCGGGTATTGCCTTCTGTGCTCTGATTCACAACACTGCTACACTATCCTTTTTCCTTTAATCTTTTTAAAATGTATTCACTTTACATCCGACTGCCACCCCCCTACCCATCCCTGCTCCCCTCCCAGCCCTACCCCTACAAACCCCTCCTCCACTACCTTCCCCGCTTCTCTGAGGAGAATTGGAAGACCCCCTTGGGTACCACCCGCCCTGGGACATCCAGTAATGCAGTCTTTCTTACATAAAGTAAGGTGAGTTCAGAGTACCTGCCTAGCGAGTGCAAGGCCTTGGGTTTGAAACCCAGCACCACCACTACCCCACGCTCACCTTACCCACACAGACATGACAAAAGGTACTCTAATGTAAACTACTACTAGATTTTATAATGGGGCGCCAAATTCATTAAAAATGTACATTTCTACATCAGAACGATTATCATTTTAATTCTTGTACAAATGTATATAAATTAAAGCTATATCTTAAATAGCAACAATTATTGATGCTGCTATACATATAAAAAATAGATCCTAAACGTCATACCAAAAGTCGTTAAGGGATTGAGAGCATCTCTTCCAGAGGACCTGGGATCAATTCCCAGCACCTACACGGCAGCTCACAATCATCTGCCAAACTTTAGTTCTAGGGGACCGCATGCCCTTTCCTGACTTCTGTGGGCAACGTGCACACATGCGGTGCACAGGCATACATGCAAGCAAAGCACACACATAAAATGTCTTTTTTTTTTTTTTTAATTTGTTAAGAATAAGTGCCAGGCTAGAGATACTATGCTGTTAAGAACACTCGCTACTCTTACAGAAACCAGGGTTCAGTTTCTAGTATCCACATCAGGCAGCTCACAGCTACCTCTAACTCCAGTTCCAGGAGCTCTGAAGCCCACTTCTAGCCTATCAGGGTGTCAGGCATACACACCGTACACATGCATATACAAAGACACTTTCATCAGGCATACACACTGTACACAAGCATATACAAAGACACTTTCTCATATATATATATATATATAAAATAAAATTATTTTTTTTAAAGTGTCTTTAGGAAATGAAAGGAAACATTTACTTTCTACTTTACCATCACGCAGGCTTTCCTCTTACAGAGAAAAGAATATGATAGCAGAGCCTTACCTGGTCTATATCGTGCTGGTTCACTTGAGATAGTCCACTTCTGAAGTCCAGATTGGGTTCTGAGGAAAAGAGAGTCTGGAGATCAGAGACAGTGAAGCAGCTCTGCGAGTGCATCTCCTGCACAGCAGAGGCTCTGCACGTGAAGAAGGTGTGAGGAGGCCTGAGGCCGAGCTCTGAGCAGGGAAGGAAGCCTGAGAAGGACATCCAGCTAGGATGGGTCTCACACTCCCCTACGAGTCTAATGCATGCGTGTTCATCGACTCAGGCCCACCCTGGCACAGAGACAACGGCCCGGGTCTATTCGTCTAGAAAATTAGCTGTGATGTGACTCTACAGCCGAGACAAACCTACTACAGGAAATGAAGGACAACCCACCAACAGGCTCCAGAATCATTTCTCATGGGCGGAAATAAGATACAAAAGGCAGTTGTGTTTACTATTTAGCTCTCCAGTACTCAATTCACTGGGTAATCTGAGACACATAAAACTAAGGTCGCTTACAGTAGTTAGTGGTGTACATCCACAGTCCAGCTATCGGGAGACTGGTTCATTTAAGTCCAGGATTTTAGGACCTGTCTGGACAATAAAACAAGACCTTGCTTGCTCAAAGAAAAGAAAACAAAAACAACAGAAAGAAAGAAGTACCTGGCTTTTCAGGGCCCTAAAATATATACACATTTCTGGCTGTTTTGAGACCAGCTCACCTTGTAGTCTTCTGCTTTTAAATAAAGTCCTAGAGGCAAACAATGAATCTTGGGAATCCATTGGCGTGCAATGTAACAAATAATACTCCAGATGGCGCCAAAGAATAAACAGGCAGGTCTCGATGATATCTGGGAGTTCAGATTAAAGAAGAACGTCATCAAGTATTTTTTAATAAACCAGATTGTGAGAAGGAGAAAAGGAAGAGGTTGTGCTTAATTATCCTCCGTGAACTTGCTCTAAGAGCCTGGGATGAAGTGCCACTGAGCATGCTTCAGGAAAGTCACTGAGTGAGCTGTGGGAGGGGAGGCCCTCAGGCTGCTGTGCACCAGCCACTTGCCCAGACAGACAGCATCCGGACATTTTATAGTACTCCTTGCTACTCTAGAAGGTGAGAAGAATAACAACATGGCAACACGCCAGGTACTCACTGGGCAAAGACAGGCCATAGGACGGTCATTATATCCCTTCCCATATGGTTCTAGCTGCATACTGTAAGAATTAAGTAAGTACAACACATTTTAGGTCTGTACGCGGGCTGTGGCCGCAGAAGGATACAGGAACAGAGGGACAGCAGTTTGGCACGGTTGTTGATCAGCTTCACCAGACGACGTCTTGCTAAGACACACTTCTGTGCAGTAGAGATTTTATCAATACCAGCAGGCATCACAGACTGGCATAACTAAGGAAAAGAAAGAAGTATAAAGTATAACAACTTAAAATGATCTACTATGAGCAGGTCATTACAGTAAGAACTATGAAAAGACTCAAATGTATTTATACTGCCTCCTGCACAAGAGTTTTAGAGAGTCAAAGAAGCAGTCAATTTCCACAAGAATGTCTGTTTCCCTTTTCAGTGTTTGTCTCTGCAAGTCTAAGTCTAAGACACTTCCAATTTCCTAGTGGTCCACCAGCCCTTGGGGTTCTACTAGATAAAAACAAAAACCTTTTCCAAGAGTAGGTGGAAAAGCTGGCATGAATTTGCCAGGTATCTTCTGGAGAAAGTAGAATGGTGGATATGTGTCAGATTTAAGTGATCAAGACTGACGAGCCGTCCCATCTGCCTGGAAACTTCACTGAAGCGTGAAGATGCTGGAGACTCCTCCCACGTCCTACGCAAAAACATCTGCAACAGCGAGCCCTGTTTCTCTGCAGCTTTTGAAGACATTCCTGGGAGCTCCTTATCAGGCAGCCACGCCTATTTTCTTGAAAAGAGCTACTGGGCTGTTCTGTCTGTGCTCACAAGGTTACATGGCAAAGGTAAATCCCTGCAGATCCCTCAGCAGCGTGGAGTGAGTAGATCATTGTTATTCCACAGCCCGAGCCCAGCACCTGGGCCTTTGTGGTGCAGCAGTGACTTTTCAAGCCTCACAGTTCATTACAAGGTCCATACCTCTTTTATCTCATCCGGAGGAAGTTGTTCTACATTCTGCAGCTTGTTGACACTGCGACGGTGACTGTCATAGTAGCTAAAGAAATCAGTGGCACTCTGCTTCAGCAGGTAGATAATAATGCCCAAGCCAGGCAGGCGCCAATACGGAACGACTGGAACCTGGGTATCTAATAGGCAAGACAAAACGGTGTTGTATTTGAATACATTTTCTATGGATTTCATTTGTTTTACAAAGGGGAGAACATGAAGTCCTCCACTACCACACATTACAGTTGAGTTTCCTACATTTGGGGAAATGACAGGGGTCAGCACATGCAGAGTACAATGGATAAGCCTCACCCTGGGAAAACAAACTTTTATGAATCTTAAACTATCTATAAAAATTGACGATGATCTGTAATTTAGGTCATGTAGACTATGATTAATAACATTTAGACACCAGTATTGAAGCTGGAGAGATGTCTTAATGGCTAACAACTGCCTTCTGAAACTCCAGTTCCAGAAGATCTGATGCCCTCTCCTGGCCTCCAAAGGCACTGCACACAGAGGGTGCAGACACACAAGCAGGCATGAGATAAAAATCAACCTCAAGCCAAGGGGCTCCCAGAGACTGAGCCACCACCGAAAGAGCACGTCCGGGCTGGACCTAGGCCCCTACAGATGTAGCAGATGTGCAATTTGGTCTACATGTGGATCCTCTAACAATTGGAGCAAGGACTGTCTCTGACTCTGTTGCCTGCCTCTGGGTTCCTTTTCCCTAGCTCTACTGCTTTGTTTGGCCTCAGTGGGAGAGAATGCCCCTAGTCTTGCTGTGACTTGATGTGCCAGGGTGAGCTGGTACCCATGGAGGGACCTCCTCTGGAGAAGTAGAGGGGGATGAGGGTAGGATTGGAAGGAGAGGCAGGAAGGGGCTGTGATCAGGATGTAAAGTGAATAAACAAATAAATAATTTAAGAAAAAAAAATCAACCTAAAAAAAAATTAAATGCCTGTTAGTTCAAAGTAACAAGCAGCTAAGTGCTGCTATAGTTGTTGCCATGTGCATGCATACAGCTGGACTCTTTGAGAGTTAAGAAATATGGCTAGTGCGAGGTACCCTTTATTAGGTGAAGAGCTAAGCCTTATGAAAACCACCCACCCACCCATATAAACTCTTTACAGATTTATTTTGTATGTATGAGTGTTTTGCCTACATGTCTGTATTTGCACCAATGTGCATGCTGATGGTATAAGCCACTATGTTGGTGCTACAAACCGAAGCTTGGTCCTCTTCAAGAACAAAAAGTGTTCTGATCTGCTGAGCTACCTCTCCAGTCCCACAAACCTATACAGTGTTAGGAGTTCTAAATCCAAAGTGAAGCAATTCTCATTTCAGCCATTGGTTTCAGTTACATGTGTCTACTTCTAATCTGCATTGTTCTGGTTGCTGAACTGACAGCTCAAAGTCATTCTCCCAAAGAATATTTCAAAACTTAGTGAATTTTACCGTCTCACTATGACAACTTCCTCTGGGAGCAAAAGAAAGCAACTTGCCTTCTACATGGCTACCTTCCAGTGAGGCTGCAAAGTTAACAGTGAATTTAGGAGTAGCCTGGGCTACATAGGGAAACACTGTCAAAAAGAACAGAAATGACAAAGTCACTGGTGGGTGACTTTCAATCAAAAGGAGTCTCTGGATAGGATTCCTAAGCATTCTACACCCAAACCAGTTAAGCTGCCAGGGCCAGAAAGACAATTTTCCCTCCATGCTAGGAAGGGCACGCCAAGATTAGGATTCTCCCATGGAGTCTCCTTCCTTGCAGCAAACTGGAATGACTCCTTGGAAATCACCGTATTTCATTATGACTAAACCAGTGTCCAACAGCTTTGTCTTTTGTGTGTTCCAGGATGGCAACCTACACCAACTCACAACCCTGACCTTCCATACTAACTTTCAAAGACACCAGAGGGTAAGTCAGCCTACCCAGTACCTAAAAGTTTTCTGTCATGTGACAGAAATTCGGAGCTGTGATACATAACCCACTTTGGACACTGAGTACAGCATGGCCAGGTTCCACATACAAAGATAACTTGCTCTGTGGTCACACTGTTCACCCAGCTAGCTTTCTCTCCAATGCTAGGTACTTTCTTTGGGGTCTCTGTATTACATAAAACTATGCTCCCCACATAAGGCCTAAGGCTTTCCTTACTCCCCCATGCTTCCCTCGCACACACATCTGACAACAGTGCCTCCCACACGGGCTTTAAAAGTCACTGTAAGCTGGCGAGATGGCTCAGCGGCTAAGAGCTCTGACTGCTCTTCCAGAGGTCCTGAGTTCAATTCCCAGCAACCACATGGTGGCTCACAGCCATCTGTAATGGGATCCAATGCCCTCTTCTGGTGTGTCTGAAGACAGCTACAGTGTACTTATATACATAAAATACTAAATAAATAAATAAATAAAGTCATTGTAAAATTTTCACATTAGTAACTCATCCAGAACAAACCCCTAACAATGCTGTGCCTCAGATACGGAAGCAAACAAAGCCCAGGCTCACCTTGCCGTGCTCCATCTCTGTTAACTGTCTCTGAAAGGCTCGGGGTGAAGAGACACATAGCAGCACTCTGGAGGTTAGAGGAGTTCTGCTGTATGAATGACTGGCAATATTCCATCACATTGGCACAAATCTATAATGGAAGAAAAGGAGTAACTAAAATGTCAGGCTAAAAATTCCCCCAAAGTGACAGAAACCTGGACTGCAGGAGAACAAGGCCTAAGTCAATCTGTGAAATTACGCACAACTGCTATTTTTGTCAAACTTTCTGAAACCATAAAAACTTCAGGTACACAATTTTTACCCCTTCTTACCTGCTGCATGGCCAGCTCAATTTCATCTTTCTTGCTGACCCTATCTCCCTCCGCATTATTATCTTGAAATTTAAACTGCCGCAGTCTGTCAGCACCACCAAAGCGACTTAGTAGGCCTAAGCACTGGCGCTAAGGGAAAAATAAAAAAGGCACATTGTTCACTTGAGGCTGAAGGTGCTCAGCATTAGTGAGCTCGTTTTCTTAAGGGAGAGAGAGGGAAATTCAGTGGGAGTGGAATTGTCCTTGAAAGCACCCGACACCTTACTTCCTACTGAGACAACTAAGGTAAGCTTCCTGGGATTCACCTTTTCTGCAAAGAAGGGAAATACGAAATTTTCCCCACAAAGAATTCCTAACCTAAATGTGTGCAAAGAAAATTTATGTTGTATATAAAAATATTAGATAATTCTTTATGAAACAGTTATAAAACAAAATACAAGCTAATAAATAAATGAAAAGTTTAATAAGAAGAGGCAACTACAAGATATTCAGTAACAAATCCTGCTCTGACTCCCAGGACTCAAACTTAAAAGGCTGTAATTCCCATTTCCTGGACTCTCTGAAAGGGTTGGGAATTTATAGGCAGCCTTGGCAGATGACATGCAGATGTTAGGGCCCATGGGATGGCTCCTCAGCAGGTAGAGGCCAAGCCTGACAATGTGGATTTGGCCTCTGAGGCCTGTATGTAGGAGAGAACAAGACTCCCATAAGTTATTCTCTGACACAATGGAACATGTGTGCAAACATACAAATACAATAAATAAGATATTAATTTTTAAAATAGTTGATATAAATATTGCTACCCTGAAATCTAAGTACTTTCCCCAAGGTTTGCTGCTTTTACAGATAAAATAGACATGTTCCAATATTCCCAGAAGGCACCTAAAAGGCCCTTTTCTTTTCTCCCTTTTGATGAAACATAAGAGGAAAATTTTGGTGGGTTTTGGTAGTGAATTTAAGTCCTTCTGGAAAGTTATTTAATAATATAATGTCAAAAAATACCATGTGCAAGTATTTGAACCTAACTAAACCAGATACACAAGTCAACACTCTTCATCATCTATGAAGGACGTGAACTTCAAGCCCAGTGCCTTGCACATGCCAGGAAAGCACTCCTCTATTGAGCCCTGGCATTTTTTTTGAAAACGTGAAAAATAGTTTATAAAAAGTTAACGGGTTAAGAAAATTATTGTATTAAAACAATAGAATGTAAATCCTTATATCTAATTATTATATTTGGTGGGGGGGGGGACGGGGTTTCTCTGTGTAACCCTGGCTGTCCTGGAACTCACTCTGTAGACCAGGCTGGCCTCGAATTCAGAAATCCACCTGCCTCTGCCTCCCATGGCCAGCATATCTAATTATTTAAAGCTATTAACATGGGACAATGTTAGGTCAAAGAAGGCCAGCAGGCTCTTCAGAAGCTTTGATAAAATACCTAACTTATAAGTTAGTATGTTTAAAACATACTAAAAGAAGATTGTACACATGGAAACTGTAAAGATAAACTAATAATAGTATCTAAAATCCAATTTTCAAAAAGGCAAAGCACTTAATACGCAAAGGCAGGAAGTGAAGAGTTCAAGGCCAGACTGGCCACATACATGACACCCTACCTCAACAAGCCAAGAGCAAGCAAGGGGTGAGGGGCTGGGTAAAACAACTGTCTGCATGAGGACAGCAACACTGTGTAAAGAGCAACAGCCGCAGGTGGAGGCATGCCTATAGGTGCAGCATACAGGAAGCAGAAGAGTGAAGACGGCTGCAAGTTCAAGACCAGCCTAGTCTAACAGCCAGGCTCACACGGGGTACACAGAAATACTCTTCTCAAAAAACAAACGAACAACAAACCAAAGTAAAATGAGCAACTGTTTATGGCTTACTCACTAATAACATTTACATAGAATAATGAATGTGAAACACTAATATAAAAGCTCTGTGACACACTTGCGTTCTTCACCTGCAATGGAAGTCAGAGGTGATTCCGGGAAAATCAAGTAGCGGCAGCCCCGCAGGTTAGTGACTGACACTAACTTGATTAGTCGGAGACTCAGTAACCTGCTCTAGTCCAGGCGCAGCCCCCTTAACACTGCTATTTACAAAATACATCACTTACCTGAAACCTTGCAATGTGTCCATGGAGCTCCATTAAGGATCCTTCATTTACATCTACATCAAGTTCACTTAACATACCTATAAAATGCAGAACATGTGTAAATATCGTTGCGTGCTAAAAATGAAAACCATATAAACCAGAGAATGCTCCTGGTATTTTCTATTTTTTACCTGCACGGGCAGACTCCTGCCATGACAGTTTTGAAGAACAGGATCTTCTAAAGACTGCTAAGTATTTTTTATGTCAGCAACACCATCTCAAGGATATTCACACACAACCTAAAGTAGGTAGGTACTTTCAAAGGTATTTTTAAAGTTTAAGAGAGGGGCTAGAGAAATGGCTCGGTGGTTAAGAGCACTGGCTACTCTTCCAGAGGATCAGGGTCCATATCCCAGCAACCACATGGTGGCTCACAATCACCTGTAACTCTAGTCCTGGGAAATCTAACCCCTTCATCTGGCCTCCTTGGGTACCAGGCATGCAAGGGGTACAAGATATCCATGAAAGCAAAACAACTATATACATAAGATGAAACCTAAAAAGTCTAAGAAAAACCTTTTACTTTCAATAATAAAAGTTAAAACTTTCCAAAAATCAGAAATCAGAAGTATTTCATAATAAGTAACGATAGCTAAGGCTCTAGGATGAATGAACCCTTCTACCCCTAACAAAGAGGAGGAGGAGGAGGCGGAGGCAGAGGAGGAGGAAGAGGAGAGCTTATGCCATAGGTACTGAGGAGCAGAGGTGACAGAGACAAAGGCAGAAGGCTGCAAGGATAAGCACCACGACTAACTCACGACCGATCAGCCCCCTCCCACCCCCCAGAAGCAGCATGAGGAAAGAGGACACACTCCTAGGACCCTTGCAGCCCTAATCCATGAGAAGCATACTGAGGAGTGAAGGCCTGGGGAACAGGGGAATGTTGTAGCCATTCTATGGGGCCTGGACTAATTTGGAAATCTTGACATTCCACGGGCTGAAAAGACTCCCACCCCCAGCCCCAAGTCTCCTTGGAAGCAACAAGGGTCCAAGTTCTCTGACAGGAACTGCATCCAACCTTCACCAACTCTCCAACCAGATGGCTCAGACAGACATTTGCAAGGAGGCAAAGTGTTGGAGACAGTAGACCAGGGTTGCCTTGTAGAAACAGAGGTAATGTAGATTACTCTGCTACAGGACCAGAAGCCAACTTGCCTGGGACTCTGGCCACTCTGTGCTCAGTACCCTTCCTCACCTGTAAATGTGAAGTGTAAGAGCTGGCCCTCTTGATGCTGGGGCAGGGAGGACAGTGCCTGGCTCATGAACATACATTATCACTGGCACTGCATGTGCTGAGGGGACAAGTCAGTAGGCTGTGCTACCATTTAACATCAGTGGCAGCCGAGACAGCCTTAAACATGAGGGAACCCAGTGAATACACATTTTCTCTTAGAGAAGACCTGCAGTGCATATTTAAAATGCCAAAGATAAACCAAAAAAAAACTTATGAGTGCTGGGGAGGGAGACCTGAAGGCTGAACAGGAATATTATACAATGACTTGCAGGTGGAGCAGGAATTACAAAGGACTTGCTGCTTCACGTCTCATATCTGGGCGCTGACTTTAGAATTTACTTACACACAGTATGAAAGTTAAACTGAAGGAAAAAAGGTAGAAAAAGTTCATTATTTCCTAAACATTTCTCTTAATCATGGCATCCTTTTAAGAACTAGTATTTCTTTATATTCTTGGAGTATTTCTAGAGTCCAGTAATTCCTCTTTTTTTTTCTTCAGTAAGCCTTTAATCTATTAACCTCATGCAGCATTCTGCTGAGGCAGCGCGCTGAGAGGCAGCGTCCTCACCTATCAGCTCTCCATGCTGCCACCCCAGTACACAGTGCGGGGGTTTGAGACGGCGGAAATTATTACCAAATACAGCTAAGGAGATTCTCCTGTTTGCTAATTATCTCCTTGAACTTTAATTCTTTGGCTATATGGTTCATTATTAATAAAAACGTATTATTTAAATAAAGGCAGCTGAATGTCACCAGTACCAATTTCACATGCTAACTGTAAAGTAATACAACTCTCACTCTATTGAGCCTGTGTCCGTTCATAAAGAATTAATTGCACTCAACACAATCAACTCACCAGGAAGCGCTGCTTTACTTATGATTCCTGTCAGCAGAGCTAATTCCTGCAAAGAGCCAGTGCTAACATCCTGACAGCGCAGGATTGCTTGGATGGTATCAGAATGTGAAACAAGAAACTGCAGCACCTAAACAGGCCAAGAGATGGAGGAGACAAGAAGAAACTTGCATTATACACATGTAATTCATCTTTTTAGTAAATAGCTGTAAGGAATGAAGAACAAGAGAAGCGGCAGCTTTCTGAATTTGCAGCTCATTTCCTCTCAAAGCAGAAGTGTAACCCCATGTCAGGACAGAGCCAAATTACTTCCGCGTTTGCTTATGAACATAGCAGAGCTGAGTGTAGGACGCCATGACTGGGAAACTCTGGGTGAACGCACCAACGTTACTTCCTTTACTATGTATTTAGGAAGAATCAAGAGAACTGCATATGAATGGGTATAATGAACTCAAGAAGTCACCCCATTGAGTCTGACTCCGGTGGCATAGTTTAATCACATAAAAGCTTTTGTTACAGTTTCTCTCTGGTATGCTAAGAACAAAAGAGACAAATTCTTCCCTCCAAACTTCCTTCTGCCTTTGGTGTTCTGAGGAGCACCACCAGGGAGGACTCTTCAGCATTCTCATGCAGAAACATCTTGACTAGACTTGCAGCACCACAACAGCACACAGGCTAAGGCCAAACAAGCATCACGGACTGCTAGCAACTTCACTCACTATTTGTGTAAAGTATTTTCATTAGCACGTATTAAATATACATAGTGATAGATCTGATTGTGACACTGCACACATATGCTGATTTTATTTTTTAGTACAGGTTCCCACTTATAGTCTATAATCACTAGCTATGAAACTTCTTAATCTAGTAAAGAAGAAAACAAGGAAACTCAGCTCAAAAGTCATTCTGAGTGTAAAAGAGGGTGTCCTTCAGGTACTGCAGTGTAAAGAAGGCACTACTTTAGAAACTACAGCTTTGCAGTTCAACGCCACGTAGGAAAAACAGAAACCAAAACATCTCAGGACCTAGCTCCTGAGGATCACGATGGAATAAAATACTATAGACTCATGATAGAATGAAAACAAGTAATCTCTCATGATTAAAGAAAACATTTTTGATAGAATATTCACTATTAAATTAGCTCACACTGTTAAAAAAAAAATCACATATAAATATGGTACTGTCTTTCATACTTTTTATTTTTGGAAGCAGGATCTCATGGTCCAAGAAAGGTTTTGAACTAGCCACATAGCCATTGCAGATCTTGATCTCTTAGTCCTTCTCCCTCTACTTCCTAAGTACTTTGGATTTTAGGGGTTTTATTTTTATTTTTTGAGACAGATTTATACTATAGAGACTAACTAGGCTGACCTCTGTCTTATCCTGTAGTCTCAGGCTCTCTAATACTTGGAATTACACGTATTTGCCACTATACTAGGCTTATCTTTCGTATTTTCTAAAGGTCTTGGGTTGGTTTGAATGAGAATGGTCCCCTATAAGCTTGTATATTTGAATACTTGATCCCCAGTTGGTGGAACTGTTTGGAAAGGATTAAGAGTGTGGCCTTGTTGGAGGAGGTGTGTAACTGGGGTAGGCTTGAAGGTTTGAAAAGATTCACACCATTCTCAGTGTGCTCTCTGCCTCTTACAAGATGTGAGCTCTCAGTCATCCCTGCTGCCATGCCTCTGCTCTGCCATCATGAACTCTAACTCCCTGAAAATGTCAGCCCAATTAAACACTTTGTTTGTCATAGCAATAGAAAGGTAACTAAGACAAGCTTAATGTAACCTCGCTAAATCCCTGGCTAAAATGTCTTAAATGTCAGAGTAACTGCTAGTTTTTCTACAGGAACAAATTTCAACCTCTTGCTTTCCATTTCAGGACTCTATTAAGTAGCTACAATGTTCCATTCATGGGGGAGTAGAGAACTAGTCAGGGTGGGGGTCACAGTGCAGGCCAAGGGCTGTGCTCTATCCTCAGCTTTGCCACTAACAGCAGACGGTCATGCCTTCACTTGAGTGTCTCTGTCTGTAAACTCGGGTCTGCATTAGTGATATCTGTACAAAGCATCCCTCTTACCTGCCCTGCTGCCTGCAAGTGCTGGGACATACTGGATGTGAGGATGACCTGGCACAGCTGGAGAGCTGGAAGGAGAATCTGCCGGTATCGGTCCACAGGCGTTGGGATGAATACTGGTGGGTCTCTCATGCCAAACATGCTTGATTCATTTCAAACAACCAAGGGGAGAGCAACACTGTATTTAAATATGGTCTTAACACTTCATTACCACTTACATGCTAAACTGTAAACACTTGTATTTTAATTTTTAGGCAAAAGAAAATATTTTCTTTTTGAGAAGGAAGCGAGAGGCTCTGTACAGACCAGCAATTATACACCAGGATCTTAAAAATAAATATTTAGCTTGACTCTCCTTACACAGAGAGAAAATAGGAACTTTCATGTCGAAAACTTGTAACAAAACAATCCCTTCCCTTCTCAGGAGGCAACACAGTTCTGTGTTAAGCCTAAAAAAGCTCAGATATCACTTTGGCAATGGAGTTTAGACAGTAACTAAACCCACTCTAAGTATTGTTACTGTCATAAGAAGATATGCTGCCTGCCTAACAATGCCATCCTGGAGACTGAGAGGGAAAAATATAGTAAGGCCCTACAGGAAGGCTATGCTGGAAAACTGATTTCTTCTTGCACACCTGACAACCCAGTCTCAATCTGGACCTCACACTGGAAGGAAAGCAGTAACTCCCAAAAGGTGTTCTCTGCCCTACACACATATGCAGTGCCTGTAAGCTGCACACTCCAAATAAATAAAATTTAAAAAAACAAACTGAATGTTCCACATCCAAACTGAATTGACATATGCTGAAAAACTTTAAACTTGAAAATAATTTCATTTGAAGCTTTCAAATTAGTAAGCAGTGTGTAAAACCCTAAAACCAGAAGAACAAAATAACTCTAAAATTCTATTAGTAACAGAAAATGTAACAAATTAGTTCTTTTTTCTTCTCCTTAACTTTGTTACACAGCCCAAGCTAGCCTTGAAATCACATCCTCCTGACTCAGTCTTTCAAGTGCTGGGCTCACAAGTAGGCTGCACTACCACACTTGCCAACAACATTTAATTGTATATTTTAAAAGACCCCTAATTAAAACAAGCATCTATGGAACTCATAGGAAATAGGAAGGCTGGCAAAGTGACACTGACTAACAGAATCCTCACCCATTTCTCATACTGGGCTACTCTTCTGAAATGGAATTAGGCCCCACCCACTTTGACCCTCTGGGCAACTTCCACTGGTAAGTAAATGACAGAGGCAGGCAATGCAGCCCACCCACTGGGAAAATAATCTTTGGGATTTTCATTAACCTTAGCAATCCTTTGCTAGAAGCTTAAGCAAACTAGTCCATATGGACACTTACCCATGAGAGTCCATTTCTGGGCGCATATCATAGACTTGGCACTGGGCCAGCCTCACAATCACCCCTGATCTCAGGAGCTCTGCTGAACCTTGCTGTTCCTTAGCCACTCTCGTGAGAAATGCCTACAAAGATACAAAAGGGAAAGTATCAGTGCTGAAATCATGTCCAAGGGGCTTATGAGGAAACAAGACACTCTTAGTTCATTCCTTATTAATCACTAGTGAGGGGAAAATCCTGACCTAGCTACAAGGACACATTGTACCTCTTTTTTCATAACATTTTTATGAGAACTCTGGTTGAGGGGGGTGCAAAGTGCCTGAGTATTGCACATTATTATTACTGCAAATTATTCAATTCAAATATAGTTTCTGTCAACAGGTCAACGGTGGGTTTGCTGTGCCCATTTCTAGTGTGTGTAGCATCATGCTTGGTGTATATTAGGTATTTAGTAAATACGTATGAATAAATGGATGGCGAGTCTAAGACTTCCACTAGTGTGACATTATGTAAGAAATTTAACATGGAGAGACTGCAGCAGATCTGGACGGAAGGAAATGACAAAGACAAGAGTACTTAAGGCACTGTTCCCTTCCCACGAACCCTGGCATCATGCCACCTCAACATCCTCCTCAGTGAGCAAGCTGGCAGCAGGACACTGCCCTCTAACCTTCTCAGGATCATTGCAGCCCATCTTTATACTGAAAGCTGCACTGTTAGCACAAATCCCCAAATGTAAAACTTAACATAATGGCAGCTTATATAACAGAAATGCTCAGGGAACACCAGTGGCCGAGCTAGCAGTAAGCACAGCTGCAGGACCAGGAGAAGACCTACTGGCCTATAAAGTCCAGCATCCACACAACCTTACCATTTTGGATTCATACGTATAAAGGGCTTTTAAGAGAGGAGGCTGCGGAGTCAGCAAGCTCTGTAGAGTTCGGTCATCGTCCACCAAGCTATCCACAAGGACCTTCAAATAGCCACTGTTAGAAAGGTACAAGAGCCACTGATGCTGCTTGTCCACAGAGACAATCCGATCAAGGAGAGCCAGGGCCAGCATCTAGAGGAAGAAAGAGTCAGAGTCAAAGCCTTAATATGTGGATGGCTACCAAAACCACCAACAGCCAAGCCTTTACTTGGAGGGCTTTAAGAACTGTTTCTTATAAGAATGTTCATAATAGAATTTCACTTTTTTTTTTGAGTAGTTGGAAATTGAATATACCTAGAATCTCAATTTCTCGATATAAAGAAAATCTTCAGTGCCAAGTTTTTTTTGTTTGTTTGTTTGTTTTTTGTTTTTTTTTAAATTATTTATTTATTATAGTAAGTACACTGTAGCTGTCTTCAGACACTCCAGAAGAGGGCATCAGATTTCATTACAGATGGTTGTGAGCCACCATGTGGTTGCTGGGATTTGAACTCAGGACCTTTGGAAGAGCAGTCGGCACTCTTAACCGCTGAGCCATCTCATCAGCCCCAGTGTCAAGTTTTAATTCTGAAGCCAAACCTACATTAAAAATGATAGCATTTACATTTTAGACACTATTTGTTAGAGAAAAGAAAATTAATTTTTTGAAAATGTACATGTAGATGCCTGTATGAGATTATATGCACCATGAAGGCCAGAAAAGGCACTGCTTTCCTTGGAAATGGAGTTACAGACACACCAGAAGAGGGCATCAGATCTCATTACAGATGCAAGCTGTCCAGTGTCTGTGCTGGGAGCTGAACCTAGGTCCATTTCAAGGACAGTAAGCACCCTAAACTGCTGAGCCAACGCTACAGCTCCCATGTTTTCCTTAAGCTAAATTACTTCTAACTCTAAAGTTCTATGTACTATTTAGAGGAACCTTAGAAAAGTATTAAAAAATATATGCAATCTAATAAACATAGTTAAAGCCATTTTGATCTATTTTCCCCCAGGGTTTTGTTCTACATATAAAAGTACTTTAAAAACTTAAACATAATGAAGAGAATGCTTTCTAGTTTGCATCTTATTTCTTAAGTTTCCCCGTGGCCGTGACATAATGGTGTGAGTGCGACAGGACCTTCCATGGGGGTCCTCCTCCTCCTCCTCACTGTGGTAGCCACAATGCTTTATGGAAGACAAAGTGCAAATCCCCTCCACAAAACACCAGACAGAGGAGAATACATTCAGGAAATGGAGACCTGCCCACTGGTGGGAAGACCAGAGGTCTACTAGGCAGGACTTCTATTGTTTCTACTCATGTTGTCCTTCCTATAAACCTCAGACTTAGCAAAGGTGATTTTTTTTTAAAGTTTCATTCATTTATTTATCTTATGTATATGTGTAGAGTACACTGTAGCTGTGATATTGTGAGCCATCATGTGGTTGCTGGAAATTGAATTCAGGACCTCTGCTCGCTCCAGCCCCACTCACTCCGGCCCAAAGATTTATTTATTACTATATCTAAGTACACTGTAGCTGTCTTCAGACACACCAGAAGAGGGCATCAGATCTCATTACAGATGGTTGTGAGCCACCATGTGGTTGCTAGGATTTGAACTGAGGGCCTTCGGAAGAGCAGTCAGTGCTCCTAATTGCTGAGCCATCTCTCCAGCCAGCCAGCAAAGGTGATTTTTAAGGAGAAATTCTGAGTTAAGATGCCACATAAACAAAATATAAAGTAACAAAGCAGAACCTACAAATCATAGTAGATGAGCAAACTCACTATAATATCAAAAACAATTCTCTATGTGCAACACACATTTTAAAGCTGATTCAGTATATACTTTCATAAATATACACTTTTCAGTAGCAATTCTACACAGCTGATATCTTACCCTTCCAATCTCATGGCCATCACAAGCGTCTCGACAGACCACTTCCATGAGGGCAGCGCCATAACTCTCAATGATAGCCATGTTCTCTCGTTGTAATTTACTAAACACATCTTCAGGGGCAGTCAGCCGTTCCCACATAGTTTTCTTAGCTACAAGGATTAAAACAGAAAAGTCCAGTAAAAAGCAATTTAGCAACTAATTATATGTCATATCCAATAATAGCAGAAATCCATTTTTGTATGTACACAAAAGACCAGATCAATGAGTCCAGACAATGAACTTTAAAAGCATGTGTCACACATGCACACTAATAACACAATGTATGGCTCTTCAGAAGTTAAAATTAATCATGGACTCCAAGACAACTGATTATAATTTATCCTGCTAATCAATTTGTTCTTATAATTTATTGCCATCTTTGAAACTTTGGCTAAGAAGGAAAAGATACAATACAGACAGGAATCTCTCTCAAAGAAAGAAAGAAACAAACAAAAATCAGAAAATTTTAATCTTTAGAGATTTTTAATTGAAATATTTATTAAAATTGTTATCACCAGAGTAATTTAAATATATAATTAATAGTATGTGTACATACATTTCACCAAGAGTCATGCAAACCTTACAAAATTTTCATAATTAAATAAAGCAAGTTTTTTATTAAAAACAATTTCATGGTTTTCCTAACACTGTAGTTTTTTTTTTTTTTTTTTGTCATTTTGGTTTCTTGTTTTGTTTGTTTGTTTGGGTTTGCTTTTTCATGACAGAGTTTCTGTGTATGACAGCCTGAATGTCCTAGAATTCACTTTGTAGACAAATCTAGTCTCCAACTCAAAGGGCTCTGCCTGCCTCAGTCTCCTCCAGAGTGCTGGGATTAAAGGCCTGTGCCACCATGCCCAGCACTAAACTATCACTGTGAGTCAGGCACACAACACACACAGCACAAGGTCCCAAGTTTGCAACTAGCCTGGAATATAGAGATCCAATCTGCATAGAAATAAACTGTCATCTTGATGACTATTCTAAGTGTGTTACAGACCTCCACCTAGTGGTTAAATAATGTTTTCCACTTTGACTAAAAGAATATGAAAAATATTTTTAAGGGAAAAATATGGGCGTTGTTGGGAGTAAATAGCCCCAATTACTATTATCTTTTTAAAAAATAGTTTGATTGTTCCAAAAGCTTCCTTAAACTATTTTTCTTGACATTAAAAATATCTTCACACAGGGGCTGTACAGATGGCTCAGTAGTTAGGAGCACCAACTGCTCTTCAGAGGTCCTGGGTTGGTTCCTAGCATCCACATGGCAGCTCACGACCATATGTAACCCCATTTCCAAGGGATCTGATGCTTTCTTCTGACCTGAGACACACTGAGCACAGACACGCATAAACCCCAAACACGTAAAGAAAGCATGTATACACATACATCAAGTACCCCTATAGATAAACTGTTGGCTGTTGTTATCTTCTAAAGTACTAGGCATAAATGATAGCTACTCAAGATGGGATGAGCAAAACCACACTTAAAATACAGACATTCATAAAGAAGAGAGCACAGTGAAAGCCTATCATTAGATGAGGCCAATGACAAGTTCTCAAAATAGTTTAGTTGAAACACTAATTACTAAAAATAAAGGCAAAGTAGTTTTGGTTTTTTTTGTTTTGTTTTTTTGTGTTTTTTTGGTTTTTTGAGACAGGGTTTCTCTGTGTAGTCCTGGCCGTCCTGGAACTCACTCTGTAGACCAGGCTGGCCTCGAACTCAGAAATCCGCCTGCCTCTGCCTCCCGAGTGCTGAGATTAAAGGCGTGTGCCACTACCGCCCGGTGCAAAATAGTTTTAATTGAAACAAAATTAACAATAAAAACCATATTCATTATAAAGGTAATTTAAACATATAGTTTGGCTAAGAAGGATCAGATATAATATAGACAAAAATTTCTCAAAAAAAGAAAATTAGCAAGTTCTAAATTTTCCATAAATATACCAAATAAAGCAGAAATTTTGTTTGGAAGTAATTTCATGTTTAGTCCTAAAGAGTAGGATTTCAAACATGGGCCACTCTGCTCAGCTCAGTATTTTAAATGTCTCCCCTTTCAATTTATATTTGTTTATGTATAAGTGTGAACAGGTGTCCATAAGAGACTTGGATCCCCCAGAGATGGAGTTATGGGTTTAGAGCCACCACATGAGTGCTGGAATCTGAACTCCCATCCTCTACAAGAGCTGCAATGCAAGTGCTCTTAACTGCTGAGCCATTGTCTCTAGCCGTGCCTTCCTTTAAATGAAAAAGTTCTACCTTAAATTTATCCAACACAATCTTCACATAGTATAAAATATATACATACTACAGGTGAGCATTTATACTGGTAAGACCATTTTAGATGGCCATTCTAAAAAAAAAATCTATTAAAATAAAACTATATATTGTTTCCCATGTGAATTCTATCACAAATCTTCTTGAAAAGTAGACATATGAGGATTTTGAAGCAATATTTGTGATAGTAAAATATTAGAATTTTTAAGCCTATGAATAAAGAAATTGTTTAAATGTTATAGCCTTACTATAGAACAACTGCCATTTTATAAGACCCCAGCAGACATGTACTGTGGTACAAAGAGAAAAGAGACATTGTCCAACCCTACAAACAGTACACTGCAGTTCAAGTCTATAAAACTAGAATATCATCCGAGTGTTATTTCCTTGCAATGTCTATATACTAATCTTGTAACTCTTAAAAACTACACATGTCCTCCACTTTACAGCAATCTAATGGCTATGTCAAGACTTACTGATTGTAGTTGTGCTGAGTCAAAAAATGGAGAAGTGACTTAGATTTCTGAAGTTACCATCTTTACAAAGAGAAAAGAGTAAAAATCAGTCTAACTTTACCAGCTTCTAGTGTGTCCGGCTCATCTGGTCTCTGGGCAATCTGTAAATAATAAAGCAGAGAGCCGTACAGGTGAGTCCTTACACGCTGGAAGCCACCACCTAGGAGACAAAGACATGTGTGCAGTCAAGGGAAAACATTTCACTCAAAGTCAGAACAAAGTCATAATGCTTAGAAAAATGTAGATGGAAAAACCTGTCTTCAAAATAAAGTCCAACAGTTTCTTCAGTATGATGTGAAGCGAAGAATCTCCGATAGACGCAAAGCCTACTGGCCGGCTCTCTGCTGCAGGAGATGAGGTCAAAGAACTATCAAGCATGAAAGCATACTGGGCCTCTCCAGGTCCTGAGACCAACGGCTGCCTCTGTTCCGTGCGCACAGCCTGGCTTAGGTGAGCAGTCAGGGTGAACACAGCGCCGGCAACCACTGGCATTAACTCTTGTGCGGCTTCATCATCCAGCACCTTAAAGTACAAGGGGAACCAGTGAGACCAGCTCCCGCCAGAACTCAGGAAGTCTCACGTAACATAAAGCCTTACAACTACCTTAAGAATGTAGGACCTGGGGGGAAGTGGTGGCGCATGTCTCTGATCCCATCACTTGGAAGGCAGAGGCAAGAGGATGTCTTTGAGATAGAGGCCAGCCTGATCTACAGAGTAAGATCCAGGAGAGTCAGGGATACACACAAAGAAACCTTGTGTTGAACCTCACCCCACCACCCAAAAACTCTAAGAACTAAGCTGGGTGGCAATGGTGTACATGTTTATTCCAGCACTTGAGAGGCAAAGGCAGGTGGATAACTGTGAGCTTAAGATGCATCTGGTCTACAGACTGAATTCTGGGACAGCCAAAGCTACACCATGAAACCCTGTCTCAGAAAACAAACAAAACAAATGTAAGAACTACTCAAAGGGAAAAACGCCAAACAAGTGTTAATTAATCCTGATCAGAATTCTATGCAGAAAGTTTTTGCTTTGAAATTACACATCCATGGTATTCCGTGAAAGCTTAATTTTTTTGTACCACTAGGGTCATATTCAGTAGTTCTAGGTAAGATCTGCTTACATGTAAGTGGTTTGGATAAACTTGGTTCACGGGAAATGGCACTATCAGGAAGTGTGGCCTTGTTGGAGGACTACTGTATAGGGGGGCTTTGAAGATGTCTAGTGCTCAGGCTCTGCCCAGTGTAGAAGAGACCCTCCTCCTTGCTGCCCATGATGGTCTCCTTCTGGATGCCTTTGGGTCAAGATGCAGACCTCTCAGCTCCTCCAGCACCATGTCTGCCATGTTTCCCTCCATGATGATAATGGGCAGAACCTCTGAACCTGTAAGCCACCCCAATTAAATGTCTTCTTTATGGGGGTTGCCTTGGTAATGGTGTCTCTTCACAGTACTGGAAGCTCTAAGACAGTCTATATTTACAACGCACGCTTCCTGGATAATTCTGAAACATTCTAGCTCATAGCTCCTTTTTTTTTTTTTTTTTTTTTTTTTTGGTTTTTCGAGACAGGGTTTCTCTGTGTGGCCTTGGCTGTCCTGGAACTCACTTTGTAGACCAGGCTGGCCTCGAACTCAGAAATCCGCCTGCCTCTGCCTCCCAAGTGCAGGGATTAAATAGCTCCTTCTTTTTGCATCAGTATTATAAACTCTACTTTCCTTCTAATCTAAAATGGAAAAAAACAATTAGAGCAGCATATTTGCTTAAAGGCAAATGTATATAATTATAATGCAACATATTCATACATAAAAGTCTCTAGCAGTAAAGTAACTTGGGAACTAAATCACCTTATCGTGCACATCTTGTAAAAGGTCACGGATAATGAGCTGTCGGTCTTCTGCCTGGATGAGCTCCTGAGGACAAGCTGTCAGGATAATTTCTACCAGCTGCCTCCAGGACTCTAGAGCATGCCGCTTTGCATGAAGACACTGTAGCAGCTTGTTTCTTCCTACAACATACTGAAGAATAGTGCTGATTTCCTAAAGCCATAAATATTGAAACTGGTTAACATTCAGGAAGATAATACATGTTTTAAACAATTTCCTATTTTTAATACTTCCTAGTTATTCAGAAAACACTCAAATTATATTTATTAATTGTATTGTATAACTTTAAAAATAAATTGAAAACCACAAAAAAGTATAAAACCGCAAAACATTCCATGAAAGTTTTATTTTGTGTGTGTGTGTGTGTGTGTGTGTATGTATATGTGTGTGTTTGTGTGTGTAGCCCTGTCATTCACATGTGTGTGTGCCTTCACATGTATATATGCCACAGGAAATGTATGGGGATCAGCAAACAACTTCCATGAGTCATTTCTTTTCTTCCATCCTGTGGGTACTGAAGACCAAACAAGTCGTCAGGCTTGGCAGCAAATGCCTTTATTTACTTCACAGCCCTCTGTGTAAGTCATTGACTAATTACATATGCATTTACCACTCTTTAAGCAAGCAAATTAAGTAGTACAAACAAAGAGCTGAAGGTGTCAACCTAACACAGCTTACCTCCATCAGCAGAGGCCTCTGACCTATTGCTGCCATACCCTGAAGAGCATTGACTTCAGCTACGAGAACTCTATGAAGAAGCTAAATAATTAGTGAAAAAGAGAAAAACAGTATCATCAGATGCTGGTGGAATAATACATAGTAATTACCATAGCCCGCCCTAGCTGGAAAAGGTCCAGGTATCTCTGCATACAATGTCCCAATGGCATGGTCCAATTGCACACAAAAACACTGGCCATCCAGCTCCTTCCAGAAAATAGTAGCTCAGGGCTGAGGGACAGTAATTTAATGTTGGGAGCCTCAATAGCCTTCTCATTTTGCTGAGGCTGTAATCATTCACTTGGTAGAGAACAATAGTGAAAATTATTCTGTAGTCCTAGCTGGGTGGAAAAATTGATGTGGAAAGCTTTTAAAGAAAATAAGAGTGTTTATTGACTTTTTATTTTCTCATTGCTAGACAAAACAGCCCAATAAACTAATAACAGAAATGAGTAACATGTTAATCTCTATACATACTAGGGTTATATTTTTCTGACAGCTTGGTGTGTGAAGCAGTCACTGCAGGCTCGTGAGCGCAGCCCTCACCTTGACATTGCAGACCGTCTGCCCCTGTAAATTCTTGTGCTCACAGTTGGCAATGACTTGCTCAATCTGAGCACGGTCAAAAAAATCCAGCTGCAAGGGCTCAGGGATCTCCTGACTGAAGTCAATCGAGTCAAGGATGCTTAGAATTTTTCGACGCACTAGAAATAAGAAGTAAATAAACTGTACTTGAGGCACAGAAGAGGAGAACCAACCATACTTAGCTCATTAGCATGCTATGCTCTGAGACCAGAGACCCTGCTGAAATCTAAATCTGACTTGTTTCTGATTTGGCCACTCACTAAGATAATTTTTTTCCTCTGCTCTATAAACCCTTATAGACAACAAGTAATCCTTTACATAGCTCTTCTATATAGTTCCAGAACCTAGAGACACCAGTAAATTATCCTGCAATCTTAAGCAGTGTAATGTCTATAATGTAATCAAATTCCAAGGGCCTCTCACCTTTTGTGGCAGTGTCAAAATGAAGGAACCCAGAGACAGATCTGTTTTCATCTTCCATTCCTCCTTCACCATCTGTTGAACACCAATAGCAATAGATCAGAAAAGGAAAAGTACACTTTAAAAATTACATTTACTCGGAGATGACACACATAATATTTTATTTCTGGGTCAAAGAGCCTTTTGTAAATGGATAAAGATGCAAAATTACGAGGACTTTGAAATGTCCATCTACCTTTTTCCATCACAACTGACCCACTCATAACTCTGAAGAGGATAATTAGAATTTCACAACTAGCAAGCCCCCATCATACAAAGAAAATGATTCAAAAGAAGCTTGTGTTTAATTTGCATATGCAATACTCGGTGAAACCGCTTTGGTTATGATGGTTCAGTGTGGCAACCTTCACTGTTTTGTATGGCAAATTCATTAAAGGGAAATGAAATGACATCAAAGGACAACTTTTCATGTTCTAAGGATAAAGACACTCGAGCTGGGAAGCAGCAGCCTTGTCTCCAGCCCCACCTAAGCTACGCCGTGCCCTCCGCAGTGCTCACCTGAGTACGGCTTCACCGGCATGTCATCCAGTAAGAGGTGCAGGAGCCTCTGTGTATGTGAGCGCTGGCGATTCAGAGATGTCACTCTTAGCTCTATTGAGGCTGTCTTCATAAGCCATGACATCTGACTCAGCATGGAGATTTCATGCTCTAGAATTTAAACAAATAAATGTCATCTCCCATTGTTCAAATACAAGATCAGAAAACTCCATAAATCATCAGATACTTCCTCATGAAACAAAGTCACTAATTTCTGAATCATAGTAACATTATAACCAGAACATAAAATTATGAAAGAAAAAGAGTATACAAAAGAAAAAGATGTTATTCTATGTCTATGAAAAATTAAGAGAACAATAAAATTTTTATTTGTGCCAGATGTGGCACATGCCTTTAAGCCCAAGTACTCAGAAGACAGAGGATCTCTGTGAATTCCAGGCTAGCCTGATCTACACAACAAGTTCCAGGCCAGCTAGGAATACATAGTGAGACACTAGCTCAAAAAAAAAAAGTTTATTACTGGAGTAATTTCAAAGACCTTACAAGTCTGCCACAATTTAACATGAATGTCACTTTGTATTTTGTTTTGAAAAGTAATTCAAATATATAACAATTCATTTAAAAAAACTATTTTTACTCAAAAAAATACATACTTAAGCCCATATTATATAATTTTAGGCTATGTGATAAGACAGTTGGTAGAGCTCTTGCCTTGACATATAATTAGGGCTATAAACCACATTATTAAAACAAGTTAAGGGGATTGGAGAGATGGCTCCATGGTTAATGGAATGTCCCACTCTTGCAGCAGATCCTGGTTTAACTTCCTATAATGAAGTCCATGGGATCTGCCACTCTCTTCCCAGGCTTCTGAAGACAGGGGTCCATGTAAACACGGGTACACACATACATACATACATACATACACACACACACACACACACACACACACACACACAAATTTAAAACTAAGTCTTTCAAAAAAGGGTTTTCAAATTCAGTATTACTTTGTTTTAAGATAGTCTTGCAATAACCAAGACAAGTCTCAAACCCAGCCCCTACCTGAGCCTCCCAAGCTGATTGAATTGCAGGCAGGCATGACCATTTCTGGCTCAGTATTTTTTTTATGTTTAGTGGGTCCTATGCTTTGAAGTCCTAAATGATGACAACATAAGCATAGCTGACTAAATAATAACACTAACAATCTCAATCTGCACTGGTTGACAATTTGCCATACGATGGAGTAACTGAGAAGTTACTTCTTAGTTGAGAAAATGCCTGTATCGCTGTAGGCAAGCCTGTGACACGTTCTCTTAATTAGAACTGATATGAGGGCTGGAGAGATGGCTCAGCGCTTAAGAGCACTGACTGTTCTTCCAGAGGTCCTGAGTTCAATTCCCAGAAACCACATGGTGGCTCACAACCATCTGTAATGGAATCCGATGCCCTCTTCTGGTGTGCCTGAAGATAGCTACTGTGTATATATAATAAGTAAATAAATCTTAAAAAAAAAAAAAAAAAAGAGCTGTTATGAAAGGGCCCAGCCTATTGTGGGTGACCAGATCCCTGGTCCTGGATCACGTAAGGAAGCAGGCTGAGCAAGCCATGGGAGCAGCCACTAAGCAGCACTCCCTGAGGCTTCTGCTTCACCTCCTGCTTCTAAATTCCTACCTTGAGTTTCTGCACTTACTTCTCTCAATAATGGAGTATAACCTGAGACCAACTAATAAGATAAAATAAACACTTTCCTCCCCAACATGCTTTATATATGTGAGTATACTGTAGCTGTCTTGAGACACTGGAAGAGGACATTGGATCCCATTACAGATGGTTGTGATCCACCATGTTGTTGCCGGAAATTGAACTCAGGACTTCTGGAAGAGCAGTCAGTGCTCTTAACCACTGAGCCATCTCTCCAGCCCCCATCCCCGCCACCCATGCTTTTAGTAATGGTACTTATCACAGAACTAGAAACCCTAACTAAGACACAGGCCAAGCTAAGTCCATTTTTATAACACGTAAGTCAGACTGTGACTATTCTTTTGGATTATCCATGTATAAAAACTTAAAGTTTCTATAATGTTCTTAAACAAAATCCCATAACTAAAAATGACACAATTATGAAAATAAAGAAAACTGTTTTGTCAATCAGATAATTCTAAAGATATAACAGTTCTAAAACCTAATTAGAAAGCTGACAATTACTAGAAACAGAAATGTATTAACAGTCTGTATGAACCTTGATCTCAAAATATGATGCCATAAGTAAGTTTCAGAACCGCACTGTGGTACCCACACTGCGGTGCTGGCTTAAGGTGGTAGAGCTTACGGTGGTGGAGAATAGTCTGAGCTCACAAGTTCAAGACACCCTCGGTTTGGCTATAAGCTAAGTCTTTGAAGTGGTTCAGCAGATTTGGGTACATGCAGTGCGTCTAACTAGCTAAGATTGATCCCTGGGATGCATGGGAAAAGGAGAAACAACTCCTGAAAGTTGTCTTTCAACTTATATAGGAATGCTGTTGCACAGAATGTAATAAAAAATAAAAAAAAAGTTCTACTATCTATATAAGAAATTAACACAAGCAAGAGTAAGAAAAGGTTTGTATACAGTGAACAGGAAGGAGGGGGGAGGAGGCAGGCCAGACATGGTGCATGAATTTAATTCCGACACTCATGAGGCAGGTAGATCTCTGAGTCTGAAGCAAGCATGAGTTACACAGTGAGTCCCAGGACAGCCAGGGCTGCAAAGAGAGACCCTGGCTCAAAAAAACAAAACAAAAGAAAACAAACAAACAATTCACAATTCTTCTGGCCTTAGTATACACCAAGTACACATACAGGAAAAACAAATATTTTTAAAAAAACATTTTTTTTTTAATTTAAAGGAAAAAACCAGAACCTTGATAAAATTTAAATTAGGCCAGAACAGTTCTTAGTTATGTCCATAAACTAGATTTATAATTTCCTCTAAAATTACTTTTCAAAGTTTTATTTCAGGGCAGTTTAGTTTCAAATATGTACGACACAAATGTAAATGAGAAATTTCTCCAAGTAATTTTCATTCACAAGTAAGCAGGATGTGTCAGCAGGTAAGAGCTCTTGCATCACAAGCGTGCCGAGCCACGGCCAATCCTCAGACCTCATGCAGAAGTAGAACAGACAACAGACTTTACAAAGCTGTCTTCACCAATCACTGCGCACACATACAACACACACACATGCACATACACACGTTACGTAATCTAATTTCAGTGGTTATCATTTTAATAAAACTAAGTTTTGTTAGAAAAGAATAACCTCCCTCAAGCAGACTACAGTCATGTAGCTTTACACTAGAAAGTACAAACAGGAAGCTCAAGCAGAAATCACAAAAGCATCCAAAGTAACAGCCGTAAGGTTCCAAGTGGTGCACACGGGAAGGCCACAGTACCTAGCCGGGAACACCAGTGCGCACACTGCTCACACAGTTTGAACAATTATAATCTGCAAACACAAAACCCAACATGTGCCAGACCCCAAGATAAAGTACCCACATAATACTACTAGTGTGGCATGTCACATGACAGTTTGTAGATAGAATTAACTTCAATTCAGGCCATTCCTATAAGGTTTACATACACAAATGAACTTCATGTTTAGAAATGGGTACAGTCTCAAGATACCTAATATGTAAGAAATACTCCCAAGTCAAAAGGGATTGAGGGGAACATGGTGGTATATGCCTGTAATTCCAGCCAAGGCAGAGTACCTCAAATTCCAAGCCCAGATCCAGAGAAGACCCTATCAATCAACCAATTAATGAAATATTCAAATTCTGAAACAGAGTTCTCAACCTGTAGTAATAAAGCAATACAATGTCCCACCTTTGTTGGAGAAAGGTAGATGTTGCAACTGGGAAAATAAGAAATCCTGGCTGGTTCTCAAGTACCTCATAGTAGGACCAGATGTATCTGAGCATGCACATAACTGATATATCACCTAATGAAATAAAAGAGAATCAGTTATTTCTGTACTGATTAAGATAACAAAGTATGAATGTAAAACTTAAGATGCATCAACAACCTAAACAAATGAATAATCACATGTGTAAAATAAATATAAGCTTAGAATTTTTAAAGACTTTTTATTTATGTATTTATGTATATATGTATGTATGCATGCATGCATGTATATGAGCACTCCATCTGTATTATGTACACCTGCATGTCAGACAAGAACATCAGATCCTATTATAGATGGTTATGAGCCACCATCTGGGCTGGGACTTGAACTCAGGACCTCTGGAGGAACAGCCAGTGAGTGCTCTTAATGGCGGAGCCATCTCTCCAGCCCCATAAACTTAAAATTTTTAAATCCAGGTCCTTGGTGTACCAACTCAAAAAAAAAAAAAAAAACAAAGAACACAGCTAAGAGTACTGACATTGCCAGACATGGCCTATAATTCCAGAACTAGGGCAGCTGAAGAAGGATAATAATGAATTCAAGGGCAGCCTAGGTTACATAGCAAGACTCTGCATTCAAAATAAAAATGATTTGTAGGACTAAATCTTGAACTTACCCTAAACATATTTATTAATAATACATAAGGTTAATTAAGCTTTAGTATTTTAATTAGTAGTAGCATTACCTGGTAGTCACTTCTGAAAATTATCTCAACTTAAAAAAAAATAGTAAAACTTAGTAGAACTACAACAATCACTAGTAAAATACTATAAAAATGTCCAAACTTCACTGTTAGAAATGTAAGTACTAAATACAACTTTAGGGGGAGGAGGGAACATTTATATCAATCCAAGAACAATTGAGTAGATCTGACAAACAAATATCTCCATTATGTACATAATTTTCATAAATACACAGATAAAATGGCACAAAAATGAAAATTATTCACAATAAACCAAGAAGACATCTATTTTTAATAATAAAAATAATTAAACCAGTTGTAAGTTCAAGGCCAGCCACAGCTACACAGAGAAACCCTATCTCAAAAAAACAAAAAACAAAATAACAACAACAAAAAAGACCAAATAAATAAATGGATGGATGGATTGATGAATGAATGAATGAATGAATGAATGAGGATAAAAAATGAGGTAGCAAGGCAGATGTGGTGGTTTGAATATGCTTGCCAAAGGAATGGGACTATTAGAAGGTGTGGCTTTGAAGGAAAAATGTGGCCTTGTTGGAGAAGTGTGTCAATGTGGGATGGGCTTTGAGACCCTCCTCCTAGTCATGTGGGAAATAGTCTTTGCCTTTTTGCCTTTGAAACAAGATGTAGAATTCTTGGCTCCTCCAGCACCATGCCAGCCTAGACACTGCCATGCTTCCCACCATGATAACAGACTGAACCTCTGAACCTGTAAACCAGCACCAATTAAATGTTGCCTTTTGTAATCATGGTGTCTCTTCACAGCAATGAAACCCCAAGACAGCAGATAGCATACATCTTGTGAGTCGCACAATTTCTTTATAACTACAAAACGTAGGTTTCAGTATTTGCAAAGCAGCAGTGATATTTTCATTCTCAAGTCATCCATTTATAAGAACTTAGTACTCACTTGTATGTATTGGGCTCATTTAAGCAACATTCTCTCAGTACATTAATACTTATCATAATTATCATGATTGTTTGCGATAAAATTCTAGCCATGCAACTATTCATCCCTTTTGAACTAATATAACCAATATTCTTTACAAATCCCATATATGTAAAATTGCTTATAACCCTTAAACCAGTGCTCAAAGTCGTCAGTGCAAAGTTTCAGCTACCTGACTTGTCTAACACAAACAAGGCCACAGGCTTCCTTTGTCTTCCAACTCTCACACTGCACACAAAGGTCCTTTTCAGGGTCTAGCTAGGTCATAGTTATATCGTTTTTTGGTTTTTTTATTTTAATTTTGCATAAGTCAGGACCAAGGGCTGGAGAGACAGTTCAGTGTGTTAGACATCTATTGCCAAGCCTGACAGCCTGAGTTTAATCACCAGGACTCGACATGGTAAAAGGAAGAACTGTCTCTCAAATGTCCTCTGACCTCCACCCTAGCATGGTGATATGCACACGTGTTGGGGATTTGATTTGTGCTTACACAGGAATTTGCACATCTGCTGAAGGCTCCTGCCAACAGTTGGCTTTTTGACAGGTCAATAAAGAGACAGTGACCAATGGCTGGACAAGGGAACAGAGGCAGGACTTTTAGGATTCCCGGGCAAGAAACAGAGAGGCGAGAAGGAGCAGAATCGCCATGATGGGGAGGCAGAGCGATCAGACTTAAGTCACCGACATGTAAGAATTTGGGAAAGTGGTCCCAGGGTCACTTCCCAGATTGGATCTGGGCTAGCAAAGATGAAATACAGATTTAGCAAGTGTTAACTCAGGAATATTAGAAGAGAGCGTGTTAGTCACGTAGAGGTTCAGGAGTGACCCAGCCACAGCCAATGAGCTGGTAAGGTATATATGTATGTGTGTGTCTTTTCATTTGCAAATACAGAGAACTCAGGCAGGTGGTGAGAAGCGCAATCATCAGCCAGGAGCTCACTGCTGTTTAAATAATTTACTGCTAACACACCCGTGCACACAAAATATAATAAAAAATATATTCTGCCGGGAAGTGGTGGTGCACACCTTTAATCCTAGCACTTGGGAGGCAGATGTAGGTGGATTTCTGAGTTCTAGGCCAGCATGGTCTACAAAGTGAGTTCCAGGACAGCCAGGGCTACACACAGAAACCCTGTCTCAAAAAAACAAGGGGAAAAAATATATATATATTTCTTAAAAAAAAAAAAAAACTAAACAAAACAGGACCAAACATAGTTCTGAAAAATATTTAGTTCTAAAGCCCAAGAAAGCTGTGAAGTAAATTGTCTTTCAGGGAAACTACTTGTTAGTAAACGCCATATAACCCTGATTACACTGCTATTGCCGCCAAAGCTGAACCCTAATAGAGTGTCAATACATGTCATATACAATCCTTTTAACAGAAATGCATATAAAATAAGGTCATAGGTTTAGCAGTTAACAAGAATGTTGGGATTAGGGAATTGTAGGACTCTGTCCATTTTCATTAATAGCAACAGTCCAGTTCTTGTCAGTTCATTATTCAGTGACCTTATAAAACATGCCAGTGAGTCAAAAGTAACTGCAAACCCTTGCCTAGAAATAAATCTGTATTTATTTTGTGTTTACTTGTTAAGTTTGTGTGTGTGCACATGCACATGTGCAGTGTGTACGCATGATGTTTATGAGCATGTGTGCCAAGAGGAGGTGAGAGGACAACTCTGCAATCGGTTCCCTCCTTCTTTCTACCATTGACTGAACTCACTGTCAGGCTTGCTGGGAAGTGCTTTAGCCAGCTGAGCTCTTTTGCTGGCCCTAGAAATACATTCCTAGAAAAATACCAAACAACAAGATATATACTTTGACAGCACAAAAAATGTATCCAAAGGGGAAGAAAAGGGACTACAGAAACTTGTATAAAAGGGTTAAAAGGAACCCCAAAACCATGTCTGTACTGAATGCAACTACATATAAGCACACATAAAGAGAAAACACAGAATAAAAGGCAAACATCTCTGCTGCAGACTGACGCCTGCCTCCAGACAGCTTTGCTACTGTTGTGTGATCCAACAAGCTAAAGTCCTCAAACAAAACACAGATCAGTTAAACAATTAGAAAGTGCCTTCACCTTCTCTCTTCTCTTACACTTAGCTGTATTCACTTCACCTCCCCTGGCCTAGATGATAAAGCTGTTCAACTGTTTCTGCATACATACCAGATTCTCTAACGCTAAGCTTCAATGTACCTCAGATCACTCTCTAAGAAAGAATTCACATTCAAAAAGTGTGATTGTTTGGGACAGCAGAGGACAAAAGTAAGACTGACAAATCACAAAGACAAACATAAGAATAACAGAAATGTCTCCATTACATCTACCTTTTCAGTATGACATGGAATCACAGCGCTTAGAACACATGTACAAATGAATTAAACTCGAATCAGACGCCTGCCATCTCCATGGCCATGGACTTGTTTACATGCTTCTTCTAAGGTGCTGCTTATATTGCCACTCTACACTGCAGAATCCATTCCACATATGAAAAGGGTCACACAAGGGAAGCCACACAACAGAGCAAGCCCAAGCTAGCTCAGCCTGCCTGGGGAACAGATGGTGGCAACCAGAGATCTTGTGACCCAAGCCTGCTCTAGGCCCCCAAAGAGCTACTTTAAATACAGTACCACTGGTGAAATCCACCAAAACACCTAGTCGTCCTCAGTCTTCACTCTGCTAGCATCTTCAGATCTATAGGATGTTGGTATTTACACCTCATGGAATTTATCCACACATGAAAGACGAGAAGAACTACTAAATGAACACATTTCTATCCTGCCTCGTTGTTGTCCTCCCATCTATGAACTGAGCTGCTCACGTTTCTGCCCAGTTCCTCAAGGCGCTTTCTACTGCGTACCTGGTAGCACAGGTCGGCCAGCTGAGGATACTCCCGCACAGCCACAGGGCCATCTCTCCCCTCTGTGCCCTTCTCCAGAATGTTGAGGATGGCATGCAGGCACGTCCGAGGGCAGCCTAACACTCCTACATGGAACCAAAAGGAAATTCAACATTTCTCAGGGTTTCTGCTCAATTGTGAACATGCTTTCAAAAGCTGATATACGACACTGACAAATCTCAATCCATTAAATCTGTTTAGACACCTTTGATCCTCAAGACTAACCCGTAATACCATTCAACTGTCATCGATTTCCTAAGTAAATTATCCTGTGAACCCAGGAGTCAATAAATGACCACTTATACCAGCAAACATGTTAAATAGTTGCCCATGTGTGGTACAGCTATACCTGGGTCTTGTAGATTGGTGGTACTGATGGGTTTCTTTAACTCAAAGCCCAACAGGTAGAGAGCAAGATTGGGTGGATTGCGTTCTAGAGATGTGATGAGAAGATTCAAGATATGGATTCTCGTTTCATGACGGATCGCAGCTAACTTCTTTTCTAATTCTGAGCCTAAATACAGAATCCACAAAACAAAATCACAAATTAATATAAGGTAGCATGTGTTTGAAGCACCACATTTACTTAATTCTTGATTGACTTTTACATTGCTTTGATTTAAACAATCTTAAAACTCTTTTTTATTCTAGCAAATTCTCAATCTCTTTTATATCAGCACTAGAAATTAAGAGTTTCAAGGTTTTCCTCATTATGCCATGTATGTATTTAAGTAAAAACACACGTTAATCAGAGCCATACCCTCTTCTACACGTACAAATTCTTCCGTGTCTTCATAATCCAAGCACTCTACAAATCCAGCCATCAGCTTCTGGCTCACACTCTGAAGTCATAAAAGACAGAAAAATGTCAAATTAGCAACGTCTTTCTACACACCAGAGACCCCAAGACAAACACAGTGCACTTAGGAGCTGATGTAGGTAGTATGTCCCTGAGTTTTAAGTCAGCTTCCTCTGAAAAAAGAAAGTGGACCAAGTGTGGGGAACACACCTTCAATCCCAGTCCTTGGGAAGCAGAGCCAAGAAGATCTAAGTTTAAGACTTGCCTGGCCAGTCTTTGTTTCAGGCCAACCAAGATTATATAATGAGACCCTGCCTCAAAGAATAAAAAGGGAAGGAGGTAAATGGGGGGCGGGGACGACTGTCATCAAGTTTACGTTCCACGCCATATGATAATTTGTACTTAATTTAAAGCTCAACATTGCAGCTCATACCTGTAGCCCAGCACTTAAGAGGGAGAGGACACAGAAGAATCGTAGGTTCTAAACCAGTCTAGATCTCGTAGCCAGACCCATTCTCAAATAGAAAAGCCAGAATGCAGAAGCCACATCTGTATCTTACAGTGGCTCTCAGTCTTGATGGTGCCTTCATTCCACGGGCATTTATTAGATGGGAGGTCACTCTGATTTGTTACTAGAGCATACTACTGACCCAGTAGCAGAGAACAGTCATATGAAAGGTCTTATAATACTAAAACTGCAGCCAAATGAAGATCTGGGGGGCAGGGAGATAGCTAAGTGAGTGAGGATCAAACTGCCTCCCTACAGGTTGTCCTCTGACAAGCAAAACCCCCTGTGCATGCATATTCATCCCCATGCAAAGTGATAGAGTGCTTCCTGTTTTAAACACCGTGAAGATACAGTTCAGACTCTCTCACATACTAGATGTCTACAGAAGAAATATAAAGCCAGTTAGACAGCTGTGCTATCTACTGAGAAGAACACAGCAGCGATACAACAGAACCCACCCATGGGGTCAGAGAGATCTCTTAAGCAGAACTTGAACCAGCGGAGGCAACACAACACCATTTTAAATGAGAAAAAGAGAAACAAAACTATTAGGAACAGAAGAAAAAGGAGCATTTTGAGCTGGTATTGAACACGAGTCCATAGTGCCTCCATAAGTAAAGGCAGGAGGATCTCTGGAACACCATGGTCTTGAGAAAAAGAAAGAAAGACCCATAAATACACTCTATAATATCCAACATAACACACCTATGGATCACCAGAAAACTGCAAAGGTAATTAGCTCAGCAAACAGGTGTTGTGGCTACAAACCCAATCGCTTCAAATGCTTAAAGCCATTTTGTAGACTACACAGTAACATACTGGGGTGTAAACATTATACAGCACACACTACAGAAGGTACTACACTGTGAAAGTATTAACTTGCATGGCAGGTTTCTCACCTATCACTTATAAGTGCACTTATTTTTAGAAAATCGTTCCACAAACAAACATACAATTCATCCGGACACTATGATTGACAAAGAGCACCGTCAACAGAATCATTACCTGGTCATGTGTGAAATCGCCAACCATTTTGACCTGAATGTTGGAATTACAAGAGATACAGCAGAGGATCTTCGCACTTTCAAATGCCAACTCAGGATTATTGTTCCCATGATACAGATACCTTCAGAAGAAAACATTAAACAACAATGTATTCAAATCTGCCTTTTCACTATTCTCAATAAAGAAAATGTAGTGGCTCGAGAGATAGCTTGTGGATAAGTGCATTTGCTATTCTAGCAGAGAACCTTGGGTTTGGCCCTCAGCACCGACATCTACTTACAACTATGTCAAACTCCAGCTCTGAAGGATCCAACCTCATCTCTCACCTGCAGGCTCAGGTATACGTGTGATGCACATAGAGACAAGCAGGCATACACAAATACATATAACAATTAAAAATAAAATAATTCTTAAAAGAAAAAAAAGAAAGAAAACTCTTCGCCAAAGGTTCACCTACCCATAACAACACTTTGGACAAATGAGAGAAACGTGTCCTCCTTCTAGCTACAAAGAATTTGTCAAAGGCTTAATCATGCCCTTCCAAAATATCTATAGTAAAGTCTTAATATACAAGGACTATTTAGAAAAAGGTCTTTGCATATGTAGCAAACCAAGTACTGATAAGGTAACTAAGAAGGACTGGGCTAGCTAATTTCATGTCAACTGGACACAAACCAGTGTCATTTTGGAAGAGGAAACCTCAATAGAGAAGATGTCCTCACCAGACTGGCCCATGAGCAAGACAGTGGTATGCTTTCTTGATTAATGGCTCATGTGGGAGGGCTCAGCTCTCTATGGGCAATGGCACCTCCAGGCTGGTAGTCCTGGGTGCTGTAAGAAGCTGAGCAAGTCATGAGGAACAGGCCAGTAACAACCTCCATGGCCTCAAATTCAGTTCCTGCCTCCAGTTCCTCCCTGACCTCCATCAGTGACAGAGCGTGATCTAAGAGCTATAAGATGAAGCACTTTCTTCTGTAAGCTTTGCTTTTGGTCACATTGTTTTATCACAGCAATTTAACAAAACTGATGACAAGGGTGCAACAAGACTGTGTCCTCGCCGGGCAGTGGTGACGCACGCCTTTAATCCCAGCACTTGGGAGGCAGAGGCAGGTGGATTTCTGAGTTCGAGGCCAGCCTGGTCTACAGAGTGAGTTCCAGGATAGCCAGGGCTACACAGAGAATCTGTCTCGGAAAAAAAAAAAGACTGTGTCCTCACAAAAGGCTATGTGGGCAGAAGCATCTCCACAGACCACCATATGAAGCTGAGGTGAATGATAAGCCAATGTTTCAACAAGCTATGAAATACCAAACCACCAGAAGTTAGCAAATGTGCATGTGTATACCCACCCACACACACACACACACACAGAGGACTGGAAGGGGCTCTCTATCCCCACTGTCCAAACACTCAAGTTTCCCTACAGGAAGATAAATACTATTCATTTCAGACATAGAAACTTTTAAGACATAGAATGAGCTAGGAAGAGAAACGAAAAGACGCAGTATGGCTCAGAGTAATGACAATCAAAGGAATAGAATTAGGTAATATTAATGAAGGCCAAAACCAGCCAGGACATGCTGGTGAACGTCTTGACTCCCGGCACTCGGGAGGCAGAGGCAGGCAAATCTGAGATCAAAGCCAGCCTGGTCTACAGAGCAAGTTCCAGATTGGCCAGGGCAACACAGAGAAACCATGTCTCAAAAAAAACCAAAACTAAGTAGGCCAAAACCTATAGTCTGTGATGTTCAACACACAAATGCAACAAAAAGAGAGAAAATAAAAGCTAGAGTGGCTTCCGTGCCCCTTCTGCTGTGTCTCAGGTCACTCACCTGGCGATGTTAACCACGTTGTCTGCCTTCTTAGTCCTCGGATTAATTCCCTGCAAGAGCTGTTCCAATGGCGAGACGATGAGAGCCAGCTGACTCTCTCTCAGAAGGTCCATGAAAAGGTTCTCCTTTTGCAGAGTGAGGTTGAGCAGTGCCAGGCAATGCTGAACTGCTTTTTCCAGGTGTTTCTTTCCTGTAACCCCAAAGAAATTACAGTCTAAAGGTACTTAAGAGAAAACACTAAAAGGCAAGCTGTAGTCTCAAAGTCTTTTGTTTTCACAAACTTCCAATAGCACCTTCAAACAACTTCCACCCATAAAAAACCAACGAAGTCCATGGCCCAGGCTATTCAGTATTAACTTCTCTTTTATCTTTTCCCTGATCTTTTAGGGCAGTGGTTCTCCACCTTCCTAATGCTGTGGCCCTTTAACACAGCTCCTCATGCTGTGGTGACCCTCAACCATAAAATTATTTTCATTGCTACTTCACAACTGTAGTTTTGCTACTGTATGAATCATAATATAAATATCTGATATGCAGGATATCTGATATGTGATGCAATGGCTCTCAGAGTGGGTTGATTTGTCCCCAGTCAACATTCCCACCTAAAACACTCTTATTTGTCCTAATAAGAAGGTGCAACTGGGCTGGAGAGATGGCTCAGCGGGTAAGAGCACTGACTGTTCTTCTGGAGGTCCTGAGTTCAAATCCCAGCAACCACATGGTGGCTCATAACCACCTGTAGTGAGATCTGATGCCCTCTTCTGGTGTGTCTGAGATGGCTACAATGTACTTACATATGATAAATAAAAATCTTTAAAAAAAAAAAAAAAGGATGCAACTGCCATCGAGGAGACAGAAAAAAGCCTACAGCATACAGTACAGCACCCACAACAAAGAACTATCAGCTAAATTATCAACAGTGCTGAGAGTGAGAAACCAGTGCCACATAAGACATAATCATTGTGAAAATAAAGGCACATGTAAGCTGAAGAGATGCTCAGTGGTTAAGAGCACTCGAGGCTCTTGAAGAGAATATGGGTTCTGTTCTTAGCACCCAAATGGTAACTCACAACCAATTATAACTCCAATTACAGGGAATCTGATACAGGCACCAAGCATGCACAAGGTGCATATACATACATGTAGGTAAGACACTCACATTCATAAAAATAATCCTTTAAAAAAGGGGTTTTAAAAATAAAGAAAGCAAAAAATATAATAAAAACCACCTCTAATCTCAACCTTTCAAATTTAAGATGCTGGCCTAATTATTTTTACTGTTTCATATCTGTGAATTATGTAGTTACAATCCTATGTTTAAAATCTGACTTTTCTATTTTAGATCACTACCACATTAAAGGCAATACAATACAACACAGCAGTATGAAACATGAGCTCTGGGGCCTAACTGCCTAGGATCAAATCCCAGCTCTCAGTGTAACCTGTTTGTACATCTTTTTGGTAAATGGAAATAAGATCTGCCACTGAAGGTTTCTGTGCAAATAAAGTGTTTAAAAACACACACCATGCTTTTAAGAGCCAACTGCATAGAAAGCAGAGAACAATCAGTAACAGCAAGGGTAACAAGCAATATTCACTGACCACTGCAAGCCAGATTCTATAGTATGTGTTCCTGTAAGAGTAATGAGATTTCAGATTCAGAGGTAAGCAGGTTAGAGACAGTCAGAGCCAACAAGCCTCTGTCCTGAGTTCAGTCTGTGTACTCACACAGACTCACTGGAAATGCCACTGTTAAAGACTTACAGTACCGGGCTGGTGAGATGGCTCAGGGGGTAAGAGCACCCGACTGCTCTTCCGAAGGTCCTGAGTTCAAATCCCAGCAACCACATGGTGGCTCACAGCCATCCGTAATGAGATCTGACTCCCTCTTCTGGAGTGTCTGAAGACAGCTACAGTGTACTTACATATAATAAATAAATAAATAAATCTTTAAAAAAAAAAAAAAAAAAAAAAAAAAGACTTACAGTACCAAAGAACATCAGAGATCATCTCCAGTAGATTCTCCATTTACAAACCGTGAAGGTGGCAACACTTTTGAAGGCAGAGAGACGTTCAGGCACATACCAGGGAAAGGAGCGTAGGTATCAAGCTGCTTAACTCCTTCTTCCAGTAAACTGAGGGCAAGCTCCAGCATGGGTGACTCGTTCAGAAGGTGATACATCAGACTAAAGCCAGGTGGCTTATAGGCTATGATTTCTTCTCCTGAACAATACACAATCCAAAAGACAATCAATCAGTATTGGCTTAAAACTATATGCTTATGTATTTATTAGTGTGTGTGTGTGTGTGTGTGTGTGTGTGTGTGTGTGTGTGTGTGTGTTCAGAGGACAACTTGAAGACTTAGTTCTCTTCCATGGTAGATCCTAGGGACTAAACAAAGGTGTCAGGCTTAGTGCAGATGTCATTGACTATAAAGACTCAATTAGAAGCCATCTTACAGGTCCCTCAATTTGAATTTTTGTTACAACCTTTGTTTTTGTGAAACGATGACACTGTAACTTAACTAGCACTAACACAGGAGAAGGCAAACTTCAAGTCACAGACAGAGACACAAACTACAAAGAGCAGCAATTTTACACAGGGAAGATTGATGCGCACATGAGAGCCAGAACCCAGACATCCTATTTTCTCTCTTGAACACAACATGATTAAAACAATAAAGCAAAGATTAAATTCTAATTTAACCCATAAATCTTCACATATATATGCACATATATATGTACACACATACATATATATGTATAAATGTGTATATATATATAAATATAAAAATCACTAATTCATAAACACTTTGAAAAATAATAGAATCAAATTACCTTGTAGTTCCACAAATTGATCTACAAAATCTTCAAGCTGAGGTTCATAATCTCTCAACAGCTTATAAAACACTTCCAAGACAACCTCAGCGACTTCCCACTAGAGGAAAAACATCTATTTCAGTATAATGAACAGTCCAAGGTGGGAATTTGTCAAGCTTTTCATTCCTTTCATCACTTTGCTCTCCAGGAAACAAATCAAGTCCCTTGTCTCCTTTATTAATTTATGCAACACAATCTTAATTCACCTTGTTTCATTTTGCCAAAGGTAACAAATTTGTTTTTCCAGAAAAACATATTTTAAATACTACTTAAGAACTATCTCTAGAGCCAAAGTTTGAGCTCATTTACAAGGTTTAGGTATTTAGCACCTGTACGTTCACTTTATAATTATACAATACCAGAGTTCTCTAAAGGTCAAATATTTCACAATTTCTCTAAGAAACTCAAGTGATGTTCAACACAGTGAACGAATATCCCTCAGATCACACAAATCAGCAGCAAACATGCTCAGACCAGGGCTCTCTGCCCAACAACCAGTCAAAATGCCCCAAATGACCCCATGACCATTTCATTGTTAAGGATGGATTAAAAATACATGGAAGGACACCTATGTCCAACTTTGCTTTAAAATCCATTGCACAGGGTATTTTATTATGTAGTTTACTTACTTGTGTTGCACTGGAGACTGAGTCTGGGCTGTACATGCATGGCCACTGCTCTGCCATAACACAGCTGCAGTGTCACTATGGAGGTCTGCAATACTGGGCTTTACGCTGTAGGCAGTTACTTTTGTAATGATCATTAAACTGTACAATTGTATTAAGGCTGAGTTTTGGAATGGGACTATTTGGATTATTATATATATGAATTATATATTTATATATTTGGATTATTTATAAAAGAACTGTGGCCTGTTTATATTTTTTTAAAAAGGCATTATCTGCTAATAGACTTAAATACTGTTAAATCTACTACCTCTAACACTCTAGTATTTATTTCAACACAAAGCAATGCTTTCATGAGAATCCATTGGTTTAAGATATAGTTAGCTACATTAAGCTAAAGAAAGCTTCAATTAAAAATCATTCTAAAAACTCAGGGACAATAAAACAAGTGGCAGGAGAGAAAGCAGCAATGTCTGGCGGGCAGCTTCACACGAGCGCCAGTTATCTACAAAGTACATGGCTGACCAGGACATTCTGGCCATAACGATCTTGTAAAGAAAGTATAAATAGGACATTTAAAACGAGTATGAAACACGTGTCAGAGCATTTCGTTCAAAGGATTCTAATGATCAAGCATGCACTGCTCATCTGGAATGACATTTAATGAAGCATAGTTGCAACCGTGTGAAAATACAATGACTCAGCTATGCCAGGTACAGATATATGGGATGGGGTCTATGCAGCAATCTAAAAGCAATTTTTTTAAAGTAAAACTTCATAATTACTTGAAATCTTCATGATACTACATGACAAAGGATATAAAGTAATGTAAAAGTTGGGGGGGGGTATTTATTTATTTATTGGTTTTTTTCATGACAGGGTTTCTCTGTGTAGCCATGGACTCAAAACTCACAAAAAATCCACTTTTCATGGCCTCCTGAGTGCTATGATTAAAGCCGTGCATCATCATTGCCCAGCCTGATGATGAACGGTAGTCTTTCTAATGTTATTTAAATGTTAAACAAGAAAAAAAAAGGAGTAGAAATTATTTTTCTTTTGGTAACAGGGCTAAGGATGATATAATTTCTTTTGCTCTGAACTGTCCAATAATAGCATGAACCAAATTCTTTTTATAATCATTAATATAACAAAACATCCAACAGGCCAAAAAACCCCAGCAAACTAATAAAGCAGAAATGGTCCTATAAAATATATCCAAGGACATTCTGTGAGATAATAAACAGTACTATAAACTAAAGGTGAACTATATAAGAACCTGGAAGGGTCTCTTACATAGCTTAGTGGTTATGAGCTTGGATCTGAAGACAGAGTCCTATGTTCAAATCCTGGTCCTGGAACTTAGGCAAGTTCCTTAACTTTGCTAAGCCTCCATCTGTAAAATTGGAACATTAATAGTACCCGCCTCGAGGTAATACTATAATTACATTAAAATGATATATACATTGAGCTCCAAGGAGCAGAGCCAAGATGTCCATAGAATGTGCCAAGAATTGCTGTCAGCATTCACCCATGGCAGCTAAGTCCACCAACTTCTAACAATAGCTTCCCTCTGGGTGAATAATCCACCACCTAGAATTACTAACAGACCTAGCAAGTCATCTTGAATTGATGCAATTCTGAGTCTAAAGCATCCCATTGTTCCCAACAAAGGTAGAAAGGTTTTAGCTCAATTTTAATAAAACTGCTCAATTAGACATGGCGAGATCTTGTCTAAAGAATGTTCAGTTAATGACTGTGAGCTCCCATCAGAAAGTCCCTGTCAAAGATGTGTGTCTTGATTTTAATGCCCAAATTTGTCTGTAAGACACATAAGATAATCCAAGAAGGAATAACAGAATCATGGACTATGGATTTTATTGACTTCCAAAAGCCAAAGTGACTTTATAGCCCCTTACTCCTTGGATGAAAGAAATGACAGTAAACTCATAGGAGAGAAATGGTTTACTCTGAACATAACCTTTTCAGCGGCTCTCCGGTAAGCTCTTGTACGGAATCGGAGAAACACAGAATCTCTCAGGAACTGCAAGTAAGGGTCAAAGCCAGGGGGGCGCAGGCCAGCACCCAGATTAGAAGGGAATGAGCTCTCCACCAGGGTGCTGATCAACTGGCAAAAGGCCCTAGTCAGGGGGTACTCTTCACACCGGGACTCTATTTCATTGAGTTCAACCTTCAAACAGAAGAATAAAGACAATTAACAATATCAAACTACTAAGCAGAGGTAAAGCATGTTGCCAGTACTAACTCATCAACAATGACATATCACCACATGAAACAGTACCAAATAGTACATTTCCTACTTAGCAGAAAAGACACTCAAGTGTATCCATCTAAATCAGTGACAAGAATTTTAAATTTTCACATATTATCTCAACCTTAAGATAAAGATTTTTACATGCATTCTTTAAAAAGGGCATGGTACACCAACTGGTTATACATACAAGTGACACTATATAGACCGAGCAGGTTGTATTTAGGAATATATATGTATACGTACACATACTTATATACACACATATATGCATATAACATCAATTAATGAAAGGAGGACATGAATTTCAAAACAGCAAAGTGGCATACATGGAGGGTTGGGAGGGAGGAAAGAAAACAGATGTAATTATAATCTCAAAAGTAAAAGAAAAAGGGGAGAGGGGACAGCGGAGGGCTCAATGGATAAGGGTGCTTGCTGCTAAGTCTGAAGATGTGAATTTGATACCCAGAAGCTATATCTCAAGAGTGAACAAACAACTAAAAATTTTCCTCTGACCTCCACTGACATGTCATGGCATGTGCCACCTTCCTGCAAAGCAAATAAATACGTAAGTGTAACAAATAAAAAGGAGAACAGAAATAATTTTTCACACTGGGGGTAGTGGCTTTTGCTTGGTATCCCAGTACATAGGAATCTGAGGCAGAAGGGCTACCAAGAGTCCAAGGTCAGCCAGAGCTACAAAGCAAGATACCACCTTAATAAAACAAAACATTAAATTCTTACTCAAGTTGACTTAACTAACCTAAAAAAAACAATTACAATCAAGACTTTCAAGTCAGATGACTGTCATGTAACATCCTCTTTCAACTGTAAACATATTTTAGCTTCTTTCATTGACTGCTTTGCTCAAAAACAGTATGGCTGAGAGGATAAAGATGTTTGCCTTCAAGCCTAACAACCCTGAGTGTGATCCCCACAATCTCACAATATGAAGAGAACTGACTCCCAAAGGCCCTCTGGCCTCCACACACATACTATGGTACATGTGTGCCTTGGTCCACACATGACCATACAGTAAGTAAGCATATAAAATAATGATAAAAACAGTTCTATCTCTATTTTAGCACTAGTAAGAAAACCCTCCAAAAGCAAATACATTAAATTTTAAAATTACAGAAAATTAGTAGGCTACGAATAACTTTTCACAATCTTATTCTGGCATTACTGTATGAATGAATGTAGTGTTGAATCTAAAAGGGGAAACCTTACCTCAATACCAATAGCCTGCCTCTGGCTTGGAACCCTGACTGTCTGCAGTATCTGGAAGAAAGAAGAAATACCTATCATGAGCATCCTTGTCCATCAAGAAGCAATAATGGCCATCGAACAGTTATAGATCTCAACCACCCACTATCACAAGTGATCACCAAGGAGTCCCTGGTCGACTTTCATTAGCAGTTCTGGCAGACAGAATTTCTGGGTTTGTAATGTACAGGAACTCGTAAATCCTAAGAGCACACAATTTACTTTTCTCTGAAAAACCTGAATCCAGTCACATTACATAGGACATGCTAAATACTGGTTTACTATGGATCAGGTGGGGAAGCAGCAGCTTCATAGTAACAGCACTGATAACTTTAGTTATTCTCATCTTTAGAATACACATTTGGAAACTGGAAAATAGTTGTTTGTGTGAATAATGAACAAGAATCACAGCCTCAATGCTGACACCACTGCATACACTAGCAAGATTTTGCTGAAAGGACCCAGATATAGCTGTCTCTTGTGAGACTATGCCAGGGCCTAGCAAACACATAAGTGGATGCTCACAGTCAGCTATTGGATGGATCACAGGGCCCCCAATGGAGGAGCTAGAGAAAGTACCCAAGGAGCTAAAGGGATCTGCAACCCTATAGATGGAACAACATTATGAACTAACCAGTACCCCGGAGCTCTTGTCTCTAGCTGCATATGTATCAAAAGATGGCCTAGTCGGCCATCACTGGAAAGAGAGGCCCATTGGACTTGCAAACTGTATATGCCCCAGTACAGGAGAACGCCAGGGCCAAAAAGTAGGAGTGGGTGGGTAGGGGAGTGGGGGGGAGAGTATGGGGGACTTTTGGGATAGCATTGGAAATGTAAATGAGGAAAATACCTAATAAAAAGTATATATATATAAAAAAAAAAGAATCACAGCCTCTGTTAATATTGTATGATCTCTGAGACAAATGACATTCCACTTAACTACCTCCCTGGAGGCACCGCTATAAAAAAGCGGTTCTCAACCTGTGGGTCATGACCCCTTTAAGGGTTCAACCACCCCTTCACAGGAGTCACATATCAAATATTTACTTATAATTCATAACAGTTATAAAGTAGCAACAAAAATGTTAGGGGTCATTACATGAGGAACTACACTAAAGGGTAGCAGCATTAGGAAGGTTGAGAGCCACTGCTATAAAACATACTCTTTCTACTTTATCACAAAGAGAATAACAATACTTAATGGAAAAATTTCAACATAGCTGACTTTCAGAAAAAAGCATTCAGTGAGATGTCAAAAACCATGCATCCCTTAAATTCTCCTTCTATGACGGCATAAATGGATGCAAGTCAACAAAGTTCCTCCTGTCCATCCACTTCCACTTATGCCCCAAGCTTAGGAGCCGTGTGTGTCCACCAGTGAAAAGCCATCCAGCTGCTGAGAACGTATCTGTAAAGCTTACCCAACAGGCCCTGATAACAGAAAGCTATAGTTTACATTGCCCTCCTAGTTTCAGGCAGGAAGGCATGGGGAAAAAGGAACAGTACAGAGAACACAAGTATCTATTTCCTGCATTTAATGAGTACAGTATGTCTGAAGCTTCCAGTCCGCCACACAGGAAGTATCTCACTGATCTTAAGAATTAAGATCTTTAGAGTTACTTGAATAACCTATCTTCGGTAACCTCGTTGTTGTGAAGTGAGCCAAGAAAACAAACTAAATGCAATGCTAGGCTCCCACACCATACCTACACAGGAAGCCCTGGAATACTGTAAATTTCCACCAGGAGCTCTTGTTTCTATAGCATTACCATCCTCTAAAGTATACAATGAGAGAGTTCATGGTACCACCTGTGTGTATTCCAACGACTGCCAAAGTGAAGCGGCAATTTCAGGAGACTTTCCAAAAGCTGCAAGTGTCTTCAGTAGCTCAGCTTTGAGAACTGGAGGAATACTGCACTGCAGGAGCCCCAGAATCACCACAACAGGCGTCCACTGGGGATGTTCACAGAGGGCCAAGCGAGCATTCTCACTCTGAGATTGGAACACAAAACAACAAGATAGGTATTTTATTTGTTTACCTATGCTTTTCTGTTTTATTTTCTGAAAAATGGATCTTGCTATGCTGCCCATACTGGCCTCCAACCCCATTAACTCAAGCTGTCCTGACAGATGTGAATAGGGGCACCCACTACCAAGTCACAGCTACGAAATGCGATCAGCAACCCACTATACACTATATACATTTAATATATACCACAACAAAGAAGGTATCTGTCTTTTAGCTGGTAGATCACTAGTTTGGTCATGGAAAGAATGGAAGTTAAATTCTTTCACAAACCCAGGAACATAAATACTACAAACAGAGAAATGACCTACTAGAGTGACAAAAATCAAAGCCACTGTTAAGTCCTTTCTAGAACAGCATAGTACTATTACACTAAAATATATCTAATTCATGAATGAGTCAACAAATAATGTTTTAAGGAGTTGGGGAGATAGCTTAGCAGTTAAGAGCACTGACTGCTCTTTCAGAAGTCCTGAGTTCAATTCCCAGCAACCACATGGTGGCTCACAACAATCTGTAATGAGATCTGATGCCCTCTTCTGGTGTGTCTGAAGACAGCAACAGTGTATTCACACATTTTATTTTTTAAATCTTTAAAAAAAAAAAAAAACTTCTTTAAAAAATCACTTTACAGAAATATTTTATCAAGGATTACGTTATTTTATTTCAATAAGACATTATAGTTAAGTTTAGTATTTTTACAGCATAACAACATCAAACATAATTAGAAAAATCCTAGAAAATCCAGTTCTATATTCCAGACAAATGTCAACCTGAGCAGTTCATTTCATTCTAGGATCAACTTGGAATTCTATGCTATGAAAGTATATGCTGAAGACAGGACTAATTTGGTAGAAGGAGTAGCTGATTCAGTAACTTTCTTTTCAATGAAAACTACTCTTTCTGTACACATACAGCTGACATGTGTGTATGCCTCAGCACCTCTGTCAGTTACTTTCTAGAAGGATGCACACACACAACTGACCCTTTCTTCTCCTCTACTTTTAAACATGTTCTGGCTATCATTTTCTTTTTCTTTTTTTTTTTTTAAAGATTTATTTATTATTATATCTCAGTACACTGTAACTGTCTTCAGATGCACCAGAAGAGGGTATCAGATCTCATTACGGATGGTTGTGAGCCACCATGTGGTTGCTGGGATTTGAACTCAGGACCTTCGGAAGAGCAGTCGGTGCTCTTAACCACTGAGCCATCTCACCAGCCCTATAATTTTCAAATTAAGATTCTGTAATTGTGAGACCCCGACTTAAGAGTGTTTCTCCCTGAAAGGTAAGGCCCCTGGACGTTCCCCAAGCTTGTTTTCCCTGATCTCTAAAAATACAGCCAAAAAGAAGCTCTTTGATCTCTATAGCCAGCAAAAAGCCTTTTTGTTTCTGTGCCTTACAGCCAGAGATGCGATAATTGTAATTTTACCAAGGACATCCAGGCAGAGAAGAACTCTCCTCCCAACTCCTCCCAACTCCTCCCAACCCCTCCCAACTCTTCCCAACTCCTCCCAATTCTTCAGCTAGCTGTTAAAAGCCCCCTGTTGTCACTGCTCAGAGTCGAACTCCCCTGCCCTGCACAGTGCCAGGAGTTCGTCCTCAGCTAGCTGATAATAAAACCTCTTGCAGTTTGCATCAGGTGTGGTTTTCTCTCGGGTCATTGGGGTGCTGGCCAGCTCATCCTGGGACTTGAGCGGAGGCCCAGCTTCAGGGGTCTTACATAATGACCAGAACTAGCATAAATTATACCCTCTAAAGTCTAAAAAAACAAGAGCATAAGTACAAATGCTATGCGTGTGCTAAATATATCATTCATAAACATTAATCACTAAAAGAATGTCACCGTGCTACAACATAAACCAACTCCCCCTGTGGATGGCTACCTACCCAAGTAATGATAGTAGATGTCAGCTGGAGAAAAGCAATCAGTCCATCTTGCTCCTTCTGGGTGATGCCACGGGAAGGAAGGTGACGGTACTGGACACTGTCTGCACTTGGCAGGTCCTTCCGGAGATGCTCATGGTAGAGCAATAAGGAATGAAAGAAATGCTCCCAGGAAACAGGACTGCCACCTGCTCCCTGTATGTTTTCAACTAAAAAGAAAAGCAACACAGTTTTCTCTCAAACACTGCCTATTTAGGGCTCAAAGGTAGAACCCTGCCTACCATCTGAGAAGCTCTAGGACCATCGCTAGCTTTATAACAAAAGATCTGGTTGTTCGCTTGGAGTCTAAGAATATTTTCATTGATACCATTTGTCTTTGTCTTAGCAGACAGTCAATCTGTTCTAAATGAGCAGTGTTGTTTTGTCTAGGTCATGGCTCCTCCAACCTGTCACGGTGGATATATTAAAACTTAGCTTCTTTAAACCTCATTTTCTTCACATATAAAAGCAAAAATAATAATATATAGCCAAAACGGCAGATATTTCCTTTCTTTTCCCTTCTGGCAGTGTATCTGACTTAACCAGACCTGAGTCTAAAGATTAGTAATGAGAAAACAAGTGTTTATGAGGATAAATGACAGAAATCAGTTAGCTATGCATGATGGCGTATACCTGCAACTCTAGTCCTCAGAGGAAGAGGCAGGAGGATAAGGACCCTGGACTGTAGGGTGAGTTCTAAGACACATTAAGCTACGGAGTGAGCATCATCCCAAACAAAGCCAAGCACAAGAAAACCAAACCTCCATTGCAGAGAGGTATGCCTGGTCTTATGTGCCATCTGCGCTCTTGAAAACTTATGCTTTAGACTTGTTACACTTAACCACATTTAACAAAGATAAGTGGCCAAATCCCCCAACCTCTGAGACCAAAATCAAAGCATTACCATACATAAAAATCACCAATGTAACTCCTTCTCTCAGGCATTATAAACACAATTCGTACTTAAGGTAGAATCTACTCAGCAGTACACTGTACACAATGGTGTAAAACAAATTTAACGTGCAGACTGCCCTTACCATGACTACTACCATTGACTTTGAGCAGGCTAAAACAGTAGTGGGCACACTGAGGCCCATTGGCCAGGCCCTGGAGCATTTTCAAATAAGGAATATAAATAGTTGGAGGCAACAGGTCACCCATTTGTCTAACAAACTTTGACAAGACAACCTGAAATTAAGGAAAAAAAAGAGTTATAGAAAACAACTTTAATGCATAATGGATTTGCATATGTAAAAGCTACAACAAACTTAGTACTATGATACAATTCATTGCCATAACAAAAGTAACAGTTATTTTATTTATGAAAAACTGTTATTAGCGATTTACAGCAATTATAGAGTATCTTTGTAAATATTCAGCACGTTTACAATCTCCACCTTAAATGTCACATGTAAGACTACTCATATTTTTAAAGACTTATTTTTATTTTAGTACACATGTATGTCTGTGTCTGCATGTGTGCACAAGTGCCTAGAGGACAGAAGAGTCATAAGATCTCTGAATCTGCAGTTGTAAGCCATCTGACATGGGTGCTGGGAACTGAACTGTCCTCTTGAAGAACAGCAAGTATTCTTTTTTTTTTTTTTTCCGAGACAGGGTTTCTCTGTGCAGCCCTGGCTGTCCTGACTCACTTTGTAGACCAGGCTGGCCTCGAACTCAAAATCCACCTGCCTCTGCCTCCCAAGTGCTGGGATTAAAGGCATGCGCCACCACCGCCCAGCAGCTTTTAGTTTTATATAGTTAAAAAGTATAGGTAGTTGGGGGTAGGAGCGATGGCTCAGCAGTTAAGAATACTTGCTGTTCAAGCTGGGCGTGGTGGCGCATGCCTTTAATCCCAGCACTAGGGAGGCAGAGGCAGGTGGATTTTGAGTTCGAGGCCAGCCTGGTCTACAGAGTGAGTTCCAGGACAGCCAGGGCTACACAGAGAAACCCTGTCTCGAAAAACCAAACAAAACAAACAAACAAACAAAAAACCTAAAAGCTAAATATGTTTACAGACATCTGAAAATTATTGTGACCTGTTGTTAGGTATGAAATAGTTTTACAATACTATAGGAAAAATAACCTTATTTCTAAGAAAAATACTTAACCATTGAAGGGTAGAACGTTTTGCTGCACATTGCTTACTTTAAAACATCCCTCAAGATTAAAGTGTAGTTATAGAACTATATCAGCTTGCAATGTGAAATCAGGGCACTAGAAATCCATTATAATCATCTATCTTCCATATGAACCTTTGAAAAGCTTTAATATGGGCTGGAGGATGGCTCAGAGGTTAAGAGCACTGACTATTCTTCCAGAAGTCCTGAGTTCAATTCCCAGAAACCACATGGTGGCTCACAACCATCTGTAATGGAATCCGATGCCCTCTTTTGGTGTGTCTAACAGCTGCAGTGTACTCATATACATAAAATAAATAAATCTTAAAAACCTCTGAGATCACCTGTCTGTCTCCAGAGTAGTGGGATTGAAGGCAGATGCCATACTTCTACCCACCTTATCTTAAAAAAAAAAAAGGAAAAGAAAAAAAAGAAAGAGAAAAGCTTTAATATACCTTTCTCTAATATATTTTTCTATGTAGGGAAAAAGTCAAAATAATAAATGTAAGAAATAGAGTAAAAACAAAATGGAGGCACTGATTGTAGACTCCAGGGGAGTATGAATTTACAGCCTGCAAACTTCTAAAACTGAAACCCCAGAATGATGAACACTGACATGACAATCTTTTATTTACTTCTATACACTATAGTATAGAGAATACAGGACAGAAAAAGGGCACTTGTCTACACATATGGAGATTCCAGACACCGTATTATCAATTATGACCTCTAAGTCTTCTTCAGTGCTGAAACCTCATCTTCCCCAACTTGGTCAGCATCATGCATACTGGTTATTGTCACACCTATAGAGGATGACTATAGCAAAAATAAAATCTCAAGAAAGAATGAGACCACAAGTGTTTCTGCTTCTAACAATTTGTCACAAGTCTAGTATGTAATAAAAGACTATATAAAATTCAAAATGGCCTGAATTTAAATGATGGATTCAATTTTTCCTCAATAAAAGATAAATAAATAATTTAGCGTCTGTGTTCAAAATTCAATGACTAACTCAGAGAATAAAAATAAAAAGCCAAAAAGCCTCACCTGGCGCTGAGGAGGCCGCTGATGAGCTACTCCCAGGTAAGAGCCCATGACTGTGGGAGTCTGCAGAGGCTCTGAGGGACACCAGTATTCTAGCGCAAGCTCCAGATGAAATGGATTTTTTTTATACAGTTCACCAATCTGCAGAGAATAAGCAAAAACTATAGAGAAATGTTCATAGCAAGAACATTACAGAAATAAAAAAGCACATTAGTATTGAATTCTTCTGCTAAAATTTTCCAAGGCTCAGGAAAAATGGAACAGAGGAGAGACAACAACAAGAATACACTTTCCAACAGAATGACTTACCAGGAGCATTAAGTGTTCCAGGTCCCTTCTAAGTGAGATGGGGGGTTCATTACCCATCTGTATACTCATGTGAATCATTCGAGCATCTTCATCTGCCCGATTCTTCAGCTGTTTCACCTATTGTATGTATTAAACAAGGCTTAATGTAATTTTCTTATGCACAGGTTAATAACAAAATCAAGCAAGTAACTCTATAAAAAACTCCCTTAAATACCTTTACATTTGAGCAACATGAAAAATACACTAGAAATTTCACTAAAATATTAAGATTATAGTATCTTAAGGATCAGAGAGAGCCAGGGAGATGGTTCAATAGGTAAAGATGCTTGTGCCACAAGATGGTGGAAAGAACCAAGTCCTACAGGCTGTCCTGATTTCCACCAAATCCTGCCCAGAACGACATGCCCATGTCTGTACACATACACACACAACAAAGAAAAGAAGGGGGGAGGGAGGCAGAGGGCGGGAGGGAGGGAACTTTCTACTTATGGAAGATGAGATCATCAGCTTCTCAACAGAGGCATTACTAACATTTGGGGCCGGCCATCTCTACTTCTCGATTATCCTAATACTAATACTAACATATGAAACTTCACATCCCTGGAACCACTAAGACCATATTACAGTGCTGCAACAAGCAAAACTCACTGTCCAGCATGCAGTGAACGACATTATGCTGAGAATCCCTGTCTTCTAACATTTGTGTGAACTAAATGCTAATGAAACAAGAAATTACTTTGTTCTGAGGGGAAAAAAAACACATTTATTGCTGGAAGTTTCAATACTCCTTTCTCAATATTCAACAGAAAAGGTATAGAAAGTTAGTAAAGAGATGGAAAGACTTGAAGGATAGAATCAAACAATTCCAGTGAATTACTGATGGAACAATCCACAGAACAGTAGAATACATGTTCCTTTCTATTTTCACAGATCACTTACCAAAGCATACCACAGTGGGTACTTTAAAGCAAACCTCAACATTAAAGCAACCTGGTAATGTTCTCTGACTACCAAGAAATTAGTAAACGACAAATAACTAGTAAGTCTTCTACACATCTGTAAATCAAACACTTCTCTATATGCCAGTGACCAAAGTCATCTCAAGGAAAATGCCAAAATGTATTAAAGTAAAGAGAAAACGAAAATACCTAGCATTAAATACTTAAGCGTACATAAAAAGCTTTAAACCAACAATCTAGAAAACCAAAATGAAAGACCTGGGGTGTAGCTCTGTGAGAAAGAGCGTATATGATTGTAAGCTGTCTCACCCCTTCCACTACGAAAAAACAGTCGGGGGAGGTGTGTGCAAGATGGCTCAGTGGTAAAGGTGTTTGCTGCAAAGCGTGATGACCTGAGTTGGAGCCCCAGAGCCATATAGGAAGAGAAAACAACCCACCGGTTTTTCTCTGACTTCCACTTGAAAGCACCCACACAAAACATATAAAATAAATTAGTGTCAATAAAATAAAAAAGGAAATAAAATAGACATGGAAGACAGACATAAGAATCAAGAATATTAAAAATGTATCTACAGCACTAGAGTACAAGGAAATTAATAGTAGTCACCTACCTACAGAGACATTTTCATTAACCCACTGCTTTCTAGAAAAGCATTCACAGGATCCAATGTCTCTTCTGAAAAAATCCTTCCAGTTAAAAAGGCTTGTATTATTTCACCTTACCATCCAGACTGTACATATGCTGACTTTATTAGTTGCCAAACATTGAGCTATGTTTTAGGGGCTGAAGAGATGGCTCATCGGTTAAGAGCACCAACTATACTTCCAGAGATCCTGAGTTCAAATCCCAGCAACCACATGGTGGCTCACAACCATTTGCAAAGAGATGTGATGCCCTCTTCTGGTGTCTCTGAAGAGAGCAGTTGTGTACTCGTACATAAAACAAATAAATAAATCTTAAAACTGTGTTTTAACTCTTTCACAAAGCTCTTCCTACACTTCCATACTTACTTTCATTGGCATAAATGCAAGGAAGTCTGTGATAAGACTGTGGATTCTGCGGATGTAAAACTCTTCCTGATAGAAGTTTTCAGCCAGCACAACAGCCTCGCTGAGGAACAGGAAGACATTATCAGCAATGGCCAGCTCTGCAATTGCTTCATCTGCTTCTGTGAACTCAGCCAGGGCTACAGATTCAGAACACAGAAAAGCAAAATGAGAAAAGCCTTTAACTCAGCTTGTATCTCATGACAGAATGTTAGTGAAGCATATTTCAGACATTTTTCCAGCCTCCTAACAGGTGCTATGCACAAAATGAAATTATATATAATTGTAATTGATTCACAAACTCCAAAGAACTACTAAAAGAGTACATTTGAAATACAAATGTAGCTGGATATGGTGATGTATGCCTTTAGCCCCAGCACTCAGGAAGCAGAGTGCTGAGTTTGAGGCCAGCCTGGTCTTTGTAGCAAGCTGCAGGCTAGCCAGGACTACATAGTGGACCTTGTCTCAAACAAAGCAAAACAATTGTAAGAGCACTGGCTCTTCCCATAAGTGACTTGCTAATCAATGCAATGTTAACACTGATATAGACAGAGAGCTCTTATACAAACATAGCATGCAAAAACAATATAGGAGCTTTAATCACAGACATTTCCAAAGGTTTTCTTGTTATTGTTTTGACTTTGTTTGGGTTGGTTTTATTGAGGCAGGGTCTCAACTGTGTAGCCCTGGCTAGCCTGGAACTCACTTTATAGATTAGGTTGGTCTTCAACTCAAGAGATCCTCCTGCCTCTGCATCCCAAATACTAAGAGCCCCACCTTCTAGAGAGGTTTACTTGAGGAAAGACTCACCTTGAATATGATTGTTTCACACCATAGGCTAAGGCCCTAGGCTGAATTTAAAGAGGAAAAAAAGATCGCAAACTAGCGCAACACCATATTATCTTCCTGCTTCCTGACTGCAGATTCATGCCATCACTTCTTATACTCCTTCTGAGCTCTATCTGCCATGACAAACCCCCACAAGCCATGGGAGCCAAAATAAACTCTTCCTCCCTTGAACCTCATCTTACGCAAACCTAGAGAAGTGAAAAAGCCTTTGTATTTCAAATTACAATGAAAGGACAGCTGGTAAAGCAAACCATTCTAAGCATCATTTCACGAATCTAGACAACAGAATAGCTTGCCCTGTGTAGAACAGGATTAAGTAAATGGCCCTATTGTCTTAGCTAGGGTTTCATTGCTGTGAACAGACACCATGACCACGACAACTCTTAAAAGGACAACATTTCATTGGGGCTGGCTTACAGGTTCAGAGATTCAGTCCATTATCAAAGAGAGCATGGTAGTGTCCAGGCACGATGCTGGAGGAGCTGAAAATTCTACCTCTTGTTCTGAAGGCAGCTAATACTTGCTCCCACGTGGTTAGGAGGATGGTCTCATTGCCCACCCCCACAGTGACCTACTTCCTCCAACAAGGACACACCCACTCCAATAAGGCCACACCTTCTAATAGTGCCACATCCTAGGCCAAGCATATTCATTCAAAGCATCACACCTATCTATGCTTGATTGATCCAAACATCTCCTTTCCAACACACTGAGTTTAAAAAACTAGATCTTCAGTTTGATACAATGTGAAAAAGTTTGTAAACAAAAATTTAAGTGGTGGCACACATTTAATAATCCCAGCACTTTAGAGGTAAAGCCAGGAGAATGAGAAGCTCCAGGGCACCTTTAGCTACATAGTTTGGGGCCAGCCTGGGATACATGAGACCCTGTTTAAAAAAGAAAGAACTAGAACCGTAGCTCAGTGGCAGAACCCTCCTCCCTTAGCACATATTTAGAAGGCTCTAAGGTCAATCATCAGTACCACAAAAAAGAAAAAGGATAGGTATGACTCTGTGGGAGTCTCACTCTTCTCAACTCCTACACTGAAGGTAAAGACCTCTCACTAGATTCACAAAAGGAGGTAACCTCTGAGGTTCTCTTCTGAGACAGCAAATAAGGTGCATCTCAGTTCTACTTTACAAAGTTATGAGGGGTGTGTTATTGTTGTTTTTGAGACAGTCTCTCTATGCAACCCTGCCTGCCTGGAGCTCGACGTAGACTAGGCTGGCCCCAAACTATAGAGATCCGCCTACATCCTGAGTGCTGGAATGAAAAGTGCTAACACAAATTTTTATCAAACAACTTGTATTTTCACGTGCTCATATTTACACTTTCTCTTTCTGATTTAAAATTTGATATTTGAAAACAAACGCATTTAGAGCTGGAAAGATGGCTCAGTGGTTAAGAGCCCTGGATGTTGTTCCTCAAAAAAACCCAGGCTCCATTCCCCACATCCACATGATAACTAGAAACCATTCCTAACTCCAGGGAATTCTTGGATCTCAGGTAATGTTAGACACACATGTGGAATACAGACATATATGCAGGCAAAACACTCGCACATAAAATAAGTCACCTAAAAACTTTTAAAGGAAGAAAATCAATGCATCGCTAGGTACAGTGGCAGAGCCAGTTCTCTCCAACCTTCCTTCCTTACCTGTTACATCCGGTAGCTGGGATATCCCCCTCAACGCCAGGGCCCAGGCAAGCCTAACAGTGGCCTGCAGTCCAGGAAGCTTCCAAGGCTGAGAGTCCTGGAGGCGAGAGTGAATTGTCGAAACGTACTGTCTCTCTGTCAACAGTGGAAGGTGGTGAATCATATCTGAAAACACAAAATTACATCACTTCACCAAAAAAGAGCAGAAATAAATTCTCACATCCGTCACACATGGATATCTAAAAGTCATAAACACAGCATTTTCAAAAGGAATGATGACTAATTAACATCATTATTTGATATAACAAAATATCTGTATTGCTGTTAAAGTATTATATGCATAAAAACTAAAAACAACAACCCTAAATTTCAGTTAACAACTTCCAATAAGTTTCATAGACAGCAGAAATTAGAAAAAGAAGCACTCACTGTTTTTTCTATACAGGAATTCTAAAATATAAATAAATGCTCTCTAAAGATAAAATGAGTCACCTACTTCTCATACACAAAAACTATGTCAAAGAGAAGTAAAGAATCTGTGTTTCACAAGTTTTACAAATGTGAGTAAGGAACAAAGCAGGCAGCTGCAGCAAAGGCAGGCACGTGCACGCGTGACCACATTGCTTTCTACCGTGTAACACCGTCATTTCAGGAAACCACCTGCACAGGAACAAAGCTGAGCACAGGGGGCGCACGCCTTAAGCCCAGCACTGGGGGAGCAGAGGTGGGCAGATCCCTGAAGTTCGAGGCCAGCCTGATCAACACAGTAAGTTCTAGGACAGCTAGGGCTAAACAGAGAACCTCTCACTCAAACACAAAACAAAACAAAACAAAACAAAACAAAACAAAACAAAACAAAACAAAAAACAAAGACAGAGTTTGCTGTCGTTGCTATTAGAAAGCAAACTTAGGGCCTCAGGTATGGTAAGCAATTCCTCCATTACAGAGTTTGGCCTCAGTCTTAAATTGCATTGCACATTTAAAATGTTTCAAACTTGCCTGGATTGCACAGACAGAAACAAAGAAGAAAAGTTGTATTTTGGAAATTAAAATATTGTCCTTCTTGAATGTTCCCTCACAACTTAAAATTTTATTTTTGAAAATAAATGTATTGGTGGTTGTGTTAGCACATGCTGGGTATGTTAGCATATGCCTGTAATCCCAGCACCCAGAAGACTAGAACAGAAAGATCAAGAGTTTGAGGCCAGACCAGCAAAATGGCTCAGTGGGTAGCAGCGCTTGCTGCCAGCCCTGGCAACCTAAGCTTACCTCCTCAAGTCACATAGTTGAAGGAAACAACTGATCCTGAAAGTTGTCTTCTGGCACATGCGCACACAGACACATAAATGTAACTAAAAAATTAGTTTGAGGCTAACCTAGACCATACATGAGACTCTTAAGAATAAAAAAAGCATTAAAAAATATAAATGCTGGAGCTAGAGAGATGGCTCAGTTGTTAAGAGCATTGGCTGCTCTTCCAGAGGTGATGACTTCAATTCCCAGAAACTACATGGTAACTAACTCACAACCATCTGTAATGGGATCCAATACCTTCTTCTGGTGTGTCAGTGACAGTGTACTCATTCATTAAAATAATCATATATATATATACATATATATGTGTATATATGATATATATGTATATGTATATGTGTATATATATATACACACACACATATATGTGTGTTTAAGTATACATACATATATACATAAACAAACAAACAAACAAACATGTAGGGGTTGGAGAGATGGTTCAGCAGTTAAGAGCACTAGCTGCTCTTCCAGAAGACCAGGGTTCAATTCCCAGCATTTACATGGCAGCTCTCATCTATCTATAAAATCAGTTCCAGGGGGTCTGACACCCTCACACAGACATACACACAGGCAAAACACAAATGTGCATAAAATAAAAATAAATATTTTTTTTAAAAAAGATAAAATGTAAAATTCAATACCATCTCGTTCCTCTGTGCTTTGGTCTATAAAGCTGGTATCAAAACAGTACAGAAGAGCCATAAGGAGGCACAGATTCACTGCATCTAGGGAGCCATTGGCCTCAACTGTCACTCTTTCCAAATGTCCAATAAGTAGGAGGGTGTCATCTTTGGGTAATGGTGACTGGCAAGCCCAGGCAAAAAGACTTTCAGCCAGAGACTGCCTGCACTCCTTGATGAGATCAGAAACCTACAAGTAACAATATGATTGTGACATAAGTTATAGCAAGGTCTGGCATTACAAAACAGTGTCTTCCATAAAGGCTAACAAAATTAACTGATATGAATCCACACATGCTCGTAAAGTTGCTGGGATTCTGAATAAATTCTAGAGGTTTAGTCCTTGAGAAACCACGCTGACCAATTGCTTGAAAAACTCATTTCAGAAAAAACTAGACAAGGCATAAACAGAGGCACAGCAACTGGAACAAATGCAGGCACAATCCATGAGCAGAGCAGTCTACACATTTGAAATGCAGTATTGCCACAGGGGTGATTGCTCATACTCTTAATCCCAGAAGCAGTGGATCTCTGAGTTGGAGGCTAGCCTAGTCTACATAGCAAGTTCTGGATCAATCGACTACTACATAGTAAGACCCTGCCTCAAAAATAAATAAATAAATAAAAATAAAAAACCAACCAAAAAGAAAAAAGAAAAAAGAAAAGGAAACCAGTAGCAATGATGATAAAACAGTATTTTCATCTGCCTAAGTGAAATGAATATTCTGTAAGCTCTTCTGTTCCACATCTGTCAAAGACACCCATGAGGTCATCTTATAGAACCCTTGCCTCTTTGCGGTGTTTCTCACTGCCCAAACCTCTCTCTCTCTGTAGTTTCTCAAACTCATTATTCACATCAATCTGTGACAGCAAAGTAAGGACTTTGTAAGTCAATCCTTGCTCCATCAGCTCATCTGTAAAGCGTGTTGTCATGGAAACCAGCTCTGGACTGCAAGGAAAAGAAACAAACAAAGCTATAACGAATAAAGATACTGTTTTGACAACAGTCTATTATTACAAACAACCAGGATGAATTATAGTCTTGTTCTTTTTACCCTTTCTAAATCACTGGAGTTAAATAAATCTCTGTGATTTTTCACTTGCAAATAAGTCAGGTTTAAACTAAGGTATTACTCTGGAAAGAGTAGTCCAGTATATTATTGACCTGAGCTTACAGTTTACTGAAAGGGTACACACTAAGGAAAAACTGTTATTTCCAAAACTCAAATTCAAGTAATTTCACATTAACCCTGTAAGTCCCCAAAGGCAAACAGACCTGAGTTCTAATGTCCATGTCTTTCCTCGTCTAGACTGTATCAGGGTTCTGAGAGAATTTGCAATGCACCGCTTTCCATCCCAGTATAAAAGGACAGCTACCAATCCCCTGGTGAGGCCAGGGAAATGTGGCTGCTGATGCTCTCCTAGAAAAGGAATTGATTATTTAGTAATAAAGCTCAAATGTGTTTGAAACGTATGCCAAAATGTATTCAAATAAGCAGGTCTTAATGTTAAGGGGACCCTTAGGGTTTCTACTCCCTGCATCATTCCTGGCATAGCAGATTCAAAGGCCCATCAACCATATGCCAGGGTACCAATAACAAGAAGCAGCACAGTTAAAGAGGTGGTGGCACACACCTTTAATCCCAGCACTCAGGAGGCAGTGGCAGGTGGAACTGAGTTCAAAGCCAGCTTGGTCTACAGAGTGAATTCCAGGGCAGGACAGGGCAGGGCTACACAGAGAAACCCTGTCTCAAACAAACAAACAAACAAACAAACAAAAGAACAAGAAATTCATCACTTTCCCAACTCAATTTCACTTCTTCTCTAATTTCCTATGTTGGGCCCACTCTCTCACCACTCATGTGAACCCTTGCAAATGTCTGCAAGTTTCCTCCTTTCAGGATCTACTCTGCACTGCCTCCTGTCAAAACCACTCCCATGTCTTTCTTAAATCACCAGGCTGTGTTCCTTTATAGCAGCCTTCCCATAGTATCTAGAGCATGGTAAATACAGAGGACATGTTGTTAAATCAAAGTTCTGGGCTGAGAACAGCTCAGTGATACAGTGCTTGCCTAGCAAGCACAAGGCCCTAGTTCTATCTCCAGCTCTGCCAGAATAAAAAAGAAAATCTTAATTAAATTTAAATCTCAGGTATGTCCAGTTAGCATCCCCTCACATAAGAGAAAACTACCTTCCTTATCTTCAATAACTAATTTTCTTTGGTCAAAAAGGATTTTAGTAGTTACATGGTATATTTAAAGAAACTCAACAACCATTCAACTAAGATGTATGTATCTTCTTCACATGGCTCCTTTGTGATCATTAGTGAATTGCTTCTTTTATGGAAATACTGATCTCTATGTAGCAGCCACAAATTGACTCCTAGGTCATCTAGGATTGTACATGCTTGCTTCAGTCCCCCAGTAATACTGCTGGGTGAGTCCCTCCATCTCCTTCTTCACCATGCCCAGTCACAGCACTCTTTTCTTTTAAGCATGCATTTACTCAGACCTGAAGAGCATGCTCCTCAGCATCTAAGCATGATTCAGGACTACATCAAATGTCCTCACCTCAGAAGGGCCTTGACTAAGCCCACTAATCAGAACTACTTTAATCAGCCCTGATGTCTCTCTGCCCTGATATGCAGTCTATTTTCTTCCTGGTTTTAATTATTATTAAAATTATCTTATATTTTACCTAGTCATTCATCACCAAATAACCCACTCCAAAAGACACTCAAAAAAAAAAAAAAAAAACCAGTAAACCTTGCCTTCCTGCCCACTGCATGACAGCACTTGCCTTGAGCCATGCATTCTAGGGATGCAACTTCATCTCTGTTGGTAAATTACTACATCAAGGCCCACCTTAGGGCAATTCATCAACAACATTAAGCTTGCCCTTTAATACAAGAAAAATTAAATATTTTGAATTGTTCTGTCAAGTAAATGACATCTTTAAAAACAATCTGTTAAGGGGTTAGACAGATGGCTCAGTAGTTAAGAGCACTTCCCAGCACCCACAAAGTGGCTCATATTCACCTGTAAGTCCAGTTCCAGAGTATTCAATACCCTCTTCTGACCTCCCATAACTACTAAATGAGTATAGTGCATATACATATACTCAGGCATACACATATGCATAAAATAAACATTTTAAACCCATTTATTACCCAAACAATAAAAAGTCCAAGTTAGGGGGCTGGAGAGATGGCTCAGTGGTTAAGAGCACTAACTGTTCTTCCAGAGGTCCTGAGTTCAAATCCCAGCTCACAACCATCTCTAATGGGATCCAGTGCCCTCTTCTGGTGTGTCTGAGGACAGCAATGCGAACTCAGGTATGCGAAATAAATAAATCTTTAAAAGAAAACCAAAGTCCAAGATAGGGGTTCTAGCTTCATGATTCTGACTACATATCACACTTCCAGCTAAATGTCAACTTACCAGCAAGGAGAAGCTCAACAGCTGACAATTCCCCAATATCAAAAAGGTCACTGATGATAAATGCTTCTTTAATGAGCTGCTCAGGAAGAAGTCTGGTTCCTTGTTGCCCCTGGATCGCAACACCCTCTGAACTGGCTTTCTGAATTTTCTCATGCTGTTGAACATTTTTGGGCTAGAATGATAAAATTATAATTAAGTAATGAAAATAGTGCTCCTAGCAGAAGTCAGTTCATGACAACGCAGCCTCGTTTGCCAAGGCAGCACATGCCTTTAATCCTATATTTGGAGGCCAGGCAAGTAGAGTCATGGCCAGCATGCATGCGAACAAAAACAATGAAGCCTGGTAGCATGACAAACTGAAGTGTTTCTTATCTAGTTATCCAGAACTAGGGGATATGAGGCAACACGTGGCACCACCTTCATCTTTCCCAGTACTACCTTCTCAAAACTATCTGCTAAGCTCCATAAAAACCAGGAAAAATACAAATACTATTCTGATTTCCACATATCTAAGTGAATGTTCTAGTTACATACAATAATTCAAATGGACATATGAACTATATTAAGTAACAAGCAATAGTATTACTTTGTAGAGTGAATCATAAATTAGTAACATGATTTTATATCCTACAAAACTCTTTTTATATGTGTGGTGGTAGGGATGTAACCCACAAATGGACACACACTAGGCAAGTGTTCTAGTACTAAGCCACCTCATTAGGCCCCTTAAAACCTCCTTGATTCAACTATTTAACACAGAGAAGTCTCTCGTAGATAACTGTCTTAGTCAGGGTTTTTATTCCTGCACAAACATCATGACCAAGAAGCAAGTTGGGGAGGAAAGGGTTTATTCAGCTTACACTTCCATAATGCTGTTCATCACCAAGGAAGTCAGGACTGGAACTCAAGCAGGTTAGGAAGCAGGAGCTGATGCGGAAGCCACGGAGTGATGTTACTCACAGGCTTGCTTCCCCAGCTTGCTCAGCCTGCTCTCTTATAGAACCCAAAACTACCAGCTCAGGGATGGCACCACCCACAATGGGCCCCTCCCCTTTGATCACTAATTGAGAAAATGCCCCACAGCTGGATCTCATGGAGGCATTTCCCCAACTGAAGCTCCTTTCTCTGTGATAACTCCAGCCTGTGTCAAAGTTAACACAAAACCAGCCAGTACAATAACAAACTGTTAAAGTTCAGATCCTGAAGAATTCCCTGGATCATTTAGTCCAACTCCTCTATAATACAGAAGTGGTACTAAAGTGCACTAGGTAACTTGTCTGAGATCATACAACCTTCTCGGGGAGAGCTAAGACAGGAGTTTCAGCTCAGCTGGTTCCCAGTTCCAAGCCAGAGTTCCTTCTACTAAAAAAAAAAAAAAAAAAAAAAAAAAAAATCACAAGAAAGAACAGATCCACATCTTGGCTACTCAGGATCATAGGTTCAAGACCAGCCTGAGCAAGTTGGAAAGACTGTTTCAAAAATTAAAAGACTTTAAAAAAAAAAAAAAAAGTAGAGCTCAATGGTAGAGCACTTGCATAGTACATACAATAATATGTACAAGGTCATAAGATTTCATCTCTAGAAACACACACACACAGAGCAAAATGCCAAAGAGGTGAGGTGACTCACTGTAATAAGTCACTTTCCGACAAGACCAGAATACAATAGCTAGAACCCACACAATGAAAGAACACAGAATCAACTACCAAAATCTGTCCTCTGACTTCCCTCACACTGTACATGTCACACACAATAAAGGTTTAAAAACAAAACAACTGTGAGATGGAAATGACTGCTCATAGTATAATCCCAGCCAGAGGCTGAGGCAGGAGGATAAAGCCAACCAGAGCTACTTGAGTTCCAGGCCAGCCTTAGATACAGAGAGATGAGTGAGATAATACCTTAATTGCAAAGAAACAAAACAAGCCGAAAAAACAGAAAATTGCCCAAGAGCAAAGGAGTCCTCACACTCAAATCCTCCACTGTAGTCCCTTCTACTGAGAAGGTTTCAAGGTACAGTGATGAATAATTAGTTTGGCTAACAGTTCCCACTGCACTACAGAGACTTCAAATGCATAAGTGTGTCTGAAAATAAGTAACCAGCGAAGGCTATGTGTACTGTCAATCATAGGCCAGAAATTATAAGGCAAGTAGCATTTGTGGGATAAACTGCATTTCCTAAATCATATCCAGATACCACATTTACCACTTAGCTGAAGATAAATTCAACAGTAAGTTCTATAAAAATAAAAAGACAATAAATTGTTTGGGGGAGGAGGATTTTTTTTAAAAACTTGAATTACTAGTGTAACTCAAGCTACGTGTTTACAGAGAGTTCACTTGTCCTTTCTTCTTTAAAAAGACAAACAAGACAGTGTGAAGTTGGCAAGTAAGTCTCCTACCACCTTGCCTGAGAGCCCAAGTTGGAGCCCAGGCTTCCACACAACTGACTCCTGCAGGTCCTCATCTTACCTCCACATGTGCACCAGGGAATGCTCATGCCCCACGGAGTTAATTAACAAGCAAATAAATAAATAGATCTAAAAAGATCACCACTCTCCAGATTTATTAAACAACAACAACAAACAAGAAACAAAGAAGAATACTTCCTACTGGGTTTTTGAACAGTGAAATGAAGTCGGGTTTGTGTTTCTTCAAAATCATGTCAAGAAGGTGGACAGCTTCAGGCTGTCTTCTCCAAAGAGCACTTCCAACTGTCTGCCAAATGTCTTTGTAGGGTCCCCACAGGCTGGCAGCTTGAAAGAAAATGAAGATCAGTGTGAGATACATGTCATCCACATATTAGCCACACTCGCATTTACCAAAGGAAGCGCTAATGTCTACTTCTAATATAAAAACTTACAAACACAGGGCAAAAACATAACAGCATAATTAATTAGAAATCTTTGGCAACAATATAAACTTGCTTTCTAACAACATAAAAATCAAACAAACCCAAACTAAAGTGTACGGTCAGCTGAACCTGGTTGACCACTTCATAGCCTCGGTGAGCTTCAGAGAGAAATCCCTTTCTCCTTTAGTTTCCCTTTGTATAAAGCAGGAGGGCAGAGCATGGTGGCACACCTCTTTAATCCCAGCACTTGAGGTTCACTGGCAGGCTGAGCTCTATAAACCCAAGGGCAGCCTAGTCTACATAGCTAGGTCCAGGCCAGCAAAGACTGACTACTGAGCCTTGACTCAAAACAAAAAGAAAAAGATAACCTAGTGGACTGAAGAGCTGGCTCGGGGATTTAGTGATGCTCTTGTGGAGGAGTTCGGTTCCTAGTACCTACAGAGAGGCTCACAACCATCCAACCCCTCTTCTGACCTCCAAGGGTTCCTGCATGCATGTGGTACACAGTCAGTACATGTGTGTGAGCAATGCATGCATGCACACACACGTACACATACGCGCACACACACATACACAAAATTAAACTAAAATTTAAAAGGCAAACTAGTCAAAAGCATTACCCACTCCTAAGGCTTACAGTTCTTTCAGTTTGTTTTGTTTTGTTTTGTTTCTTCAGATAGTTTCTATAGCCCAGGCTAGTCTGAAACCCACCCCATGCTCCCAGGTGCTAGGATTACAGGCCTATGCACCCACACTCAGCAGTTTACAAGTTGTACAAGTTTTTACAAGTAAGTAAAACATATAGCATCAAACCTCCGCATCACAGACACTCAACAAAGGTCCATCTCCTTCCCTCCCTAAGACCCCTGGGAAAAGCAGATTTTGTGAAAACATTCATTCTATCTAGGAAAGTGAAAGATATACTTTGTTTTAGCTGGGACACTGGCTATTTTAAGAAGCAAAAAACATTAAGGACTTTTGTGATCCTTACTAAGCTTTTGCTGTACAGCTTATTAGCATGGCCCAGATTTTCATGTATGGCTGTTATCTTACAAAATCTGGTCACTATGGGTTCCTCTGTTCTGCAAATACAAAACCCGAGATAGTTGAAACACTCAGGCAAAGTCACACCAGTGCTGTGGATACCAATCCCTTCCCTAACCAGTGGCTATGCCCACTGGTTATGTATACCTCTATACATAATACTTGGCAAGTTAATGTGTTTCAGAAGATGAATTAGGGATGTCAAAATTATCTAGCAAATAGCACAGTAAATGAGGGAGTTAAGATTGATCTAAGTAAGCCTGCTTGAAGTGAGACTAAACCACAGGCACTAAAACAAACAAGTCAGGTCCTGGAAGTGTTGACGGGCAGAGCACATGCTTAGCATGTGTGGAGCCTTGGATTCAAACCAATTCACACACATACACACAATTACATTTAAGAGACTAATAGAACGTATGAACAAGAGCGCCTAGGGCCACAAGCATATCTTGGCAGTAGAAGGCATGATTATGGAGGAAAAGGCCCTTGGCTCATCTTCAGGACCAGGAAGCACTGCCCGGTCTGAGTGAGGATTAGCGAGAAGGGAGTCAGCACACCTCAATCATTCAACGCCCTGCTGTGCTTCTCCTACTTCAATCCCATATTTGCCAATCTCTGGTTAAGAAGTCCAGCTCCTTGTCAGCCAGATGTGGTGGCTGACAGATACGTGTAATAAAGGCCCAACTACTTGGTCAGCTGAAGCAAGAGATCTCTAGTCCCTGAGTGAGATATGCCTGGACAATACAGCAATATTCCATCTCAAAACTAACTGTACCTCGTCCCATGAATTTCTACAGTGAAGATCCTGCTGACAAAGTGGCTTGAGTACCCATGCGCACATACTGCTGTTACCATCAATATATTAGCATGCTGGTCTAGCTACCTGTCTTCTTGAATTTGAATAAAGAAGTCAATTAACAGATACACTAACAAAAGCCAATTCTGAGCCTGCCAAAATGAGGTCCTGTCTCTTGATTCTGGTAACTTCCCTCAGGATTGTTTTCTTGGCCCTCTCTCTGTGAAGGTAAAGGACAGCATAGGTTTGAACTTTGGATTGCAGCAAAGACTAAAAAGTTTGACAAGCAACATGAGGTTCAAAAAGTTTCAGACTCTAGATCAGGGCTGCTCAACCAGGAACTCCACGAAAGCAAGCAAGCATGCACACGCGCACACACAATATCTAGCTATGAGTGATATTCAACCTGTAGTCTGTGACCCAAAAACAGAACAAACAAAGCCAAACCCAGACAGACAGCTACCAGGGTGAGCAATGGTATTGTGGTAAATGTGCGCAGAACAGGAACGCTGGGAATAAGCAGGTAAGGCGGTGACGAAAGCTAAACTAAGGTGAGGACAGTAGACTAGTGAGAAAAGGCTTAGAGGTGTAGAGAGAAATTACAACTGGCAACTGAGTGGGCACAGGACAAAGGGAGCCTCAAAACTGGAGCTCACTGTAGAACTCAAAGCCCTGGATCAATCCCTGATGTGGGGCAAACTGGAAACTGCCTTATCACAGAGATTTCAGAACCTTATAAAGAGGTAAAACACAGCTAGGCAGTGCTGGCGCATGCCTTTGATCCCAACATGTGGGAGGCAGAGGCAGACAGATTTCTGAGTTCGAGGCCAGCCTGGTCTACAGAGTGAGTTCCAGAACAACCAGAGCTACACAGAGAAACCCTGTCTCGAAAAACCAAAGGGGGGGGGGGGGGGAAGAAAGCTATACCACAAACAAACCAGAATACAAACATATCTGTAATCCCAATCCTCAGAAGGCTGAGGCAGGAGGATCAAAAATTTGAGGACAAAGTAGGCAGACCTAGTCCCTCTCTCTCCTTCCCCTCCCCCTCAGTTACTTACACACACAAACATACACACACACACACACACACACACACACACACACACACACACGTGTTAACTCTCTACCCTTAAGATAGTCTGTATAGACTAGGGGACAGAAGAGACAGACCAGAAGTAAAAAGTACGTAAAACTCCTCCAAAGGAGCTGAGTCCAGCGCCAGCATCCATCCAGACAGTTCATACAACAGTCTGTAATTCCAGCTCCAGGGAATGCCAAGCTCTCTCAGGTTGCCATAGGCACCTGCACTCCTAAAGATTTCTGAAAAACTAATAACTGTCTTTGTATTACACATGATTGGAATATAAACTCAGTAAACTACATAGACAAATTCCATTTTTTCCTCTTAATGAGACAGCCAATAAGAAATCAAAAATATATGCACACAAATCACATGCACTCACCTACACAGTCCATGAACATCAACACATCAACAAGTTTACGTACACAAGAGCCATCTACAGTTGCCCAACTTCAGTAAATATTCCTCTACTAGTAACAAATGAAAGGCTAATATTTTTTTTCAAAGCCTCTAGTATGTATTTTAACTCACCTTGAGAAGCACATTCATTTCCTTTAATGTTTTAGGATACTCCCTGCATATCACATCTAACCATTCATCATGGATGAGTTCAGTTTAATAAGGAAACAAACCCAATTGCCTACGTGGTCTGAAGGAAAGGTAATCAGGTCAGGTCAAGAGGGTACAACTAAGGGTATGTGACCTAGGCAGAGGTCAGGGCAGAGAAGGGTTTAGTCTGAAGGTAATCAAGTCAAGAGGGTACAACTAAGGGTATGTGACCTAGGCAGAGGTCAGGGCAGAGAAGGGTTTAGTCTGACCCAATAGCTAAAACAGGGAAGGCTTGCTTTTCAAAAATTTTAGTAGTGCATTTATTTAACTATGGGGGGGGGGGCACAGCAGTGCAAGGGGCAAGCCATGATGTGATGTCATAAAGTTGTGCTTAAAAGCATTAACTGTTTAATTTTGGAGAATTGTTTAACCACTAGAGGTCTTTGCTTCCAAATTAAATCTGAGATATTTAATTGCACTACTGCAAATATTATACACACACACACACACACACACACGCATACATATGGGGTATAAAGGGATTAAATGAGATAAAGCAAGCCTAACACTTGTTCTGGTGATGGGACATAGTACTAATTAAATCACCACCACCTCTCATTTTTCTAGCCTTGGTGACTGCCATCCTAATTCTACTTTTTTTTTCTTTAGTTTAGCTACACTAAGTTAAATATCATTGTTGTGTGTAGAGTCTTGTGTCTGTTGAGTATCTCACTCAATGTCCTCAAAGATCATACATGTACATGTGACAGTACTGCCTTCTTTTTAAAACTGAGTAATATGGGCTGGTGAGATGGCTCACCGGGTAAGAGTACTGACTGCTCTCCCGAAGGTCCTGAGTTCAAATCCCAGCAACCACATGGTGGTTCACAACCACCCATAAAGAGATCTGACGCCCTCTTCTAGTGCAGATGAAGTCAGCTACAGTGTACTTATGTATATTAATAAATAAATCTTTAAAAAAAAAAAAAAAACTGAGTAATATTCCTTTGTGTGTTCATCATGTTTCGTTTATCCACTCACTCACTCATCATCCATTCATCTATGGATGCTTCAGTTCTTCCCAAAGGTGACAAAAAATAACTCTCTTGACTGACTCCTGGCTTTTTAAAATGCTTTCTTTTCTTGAGGCCAATCAAAGCTCTCCTGTACACACTATACTCCTGGGAGCTAGTGACAACTGTCAGTGGCTTGTGTTTAATGGTAACTCAGGATATTATATGCTATAAATGTATGTAACAGAACTATTACATGGAAGCCTGGCTTTTCAAAAAATCTAGTAGTGCATTTAATTTAACTACTTTGAGGGGGGACAAGCATGATGTAATGTCATAAAGTTGTGCTTAAAAGCATTAACTGGCTGGGCAGTGGTGGCGCATGCCTTTAATCCCAGCACTTGGGAGGCATAGGAAGGTGAATTTCTGAGTTTGAGGCCAGCCTGGTCTACAGAGTGAGTTCTAGGACAGTCAGGCCTTCACAGAGAAACCCTGGGGGGGGGGGGGGGGCGGGGAAGAAAAAAAAAGGCATTAACTGTTTAATTTTGGAGAAATTATGTAATCACTGGAAGTCTTTGCTTCCAAATTAAATCTGAGATATTTAATTGCATTACTCCAAATATATAAATGAAATACACACATACACCAGGTATAAAGGGATTCAACAATCAAGACTAACACTTGCTCCAGTGAGCAGACAATATGTTGTCAATACAACAGAAAACTTCATTTCTACAGAACAATTTACCATACCACTTCTGAGATGGTTTATGTACAAAACTCAGATTTAGGTAATTTTCAAAAAATACTGGTAAACTGGCAAGAACCAGTACCAAAAACAGTTTAAAAACAAAACAGTCCTGCTGAAAAAGATGGTCCGTAAACGTTTGCTATGTTGCCTCTTAATTGTACTCATGAATCGAGTGTCTAAAGCCGTGTTCAGGAGTGCCAGACCTCGTACGAAATGTTTGACATCTAAGTCCTCCCCACTAACGACCGGCACCGTGTTCCTGGAACCAGGACAAATCAAAACCCATCCACTTCTTCAAGCATCTCTGAGGGGTTCCAATTACCAAAGATGACCCCAGCCCCAGCTTTTTCACAGCGATGTCACCGTCCGCCGTGGCTGTGACAACGGTGCAGGGCGGCACGTGCTGAGCCCGTGGCACCGCCTCGCGGCTGGCAAGACCTCCTCACCCCCATGCCCCATGACCGGCCCACGGCCCCCTTCCAGACCAGCTTCCTTCCAGCCTCGCCTGGGTCCCACAGCCCGGGACTTGAGCCGTACCTCGGCGGTAGATGGCCTGCCTACACCTGAAGGATATTGGGGGGACGAAGCGGCTTCGGGGGCGCGCGCCTGGCTGCCCGGGACCCCGCCGCTCCGCCTCCCCTTCACACGCCCGTTTCGAGGGCCAAACTGTCGCCGCGCCGCGCGCCATTCAAACGGAGGCGGCGCGGGGCTGCAGGCCGGAGCGCGGCGAGAGCGGGCCCTGCGCACACGCTCGCGCCCGCACTGCCAACGGCCCGACTGCACCAGCGCTCCCCACTCGCCGGCCCCGCCCCCCGTGGGTCCCCGCGGGTCCCTCGCGGGCCCGCCGCGCTCACCCGAATTTACCGCCAACAGCGCCGCCATCTTGGAGGAGGACTGAGAGAGCGCTCCTGCCGCGGGGAGGACCCCGGGCCCGAGGGCCTGCCCGCGTCGACGCCTGAACACAAGGGCGTCCCCAGGGCCTCCGAGAACGCCATGCGAGGCTCGAGCGGGTGTGCACAAGGCTCCCCGCCCTGCTCTGGCCTAGGGCCATCGAGTCTAACTGCGACCATTACCGTTAAAACAAGCCGAGGGCAGCCGGTTCGGAGACTAGCTGTGCAATGCATCATGGGACCCGTAGTTTTATTTCGAGTGAGCCGTGCAGTTGACTAGTGTTCAAAAAAGGGAAATCAGTGAAACTGAAAAAGTTCTTGCTGGGCGTGGTGGCGCACGCCTTTAATCCCATCACTCGGGAGGCAGAGGCAGGCGGATTTCTAAGTTCAAGGCCAGCCTGGTCTACAAAGTGAGTTCCAGGACAACCAGGGCTATACAGGCTATATACCCTGTCTCAAAAAAAAAAAAAAAAAAAAAGAGAAAAAATTCTCATGACCTTCATTTCAAGTTAAATTTTATTTGAATAGCCATCCCCCTTACCTTAAGAGAGTAGAGTGAAGTGAGTAAGTGATTAAGGAATTTCTATTTAATAAGTATATTCTGTAGACATAATCACATTGTGCTTCGAAAATTACAGACAGGGCCTGGAGAGATGGTTCAGAGGTTAAGAGCACTGAGTGCTCTTCCAAAGGTCCTGAGTTCAAATCCCAGTAACCATGTGGTGGCTGACAACCATTTGTAATGAGATCTGACGCCCTCTTCTGGGATGTCTGAAGACAACTACAGTGTACTTACATATAATAAATAAATAAATCTTTGGAAAAAAAAAAGAAAATTACAGACAGCGACAAAATTTGAGTACTGCCTGCCTGACTTCAAAAGTGTCACCCATTTGCTTCCTCATCCCCAACATGTTGAGTCAAATTCGACATAAATTTCACAAACACCAAATGTTTTTTCTACCTAAGCAACCAAAACTACTAAACTTACTCGTTAAATTTAAAATTTGCTAGCCGGGCGTGGTGGCCCACGCCTTTAATCCCAGCACTTGGGAGGCAGAGGCAGGCAGATTTTCTGAGTTCTAGGCCAGCATGGTCTACAGAGTGAGTTCCAAGACAGCCAGGGCTATACAGAGAAACCCTGTCTCAAAAAAACAAAAAGAAGAAAGAAAGGAAAAACACGTTACAGAATAGAATGGAAGCGGGCTAGTGAGATAAGAACCTAAAAAGCCTACTAAGTAACTTCTACATACGTTAGAAGTACTAATTCTGTCTTAAGCTTTCATTAAGTCTACTGTAAAATATAATGATTTCTGTGAATGATTGATGTCAGTAGCGATCTGCTTGAAAGCTCTTCGCTTATATTTGGAAGCCTTCAATGGAGAGTTCTAAGCCAAGCACCTCTTTCACTAGCGACTGACCAGACTGCCCTTACAGCAGCCCTGCTATTCTGGAGAGTTTACAGACACCCTGGGGATATGCTCACATTTGCACAGCTGAAGACATGCTCCAGTCATGGTCACTCCACAGCCTGTACTAGCCTTTGAATGCACTGGAATTAGACTAGCCTAAGTGAACTCCCAGTGACCCTGTGACCATTTTCAAGCAGGCTATAGGAGGAGCACTCTTCCTGGTGTTCGATCATCAGAGGACTTGTGATTGGTACAGAATGTAATTCATTTGCATGAAGGATTGTGCTATGGTTGGTGCAAACAACCTTACCAAATACCCCTTCTGGTTATATAAGCAGGCTGTTTGGTTTTCTTTTCAAGTCAGCTGTGAGACACCCTTTTTGAACTGTCTCTGCTGTTACATCCTTAAAACCATTAAAAGGTTCTCTCAAAAAATAAAAATAAAAAAAAGGGTGGTGGTGGCTCATGCCTTTAATCCTAGCACTAGGCAGGCAGGTCTGTGTGAGTTTAAGGCTAGCCTGGTCTACAGAGTGAGTCCCAGGGCAGCCAGGGCTACATGGAGAAATCCTGTTTCAAAAATAAATGAAATGAAGTAAAATAAAATAATTATCTTTATAACAGAGCCCTGGATGTCCTGGACTAACTTGATAGACCAGGCTGGCCTCAAACTCACAGAGACCCACTGGCCTCTCTCTGCCTCCAGGTGCTAGGATTAAAGGTGTGGGCCACAAGGCCAGTATGGCTTGCTAAACTGATTGGATAAAGACAGGCAGATGAAGTGACAGCAGAGTAGTTACTGAAGCAAAGGTCACAAGGGCAACAACAGCTACAATAGCAGCAGGTTCAGACCCAAAGTGGCTGACCGGTTCCAGAGGGTCATAGGGTACTAACAATCTAAGAACTGGGAGAGAATGTCAAGGATGTATTGTGGAAATATAAAGAAGCCAAGAGAGAACAGAGCATAAAACTTAACAATAGAAGGACATAGCAACAAAATTTGAGTACTGCCTGCCTTGAGAACAAGAGGGGATGGGAAACTGGGCTTTCACTGCAGGAAGGGAGAGGTCTAAGGAGCTGCTACACCTTAAGGACCCGGAGCCCGGAGACGCTAGGCCTGAGAGACGAAATGCGTTGCCAAAGACTATGGTTCTTGATGGATAGGCCCACGAGCTGTGACACTAACTGATACTACTTGCTGCTGCCTCCCGATCTTCTTAGTACTTCTAGAAGCCACAAATTACAATAGCCACTGAGCGGCCTAAACATAGTTTATATGGTGGCTAGTGTTAATTGTCACTTTGACAGACTCTAGACTCACCTGTGAGACAGGCTTCTGAGAATGCCTGTGGACAATTATTTTGATTATGTTTATTGAGGTGGGAGGAAAAACACCGCAGTAAGGGTGGACCACCCTCTGGCTGGGATCCTTGACTGTTTGAAGAGGAGCTGAGCAGCAGCATGCATGGATTTGCCACTCTGTGCTTCCTGGTATGGCCAAGCTCCTCCGGTCTAGACAGAACAGTTGTACCCTTGCACTATGAGCTGAAGAGAATTCCTTCTCTCTTGAGTAGCATTTGTCAGGGCATTTTAAAACAGCAACAGGAAAATGAGCTAAGACAGGGAGGGTAAAGGCCAGAGCAACAACCCTTGGACCAGAAGACTACCATGACTAAGTCTCTAACGTCAAAAGTCTGGAGCAACAGCCCTCTGCTTCCAGGGCTTGGAGTTCTAAGTATCTGGGTCTGTTACTCTAAATCCTAGGCTTTGGCTACTCAAGGGCTGTAGACAGCCTTACTGAAAGAACGATTCCTTGCCCACTTGTGATTTCTATCTGGGAACACTAGGACTCCTGCCCAAGTGAAGTGTTATCTGCTGACATAAAAATGGGAAGGTCAAAAACTCAAGGGTCACTCAGAAACTGAGTTTCCTTCAGTTGACAACATGTGTTCATTCTACCTTGCAAGCATTCCTGGGGGGCTGGAGAAATGGCTCAGTGGTTAAGAGCACTGACTGCTCTTCCAGAGGTCCTGAGTTCAATTTCCAGCAACCACATGGTGGCTCACAGCCATCTGTAATGGGATCCAGTGCCCTCTTCTGGTGTGTCTGAAGACAAACTGTACTCATATACATAAAATAAATAAATCTTTTTTAAAAAGAAAAACAGAAACAAACATTCTTGGGACTCTGTTATCTCCTGCCAGGACCCTTCTCTGAAGGTCTCATCTCATACTGGATATTTTCCAACCTTATTTGAAATACTCTTTCTGATTTCCAGCTTGTTCTCCCTCGTGGATTCTTAGAGTGGTTTTCAAATCCACAAGGATGTCATGTTTTGTCCTCATTAATATTCTATTACTTAATAGTGTCATTTGAAAACTTAGCAATTCCCTGACATGTCCTTCTTCAACCTCCCACTTTCTTTCTTCCTTTCTTCCTTTCTTCCTTTCTCCCTTTCTCTCTCTCTCTCTCTCTCTCTCTCTCTCTCTCTCTCTCTCTCTCTCTTTCTTTCTTTCTTTTGTGGTTTTTCAAGACAGGGTATATTTTTCTGTATAGCCCTGGCTGTCCTGGAACTCACTCTGTAGACCAGGCTGGCCTCAAACTCAGAAATCCACCCGCCTATGCCTCCCAAGTGCTGGGACTAAAGGTGTGCGCCATCACTGCCCGACTCTCCCACACACTTTCTTCCTGTAGTGTCTTTTACTCTGATCATTCTGGACTTTCATCTTCCTGTGAAAATATTATTTACCAAGTCATGTGCCAAGGCCTTTGCACCTGTTCTGTACTTCTGAATTGACCCCCACTTCCTTTCTCTCTGAGAACCACCCACTAACCTATCCTCCAATTACACCACTCCTCCAAGTCACTTGGCCTGTGTTAATGGGAAACTGTATGACGTCATCCTCAGGTCCTCCTACTGACACAGCTGGCTCAGGGTCCTCTTAACAGATATCTCCATCATCCTATTTTACCTATCTATGTGATAGTCCTAAGTCCCATGACACCCAGATTCACACTAAAACTATTCGCTTATTGTAGTCAATGTATATTAAAAGGTTCCCACCGAGACATATTTGCCCTGAGATCTTGACAGTCTTGTGGTGGAGAAGGAAATATATCCCCCTGAGATCCCCTGTCACAGGGACTGTCAATCATAATGTAGCAATTGGCTCACATGAAAAGGGGACTTTCCATACGCTGAGGCCGTAGAACCCATCCTTACACCTTAGGTCCCACTTGTTTCCAGTTCATCTTCTATATTGTAACCAGCCTCTTCCTAAAGCCCTTCCTAGTCTACTTACTGCCATAGCCTCTTTCTCCCTGCGTTGTTGATATGATCATCTGGTTACTCGGCTTTGGCCTTCAAGCCTCACCTTGGGTATTACCTCCTTTCATCCCATTCCTAGCACGGATCGAGTTAAAATGCTTCTTATGCTCTTATAGTGTACTATATTTTTTGTAACTTCTTCCTTCTGGACAGAAATATCCATACAGAAGAGTGACCAGTAAATAATGAATAAAAGTTCATCGAATGAGTAAGAATGAGGAGGCTGGAGAGTTGGTTCGGCAGTTAAGGGTACTGACTGCTCTTCTGAAGGTCCTGAGTCCCAGCAACCACATGGTGGCTCACAACCATCTGTAATGAGATCTGACGTCCTCTTCTGGTGTGTCTGAAGACAGTGTACTTAGATATAATAATTAATAAATCTTTAAAAAATGAGTAGCCGGGCAGTGGTGTCACACACCTTTAATCCCAGCACTTGGGAGGCAGAGACAGGGATATTTCTGAGTTTGAGGTCAGCCTGGTCTACAGAGTGAGTTCCAGGACAGCCAGGGCTACACAGAGAAACCCTGTCTCGAAAAAAAAAAAAAAAAAAAGTAAGAATGAACAAAAATTTCCTCCTTATTATCACTAATTAAAAAAAAAAAATATTTATTTACTATGTATACAGCTTTTTCCTGCTTGTATGCCTGCAGGCCAGAAGAGGGCACCAGATCCCATTACAGATGGTTGTGAGTCACCATGTGTTTGCCGAGAATTGAACTCAGGACCTCTGGAAGAGCAGTCAGTGCTCTTAAACTCTGAGCCACCTCTCCAGCCCCACTAATTTTTTTTCTTTTCTAGGCTGGGTTTTTCTATATATAACGCTGGTTGTCCTTTGAACTCACTGTGTAACCCAGGCTGTTCTTGAACTCACAAAGATATACCTGCCTCTCTGTGCTGGAATTAAAGGTGTGCACTATCACACCCTGATCTTGTTTAGATTTTTAATGTGCCCCAAAGCTCCTGTGTTGAAAACTTGTCCCCAGTACATCAGCATTCAAAAGTGAGCTTTTGGGAGGTGATTGAATAGTGAGGGCTCTCACTTCATGGATGAACTAATTCATTTTTGAACTTGCAGCTTCACACGTTTGGGAGGTGAGATTTTGTTATGAGCGAAGCCCCTTCTCTGCTTCCTGGATATCATGAGCTAAGCAGCCATGCACTACTCCACACTGCCCATCAGGAGGCTCTGCCTTCCGCAGGCCCAGAGCAAAGGCGACCAGAGACCATGGACTAGAATCTCTGAAACTCTAAGCTAAAGTAAATCTTCCCACTAATTTTATTGCCTTGGGTACTTTGTCTCAGCAATGAGAACCTGACATATATCCCTGACTAGAGTGTACCTTGGGCTTATTGAAGACAGCATCATAAGGATGTAGCTTATGAAGATCCTCTCTTGAGAGTATCTAGAAACTCTGGGATTAGATGGATGACTTCCTCTCCTGATGCTGGATTGTCCACTGTGGATATGAAAGAGATTTCCTCCTATGACCGATCTCTGGGCCTGAAAAGGGTATGAACCATCCTTGCTAAGCCTAAAACACCAAGTCAGGTAGAGTAAAACTTCTGTTTGCAAATCAATTCATAAAATGCAAAAGAGTCCAGGTTAGAAGCTGCAGAGGGCTCATCCATGAATAAAGATGTATCAGTTCAGCACTTAACAGCATCAATGAATTCTGTTGCTGAGGTTTTCACGGCCCTCTTGACGCAACCATGTGACTGCAACACGTTACACAGCTCTGCACGTTTTAAAGTACACATTGAACGAGCCCGATAGCACTGATAAGACTAAGTTGAACGCTTCTAACGTTAGATGGTCTGGGTGGCGGCAGGACCTCGAATGGAATTTTGCTCTTCCTTACGCTTTCCATCTTCCCCAGGTGCAGTGCTCTAGGCTCAGGAGTAGCACATGTGTGCACATGCTCCGATCAGCTGCAGCTATGAGCACGGCAACTCAGAAGCAAGTCAGTTTATTGTAGAGTCTGAGGTGGAGCAGATGACTCATTTATTAAAGTGTTGTGTCAGGAGTGTACGGACTGAATTTAGATTCCCACAAACCCCCTATGTGGCATAATAGGCAACCCGTGATTCCTGCAGTACTAGTCAGGATTCTCTAAAGGAACAGAACTAGTAAATCGTGTGTGTGTGTGTGTAAGGAATTTATGAATTTGACTTATAGGCTGTGATCTGGGTAGTTCGACAGTGACTCTCTCCTGACAAAAATTCCAAAAATCCAATCGTCGTTCAGTCCATGACACTGGATGTCCTAGCAGTCCCAAGCTGGTGCTGGGGCCCTTGGAATTCCAAAAGAGCAGATAGTCTTCAGTCCACGTTGGACTCCTGAGGAAAAATCCACTGTGAAGGACTGCCTCAGCAGTGGGGTAGATGAGCTTTCGAGTGAGAGTAAAGGCAAGCAAGCAAAAAGCATAAACTTTCTTCTTCTATGTCCTTTTATGTGGGCCATGACCAGAAGCTATGTCCCAGATTTAGGGTGCGTCTTCCTATCTCAAATGATCCAGTCAAGAACATTTCCCACAGGTGTACCCAACTGCTTGGGTTTTAGCTAACTCCTGAGGCAGTCAAGGTGACAACCAAGATTAGTCACCACACAAGTCTTGAAAGGCAAAAAACGGGATCCAATCTCCCAGCAAGCTGGTTGGGAAGACTAGCCATATGAGTGAACTCTGGGTTTGGTTGAAGGATCCTGACCCAATGAATAAGGCAGAAGAGAAACCCAGGATTATTCCCAACATCAATCTCAGGCCTTTATATGCACAGGAACATGTGTACGTGCGTATGCGAGTACACACACACACATACCCACACCTATGCCCATAGGCATGCAAACATGGATGGTACAAACAAACGTATATTTAGGCATACACACAGTACACACAGAGAAAAATTAAAAACAGACAAACATTAAGACAAAGAAGCTGGGATTGAACTCAGGACCTTGCAAATGCTGGGCATGCACTTATTTCATGGAATGAAATAGAAGTGGGATGCTCCTGAGGACAGTTGCTGCGGCCACTGTGCCTGCCACTGCCATTTTCTCATCCTGTTACCATCTCAGCCTGATCTACTTGTAATCAAGGTCACAAATAGACAAGAAAAAAAATAATAAAGAGAAGATTTTATTGAGCCTCATGCTGTGGCACATGGAAGAGGACATACTTGTTTAAATTGCCAGAAAGGAGTCAGCAAGCATAGGCCACACAGATGTAATCTACACCAATCACAACACAGATAACTTCCAACCACAAGCCTTACATAATGACCAGTCCCAAGCCCTGAGTTGCATGATCCACAAGCTTTCTGTTGAGTCGGGAATGTCAGGAGTTTGCCTGCTTCCCCATGGTATCAGCAAAAATGTTTACAGAGTGATCAAAGTCACAGAGAGTTCTAGGATGTCTGGAGAGAAGTCTCCCAAAGCCAGTGTACTTTGCCCGGAGTGCAGTGACTGGAGTAAAGCTGCCTGAAGCAGAATCCGTGGTCAGTAGCAGAGAAGGTAGTGCTCCTTGCATCTGGGGGGGAGTTTCTTCACAGTGTCTATGAAGTCTTCCAACTAGGTAGAATGCTCTGATGGTAGTCACGCTGGTTGCAGAAACAAAGGGGGGCTGGTTTATATCATCCTGCTCAAGGTGGACAGGCACTAAAACGCTCTCTAGGTCGGGAGCCATATCTCAGTGGTAGAGGGCTTGACCCACTTATGAACTGCCATGGGCTCCATTCTTAGCACCAACAAACAAGGCATGGCTCTGTGGAATGTATGGACTGTAACTCACTCGTCTCACCTTTGGACACTCACCTTTGAGCTTACAGAGCCTTAGTCTAAGTAACAATTTCGTGGCAGGGCCCGGAGAGAGGGTTCAGTGATGAAGAGCACTCACTGATCTGTCTCGAGAACCAGCGTTTGGTTCCCAGCGATGACATCCAGCCACTCACAACCACCTGTAACTACAGCTTTAGGGGATCTGATGTCCTCTTCTGGCTTCCACTGGCATTAGCATGCATGTTTATAAACACTTGCAGGCACACTTACATATACATAAAATAAAATCAAAATTTCTTTATATGGAACCTCCAAAATATATGAGCCAAAAATGGGACAAAGTTTAATATGTAGTTTTTTTTTTAAAGCCAGGACATGCAATTACTATCTTAATATGCTATCTTGATATTTTTGGTGCAAGAACAAATTTCCAGGTATAATTTAAAAGGATCTGGATTAATGATAGATTTCTGTAACTTTTGCTTCCTTATTATATGCTATTGAGCTAAGCTGTGTCCGTGATTAAACACAGGCAGAAAAGGAAGTGTAATCCAGACAAACACATCTCTGCCAAAAGTTCAAAAATACTCAGACATTTCCCTGGTGGCGTTTTGCAATTCTTTGCATGTTGCATTTCTCCCCCGTTAACAAAGACCTAGTCTGCAGCTGGCCCTATTTCACCCCCCTCAGAAGTCTCTAAACAAAACTGTCTGGATTCAGATCTCTATTTTTAACACCCTTGAAAATTCCCTTGAGTAAATTACTTGATCTAAATGTATGAAATGCACTCTGGACTCTTATTAACGTCAAGTATATTATGGTCTCTCCAGGTAAATTCCATGTGTTTATTAAGACCTCCAGCAAGGAAAGCAAATGGAAAAAAGAAAGAGGTCCAGTACTAGTGCCTCCCACACAACCACACAGCCATGACTTTGTGGAATGGTAACTTGTAAGGCACCATACGAGCTTCAGAGAAAGCTCACAGTTGAACGCACGTGCTGCTCTATCGTGAGGCCTGGACTCTGGATCCCTGCACCCACAAACACCTGGGCACCTGCACACACACATGCACATACAGTCATACTGACACTTGCACACACACACACACACACACACACACACACACACACACACACACACGTTAAAGAATGAAGAAAATGAAGCTTCATGGAAATTTAGATAGGGGAATGGGACAAAAATGCTTTTGCTTCTTTTTCTTCTTTCATTGAATGAGTAGATGAAGGGCTTTTAGGAAGTGAAGGAGAGAGGGGAGAAAGAGAACGTGGAGACAAAGAAACAAAGTAAAGCTTCAGGGCTTTCTCCTGGAGTCTACAAACTTGCCCCTCCCAAGAACTTAAACTCTAGGTATGCTTCTTAGATTGATGTGGAGTTGCGGGAAGTGGCCAAAGCTTCAGAATCCATAGACTAGACCTCATTGGTAATATGAACAGCTCATGGACTCGGTCAACAACGTAGTCACATGACAGACGAATATGTAGGAACAAATTTCCAAATGAATGGGACTTTGCAGCATCCTTCTGCACGCATTCTCTCATTTTTCATCATAGAGCTTTAATAAATGACAGGTTTACAAGCGGGTTAACTGCGAATCAGACAAGTCAATTGGCCTGTCTAAGATCTCTCAGGAGATAAGGCAGCTAGATTCAGCCCATGTAATCCAACCATAAACGCAGTGTTCCCCCTGCTCTAGAAAAAGATGAAATAAATCCTTTCTTCCTGATGCTGGAATCACCTGTGCAAAGATGGAGTCTAGACTTCTCTTTCATAGTGCTACAAAGGTCTCTTTTAAGTCTATACAAAAGGCTAGACTGAAAGGGGATGAAGAGAGAGGTTGCAGCACTGACTTAAACAAAACAGGCAAGAAAATCACTACGTTCATGGTGCTGCTAGGGGTGTGGCTCATTGGTAGATGTTGTCTAGCATGCAGGGGTCCCTGAATTCAGTCCCTGGCATGCATAAGTCCCTGAATTCAGTCTCCAGTAGGCCCCCAAAATATACACTGTTCTAAAATGTTTACCTTTCTCACAAACTGTAAAAGAGGAGGTGAGTTTTTGTTGTTGTTGTTGTTGCTTGAAGACAGACAAAGACCAATGGCATCAGCATTATCATGTTAGTATCCGATGATTACTTGAACTAATTCTTATTCCTGTATAGCAATAGCTTATGCTCATTGCATAGGTGGAGTTTTTCATGTCATATTCCACATATTTTCTGTTGGTAGGTTAGTTGGTTGGTTGGTTGGTTGGTTGGTTGGTTGGTTAATTGGTTGGTTTTTAAGACAAGATTTCTGTGCTTAGCCTTGGCTGTACTGGAACTAGCCATATAGACCAGGCTGACCTCAAACTCAGAGATCTTCCTGCCTCTGTCTCCTGAGTGCTGGGATTAATAGTGTGCACCACCACTGCCTAGCATCACTTACTTAACTCTTAAGGAGTGAAGATTAAATGAGTTTGCACATTTCAAACAAACAGTTAAGTAAGTGATGCCCCTGGCATGAGGCAGTGGTGCTCATGCAGAGAGTTGGGCTTCCCAGCATCACACAGTGGCGCTCACACAGAGCTGGGCTTCCCAGATTCACCTACGCATAGACTGCATCACCTTCTCGGGTGATTCCTTCTAAGAACAAGGAGACCTCCGTGTGACCTTGGTTAGAAGGACCACCCACACTGTGTTCCCATAACACCCTTTTCTCCCTCCACCAAAACACTCCGTATTTTATTCAGTTCTGTAGTTGCATCTGAAATGGCCTGTCCCTATAGGCTCAGAGTTATGGAAGCAGATGCTGTGACCATCTCACGCATCATCCTATCTCGAACACCTGGCTCAACATGTGGACCCTAGCAGCTTCTCAATGCATAATGTATTAAGCCAATAACAAGCTGATTGAAAAAACACTGCTGATACTGTCTACCTGGAACTGTTTCAGAGAACAAATATTAAACAACTGTAGGAGGTATTACAATTCTACATCATCATCATCAAAGCTAGAGTACACAGGCAGTTGAGTAATATGATCGAGGTCAGAGTAGTAATAGGTAGTTAAGTCAGGATTAAAACCCAGGCAATCTAGCTCCAGAGTCTACATCCAGAACTACTAAGCTGAATGAATGAATGAATGAATGAATGAATGAATAGATGGATGGAGAATGAATGAATGAATGAATGAGAAGGGAGAAAGCAAGCAAGCATGAAGATACTTCAACAGTCATGGATTATCCTGGTGGCTCTTATTCCTTTAAGGCTCAGGTTGGTTCCTTCTCAGTGCCCTTCACCAACTGAGCATCAGAGGTAGAACTTGTCTGCCTAGAGCCCCACAGATTTCCATCTCTTTTGATTTGCTTTTTTTGTTGTTGTTGTTCAGAGAAACAAATGGCTCAAGGTAGAAATAGTTGTCTAAATGTTTTGGAAAAGAACTGAAAACTGGAGCAGGGCATGGTGGTGCACGCCTTTAATCCCAGCACTTGGAAGGCAGAGGCAGGTAAATTTCTGAGTTCGAGGCCAGCCTGGTCTACAGAGTGAGTTCCAGGATAGCCAGGGCTTCACAGAGAAACCCTGTCTCAAAACAAACAAACAAACAAACAAACAAACAAAAAACCTGAAAACTGAGGCTAGAGAGATGGTTCAGCAAATAAGAGCTCTAGCTGCTCTTTCAGAGGACCTGAGTTCAATTCCCAGCACCCACATATGGCTCACAACCATCTACCAGGGGGTCTGATGCTCTCTTCTGGCCTGCAGATAGATCACTCATGTACATAAAATACATAAATAAATTAAAAAAAAACCAAAAAAACTAAAGACTGGTTCTCATAGCATTGCTAGATGTTGGTAGAGTGCCAAACTGGAGGGTTGGGGCTGGGATTATTATTTTATTTACAACTCTGCAATATCTTGCTGAAGTTTGTAACATCCTAAGTAAACTGGGAAAAGTATTCAAACAAAATTGTGCTCATTTGCTGGACAATGGTGGTGTAAGCCTTTAATCCCAGCACTTGGGAGGCAGAGGCAGGCAGATTTCTGAGTTCGAGGCCAGCCTGGTCTACAGAGTAAGTTCCAGGACAGCCAAGCTACACAGAGAAACCCTGTCTCCTGAAAAGGAGAGAGAGAGAGAGAGAGAGAGAGAGAGAGAGAGAGAGAGAGAGAGAGAGAGAGAGAGAGAGAGAGAGAATGTACTTATTTAAAGCATGCAGAAACTGCTATTATGACATTTGTGTGCTCTATTACTCCATTTGTTCTACAAAAGCTTGTATGTAAAAATAAGAACGCTGGAGTCTGGGGTATAGCTCAGTGGTAGAACTTTTGCCTAGTCACAAACGAGGCTTGGGATCAATCCCAACTGCAAAACAAACAAGTTTGTTTCTTAAAATACAAAAATTCCAAAAATGCCAATTTTTGGAATATGGAGAGGAAGGAAAAGAAAGCACAGCTTGAAAATAGAAGGACCTAAGCACACACAATTCTCAAATCTTTCTATGGGTATTTTGGGATTTGAGGGGTTTTGGATTTGGGGATTCTGTTTGTTGGTTTGGTTTGTTCTGAGACAGAGCTCATGGAGCCCAGGCTGAACTGAAACTCACTATGCTGCTGAGGACTCTGAGGACTCCCTTCTGATCCTCCCCCACCTCCCCCTCCCAAGGGCTGGGATTATAGGCTCAGCCTTTGTGATGCTGGGAATCAAATCGGAGCTGTACCTACTAAACTACTCTATCAACTAAGCTATATCCCCAGAAAGAACTTGGAGTAAGATTGCACAGAATTATGCTCTTAATAACAGAGCATGGGTCGGCACTATTCGTGGGCCACCAACACGGTTCAGAGGGTTGCTGCCAAGCCTGACAGCCTGAATTTCATCCCCAGGAACTACATTATAGAAAAAGAAAACCAACTCCTCATCGTCTGTCCTCTGACCTCTGTGTGTGTGCCCTGGCATGTAGGTCATGCTCCAACATCTCCACACTAGATAAATAAATAAATATTGCATTTTCCTCAAAAGTTACCATTATTATGGTTTTCCCTTTATGTTTTTTTTTCCTCACTGGAGAATCTGAAACCCATGTATAGTAGTTAAGACATCACAATCTATAACATTGACCCTGATCCCATAGACGACCAGCATTTGCAGAACAAATAAATAACATAGATGCAGGTACATAGCCAACTTCTGTGGCCTAGAATGCTTTTTTTTTTTTCCTTCCGAGGCAGGGTTTCTCCGTGTAGCCCTGGCTGTCCTGAAACTCACTCTGTAGTCCAGGCTGGCCTCAAACTCAGAAATCTGCCTGCCTCTGCCTCCCAAGTGCTGGGATTAAAGGTGTGTGCCACCACTGCCCGGTTTTTTTTTTTAAAGATTTGTTTATTTTATATATATATGTACTCTATCTATCTGTAAACCTGTGTGCCAGAAGAGGGCATCAAATCCCATTATAGATGGTTGTGAGCCACCATGTGGTTGCTGGGAATCGAACTCAGGATCTTTAGAAGGGCAGCCGGTACTCTTAGCCAATGAGCCATCTCACAGCTCCTAGAATAGAATGCTTTAAAAGGAAAAATTAGAACCCAGCTATAGCTCAGAAGTACAGCTCTCATGAAACATGGTGAAGTGTAGGTTTCATTCACAGCACCATGGAAAAAGGAAAGAAAATGGAGGCTGCCTTCTGCAAAGAGGCCAGTGTGAAATTACAGAGCTTACTATCCCCAAAATTTTTATAATACTCAAACTAAGAAATCAGAACGTATTTAACCTCTGAGCAAAATGATCTTCGAACAGACTGCTTTTTCAAGGTCTTTCCCAGGAATCATAAACAATTACAATGCTTGTCAACGCCTGTGGGAAGCCACATGTGCCGTTGCAGAGTGGCGCTTGCTCCTGCTGGCCACCACGCATAAGTTTGGACAAACAACCAATGTGTACATATGCAGTAAAGCTTTTTGCCAAGATACTGCCTGGCCCGGGCATGATAATGAGGTTTTGAGAATATAACCAATCATATGTGAGACATGCAAATGAGGTATGATAATGAGGTACTGTGAGGTACTGAGAGAGAGTAACCAATCAGATGAGGAACATGCAAATGAGGCATAGTGCATAACCAATCTGGGTGTGAGACACGCCTCTCCTAGGCCTATATAAGCAGCACCAGTTCTGGGCTCAGGGGTCTCTTCGCCTCTGCAATCAAGCTCTCCCAATAAACACGTGCAGAAAGATCCTGCTGCAGCGTCGTTCTTGCTGGTCGAGTCCGGCGAGCGCAAGAAACGCCCCTGGATTTCTCGTAGCAGTGTGGGGAAAAGGATCCTATGTTGGAAGCGTGGAACCTTCAGGGAAAACGATTTTTCCCCCACCACCACTAATCCCTGCCCACAGATTACCTCTTCAGAGGCAAACACTGTGATGAACTCCCTGTGTGCCCTTCTGGGGGGAGTGTTTACATCTATGACTTTCTCACAAGTGGAAAGAGAGCATGCACTCACTTCTGACCCACTCCTCTCCATATGGCTTCAGACACGTCTGTATGAATCTGCAGCGTTCTTACAAATCGGTGCACTGGATTCCATTATACAGAAATGTCATAATTTCTGCAGCTGGTCTACTATCATTTGACATTAATATTTTATTTTTTGTTATTGTAGACAATACTAAAAAATATTCCCAAGCCCATAGACCATAAAAATTAAGAATTAAAAACAAATTTAAAAATGTGGTAATTTAGGAAAACAATACACTGTAATGAAAATTAGAGGTTTGCCTTATGCAAAAGAATACTAGAGTTGGGTGAATAAATAGATCCCCTTATAAGTAAAATGGCTTAAGACATATATACAGTGTTTAGAAAGCAGAATAGGATTACTGAAGACAAGTAACTTTGGCTACATGTACAGAGATCTTTTTCCAGAGTCAAACAGCCCTTAACACAGAAAAGTTATAGAATACAAAGATCTTTGTCATGAAAACATGACTGCAAACAGTATTGCAGGGAAACAGGCAACCTGAAATGTTAACAATAGCAAGAAAATGTTAAAGGAACTGAGGCAAATCATGATGAAAAAAGATAACGTGTGTGTGTGTGTGTGTGTGTGTGTGTGTGTGTATGTGTGTATGTGTGTGTGTGTGTGTGTGTGTGTGTATGTGTTTGGTACAGAACCTCAGAGAATTCCCACACTGTGATGGGCCCAAATGGAGGTCAGTATAGCATCCATGAAAATATGGCTATGATGGCTAATCTAAATTGACAACCCTGATAAGTTTTAGAATCACCTAAGAGAAGAAACTGGGCATTCCCGCAAAGGATTATCATAGCTATGTTAATTTGGGAAGAGCTCTCTACCCTGGGTGGAGCACTTCCTGGGCAGGAGTATCAGACTGTTTAAAGTGGAGATAGTGAGCTGAGCTGGAGCGCTCATTGCTTTGGCTTACTGACTAGGGGTGAAAGGTAACCGCCCACCTACCTCCTCAAGCTCCTGTCACTGTGATTTTCCCATCATGATGATCTATATACCTTTGGGCTGTGTGAGCTAACACAACCTTTCCTTCCTTAATTGCTTTTGCTGTTTTGTTGTTGTTGTTGTTTTGTTTTGTAAAGAGACAGGGTTTCTTCTCTGTGTAGTCCTGCCTGTCCTGGAACCTGACCTATAGACCAGGCTTGGCCTTACACTCACAGAGATCCACTTGCCTCTGCCTCCGGAGTGCTGGGGTTAAAGGTGTGAGCCACTGCCATCCAGCTTGTTGGAATACTTTCATCACAGAAACTAAAAAGTAACTGTACTGGCTAGTTTTGTGTCAACTTGACATGGGCTGGAGTTATCACAGAGAAAGGAGCTTCAGTTGGGGAAGTGCCTCCATGAGATCCAGCTGTAAGGCATTTTCTCAATTAGTGGTCAAGGGGGAAGGGCCCCTTGTGGGTGGTGCCATCTCTAGCCTTGGGTTCTATAAGCAAGCTGAGCAAGCCAGTGGAGGCAAGCCAGTAAAAAGCATCCTTCCATGGCCTCTGCATCAGCTCCTGCTTCCTGACCTGATTGAGTTCCAGTCCTGACTTCCTTGGTGATGAGCAGCAGTATGGAAGTGTAAGCCAAACATATCCTTTCCTCCCCAACTTGCTTCTTGGTCATGATGTTTGTCCAGGAATAGAAAGCCTGACTAAGACAAATTGGTACCAGCATAGTGGGGTATTCCTGTGACAACCTGACCATGTTTTCGGGAGGACTGTGGAAGGACTTTGGAAGTTTGGGCTAGAAGATTGGTGTTAAGAGCTCTGTGGGGCTGGGCGTGGTGGTGTATGCCTTTAATCCCAGCACTTGAGAGGCAGAGGCAGGCAGATTTCTGAGTTCGAGGCCAGCCTGGTCTACATAGTGAGTTTCAGGACAGCCAGGGCTACACAGAGAAACCTTGTCTCAAAAAACAAAATAAACAAACAAAAAACCTCTGTGGAATGTTGTATAGGAGCTTGGAAGATAATGTTGAGAACAGTGCAGAAGATGGAGACCTGACTTGTGAAATTCCAGAGGGAAGATTAAAGACTCTTTTCAGGGCCATTGCTATTTTGATTGTGAAGATTCTGTGGTTCTGGTTAGCTGGGGTTGAATAATCAGTTGTGATTAACAAGATACCAGAACTACTAAAGTGAAAACTTTGCATTACTGGGACTATTGATGCTGGTTAGCTGGAGCTAAGAAATTAGCAGTGATTAAGAAGAGACCAGCATCATTGAGGTGACATCTTCTGGGAAGTGTTTTCTGAAAGCACAAAGAGGCTGTATTCCAGAGATAGCCAAAGTTGTACCTTCTGCTGCAGCAGGACTTGGTAATGTGTAAAAGTCACCCAGGTGGTACTGGTTTTGAAGGCACGAAGGGGTCACGCAGAGCAGCTGAGGCTCAGCACTGTGAGAGGCCATGGAAGGCCATTGGTGAAGGTGCAGCCTCAGTTGCAATTGATGGCCCAGGACTGAAGGGGTCATACAGTGTTTTGGAGATGCCAGGACTATGAATGACCACTAAGAACAGCAGCAGCAGTGGAGTACAGGCAGCTGGAGCCTAGAAGACAAGTCGTGTGCTACAAAGGACAGGGCTGGAGAAGTCACCCAAGCCCTTGGAGGAGCCCAGAAGATCGTGAGTTGGATCCCAGACATTGGACAGTTGGAGTTTAATTTTTGCTTTTGATTGTGACTGTGCCCTGATATTTTTCCCTCTTGAAGGAAGAAACTATTTTAGTGGAGCCCACAGTTAAGAGACTTTTAATTGTAAAAAGACTTTGGACTTTAAAAGATATTGGACATTTTAAAGGGATTGACTTTTAATACGTAAAGACTGTGGGACTTTTAAAGTTGTTTAGATCTTGGGGATGAATAAGAAATTAAGGTTTGAGGCTTACTAGTGATGTGTTTGTGTGTCAAGTAGACAAGGAGTCAATTGTACTGGCTAGTTTTTTGTCAACTTGACATGGGCTGGAGTTATCACAGAGAAAGGAGCTTCAGTTGGGGAAATGCCTCCACGAGATCCAGCTGTAAGGCATTTTCTCAATTAGTGGTCAAGGGGGAAGGGCCCTTGTGGGTGGTGCCATTACTGGGCTGGTAGTCTTGGGTTCTATAAGAAAGCAAGCTGAGCAAGCCAGTGGAGGCAAGCCAGTAAAGAACATCCTTCTATGGCCTCTGCATCAGCTCCTGCTTCCTGACCTGCTTGAGTTCCAGTCCTGACTTCCTTGGTGATGAACAGCAGTGTGGAAGTGTAAGCCAAATAAACCCTTTCCTCCTCAACTTGCTTCTTGGTCATGATGTTTGTGCAGGAATAGAAACCCTGACTAAGACAGTAACTTAGGCACACCTTAATCCAAAGTCAATCTTGATTCTTTCATCTTCTCAAGGAGAAGATTTGGAGGCTCAGACTGGGGAAGTTGGGGGCAATGAAGTGGAATGTTGTGGTATGTGCATATAGTCCTTGTGTTTTATAAAAAGAAAAAGAAGCCAGGGATATGTTTGGTGGCAGTGTAGTATGGTGTGGGGGAAGAGGGTGCCTCTGTGGGCCCATGCGGAGGCATCTCTTCCCCCTGAGGTATCAGCCACAGGAAGGTATAGTATAAAATAGAGTTTACTTGGGGCATGGGGAGGGTAATTGAGGAGGCAGAGAGAGAGAGGGAGGGAGGGAGGGAGGGAGGGAGGGAGGGAGGGAGAGAGAGAGAGAGAGAGAGAGAAAGAGAAAGAGAGAGAGAGAGGAGAGGCTGGCCATGAGCATGTAGAGAGAGAGAGGGGGAATGGAATGGGAAGAGAAGGGACAGAATGGGAAAACTGTAAGAGAGCAAGAGAAGAGATAGAGGACAAGCAGCCTCTTTATAATGAGTCAGGCACACCTGGCTGTTGCCTGGTAACTGTGGGGCGGAGCCTAGAAGAACCGCTATCAGCTCAGAAGGCTGAGGCAGAAGGCTCACTTGAGCCTATGGATTCAAGATCATCCTGAGTAGCATAGCAACACCTTATCTCAAAACAAATGGAAACAGGAGTGAGCTACACTTTGCAATCAGGTGTTCTTTCTGAAACTCAGAATGATTTAAGGAGGAAGAGACAGGTATGTTTTGCTTGTAGCAATGTAAGTTACAGCAGTACCATTGGAGCCACCAAACAGTAGTAATGGATGTCACTGATGCCAGGAACCTGCTCTGCACACCTCCCCAGCTGCCAGCTGCTGGATCCTGCATGTTTTCAAAGCCTGCTTTCTCACCTGGCAGTGGTGGCGCACGCCTTTAATCCCGGCACTTGGGAGGCAGAGGCAGGCAGATTTCTGAGTTCGAGGCCAGCCTGGTCTACAGAGTGAGTTCCAGGACAGCCAGGGCTACACTGTCTTGAAAAACAAAAGAACAAGACAAAACAAAACAAAACAAAGCCTGCTTCTCCATTACCCAGACAATTGTTTTAGTCATCCAGTATCTTCCTAATAAATTTATTTTCTATTTGTGCCTGTCAAGGTTCATTGTTGTCCTTGGTGTTGATTAATTCAGCGGGTAGGAAGACAAGCAGGCAAATGCAGTGAGGATAGCCCCTTTTAGAAACAACCAAAACTAAGGGTGTATGAAGAAGCCTTATGACGCTTCACTAGTTTGTAAGCTAGTTAAAAATATACTTAAAAAAAAAAAGGAGTTTGAATATCCCACATTAGTGAACAATGCTTGTCCCAGAAGACATGGGTAAATGAAACTCACATTGATGGGCACAGGTTACCTCTTCATGATTTACTGGTCAGGGAGGCCCCAGAGACATTCAAGATAATACAGGCTATTTATATTGCTCATGGTTGCTGATCATAACTAGATGGTAAAACACTATTTCTGAAGACAATACACACAGTGGTTGCTGTTGGGGTTCAGGAATCACTACTCAAACCAAACAAATACTTATCTCAGTTAAGCAAGAATAATTTATTGAACGCACACCATAATACTGGAAGTCCAGGACCAAAAAGAAGACTGGGGTCCTAGCCTGCTCTCAGGGTAGGATTTTTATAGGAAAAATCAGGCCCAAAAGTTTAAAAGGCAAAGAGAGGAACAGTTGGCTTATGAGGCAAAGTATAATCAGCTAGCTTTTAAGCAGATTGGGCCTGAGTAATTTAAGAGGGGTGGTGGATGAGTGGTGGACAGAGGAATTTCAGAACACTGAGATAACAGAGCATGAGTATTTTAATCATAACCTTTTGGCTTGTTAGTAGCATTCTTCAGTGTCAGCCACAAAAGCTCATATGTAGGTGCAGGAAGGGCTGTCCAGTGGTCAGCTCTGACTCAAGCCATTTTAGACTTAACAGTTTATATAGACCTTTGATTTGATGGGTCCTATGTAAAGCTTTGTGGAATTTCATAAGATTAGCAAACCTCGTACAGAACATTCAGAACATGCAGAACAAAATAAGGTATGTGGTCCACAAGTCCTTGAGCCAAGTCAATGAGTGGCAGGCATGTTACAGCAACAATATGTAATAGCTGGCAGGCATGGAACAAAATGGCTACAGCTATTCTAGGGGTGGGGTCAGACCACAGTTGCAAGACAAAGATACCTCAGGAACTGATCAGGACCACCACACCACCCCCATACACACACCCTGGGTAGCCTTCATAGCTTTGGAAAGTCTTATATAGATTTGGGGAAAGAATGGCCATCAATGGTCTTATCTAGCACTGGCCTCTGTATGCCACAATGTTGACCTGTCAGGCAAGATGTACAGCATTGTCTATGGGAGTAACCAAATTGCTGTCCTGATTGGAATTGAGGCTTGCTCCACTGGCAGGAATTCACAGGCCCTTTAAACATGCTTCAAACTAGTGGCTAGGGAAACCAAAGGCCCCACATCTGAACCTTTTGATGCTGTTTTTCCTAAATGGTCATGCTGCTCCCAGCAAGAGAAGTTCCTTATCACAGTGGGTAGTGGTCAATGCAGAGATGCATTTCTGTTCACAGTACTAAGGCTAAGTTACTGTAGTTATTCAACCATAGATGGGACATCTGTATCAAACCAACCCAGCGGCACCGAGAATACTTGGATCAGGGGCAGAAAGAATGTAAGAGCCAGAGGATGAGAAAGATTGCTGTGAAATGCTGTTCTCTGGACATAACACGGCTCTTGCACACATGAACTCACAGCAGTTGAGATTACTTACCCAAGACCTGTACAAAATCAAGCCAGCTACAAATTCCGGCACAATGCTACTTGTGGTGGTGCACATACCTTTAATCACATACTTGGGGAGAAGATGCATGTGGGTATCTGTGTGTTGGAGGCCAGCCTGGCATACACAACAAGATCTAGGCCAAGTCCATGAGGGCTATATCATAAGACCCTGTCTAAAAAAGTCAAACTCAAAACAAAGCAAAAAAATTTCCAGCATAGAGGAGAGGCTCCCAAGGCCTCATTCTTGGCAATTGCTGGCTGCTTGGGGAGAGAAAGTAACTTTCTATAGGAGTGTGGCCACTCTTTGGTTCCTAGAATCCATTAGACGGCCCCAATCTCATGCATGCATTGAATTCAGTGGGTTAAAGTTAGTTAGTTAAATAGATAGATAGATAGATAGATAGATAGATAGATAGATAGATAGATAGATAGATAGATAGATATTGTGATAGTTTGTATATGCTTGGGCTTGGAAGTAGCACTATTAGGAGGTGTAGCCTTGTTGGAGTAGGTGTGTCACTAAGGGTGTGGGCTTTAATACCCTGGTCCTAGCTGCTTGGAGGCGAGTATTCTGCTAGCAGCCTTCAGATAAAGATGTAGAACTCTCAAATTCTTCCTACACCAGGCCTGCCTGAATATTGCCATGTTCCTGCCTTGATGATAATGGACTGAACCTCTGAACTTCTAAGCCAGCCCCAATTAAATGTTTTTTATAAGACTTGCCTTGGTCATTGTGTCTGTTCACAGCAGTAAAACCCTAACTAAGACAGATAATATAAAAAGAGCATGAAGTTGGGAGGGAGCTGATGGGGGTCCTGGGGGAAGTTGGGGAGGGGGATGAGTGTGAACTGGCTATGACCAAGATACTGAAAAGGAAAAAGAAGCACAGGGCAGAGAGCCTCAGAGCTGGTCCTCGGCACTGTATTTCAGCCTTCAACACCAGGAGAGGCACCCTGCTGGCTGGCGTTTACCAGCCTCAGTCTCCAGCCACCAGAAGTTCAGGTAGGCTGTCTGCCTGAAGACCACTCTCTTCTCTCTCACTGTCTCCTCTTCTTCCAATCACCTCACCTCTCTTGTCACCATGCCCTGGCACTCAACTCCAGTGGAGGCACCTTGCTTGAATAGAGGCCATACCACACCCAGAATTCCAGGTAGACCACCAGACCTCGGACCACCCCTACTCCCTCAGTGTGTGCCTCCCACCCCCAGAGGCCACACCAGATGCCAGAAAGCCTGGTTAGGACACCTGCCCACGGAACTCCCTCAGACTCTCAGTTCTATCTCCACCCTATGCCCAAGCCCCCACCCTCATCACCGTATTCCAATCCCCAACACAGGCAGAGACCCCCCAGCTCGACTAGGGGCCACCCCAACCACCAGCAGTCCAGTCCCCAACTCAGGTGGAGCCCCTCTGCTCAACCACAGACCACACCAGCCAGATGACAGAAATCAAGGAAAAAAAAACACCCATCCAACAAAGACAAACCCAGAAATTGGCACCTAGACCTACAATCACCCCAATTCCAGATGCCTAGGGGAGTAAGAACACAAATGACAACAGTTAGGACAATATGTCACCACCAGAGCCCAGGTGTCCTACTACAGCAAGCCCTGAATATTCCAACACAACTGAAACACAAGAGAATAACCTCAAAACCAACTTGTGAAGATGAAGATCCCAGAGGTCCTTAAAGAGGAAGTGAATAAACCCCTTAAAGAAGTTGAAGAAAAGACAAACAAAAAAAAAAGGAGAACATGAATACATCAGTAAAGAAAGCTAAGAACAAACTGTTGACAAAAACCAAAACTGTTCAAGACCCCAAAATGGAAACAGAAACAGTAAAGAAAACAGAAACAGAGGGAATCCTGGAAATGGGAAATCTAGGCAAGTAAGCAGGAACTGCAGACACAAGGATTGCCAACAGAATACAAAAGATGAAAGAAAGAATCCTAGGCACTGATGATATGATAGAAGAAATGGACACATAGGTCAAAGAAAATGTTAAGTCTAAAAAATTCCTGATGCAAAACATCCAGGAAATTTGGGACACTATGAAAAGACCAACCTAAGAGTAATAGGAATAGAAAAATGAGAAGAATCCCAGCTCAAAGGCCCAGAAAATATTTTTAAAAAATCACAGAAGAAAAATTACTTAACCTAAAGGACATGCCTATAAAGGTACAAAAAGCTTACAGAACACTAAATAGATTGGAGCAGAAAAGAAAATACTCTCTCTACATAACAACCATACCCTAAACATACAGGAAAAAAATAATATTAAAAGCTGTAAAGCAAAAAGGTCAAGTGCCAAATAAAGGCAGACCTATTAAAATTACACCTGACTTCTCAACGAAGACTCTAAAAACCAGAAGGGCCTGGACAGATGTGCTGACCATAGATGCCAACCTAGACTACTATACCTATTAAAACACTCAATAACCATAGATAAGGAAGCAAGACATTCCATGATAAAGTCAAATTTAAACAACGTCTCTACCCACAAATCCAGCCCCACAGAACATACCAGAAGGAAAACACCAATCTAAGGAGGTTAACTACACCTACAAGAACATAGGAAATAAATAATGTCACACCAGCAAAACCAAATGAATGGAAAGACACAGACACACACACAGACACACACAGACACACAGACACACACACACATACACACACACACACACACACACACACACACATACACATACTTGTTGGGATTGGTCTTGTACACGATGTACTCAGATGCTGAGTTCTGTGCCACTAAGATCAGGTTGCAGTCTGGACATGGGCATTGTATTGACCAATGTGCTGTAAAGGATGCTCCCTGGTGATCTCTGATTCATTAATAAAAGGCCTGTGCCTGGGCAGGAGAGAAAGAGAAAGGTGGGACTTGAGATCAAATAGGGGGTCTCAGGTAGGAAACACACGGAAAAGAAAAAGGACAAGGAGGAGGTGGCCGTTAAGTGGGATGGACTAGAAGCAGACGGCCAAGAGAAGTTCACCCTGAGGACAGACAACTGTCCTGGACAGAAGCTTCCTAGGAGACACTAATTTGGCAACTAATGGGTCATTCATGTGGGTTTTAACAGTGTGGAAGGGTTAGTATAACTCAGAACCTGCCCATCATAGTATGGACAGCTTATTAATAAATTACAGTGTTTCTGAACAGTGCCATTTTCTTTGGGAGCAAAACAGGCAAGAATGTGGCAGAAGCCCTCCCATAAAATTACTTCAATACACACTCATACACATAACACTACTACCACCACCACCAACAACAAAAACAAAACCGGAATTAACAATCATTAGTCACTCAGTATCAGCAGTCTCAATTCTCCAATAAAAAGACACAGATTAACTGAATGGATGGGGGTGGGGTGGGGGGTGGGGAGGGTAGAGGGTGTGGAAGGAGGGGGAGGGATGGGGAGAGGGGCTTCTTTGAAATGCTTTTTCAGTGTTACCACTCTTCTGTATTGTGGGAAGTGAAGCAGCTCATCTAGACGATATTCAGTGAAACAGCTCTTTTTTGGGGGTGGGGACAGCAATATAAACCTTGGGGAGTGGGTAGGAGCTTTTCAAGGACAGTGTCATTGTATGCTAGGGCCAAGGTGCTGGAAATACTTTATTTTCATGAAGAGGGTCTCCAGGTGCTTAAACCCATAATTTGTCTCAGAAGAAGGAAAGATCTTCCATGCTCATGGGTTGGTAGGATCAACAGAGTAAAAAGTGGTATTCCTACTGTACTGGCTAGTTTTGTGTCAACTTGACACAGCTGAAATTATCACAGAGAAAGGAGCTTCAGTTGAGGAAATGTCTCCATGGGATCCAACTGTTAGGCATTTTCTCAATTAGTGATCAAGGGGGAAAGGCCCCTTGTGGGTGGGACCATCTCTGGGCTGGTAGTCTTGGTTCTATAAGAAAGCAGGCTGAGCAAGCCAGGGGAAGCAAGCCAGTAAATAACATCCCTCCATGGCCTCTACATCAGCTCCTGCTTCCTGACCTGCTTGAGTTTCAGTCCTGACTTTCTTGGTGATGAACAGCAGTATGGAAATATAAGCTGAATAAACCCTTTCCTCCCCAACTTGCTTCTTGGTCATGATGTTTGTGCAGGAATAGAAACCCTGACTAAGACACCTACCAAAAGCAATCTACAGATTCAATAGAATCCCCATCAAAATCTCAACACAATTCTTTAGAGTTTGAAATACCAAAACTCAACTTCATTTGGGAAAACAAAAAATCCCAGGGTGGATAAAGAAATGTGGTACATTCACACAGGTGTTTAAAAAATGACATCATGAAATTTACAGGCAAAAGGCTGAAACTAGAAAAGAAAAATAATCCAGACCCAGAAAGCCAAACATGGTAAGTGGATATTAGCTATAAAGTAACTGACGATCATGATACAATCCACAGAGCCAGAAAGGAAAAATAACAAGGAGGGCTCTAGGGGACAAATTGATCTCTCTGCAGAAGGAGAGTAGAATAGATTTTGCAGGTGGACTTGGGGCAGGTGGGAATGCGAGCAGAAGAGAACAGGTAGAGGGGGAGGGATGGAGGAAGAGAATACAGAAGAGTTGACGGGAATTGGAGAGTATCTGGGAAACAATGTGGAAACCTAGTGCAGCAGAAACTCCCAGGAGTCTACGAGGGTGATCCTAGCAAGGACTCCTAGTAATGGAGCATACAGGAGCCATCTTCCCTAACAGGCAAAGCTTCCAGTGGTGGGACTGGGATACCAACCTAGCCACAAAACCTTCGACCTAAAATGTCCTGCCTACAAGATGTGCTGGGGCAAAAGAGGCACAGAACTTGTGGAAATGGCCAACCAATGGCTGGTGTAACTTGATGCCCACATGACTAAAGAGATTCCATGCCCAACACTGTCTAGATGACCAGGAACAGAAGGCTGGATGGTCCAGAGACCTAAAACAGAAAAAAAAAAAGTCAATAATATGATTCCTAATGGTGTTCTGCCATACTCATAGATTAGTGTCTAGCCCAGTCATCATCAGAGAGGCTTTTTACAGTAGCTGATGGGAGCAGACACAGAGACACACAGCCAAACATTAGGTACAGAGAGAGCCCAAACTAGAGATCTCCATCAGGTACCTTCCTCAAGGAACCCTGTAGAAGATGGGGAGAAAAGATTGTAGGAGCCAGAGGGTAGAGAACACCAGGAGAAAAAGTCTACAGAATCAACTAAGCAAGGTTCATAGAGACTCATAGAGACTGAAGCAGCAATCACTGAACCTGCATGGGTCTGCACTATGTCCTCTGCATATATGTTATGGTTGTTAGCTTGGTGTTTATGTGGGGCTCCCAACACTGGGAGTGGGGGTGTCCTTGACTCTTTCTCTGCCCTTAGGACCCCTTTTCTCCTACTGGGTTGCCTTGAATAGCCCTGAAACAAGGGTTTATGCCTAGGCCTATTGTAACTTTTTATGCTGTATTCATATCCCTGGGAGGCCCACTTATTTCTGGGTTTACTGTATGAGAGAAGAAATAAAGGAAAAAAAAATCTTAGGACTGGGGTTTTAAGTAGCATAACTTTTAATTGAAGGTTATAGACTTAAATTCTCAGGAAAATCCAAGGGTATGAAAACACAAGTTAAAGGTAAGTGTGGGCTGGGTGTGATGGGTTAATCCTTAGTCTCAGCACAAGCAGACAGAGATAAGAGGAGCTCTGTAAGCTTGAGAGCCATCTGGTCTACCTACCTAGCCAGAGCTACACAGTGGGACACCACACAGTGAGATCCTGCCCTCCCAACACATACACACAAAAAGATGTGCTCGAGAGTATGAGAAAAATGAAATGGACAGACTTGACCCCAACAGGCTGAGACTGCTTTATTACAACAGTTAGGGGCCCCGACCTGTCCACAGGATGAAGGCTGAATGCATTAGAAGGACTGGGAGACAAGTATATGTACATACATACATAGATTGGTAGCTATCAGGAAGTTATAGGTATTTTCTGTGGTTGACCTGGAGAAGGGTGGGTTGTTTTCAGTACCCAGGCATATTGCTTCTGCATGTGAAGCAGGACAGTCAGGCTGGGGCTAAGCCATTCTTTATGGCTAGGAATTATTGCCCCCTACAGCCTGACTCAATTCCTCATGACCCAAGGCTATTATTACCCAACAAAGTGTTCCACATGCTCCCACTCCCATGTCTTGGTTGCATAAAAGCAGGGCAAGTTCTTAGGATAATGATGTCATCAAGACAAGGGACTCTTCTCACGTTGGGACCTCAGTCACATGGACATCAAAGTGTATCAGTGGTGACTTATAGTACAGTAACAACCTTACTGTGTTTTCTTTGTGAAGCAGGCAGCTATTTGAAATCTCATGAGCTTTAACCCTTCCTTGCTTAGCATTATAAGATGGGAACACAAAAATTCCAAAAGGGGCAGTGAGAGTGGTGGGCAATTGGTGTACTCTTGATTTCACCCTTATTTCCAAGGCATTCTTGATAGTCTTCCTGTTAGCATTCCTTCTAGGCTCCACCCCACAGTTACCTGGCAACAGCCAGGTATGTCTGACTCACTATAAAAGGGACTCTGCACCCCCCACCTCTCTTATTCTCTTACTCTCTGCTCCTTCTCTCCCTGCCCTTTCACCCTCTCTCCCCATCCCCTTTACCCCTCTCTCTCCATGTGTTCCTGATCAGACTCTCCTCCTCCTCCTCTTCCTCTTCCTCCTCTTCCTCCTCCTCTTCCTCTCTGCCTTTATCTCCCTCCTCAACCCCCCTTCCCATGCCCTAAACAAACTCTATTCCATACTACATGGTACCTCAGGGGGAAGGGATGCCTCAGCATGGGCCTGCAGAGGCACACCCCCACTCCCCACCCCTGGAGCCCTGCTCTATACCATGCTTCTACCAAACACATCCTGGCTCTTACTTGCCTTTTTATAAGACACAGCACTTCCTACTGAGGACACTGTGCCATGTGAACTCTAGTTTAATGTAGGTACCGAGGGTTAAAGAATACCATTCTTCCTTCCCTTACTGTGTAAGAACTATGTGTGAGCTGGGGTTTGACCTGTTTCTTTTGGTACTTTATGGGGTTGACTGGTTCTGAGTGGCATGGTACATTAAACCACATGTCATGTGGGATTATCAGTCAACTGTGCTCTCTGCAGTAAGTTCTCCTCAAAGCACATTTGCATTAGGTACCTGTGTGGCTGACACAATAGTCAAACACTGAGAACCAATGTTTTCCTTTGATGAGGAATTTGTATACAAGGAAGGCATCTTTCAAAAAGGATGTCAGTGTTAATACAGCCTCATCAAACTAAGAAAGGCTGAGGGAATTGACGGCAGATGTACATGACAGAAGCTGTTACAGGAAGTTCTTCAAGCAGATGTATGATACCCAGGAGACACTCGTATGTATACAAAAAGATTTAAGGGCTTAACAAAGGCTGAAGAAGGCAACTATGATTTTTTTTTTTCTTAACAGATAATTGATGTCTGTACTAGTCAGAGTTCTCTCAATGAACAAAACCAATAGAATATATATACATATATATGTGTGTGTGTGTATGTATATATGGCTCTATTAGATTGACTTACATGCCATAAGCTAGTTAGTCCAAACATAGTTACTCCTCTCTGGAGAATCTGGGAACCCAATAGCTCCTTAGTCCATGTGACTGGATTCTTCCTCAGCAGAGACAATCTGGTGCTGAAGGCCTGGAAGATTCCTGGAGAGTTACTGGTCTTCAGTCCACATTGGATGACCAAGCATGCTGGCTTCTGATGTCAGGGAAAGATGTGGTGGCGGCAGCAGCAGCAGCAGCAGCAGCAGCAGCAGCAGCAGCAGCAGCAGCAGCAGCAGCAGCAGCAGCAGCGATAAAGCAGATGCACTCACTAGAAGGGAGCAAAGGCAGGCATGTTGACAAGATGCTCTGCTTTATCTCAGACACTTTCTATCAACACTTAAGGATGCTGTCCGCTCTGGGAGAGGATACCCTCACCCTATCTTAGTTGTTTCTCTATTGCTATGAAGAGACACTGTGACAAAGGCAAATGACACAAAAGAAAGCATTTTAATTGGGAGCTTGCTTACAATGTCAGAGGGTTAGTCTATTATCATTATGGCATGGTGGGACCGTGGTGGCACTCATAGTGCTGGAGCAGTAGCTGAAAGTTACGTCTGGATCCACAGGCAGAGAGGCAGACAGAGAGAGATTGAGCCTGGTATGGGCTTTTGAAACCTCAAAGTCCATACCCTGTGACATACTTCTTTAAATAAGGCTACACTTCCTATTAGTGCCACTTCCTGGTGACTAAGCATTCAAATCTAAGAGCATGGTGGCACCTGCTTTTTTTAAAAAAAATTTGTTTATTCACTTATTTATTTTTATAAAAATACTTATTTAGACACACCAGAGAGGGCATCAGATCTAACTACGGGTGGTTGTGAGCCACCATGTGGTTGCTGGGACTTGAACTTGGGACCTTTGGAAGAGGTGTCAATGCTCTTACCTGCTGAGCCATCTCACCAGCCCAGCACCTGCTTTATGATCCCAGCACTAAGAAGGGAGAAGCAGGCAGAAGTCTGTGAGTTCAAGGCCAGCCTGGTTTACAAAGTGAATTCCAGCACAGCCAGGGTTGTTATACAGAGAAACCCTGTTTTGAAAATCAAAACAAAACAACACAACAACAATAAAAGAGATCTATGAGCCTATGGGACCCACTCTTATTCAAACCACCACACATCATTAATTACATTAGTTAATGTTTTTAGGAAATGCCATCTGAGACCTACCCAGAAGAACGTTTCTTTTTTTTTTTTTTTTAAAGATTTATTTATTTATTATATGTAAGTAGACTGTAGCTGTCTTCAGACGCACCAGAAGAGGGCATCAGATCTCTGTTACAGGTGGTTGTGAGCCACCATGTGGTTGCTGGGATTTGAACTTCGGACCTTTGGAAGAGCAGTCGGGTGCTCTTACCCCCTGAGCCATCTCACCAGCCCCCAGAAGAACGTTTCTTAATTGATTCCAGATTCAGTCAGTTGACTACCAAGACTGATCATTAGAATTTCTAAAGTAAAATTGGTCACTCTGAGAGTGTGGAGTATGGTTTTGGTGTTAGTCTTAGTCTTAGTCTTTGCATACAACTCCTAAAACTTTTGTGATCTTCAAGGGTCTTTCTTTTTAACAAATTAGTTCTCTACTGGCTGGAAGTCCCTCTTCAGGATAACTGTTAGTTATCAGAAAGTTCAAGGTAAGATTAGAAGGTTGGGACTTTGAACCTCCAGTCTCTGGGATGAGTAGGGTGAGGCTGGAGGTTAAGCTGAGTCTTAAAGGTCAATGATCTAATTAGTCATGTCTCTACAATGAAACCTCCACAAAAGCCACATGACAAGGTCCAGAGACCTTCCAGACTCATTGATGATCCTGGGATGGAGTGTACTAAAAGAGGACACAGAGCTTCCGTAGCATCCCCTCTATCTCTCATTCCATGTATCTCCCGTGTATAGACACTGTAATAGCCTCTAGAACAGTGATTCTCAACCTTCCCAAGGCTGTGACCCATTGTGTTGTGGTGACCCCCAACCAAGAAATCATTTTCATTGATACTTAATAACTGTAATTAAAAAAAAAAGATTTATTTGTATGTGAGTACACTGTAGCTGTACAGATGGTTGTGAGCCTTTTTGTGGTTGTTGGGAATTGAATTTTTAGGACCTCTGCTTACTCCAGTCAACCCCACTCACTTTGGTCAGCCCTACTCGCTATGGTCCTGCCCAAAGATTTAATTATTATTATACATAAGTACACTGTAGCTGTCTTCAGACACACCAGAAGAGGGCGTCAGTTCTCATTAGGGGTGGTTGTGAGCCACCATGTGGTTGCTGGGATTTGAACTCAGGATCTTTGGAAGAGCAGTCAGTGCTCTTACCTGCTGAGCCATCTTGCCAGCTCCATAACTTTAATTTTGCTAGTTGTGAATTGGAATGTAAATATCTGTGTTTTCCGATGGTCTTAGTCAACCCCTGTGGAAGGGTTGTTCAAGGCTCACATGTTGAGAACCCTTGCACTATAATAACCACCCAGTGAATGTAAGGGTGATGTTTCTCTAAGTTCTGTTAGCCACTTTAGCAAATTAAGCAAATTCCAGGAGGCAGCCTTGAGGACCCCAGTTCATAGCTGGTATATAGGGCCTGTGCTTTCCATCTGAAGTTCAGGGCACTCTTGTAAGGCTGGAAAGCTGGGACTTAACACTGCTTTCACGTAGACAGTGTCAGAACTGAGTTGAAATTGATCATCCAGCTGGTGGTCTGGATGTTTTGTGTGTATGAGGGGGTGGGGGTGGTTGGCTGCTAGCATCTCAGGTCATGAAAACTGTAGTGAGAGGGTGGAAAAAATGGAGTTTGTTAATTCTAGAACTTCTGAGTGACAATGCATTGAGGACTTACGTAAAATTTATGACAAATGGTAAAGAAATTAAAAAAATCAGATTCTGTTTTGTTGTGGTAGTGCTAGGGATTAGCATGCAGGCATTTGAGCAGGCATAATACTGTACACTGTATACATAATAAATAAAGACATCTTTATAAAAAGAATTCTTATTGCAGTCACACAGGCCTGGGGTTCAGTTCTCAGCACCCACATGGAGGCTCACAACCATCTTCGGTAACTCCAGTTCTAGGTACTCTATCGCCATCTGCTGGCCTCTGTGGGCTCCTGCATAAAGAAGGTGCAAATGAACTGATGCAGGTCAGACACATACACATGAATACAAATAAATCCCTTACTCTTCACATTCTAGTTGGGTGTTCTTCAATTCTGTGATGCTACTTTTAAAGATGTTTTATTTTATTTGTGTCTGTGTATGTATCTGTGTGTGTATGCACTCATGCATGTGGGCACACAGAGAAGCCAGAAGGGGGAGTTGGTGTGTATATGCACCCAAGCATGTGGGCACCCATAGAGGACAGAAAGGGGAGTTGGCTCCTCTGGCACTGGTTGTGAGCCACCTGGCAGAGATGATAGGAATGAGACTATATCCTCCGCAAGAGCAGTGAGTGCTATTAACTGCTGAGATACCTCTCCAGCCTTATGTGATGTCACTTCAAATATTTGTTTGTTTGTAATGATGTCATTTTTAATAGTTTCTGGCCAGGTATTATGGTGCACACCTTAAAACCCCGTGCTTGGTCCTTTGGATGCAGAGGCAGGTAGATCTCTGTCAGTTTAAGGACAGCTTGGTCTAGCTCATGAGATCCTGACTCAAAAAATGTACTAATTCTTCGAATGAATGTTCAAGGATGAACTTTTTTTTCCTATATGAAAAGAGGCAATGGGATTGCTTTGTATTCTCTGATAATTGTTTGTGTCTACTTTTTGTCTAGTCTACTTCTGTTTTTGTTTTCTTCCCTTTGGGTCTTAATTTTATGTTTACAAAACTTATTATTTCTAGGACATTTCATCTTAAAATTTAGTTGGGTATAATTTGAAAGCTAGGTAATAAGGCAAGTTTCCCCCAGAAAATTTGTGTTTCCATCTGTGGTGGTCTGAATGAGAATGGCCCCATTGGCTCATATATTTGAAGTCTCTTTACTGGAACTGTTTGAGAAGGATTAGGAGGTGTGGCCCTGTTGGCGATGTGTTACTAGGGGTGGGTTTTGAGGTTTTAAAAGATGTGCTATTCCTAGTTAGTGCTCTCTGCCTCGTGCTTGTAGATGAAGAGATAAGCCTTAAGGAACTGCTCCAGCATGCCTGCCTGCTGCCGTGCTCTCCCCCATAGTTGTCATAGATTCTAACCCTCTGAAACTGTAAGCTCAGATAAAATCTTTCTTTTACAAGTTGCCTAGGTCATCACAGCAATAGAAAAGTTGCTAAGAATCTGGGCGTGGTGGTGCACATCATAAGTCCCAGCACTCAGGATGCAGAGGCAGGTAGATCTCTGAATCTGAGGCCAGCCAGGTCTACAGTGTAAGTCTCAGGACAGCCAGGGCTACACAGAGAAATCCTGTCTCAAAACCAAAACCAAAACCAAAACCAAAACCAAAACCAAAACCAAAACCAAAACCAAAACCAAAACCAAAACCAAACAAACAATAACAACAAAACAAAACAGAAAAAAGAAAAAACAAAGGAAAAAGCCTGAGGGTGGTGGTGGTGACGCCTTTAATCCCAGCACTTAGGAGGCAGGCAGATATCTGAGTTTGAGGCTAGCCTGGTCTACAGAGTGAGTTCCAGGTCAGCCAGGGCTACACAGAGAAGCCCTATCTTGGGAGGGGGCGTTACTAAGACACCTTCTAACAGTTAGATGGTGTTGTGATGGCTCAGTTGACCCCTGGAATTGAATCCCTTCTCCTACTTTCAAAAGTGGCACATTTCAATTTTCCAGTGAAGGTCAGAAACTCCAGCTCCAGCCTGTGTTGAATCGGTGTCTGTCTCCTTAGGGTCAGGTGTCTTTAAAGCCACCCTCTTTTTCAGCTCTTCCTCTTAGATTGGCAGATGACCCCACAGCAAAGGCTGGGATCCTTTAGCACATACAGTGAGAAGGATACCCTTTGTCTTTGGCAGTCAGGACTATTTATCTCTGGCCTCTGGCCAAAGGCAGGCTGTCTCTCAGATGGCTTTTAAGAGAGATCAAATGCCCCTTGGAGGGAAAAGGATTCAAGTCACCTCTTTCAACTCCAACTCCTCAGCTCAAAGCCTACTACATTTTTTTTTTTTTTTGTCTTTTATGACTTTCAGTAAATGTTTCTAGTATTTATCCAACTTCCTTTTAGTTGTTTGTAGTGAACAGGAAAAAAAAATCTTTATTGAGTCCTCAAGGCAGAGAAAGTGGAGTGGACAGAGACAAATGTGTATCACTCTTTTTCCTCATTATTGTGGTAAATAATTCTTCAGCAACTAGTCACTCGTCCAGCTTCCATGCAAAGAGTCTGCTTCACAGCATTTCTGAGGTTGAACTTGTCCATGTCACACACTGTGATTACTGAATTGTTGCTAAATGTGATACCAGGAGAGGCTTGGCATGTGCTCTCATATCTAGGTTCCCTCTCCTTCGCTTCTGCCACTGCCATCAGAAAAACCTCCCTCAGAGACACGCAGCCTCTTCAAACATAAAAGAAATGTGCCTGATGGCTAAGCCCAGCCTGGTCTGGGACAACCAGCCCTAACAACCTGGGTTTGGACAACCTTCCTCAAGAGACCAATCAAAACCACAACAGTGGAGAGCTGGAGAGATGCCTCAGTGGTTCCAGAGGACCAGGGTTCAATTCCCAGCACCCACATGGCAGCTCACTACTGTCTGTAACCCCAGTTCCAGAGGATCTGACACCCTCACTCAGACATACATGAAGGCAAAACACCAATGCACATGACATACAAATAAGTGAAAAAGCAAAACAAACTAACCCCCTTTGCCCCCTATCCCCCAAAAGAAAAACCCACAACAGTGCAGGGCTGTGGTAGTGGTAGGCAGGTAGATCTCTGAGTGTTCCAGGCCTGTCTACTCTAGTCTAGATAGAGTGTGTTCCAGGACAACCAGAGCTACATAATAGAGACCCTGCCTGAAAATATAAAAGAAAAAAAAAAACAACAAAAATGAAATGAAAACCAAACAAAAAAAAAACCCAAACAAAATAATACACAGTATGAAAATTATTCGACGTAGCCACATTGAGAGGAACAAGCAGGTCCAGTCCATCTTCCAGGTCCTCAGATGAGATTTAGGTTTAAACAGAAGAGAAATAACTAACCAGTCTTACTCAAGGTGTGGTCCTGCCCATCACCATTCTTTTGGCTCCAGATTCCCTTGTAAACTGGTCTTAGATGGTGTTGGCATGTTATGAAATCTCCAACAAGCTCTCCTCTCTGGCTGACCCTAGAGCTCCATCCCTTCCTTTCTCTCAGTATGGGATGCCTGGGAAAATTCCATTTTTTTTAAAGATCCGCTATTTCAATAGTCTTATAATTAAAAGGAAGCACAAAGGTGTCTTTTTGGAATATCCTCATGCCTGAGGTTGTAGAGATGGCTCAGTGGTTAAGAACACTGGATGGTCTTCCAAAGGACCTGATCATAAGTGGTGCACAGACATATGTATAGGCAAAATACCTTTTCACATTAAAAAAAAAAAAAAGAGTATCTTCATTCCTTCCAGCATGGTTAGAGCAGTTTGAAGCACAACCACCCAGATGGACCCAGCTTGGATCCACTGATGCATGGCCCCAAAGACCAGGTATCTGGTATCTGCGGCATGGCAAAGAGCAAGTGACTGTTGTTGTAAGCCAATGCACAGGGTTGGATAGTTTGTTACACAGCACTTTTGTGGCTAAACCACAGAAGTAGCCTAACAAGGAGCTGGCTCAATAGAAAAATAAATGAAATAAGCTATGCTTGGTTTATGAATTCCAGAAGCTTCTCTTTTCTAAGAGTCATTTCTTTCACGAGAAAGGTCTCGTTGCTACATAATTCTCTAGGTACTTTCTACTTCTTACTCTCTACAAGAACTTGAAATGGCTCAGTAGGAGAGCAGGAGTGTGTGCTGCCTAGTATGCTCAAGGATGTGTCCTGTCTCTGACACTATCAAAGATTACAGTCCCTTTCCTGTAGACGTAATCACGCGCACCCGCAGGTAAGGAAGAATATAACGCTGCATCTATGCCTGGACTTCCACTTCTCCAGGTTAAGCCTTTTGTTTATTTGTTTGTTTGTTTGTTTTAGAAGGGTCTTACTTTGTAACCCAGGCTGGTCTGGAGCTCATTATATAGCCAGGCTGACCTCAAACTAGCAGTGATCCTTCTGCCGTAATCTCCTGAGTGCTGGGATTAGAGGCATGTATCACTCTCTGGCTTAAAAAAAAATCTTTTTAAGAAAAGTAGCTGGCAAAATTGCTCAGACCTCTCGTATCTTTCAAAACAAAATACAGGCATACCAATTCAATTTTTTCATGAATGCATCTCTGAATATTATCCTTATTTTCATGGTGACATACATCATATCACATAGATAAAGGCCAGTTCAAAATACACTTGTGTGTGTGCAGGGCATGCATGCATATATGTAAAGGCTAGAAACTAATTCTAGGCAACCTTCTCTATGACTCTCTTCCTTAGCTTTTGAGGAAGAGTCTCTTTCTGAACCTGGAACTTACTTACTTGAATATGTTGACTGGGCAGTGAGCTCCTGGGATCTCTGCCTATCTTGTGCTCTTGTGATAAGTACTTTATGCACCACACCATCTCCCTGCCCTTCAAACTGTATTTACATCTCATAAGAAAATGGTAACATGGATATCAACGTGTCTATAACAGATTAGCAGACAGGCCAGCACTTCTTCTTCAGAAAGCCTTAACTCCCTCCCAAGTCATGTTCTTTCACCTCCCAGTTAGAGTAACCACTATGGGGTATTTTCTAACATTTATTCCTCTGCGTAAACGTAACTCTTTACACAACATTTAGTTCTGTCTGCTTTTGAACTTCATATAAGATGTTTCATGCTGTTATCTGTTCACTTGTGGAATTCCTGTTTTTAATATTTCATTTATTAGTATTACTGTATATGTGTATGTATGTTACATGTGGGTATGCTAGCTATGGCTAGCATGTGAAAGTCAGAAGACAATTTTGTGAAGTCTGCTCTCTCCTTCTACCTTTATATGGGTCCCAGAAATTGAACTCAATTTGTCTGGCTTGTGAGGCAAACACCTTGACTTGCTGAGCCATCTCACGAGCCCTGTGACGGGCTCTCTTGTTTTGATTTTGAAATTCTTGTTTTTGAAATTCTTTGTCCTCTCTCTCTCTCTCTCTCCCCACCCCCCTCTCTCCCCCTCTTCCTCTCTCTCTCTCCCTCTCTTCCCCCCCCCCCCACCTCTTTCAAGATTTATTTATTTTATATATGTAAGACACTGTTGTTCTGTCCAAACCCACCAGAAGAGGGCATCAGATCCCATTTCAGATGGTTGTGAGACACTATGTGGTTGCTAGGAATTTAACTCAAGACCTCTGGAAGAGCAGTCAGTGCTCTTAACTGCTGAGCCATCTCTCCAGCCCCTTTATTTATTTATTTTTAAAGATTTATTTATGCTTTTATGTATATGGCTGTTTTATCTGCATATACATCTGCACAAAAGAAAAAGGCATTGGGTTCCACAGGACTCAATTCCATGAGACCATGGGAATTGAACTCTCAAGACCTCTGGAAGAGCAACCAATGCTCTTAACCTCTGAGCCATCTCTCCAGCTCCTTCTTGTTTGTTTGTTTGTTTGTTTGTTTTTCCAAGAAAGGGTCTCACTATATATCTCTGGCCATCCTGGAACTGACTATGTAGTTGAGGCTGGACTCAAACTCAGAGAGATCTGCCTGCCTCCTCTTCCCTAGTGCTATGTTTAAAAGCTTGTACCACTATACCTGGCTGTTTCTTTTTTGTTTTTGTTTTTTGTGTTGTTTGCTATAGAGTGTCATGAAATTCAGGCTGACTTTGAATGGACTATGAAGTTTAGGATGATCCTGAGTTCCTGTCTTCCAAATGCTAGGATTGTAGGTGTACACTACTATGTCTGATTGAAAGTCATTCTCGACTGTGAAGTTGTAGTTCACTGGCTTTTCTTTATAGTATTACACTGTATTAAATGTCTACAATGTCCTCATCCATTATATTATGAACATGGGGCCATTCTCGCTGCTTTGTTATCTCAGCTAATGCTGTCATTAAGGTTCCTGGCATACCCGTGTAAAACTCATAGACACTAAATATGTACACACATTCACACACACTTACACATAGGAGTGGAACTGCTGTGGGATATTTATTAATATGCAATTTGAATTTCCTCTTAGATGGATGACTTAAAAAACTGAATCAGGAAGCTATAGCTTCAACACAGCTACGTATTTTGATAAGATATTTATGGGGAGAGGGCTGGGGTTGGGGAGAGAAGTGAGGCAGCATTTTGTAAATTAAAGATCGGAACGTGTGCTTATAACTCAACATTTTACTTGTTAGTTGTATTTATTTACTTATCTGTAACAGGATCTTATGTATCCTAGGTTGGCCTCAAGCTCACTCTATAGTTTAGATCAGTTTTGAGCTTCTGATGATCTGGATTCCATCTCCCGAGTTTTGGGGCAACACGTTCCTTTTATGGAGAGCTGAGAATTGAACCCAGGGTTTAATGCTCTAGCAAAGGATCAGGGGTGGTTCTCAGTGCCCAAGCGAGGTGACTCACAACTGCCTATAATTCTAGCTCCAGGGAATCTGACACCTTCTTCTGGCATCCATGGGCACCCAGATACACACACATACACACAAATAATATACTACTTATTTTCAGACTGGGCCTCACTGTGTAGTTATAGCTGGCTTGGAGCTCCCCTTATGTAGATGAGGCTGGCCTCGAACTCACAGAGATCTGCCTGGCTCAAGACCTACATCAGCTAATAAGTTAAAACAAAATTAGGCCGTGTGTGTGTTTTGCCTGCATGTATGTATGTATGTGTATTACACATGTAACTGGTGCCTGTAGAGGTCAGAAGAGGGACTTAGGTTCCCTGGAACTCTAGTTAAGAATAGTTGTGAGCCACTGTGTGTGGGTGCTGGGAACTAAACCCAGGTCTTCTACAAAAGCAACAAGTGCTCTTAATCTCTCTTTAGCCCATAAAATATTAAATATATTTTTAGGGTAGGTGAGATGGCTTGGTGGACAAAAACGCTTGCTGTCCAAGCTTGGTGACCAGGGTTGATCACTGGAATCCATGGTTGAAGAAGAGAATCAACTTCTACCCCAATCTCAACATTCACACTTGTACTTGCATGCACACACATACACTCCCACACACTAATAATATGCTACCCCACAATATCATTTACCCTGACTCTTGAGATTTTCTTGGTGGTCACCCAAATTCTGCACCCAAGACAAATGTGTCACGTCACATCTCCCATTCCCAGTCTCTCTACTTGTACAGTGGCCAACTATCTCAGATCCATCCTCTGCACGGTGTGTGTGTGTGTGTGTGTGTGTGTGTGTGTGCATGTGTATCCTTTACTGTTCAACTGTGTACTGTCTTTTATGACTTCCTTGCTGTTTGTCTCTGCACTGATTTGATTGGTTGACTTTGTGCCCCTGGAATATGCTAAGGATATCCCTGCATTAAGGTCTTGGCACGGGTCATTTGTTGTTTTAAAAATGGGATCATTGTAATGCTTGAAATGTCAGATTGAGTTATCTCTTCACAGAGGCGCTCCTGTTTCACACCAGCCAGCCCGCGAGCTTTGATCCCTTACCTTTTTCTTTTTGTTTTGTTTTGTTTTTTTGAGACAGGGTTTCTCTGTGTAGCCCTGGCTGTCTCTGTAGACCAGGCTGGCCTCGAACTCAGAAATCCGCCTGCCTCTGCCTCGCAAGTGCTGGGATTAAAGGTGTGTGCCATCACGCCCGGCTCCTTACCTTATTCTTTTCCCTTCCTAATACTTTGACAATAAGCTAATTATATTTTATAGTTATTCTATTTGTTCTCTCTCTCTCTTTCTGCTTTCAGATCTTAAAATAACTTTGGATAGCAACATCTATACCTAACATTCAGTACACAAATACTCACTAAATGATTAAGACAAAACTTATCAAATAACAGTTAAGACTCACAGTTAGTAGGGCCTGGGGAAAATAAGTAATGTCACACAAATAATGTGACATTAGTATTTAGTAGTATTGAAGCAATGGGATTTTTCTTTCAGGACTAGGGATCAAATCCAGCACCTTGTGAGCAGTAAATGACATCACCACTGAGCTACAGTCCCCAACTGCAGGGAAATCATGCCTTTGTACACAGTCAGGTTCATGTCTGAATATGACTTGAACTTTTGATTTATTTAAAATACCCATATCTCAGTAGTTTGCAAAAGTGCACACTGCCCCTTATAAATATGACCACGCACACATACAATAAATAATTAGAAATAAAAGTTTACCAGGTTCAAGTGGGCAGTCACTACTCTTCTGAAGTCCTGCTGACTTTCACATGAAGTTCTCTGCTTCCATTTCATACATGCTATTTCAATCATCATTACTTTCCTCTTCTCCTTTGCAACCAAAGGAGCCCCCATCTGCAAGGCCACTCAATCCAGAGAAACAGGACTCATTCAAGAGAACCCCTTCATTTCCACTTTATCACCCAGTCCTGTTATTTCAATCTCAAAGAATGTATCTTGGTTTTATTACCTTTTTTCCATCCTTGCTGCCACCACAATCAGAATAACCATCTGGATGACTAAAATATTCCCATAATTAGTTGTTCCAAGTTCATTCTTGTCTTTCTTCAATCCATTCGCAACACAGCAGAATGATCTATTTATGAAAATGTATAAAACTGGTTTATATGCATAACCTTAAATCAATGAAGCAATTTATGAAGTTATGTCTCCCTTCCTACCTCTTCCAAATACAGCCCTCTATTTAACTAACTCCACATTATGTGTTTGATGTGTATGAATTTGATGTGTATGTAATTTTATAGATGTGTTCCTGGAGTTGGAGAGTTGGCTCAGTAGTGAAGGGCATGTGCTATTCTTCCGAAGGGCCTGGGTTCAGTTCCCATCCCCCACACTGGGCTGATCGCACCTGGTTGCCATCCCAATTCCAGGGGCACCTGACAGCTCAGGCCTCTTCCACCAGTGATAGTCACATATACACACTCACACACAGAACTACACAGGTACACAGAGGTAAAAAATAATAAAGTAGAAATAAATGAGAAATGAATAATCCTGAGTTAGGTGTGGGAGGCAGAGGCTGGTGGAGCTGGAGGCCACTGTAATCTCCAAATTGAGTTCCAGGACATCTAGGGCTGTACAGAGAAACTCTGTCTTGAAAAACCAAATAAAGGCTGGAGAGTTGGCTCAGTGGTTAAGAGCACTGACTACTCTCCCAGAGGTCCTGAGTTCAATTCCCAGAAACTGCATGGTGGCTTACAACCATTTGTAATGGAATCTGATGCCCTCTTCTGGTGTGTCTGAAGAGATCGACAGCATACACATATACATAAGTAAACAAATAAATAAATTTAAAAAAAAACAAATAAAAAAGAGACATTCCTGCATCTTAAAAGAATTGTTACATTGATAAGTATATATGTATACACATATATTAACATGTAAAAATTGGTTGTTAATGTAATAAAAGACCAGGCCTGAAAGGGTAGTGAATATCATTAGTTAGTAGTTGTCCCTTTGTGTCAGTCAGTCTCCATCAATAAGCAGATAGTGATATTGTGTGTGGCAGTGGTGGCTCAGGCTTTTAATCCCAGCACTTGGGAAGCAGAAGCAGGCAGATCTCTGAGTTCAAGGCCAGCCACAGAGTTTCAGAATAGCCAGAGCTTCATTAGAGAAACCCAGTCTCAAAAACAAAACAGAACAAAATTCCCCAAACAAAATGCCAAAACCCAACAACGAAAGTGACGTTGTTTCCTAGTGTTGGATTCTCACAGTGCAGGAGCTCAGTGTGCTACCCTCCCTGCAGAAACGGGAGAGCCAGTCTTCAGAATTCTATCTGAAGAACCACTTTGTGTCTCTCATGACTGCTAAATGAAACACCTGTGTATGGTTATCTGAATACAACTTACATCTAATTATCCAAAGTCTAACTTGCTTTACACATGAACACGAAGCTGTTGGTGTTTTTAGTTCTAACAAATGAGGAGCACATTAAGAAATAATCTAGTGGTGTAACTAAGGGTAGATGCGTGTTGCCTACCGGAGAGAGACCAAAACACACTTCTTTCAATCAGTTAGTATTCATAACTTTCACATACATGAAGATTTTGTTCCAAGTGCTAGCAAATAACCATTTTATTATATTTTTAGAGCAATCATGTTTATGGAAATATAGATAATTTTACTGTATATTACTCTGTAACTTTTTTTTTTAACCTTTGAAGATTGAATTCAGGGTTTTGTGCCAGGAGGGACTTTATCATTTAGTTACGTTCCAGGCTTTAACTTTTTTTACTTAAAAAAAATGTATTTACTTATTTTATATATGTGAGTGCACCGTAGCTCTGTTCAGACACACCAGAAGATATCCCATTACAAAAGGTTGTGAGCCACCATGTGGTGGCTGGGAATTGTACTCTCGCCACTGAACTGTCTCTCCAGCACCTAACTTTTTTACTTTGAGACAAGGTCTCATACCACTATGCCCAAATGTGATATATATATATATATATATATATATATATATATATATATATATATACACACACACACATACACACCCATATATATGTATGTGTATATATATGTATACACATACACACACACATATATAATTTTTAGCAATTTCATTCCTGTGTAAAATAAGTTGAGTCATTTTTATGCCCCTCCCCCTGCCCCCCAACATTTCCTCTCTCTTACACCAAAGAAACTGGTCTGGTTGCCTTTTTTGTGGTTTTTTTTTTTTTTTTTCTGCCTCTAGACATGGTTTGTAGACCAAGCTGGCCTTGAACTCAAAGAGATACACCTGCCTCTGCTTTCAGAGTCCTGGCTTGTGTCACCACGTCCAGCGAGACTGAGACTTTAAAACTTCAATTTCTTTCCTTACATTTCCCTTTTCTGTTTTAAATCCTCCCCTTAAACCTTTTGCTTTCAGGCCTCAAGTGTGCCAGACTAGCGCCCTACCACTGTGTGACATCCACAGTCCCATCCTACGTATTTTAATCCTGGATTTGAAAACTTGGTTCCTTTCACTTCTCCAAACCCCACTACATGCACACACCCTAGAATGGGGACAGATTTGTGTTTTTGGTCTCTGTTGTATGCTCCCAGCATATGGCACTGAACTGGGTACCAAGGAGCTCAGCACTTATATGAATAGATGAAGAATATAGGCAATAAACAGAATCGACCGCTCCAGGAGCGCCACTTACACCAGAGTTCTGGGAGGCAACCCGGGAAGTTCAGTAAATTGATTTTGTTATTTAGAATTTCTCGGTGCTCGAACCGGCTGCGGTTGTATTATGTCCTTTGAGACGTGTTTACTTGTGCAGTTTGCGAACCTGACGCACACTTCTGTGCAGGCTGGAAGAGTTCTGTGCAGCCAGCAACAGTTTGCAGGTAAGTCCACATGCTTTCACATCATCAGCAACTCATGCTACTCTGACTGCCCGCGTTCTCTTGAGAAATGTGCACATGGCAATTCAGGTATTTCTTCACTGGCGATTTTCCAGTAAGGAGGATGAGCTCAGCTGTACTGGTGGTAAAGGACGTGCAAAGACCGGGAAACGAATTAACGCTCACTTTTCCAAAAGTATCAACTCCCCACTCTAGATCAAATCCCGCGCTCTTGCAATGCTCAACCTGATTCTACCACCATACCGCCCCCGTCAGATACCTATCTATGGCGGGCGGGGCAGAAAAAGACACGTCCTAGCTTCCTCCGAATCAGTTAAGTTTCGTAGAATTTTGGTTTCCTACATTTCAGCTAACATTAGTGAAAACCGCCGACCACATGACACAGTAGCCACACACGCGGGCAGAAGAGGAAGCAAAACAAGAAGAAAGCCGGCGCTCCAGTAGCCACGTGAGGAACGAGTTCCCGAGCGCCTTCTCTAGTGATGACTTCAATTCCCGGCCTGCCCCGGGGCGGTTACTATCGGAGGACTACAACTCCCAGGGTGCAGTGGACCAGTCCGCCGCAACCTCCCACTCGCCCGCCTGCCGCTTGTCCCGCCCCTCCCCCGCCCCGCCCAGCCGGATCGGCATGCGCCTGCGCAGCGGAGGCCGGAGGAGTCTTACCCTAATGTAAGATGGTGGCCCGTCTAGCCGTGGAACCCACCGAAAGCTGAGAGTCTCTCTCTCAGCCGTAAAGGTCGGACTCACTGAAGCAGTCAGGCCCGGTTCTGAAGAGTTTTTTCGCCGACTCTCGTTCATTGGTCTCCTGTGAGGACTCGGCAACGCGTGGAGTCGGCTAAGAGAAAAGCGAGGCAAGGCAGGCGGGTGAGTGTCTGCGGGGCTGGGCTTAGGGGAAACCCGGCGCTGACCGGCTACGAGAGAGCGGAGGCTTCGCTGGGACTGTGCAGGCCGCACCCCCCTTTCTCCCCACCCCCCCACCCCCGCCCGCCTCGTCTTCACCCTCCTCCTCCTCCTCTGGCTGCCTCCTCCTCCTCTTCTTCCTCCCTCTCCCCTCTACGCCACAGCAGTTATCACCAGGAAAAGGCAGCCGGGTTGGAGGCAGCGCGGCAGCGAGCGCCGGCTCTCCTTGGAGAATTTCTTCAATTGAGAACCCAAGAGGGCTTCTCATCACCAGTTTTCCCCGCATTTTTCTGGCAACAGTATCCTTAGGTCTTGGTCCTCCTGTTTCCCCAGCCTCCTTTCCCCTCTGACGTCCTTTCCTACTGGCCCCGGTCTCCCAAGCCAGAGCCATCATTTCCACTCTGACGGGTGCTGCTGCTCACTGCCCACCCGTCCTGCTTGGTGGGCTTTTTTGCCCCTTTTTGCCCCATCCCTTCCAGAAAGGCTGCTCTGGATCTAGCCTCTGCTCCCCTCTGGTGCTTGCAGTCAGCCCCCAGTCTGTCTGCCAGACCCGAGTTGATTCCGATGTGCAAGTCTCCTTTAACCGCATCTGTCATCTTAAAGCCACCTCGTGAGTATCTAAATCATGTTGCTGCTCCGTTGCTCCGTATAACCCACCTGTTTCTTAACCTACTTGAGAATTGTCGGTTCCTTCCCTCTTTCCAATGCAGACTCTTTGAGCACACACTCCAGGATAGGGGAGATGATGCCCCGTGTTGTTCCTTGAAAAGTAAAGGAAGTTAGGAAGTGAATGAAGTGAGTGGGAGACTATTAACGTTAAGAGAAAAGAGCTTTCTTCGGGCTACTCGGGAAAGGAATGTTTTGCTTTTTTGATCTTTTTGTTGCTCATTTGCTATCCTTTTTTACCCCTCTTTTCATTTTCGACCTTCTCCGTGCTACTCAGCATTCTCCTGAATTGCCATTCCTCAGGACACTTGATGTTGTCTCTGATTATACCCATAAAGATCAGCTTAGAATTTCAAAACCAGGTGAATCTAGCGCGCACACACACACTTCATCCCCGAACACCACATGCAAATAAATACAGATGGTATTTTGATTGTATGTGGGTTACAGATTCCTTTTGTATCAATTATTGGCTCCGTTATATTGATGTTTATGTTAATTGATAACATTTATTTGTGATGGGTGCAAATTTGACTTTTCCCCCCTCTCTTTTGATCTGGGAAATTCCCTCTTTTGACATTTCTAGGATAGGAGTTATCAGAATAAGTTGTATGGAAAAACACATTGGGTATGTATGAAGAGAAGTTGATATTTTGGGGTAAACTTAAATTCCTTTTTTTCCCATAGAAACTATGGGGGCTGAGAAAAGAAGTCACAAAGCTGAGCATACGCATGCTTCAATGGCACTTAGCTGTTATTACCTGTAGTAAGTAAGAGCTAGAAACTGAAGAGCAAGGGGTGGCTTATGGTCTCTACAGTAGAGTGAAAGCAGAATTGAAATGCACTAGTTTGTGTAATCAGGAGTTAGAGTATTTGCTATAATACACCACAGTGACATAAAGAATTACCAGAACAGCAAATAAGATTATATAGGTCAGATAAACACATGTCAAGTTTGAACATAAGACATTGTGTTCTTAATATATATATAAAAATATTTAAAGTCACAATAACAGTCTCATAATGAAGTATGTCGCTTATTGGGGGGAAATAGTAACAACTTAAGTGTAAATACAAACGCAGTTCTTCTAGTTACTTTCACACATTACTGTTATTGTAAATCTTACATATTTCACCTATAAAGCTTGACTATTCTTATATTTGATGTTATATTAAGTTGCTGTGAAAAGTTTTTAAAAATGTAAACTAAGGTTAGAAAAGCTGCTCATAAAGCTTCCTCTCCTTCCTCCTCTTCCTCCTCCTCCTCCCCCTCGGCTGTCTGTCTGTCTGTCTTTCTTTCGTTCGTTCTTTCTTTTGTTCTTTCTCTCTTTCCTTTTTTTTTTTAAGACAGGGTCTTTATGTAGCTCTGACTGACCAGCAATGTAGATCAGGCTAGCCTTGAACTTGAAGACAGTCACCTGACTCTTCATCTTGTCACTCATGGTCAAAGCTCTTTATTTCAGCCACTTAAGCCCCAATTTGGCAAAATGGAATAAATCCCTATTCTTCTAAAAAATTGGAAGCATTTTATATAAGCATCCATTGTTTTTAGTTATACCTTGAAGTTAAAAAGAAAATAATACTTTTCGTTTAGTTTACCAATAACTTGTCTTTAACTCCAAGTAAAAAGTAGATACTGGTGGAAAAGCTTGCCACTTTGAACAATCTTGTCTAGATACTCTTGGCAGTCATACTTGGCTGAATTGTAAGCAGTATGTTCTAAGGAGAATGTCTGATAGAAGGGGATGAGTGATTTTTTTTTAATGCATCTTTTCTTTTGTAAAGCTATTTGGCTCACTAAATATCGTAAATAATTTCTCTTCTTCCTCTGGGGTCATCAAATTCTTGCTTCTAGCATAGAGAAGATGTAAAAATGTTCTTTAACACATTGACAGGAGGAAGTAAGCTGAAGTTTATAAATATTTTTGTGTAGTCTTCATTTGTAACATTTAACATGGAGGCGTCATACTTAATGATTTTCTTTGATACTTTGTAGTTCTTTCTGCAAATTGAATAGCCAAAGTCTTCAAATGAATAGATTGTTTGTATAAGGTTTTTAAACATGAGTTATTTAAAGTTGGTTTACCATATAATTTTTTTGAAACTTGCATCTACAAACCTTTAATTTGATTAGGATGAGAGATATAATCAAACACCAAAATACAAAATAAAATTGTTTTGTGACACTTGTCAACTTCCTTCTAAATGGAAATACTAGAGGTAGCTTGCAGCCCATTACTTTGTTTTTGTTGTTCTGAAAGAAGGTCTTAACTATAGCTCAGGCTATCCTGGAACTGACTGTGTAAAAGAAGTTGTCTTCAAGCACAGGGTAGTCATCCTGTTTCAGCTTCCTTAGGCTGGAATTACATGTGTGAGCTACCATGTACACCAGTCCTGGATAACTCACTATTTTGTAAAAGACAGAGGGCATTGCCAAAAGATGAGCTCTTAGCATTAGGAGAATTTTACTTACTTGTTTGGTACTAGGCTAGACTATGGACGTTAAGTGGCCCCCTGCATATTAGACAGTGGCTTCAGGAGAGTGTTTCTGTATAAAGGATTTTGTGTCTTAAAAGAATGAAAAATAATTCATTTAATCAGTTTAGTTTTAGAAGCTTTTCTTTGCTTCCTTCCCACTCCCTGGTTTAAAGTGAGGCAGCACTTTTCACGATCATGATTTTTTTTTTAATGTGACTGCAGTGATTCTTGACTCAACTCTGTTATTGTCTTTGTAGACTGTGTGAGATAGGGTAAATTTGTGAAAGCTTTAGTTTTTGCTAAAAATTCACATAGTTTTGTCATTACCTATATTATCACCTTGACTTTTTGTAAAGGAAGTGTAGTGAGCTAAGTTGGTTTTGAAACAAAAACAGTAGGGAAATAGGTTATTGAGGTTTTTGCTGTTCTAGAAACAGTATAACTAGAATGTACTACATACATTCCCCAAAGGATTTTTTTAATCTAAATGGAACTTGTAAATGGTTTTCATCCCACTGGAATAGCATGTATCAGATAAAACTTGGTAACACATTCTAACATTTTATAAACTTTATGTTCCCATAGAGTTAGTAGGAAAAGTCTACAAATACCCATTCTTGAAAAAAAGTTGCATGAAACCTGGTAATTTAAAGATTTAATGTATTTTTGTTTCTCAGAAGTTGAGAGTTCACTAGTTATGGTAGCATAATCTATTACTTTGATCAGGTTGTGGGTATTTACACAGTTTATTTCAAAATAATTTTTAATCTCATTTTGTAGACTTCTTTAATTGAAAGATTGTGAAGTATTCTTTCACAATTAAAAAAATGTGTGTTTCTGTGTGTGTGCATTTGTGTGTTCATACAGATTCATGTGTGGGTGGGCCAGAGAACAACTTCAGGTGTCAACTTTAGGAAAGTGAACAGAGTCTCCCATTGCCTCTAGACTCACCAATTAGGCTAGACTGGCTCACCATTAAACTTCAGGGTTCCTTCTGTCTTTGCCTAGCCAGGGCTGGGATTGCAAGTCCACACCATGCCCAGTGAGTTTTGAGGACAGAGCCCAGGTCCTCATACTTATAAAATAAATGCTGTATGAGCCATCCTCTCCCATCCTGGTTCTTTAAGTTTGGTGGGCTTGTTTATTTGTTTGCTTGTTTTGTCTTTGTTCCTCCCAAAGTTGTTTATGGACAATTTTAGCACGGTTTTTTTGGTCCCTCATAGTTTAGTTTGTTTTAAGTATTTCCATGCTAAGGAACATAATTCAGGCCTGTGCATATGAAGCAAGTATATTACCACTTGGCCTCATCATTGTAATTTATTAGCATGATTTTCTTTTATTGGAAGAGGAAAACCTAGAGTAAAGATGTCCAAGTATCAGGCAGTCTGAGATGTTTTTCCTTTTTGTCTCAGTATATTCAGTATATGAGGATGGCTTCTTCGGCTTCTTCATTATTAAGCTGTTTGTGTAGGAAGATTCTCCTGTTTCAAGCTTTGCTTGCTTTACTGGGGTAAGCCTTGCTATTCTCAAAGCATATGTGTTATATATCTGTTCAAAATTTTTTGTTTATTATGGTCACTAAAAAAATCTCTTAAGAAGTTAAGTAGTTATGGAATTAGAAATCAAAATGACCAAATTGGCTTGTGTGCAAAACAATGTGTAAAATGTTGTGTAAAAATAATGGTTCAATACCAGGCATAGTGGCATATACCTTCAGTCCCAGCACTTAGCAGGCAGAGGCAGTATAGGTCTCTGGGTTTGAGGTCAGCCTGGTCTGGATAGTAAGTTCCAGGATGACCAGGACTACACAGTGAGACCCTGTCTCAAACAAACCAAACCAAACCAAACCAAAGCACACCACACCAAAAAAACCAAGGTGGAGGGGAAAAAGCTCAAAACTAAACTTCAAAAACCCAATGTAATTGAAGAAAAAAAATTGCTTAAAAATAGTATATTTGTATTACTGTTTGTAGAAGGAATTAGCAAAATATGACATGGACAAAGCAGTGATTGGATTTGAATGGTAGCTATATCCAAGGGACATGATATCCCCTAATAGTAACAGATACCTTGTCTAAGCCAAATATCTAGAAATTCTTGAGCATGGTTTTCCTTCTCTCCATAAGGTGTTACTTTCTGATAATTTAGAAACCTGTTTCATTCATTCCCTGTAGGGCATCAGGTGTCTTTAGATTTTGAGTTTACTGAACATTGGCTGACTTAGGTTATTTAAACAGAGATTATTTAGTGAGCCTTGGTTTTAGCAGTTTTTTCTCCACTAAAACAAAACAAAACAACAACAAAAAACCCCCCAAAGCTTAAAAAAACTTTTCTGCCTTCCATATTTTATGTATGACTTTTTTTCTGATTTTTTTTTTTGAAGATTTACTCATTTTACGTATGAGGATACATTGTTGCTGTCTTCAGACACACCAAAAGAGAGGTCATCAGATCCCATTACAGATGGTTGTGAGCCACCATGTGGTTGCTGGGAATTGAACTCAGGACCTCTGGAAGAGCAGTCAGTGCTCTTAACTACTGAGCCATCTCTCCAGCCCCTGTTTTTTTGTTTTTTTTTTTTTAAACGTTTAGCAATTGTTTGGACCATTTTGTGGATGCCAAAATTGAATAAAAATGTGTAGTATAGACAGTATTGCTTTGCTGGTAAGATTAATTTTACTTCTCATGGAAATTTTCAACATTCTGATGACGTTTATCCCTCCAATTTACTTTTCATTAACTTGTAGAAAAAGATAAAAGTGCTTCAAGCTCCCTGTTAGACTTGATCTTTCTAGAAACCGTTCTTTTATGGTCAGTGGAGAGCAGGATATTTGTTGGGTAAAGAAGTGAGTTACAATCTAGGCCTAGTGTACAGATCTGTAGTCCTAGCTACTTTGGAGTGAGGCAGCATGATCTTGGAATTCAAGAATGACTCTGTGTGTGTCTGTCTGTCTGTCTGTCTGCCTGCCTGCCTGTCTGTCTGTCTCGTCTTGCTCTCACTCTCTTGCTCTCTCAACTGTAGCTAGGCATGGTACTATAGATCTGTAATGTCAATCAGTAATGTCAGAATTTAGAGGCTGATTTGAGCCTCAACAGTGAGACCCTGTTTCAAAAAGCCAAACCAAACCTTTTAATGTACCACAGACCCATTTCAGTGTACCAGAATCCACAACAGCCATCGCCCTTTGAAAAAAGGTATTACAATGTGTTTTATGTATATTTAAAATGAACTTAAGACAATATTAAGCTTTTTTTTCTTTTTAATGGGGGCAGGGAGCTGGAATTTGAATTTAGAAGTTATGTACTAGGAAAGCCTTCTACAAGTCAGCTACAGTCCAAGCCCAAGTCTTTTTTAAAAATTGAAATTTTGTGAACACTTTCTACAAATACAAAGTAACTGTGGATTATGGTGTAGCTGTCATTGAGCCTCAAAGATTATCAGCTCCCAGCAGTGTGGTCTCATCTCTGGCCCACTCACTTTACCTTTCTCCCTGCTACTCTGCCCTGCACCGCTTTGAATCAGTCCTGGCCATCACATTATTTTCTTTTGTACTAGAACTCTTTCAACAATAAAATACTTTTAATTTTAATCAGGATCATGCAGTCGGCTTTTCAAATAGCTGAGTGCATATTATATATAGACCCACATGCTGGAAAGTGACAGTTTACATTTATCTTGACAAGAATACTTTATAACAGTGTAACCTGCACTGTCCAGAGAAGTGTTCAAATAATGTACACAATACATAAACTCCAGGCCATTGCACTTCACATCGGAGTTGTAGGGGTGGGGCTTCCTGAAGAGAGTGGATAGAGATAACGAATCTGAACTCTGTGTGTCTTCAGAGCATCTCCAGAGGAACACTTCACACACTTCCTCAGGGGGATAGAAGCACGAGGAGACACTTGGAGATGGGGATCAGCATGTTCTGAGGAGATGTAAGAAGTCTGGTTTTGTGGAAGAACATGTTAACCTGAGGGAATTGTAGCAGATCGTTTTATAAGTAAGGTTGGTTTATGGAGTATATGTTTAGAATAAGCTTGAATTCAATGTGTGAAGCAGTTAAGAAGCCCCTCACTCTCACCCCGCAAAAAAAACTTGGTAAGGGTCGGGAGTTACATATTGGTATGTTTTAGAAAGATTAATTCTTTCAGTACTGTGCTAAATAACACAGCACAATACTGTGTTTGGAGTTAACAGCCATTTTTTTTTTTAAATATTAAAGACCAGTTGAAAAGCTATTCTGAGGAATATTAAAGCATTGAGGTGGAAATTCTGCAGGATTTGGTGGTAATTTTTTTAAAGATCTATTTTTATGTATATATGTGTATGTGCTAAGTGTGTATAGGTGCCTCTGAAGGCCAGAGAGGGTGTTGGAATTCTTAGAGCTGGAGTTATAGGTAGTCATGGCCTCCTGATGTTGGTATTAGGAACTGAGTTTAGGTCCTCTTCAAGTGCAGTAAACAGCCGAGTCCTGAGTCTCTTCTCTTCACTTCTTAAGTCTCAGAGTGACACTGTACTTAGATTAGAGCATAAGACTAAGAAATTGTGTTGTGCTTGTCTTTTGTAGTATATACAAGGCCACTTATAGCTAGAGTCTCATGTTACTGAGGCTGGCATGCACTAGCTGCCACTATAGGGCAGTAATTGTGGCTAATATAGAAGTGGGTTTTCAGAAAGGAAGTGATAGATACATGATTACTCAAATAATCTAAACAAAGAAATTCTGTTTTTTAAAAAAGATTTATTTATTTTATGTATATGAGTACACTGTAGTTGTACAGATGGTCCTGAGCCTTCATGTGGTTGCTGGGAATTGAATTTAGGATTTCTGCTTGCTCCGACCCAAAGATTTTATTTATTATAAATAAGTACACCGTTGCTGTCTTCAGACACACCAGAAGAGGGCGTCAGATCTCATTACAGATGGTTGTGAGCCACCATGTGGTTGCTGGGATTTGAACTTAGGATCTTCGGAAGAGCAGTCAGTGCTCTTACCTGCCGAGCCATCTCACCAGCCAGGAATTCAGTTTTAAAAAATGATTTTAGTTATTCATTCACTGGAAAATAGTGAGGAAAACAAAGAAACATTAAGATAGTAAAAAGTAAACACCATTTTTCCCATCCCTAAGAGCTACAAAGTGTGCTGAACTTCTGATGATGTTTCTACCTGTACTTCCTACGGTGCTGAGATTACAAGTGTGTGACACAATGCTTGCACTACAATGAGAAATTTTATCTCATCCGATTCAATGTGTTTATTAGTACAGATAAGACATATCATGCCTATATTTGGATAATTGCACAAAAGAAATATTATTGGGTATCTTTAAGGTTCAGTGATGGTTTGATGAGGCAGAAAGAATGGCCGAAAATTCTGATGAATAAGGGCATTAAATATTGAAGGCTCAACGTCCCTTAAGAATGAATAGGATTTTAAGGTCAGCAGGATAACATATAAGATAAAGACATGTGAAATGAAAATTTATTCTTTGATTTACTTTGATATGCTTCATTTTACCGACGTAATATTGGAGGCTGGAGAGATGACTCAATTGGTAAAGAGCTTGCTGTATAATCATTAAGGACTTTAGTTTCTTCAGCACCTACATGAAACAAAACCAACCAAACAAAAGAGCGGAACATGTTGGGCACCTTAACCCAGCTCTGAGTGGCTTGAGAACAGAGCATCCCTGGGGTTTGCTGAATCCTTGAACTCCAAGTTCAGTGAGAAACTGTGTCTCAGTGGGTAAGTTAGCGAGTGACTGAAGAAGATGCCCGATGTCTATGGCATCTGTATGTACCTGCACACATACATATACATGAACACAAGCCAGTGCGCACAGACTTTTAAAAATCTGGTTGAACATCAACCTTTTTTTTTTGGTAGTGGTAGTGGTAGTGGTAGTGTGTATGGTTGCTGTTCTGAGACCCTTGAACCTTTTATTTAACTTGTTGACTCTCATTAAACCAACTTCAAATACTGTGTCCTTCTAGACAGCACGCTTCATTTTGTGAAGGAATTTTAGAGGTTCCTTCCTCTCCTCCTCTTTCCTTTCTCCCTTGCCTTGCTCATGCTAGCGAGTGCTGTAACATTGAACTACATCCCCCGGCCCTTTGCATTTGCTTTCTTTCTGGAGGGAGTATCTTATGGAAGTCAGGCTAGCCTGAAAAGCACTTTTATCTTTTTAGAAAACACTTTGTTTATTTATTGTGTACTTGTGTGAGCATATGGATTCCATGGGGTACATGTGGATTTCAGAGAACAGCTTTTGAGAGTCAGTTCTTTCCTTCTACCATTTGGATTCCAGGGGTCAAACTCAGGTCATCAGGTTTGGTAGCAAGTACCTTTATCTACTGAGTCATCTTACCAGCCGGGGGTGGGGGGGTGGGGGGAGTTATTTTGTAGCAGAGGATAACCCTTGAACCCCTGATCCTCCTGCCTCCACCCCTACACGCCCCCTCCCCCCAAGTATTGGGATTAAGGTGTGTGTCACCATGCTCAGCTCATTTTGTGTTTATTTATTTTATATCTTTATTTTGTTGTATGAACGTTTTGCTTTGTGTGTATGTCTGTTTGCCATATGTGTGCCTGGACCCTGTGGAGGTCAGAATAGGATCTCAGATCCCCTGGAACTGGAGTTCCAGGTGGCTGTGATCTGTTGTGTAGGTGCTGGAAATCAGATCTGAGACCTGCAAGACCAGCCAATACTCTTAATCGCTGAGCCATCTCTCCAGCTCTCTTACTTTGTGTTTTAAAATGTGAGTGTACTTTTAGCTTTGTAAATGGTAGATGAATATTAAATATATTTACTTTTATTTCTTGCTTCCTTTAATATCTAAGGTATTATATTCTTATGCTGAATTTAACTTGTAGATCTCAAAGATTCTTACAGTCAAGGCTGAAACTCTCTGAAGCCCAAGGTGCTTAGAATTTTAAATTTATACTTACTTATACCAGTCATTTTCTTTCTTGTGTTATAAATATTAGGGTCTATCTTAATGCCATGACTGTTGTAGCATTTGTATAATATTAATAATGATAGAAACCAAGATGTAATGTAGTACATTATTGAGAAGTACAAATTGATCATCACTAACTTCAGTTTACAAAATACTCCCAAATCTGAAGCTGGAGCACTAATCTGATAGCCATTGTGCAAAGTTCCACACTGCCCTCCCATTACAGAGCACAGTCAAAGGCAGGTAGACACACTGAAACCAAAAGCTTTTCCTGTGATATCATCAAGTCTGTTCGTTTCAGGTCTATATGAAATATAAATGCATTTTATGTTTATAGCTGCACTAGTCTCGATTTTTGACCTGTCTCATTATGTGTACATAATGTCTATATTCTCTAGACTCTCCCTAAAATCTAAACTCTGAAACACATCTTCTCTAGGCATCTTAGGGACATGAAGCCTATGATCTGCTTGACACGTCCCCTATCCTTCGAGCTCCTTCATTTTGGTAATGTGTAGAGCTAATTATCTTGTATTGTTTCAGTTTTGCTTTTTGTGACAGGTTCTTGCTGTATAGTCCAGGCTGGCTTTAAACATGCTGCTTCAGTTTCCATAGTGCTGGGATTATGGACATGTGCTATCATGTCTAGCTGAACTATTTTGGCCTTTAAAAAAAAAACCCTTTTTCTCTATTTGGTCATGGTTGTTAAATATAAATGCTACTTGCCTTCTCTTTGGGAATGTTTTTAAAAGCAGGGCTTTTAATGTGTTAATTTTAGATTTTAAGATTGAGTTTGTGAAGGAAAATCTTTTTCTTTGTGTATATTTGTGTGTGCTTTTCTGAATGTTTGCCATATAAGTGGATGTCTGCACAGGCTGGGGGGGGCGGGGTACGGGATGGAGCTGGAGTTACAGATGGTTGTGAAACACCTGACATGTGCATGGTAAAAGTCAAACTTGGCTCCTCTGAAAGAATAGGACGTCCTCTTAGCCACCTGACCATCTTTGCAGCCCCTTGATTTTCCTCTTATTTTCAAGTATATAGGTGTTGGGCAAATTGCTACACACACAGGTGTTTTGCAAGGTAGGAAGGTTGGTTTAGACATTTGTCTGTTCATATTACAGTGAGGACTCAGGCACTCTTCTTCTTACTAATAACCCTAAGGCAACAGAGAATCTTAAGGATTATTACTGTTTTCCTTTCTTCTTTCATTTTGATAATGGGGATTCCCCATATGTACTGATCATGTGTTCGCCAGTGAGCTACATCCCTAGTCCTAGACGCTGCTTTTTATTATATATTGCTGAAGTCCTAGAACTGTGAGTGGTAAGTCATGCTCAGTTTTGTTTTGTTTTTCAAGACAGGGTTTCTCTGTATAGCCCTGGTTGTCCTGGAGCTCACTTTGTAGACCAGGCTGGCCTCGAACTCAGAAATCCGCCTGCCTCTGCCTCCCAAGTAATCATGCTCATTTTAATCCAGCCATCAAGAGGCAGAGGCAGGAGGATTGCAGAAGGTTGAGACCAGGCTGGTTTACATACTGAGTTCCAAATCTATAGAGTGAGACCCTGTATCAAAAAAAGAAAGAAAAAAGTGATTTTAAAAACTTGGAATGTGGAGCTTGAGATAGATGGCTCAGCAGATAAAGCATTTCCTGTTCTTTCAGAGGAGCTGTTAGATTCCCAGTACCTATATCAGATGGCTTACAACTGCCTGGAACTTCTGGTGTCTGTCTGTCTGTGTGTGTATCTGAATGTCTGTGTATGTATCTATTTCTCTCTGAACTCACTCTCTCTCTCTCTCTCTCTTTCTCTCACACACACACACAAAGAAAATATCTAAAATAATAAAAAACCTTGTCATGATACTAAAATAAATATGCTCTTAAGTATTTAGGATAAACTCTCTCTCCTCTCTCTCTCTCTCTCTCTCTCTCTCTCAAGTATTTGGGATAAACTCTCTCTCTCTTCTCTCTCTCTCTCCTCTCTCTCTCCCCTCTCTCTCTCTCCTCTCTCTCTCTTCTCTCTCTCTCTCTCTTTCTCTCTCTCTCTCTCTCTCTCTCTCTCACACACACACATACACACATACACAAAGAAAATATCTAAAATAATAAAAAACCTTGTCATGATACTAAAATAAATATGCTCTTAAGTATTTAGGATAAAGGACTAACTTAGATGATTTTTATTATGTTTTTATTTTGAAGCAAGGTTCTCATTATCTAGCCTAGAATTAGAACATCATCTAGCTTAGAACTCATTATATAGACGAGGGTAGTCTTGAACTCACAGAGATCCATGTGCTCTGCCTCCCCAATGCTGGAAATAAAGGTGTGTATTACCATATCCAGTCTTAGATGATGTATGGGTGTTTACCTATATGTATATTTAAGGATTGTGTGGGTGCTGCTGCCAGAAGATGTATCACATTTTCTGTGACTGGAGTTACATACGGCTATGAGCTGCTTTGTAGGTGCTGTGAATTGAACTCATGTCCTCTTACAAGAACACTTAGTATTCTTAACTGCTGAGCTGTCTTTCCATCCCTGAGATAAATTTTTAATAGTTGAATATTGTATTCAGTTAGCCTGTAGTTTTCAGTATGAGTCCTTTGAACTCTTTTTGGTTTTATTCATTGTTTCTGTAGGCAGGTGCAGTTTTGGATAGAATCAGACAGGGTGAGTTGGCTCTACCACTTACAATCACTTCCTAACCTAGGACAGATAGATACTTAACTAAGTCTCAGTTTTATCATTTATACAAAATATCTAGGATTGTTTTGTACAATAAATGAGCTAATTTATTAGAATGGTATTTCTAGTAAGGTATTCTATCCAGGGCACAAAGTAAGCCCTGGATAAAGGTTTGCTGTTAGAATACATTTGAAAGAAACAAGAAACTTTCAACTTTGAAGTTAAGTCTTTATATTCAATACACTTTTTTTGTTTTTGTTTTTGTTGTTTGTTTGTCTTGTTTTTGTAGGAAATGGATATATGTTTCCAGTAGTTATTTGGGCAAATGGAAATACAAGCAGTGTGTTTGAGGAATGATCATAGGACTGACTGGCTTGCAGGAATTCTTTGGAATCAGGGAGTAATAGAAAACAAAATTAAATGGATAAGATAGAAGATGATTACCAAGTTTTGAACTAAGGCAGCAGTATGTACTTATGGTTGATAGAAGGAATCACTACTCTGTTGATGGAAGTTTTAAGTCAGGAGTGTGTAAAATATTCAGTGGAAAGTTTTTTTTTTTTTTTTTTACTTTCTCTAATTCTGGATATTGAGCGAAGGGTCTCACGCATGCTAGGCAAGTATTTTAACACCGAGCTACACTCCCAGTCCTACAAGACCATTCTGAGTGTCCTTGTGGCACACAGTAAGCCCTCAATTTATATCAGATAAATGAGCTTTAAGAGAGACTGAGGGCCGGTAAGGTGGCGCAGGCTTGTTATATAAGCGCTGACGAGGCTTGGGCAGAAGGGGGAGAAATTAATGTTCTATGGGTTACTCCCATGAGAGAAATCAGAGATCTGAAATCGGAAGACCCAGAATAGAGAACCGGGGTAGTTTCAGAAGGAAGGAGGTTAGCATAATCCAATACTATTCAAGGAGAGTGAGGCTCCAGAAGGACTCCTTTGATTTGGTAACACAGTGACCACAGATCATTGGACACTTGAGCAGACTGGGATGGAGAGTTAGATCTAATTGTCGGGAAGTTAAGGAGGTAGTAATGGAGACCAACTGTGGAAAAGGTACTCAGTTAAGAAAATGGTAAGAAAGCAACTTAGAAAAGTACTCCTAGCTCTATATACCTGAACAGTTTCTATTTTTTGAAGAAGAGAATGGGAAGCAGTTTGTACTGAATGTTCTTAGGTTTCTTAGTACAGAAGTGTTCAGTACACATGCTGGTCCAGTGCCCTGCTTCTTGGTAATTATGTGATCTTGGGGAAATTTGCTTAATCTCTTTGTGTCTTTGTTTTTCCATTTTTACAAATGGAGATGGGCCATCAAGATGACCCAGTGGGTAAAGATACTTGCTACCAAGCATGATGAACTGAGTTCAGTTTTTGGAACCCATATGGTAAGAGGAAAGAACTAACTTCTGCAGGTTGAATTGTTGCTTCCACATGTTTATCATGTCACACATTCACTTATCCTACAAATTAATAAATGTATATTTTTTGAAAGAAGCACCTCAGGAATGGAGAGGTATCCCAGTGGTTAAGAGCACTTAATGCTCTTGCAGAGAGAGGACCAGGGTTTGGTTCCCAGCATTATACAGCTTTCTATACCTCCAGGTCCAGGGTGTCTAGTGCTCTCTTTTGACCTCTTCTGGTACCAGACACACATGTGGTACACATCACATACGCACGTGGAACCAAAATATTCGTAGCGTTTAAAAAAAAAATAGGCAACTCTAAAAACCAATTTTTAAAGAGGCATTTATTTTACAGACCTGTTATGAGGCCTAAATTATTTATTTATTTTTTAAAATGCATAAAACACTGTGCCATTTGTGATACATAGCTGGTAAGTCCTAGCTATTATTATCATCTACTGTTGAAAAGAGGTTAAGGCAGTGAAGAATTACAGAAAGACCTACAGCCTTCCCCGGCTATTGCCTCTGTCTGGAAAACACTTATTTTCTTCTTCTTCCTTTTCTTTCTTCTACTTTTCTTTCTTTTTGTTTGTCTTTCTAGATAGGATTTGTGTGTGTGTGTGTGTGTGTGTGTGTGTGTGTGTGTGTGTGTGTGTGTGTAGTTATGGCTGCACTGGCAGGCTCTCTGTTGACCAGGGTGGACTTGAACTCAGAGATCCACCTGCTTGTCTTTTTTCTAAAATATATTTGAGCTCAGAAGTTAGTATCCTTGGGTCTAGTATTAAGGCAAGAAAAGGTTGAAAATTTTAATCTTAAATTTCTTTATCAAAATTCTTTCAGGTATGGCTAGAGAGATGGCTCAACTCTTAAGAGTACACGAGGCTTTGCAGCAAACCTGAATTCAGTTCTCAGTACCCACTTCAGTTTTACACTTGATCTTAGCCAAAAGGCCGAGAAGCGATTCCCACTTCAGTTTTAATCCCAGGTCTGGGATTAAAAAAACATGTGCCACCACTGCCCAGCTTTATTCTTTTTTTATTCCTTTTCGAGACAGGGTTTCTCAGTGTAGCTCTGGCTGTCCTGGAACTCACTCTGTAGACCAGGCTGGCCTTGAACTCAGAAATCTGCCTGCCTCTGCCTTCCAAGTGCTGGGATCAAAGGTGTGCGCCACCACTGCCTGGCCTAGCTTTACTCTTAAAATACATTTGTTTGTTTGTTTTAGTGTGTAGGTGCCTGTGGAGGCCAGGAAGAGGGTGCTGGAGCTGAAGTTAGATGCAGGTGATTAAGAGCTGACTCTCTATAGCTATGGCTAATATAGATTTGAGGAACGAAGAAGATGGGGAGATCATATAATTTCATATTCTTAGATGCTCAATGGGAGGATAACTTCAATAGGTTGAAACAAAGATCTTGTTATTTACTGGACTTCAGTACTCTTTATTTTGTGTGTGTGTTGGAAATTCTTTAGTTTGAAGCTAGGCCTAATTTCTACTGGCTCTGCTTACCTAGATTTTTATTAATCCATAGGAATAACTTTGCAGCCTACATATCACATTGATCAGTCTTATAAAGAGTCTGTCTCTTTTAATTACTAATTAGTATTTTGTGGTAAAGATGAACCACTGTGTAACCGTGCAACAGTGTATCTGATATGGGACAGTTAAATTGTATTCAGTGTTTAGCTCTTACTAGAAAAGTTGTTACAAACATTCATGTTCAAGTTTTTACATGAACTTAAGTTTTCATTTTAGGATGTATGCCCCAAAGTAAAATTGCTGGGACATCTGTTAATTACATGTCTAGTTTGATGATAATGATGATTGATGGTGACATGGTCACCTGTATCCCAAGTTTACCTGGAACTTGATATGTAGTTGGAAGTTGACCTTGAAATTGTGGTCATTCTGCTTCCCCCTCATGAGTACTGGGATTACATGCACACACCAACAGACCTGGTTTCATATGGTGATGTTAAGGATTGAACCCAGGGATTTGTGCATGCTGGATAAACACTACCAACTAAGCTATGCACCCCACTCTGTGATTAATGATATTATTTACCATGTCTCTTGTTGATTTTAATTAATTTTTTATCTTGAGTTCCTTATATATTCTACATCTAGAATCATCTGGGAGAAGGGCCTTTGGGAATGATTTTAGTTGAGGTGGATAGACCCATCTACTTTGTTTGGGTGGCGGTGCCATTCCCTGGCTAGGGTCCTGGACTGTAAGGGAGCTGAGCAGCATGTCTGTGTTCCTCCTTTCCCTAGCAGTAGACGAAGTGTGACCTGCTGCTTAAGCTCTGCTGTCTTGACTACCCCACCATAAAAAGCTGCATATAAAACTGAGTTAGACAAACCCTGTCTCCCTGAAATTACTTTTGTCAGGGTATTTTATCACAGTAATAGGACAAGACACTGAGATATTTCATCAGCATCCTTACTGTGGTCATGTTGATAGGTAGGTCATTATGTTTTACTCTGGTTTGAGATCCCACATAGCTAAAAATACTGAAATATTTTGTTTGTTTTGTTTGGAAGTCTGGGTTCTCAATCAGGCTAGCTTTGAATTCATAGTCCTCTTACCTCTAGAGTGCTAGGATTATAGACATGTCCCCAAGAGACATTGGCCTTTTGTGATTTTTTTTCTTTCTTTCTTTTTTTTTTTTTTTTTTTTTGCCTGTTTTTCAATTGGATTGACTTTCTTCTCTTGAGTTTTGAACATTCTTTTTTTTTGCTTTTCGAGACAGGGTTTCTCTGTAGCCCTGGCTGTCCCGGAACTCACTTTGTAGATCAGGCTGGCCTCGAACTCAGAAATACCTGCCTCTGCCTCCCAAGTGCGGGATTAAAGGCATGCGCCACCACGCCTGGCCTAATTCTTTGTATATTGTAGGTACAAAAGCTTTGTCAAAAATTTAGTTTGCAAGCTGTGTGTGGTACTCACCTCTGTAATTCTAATACTCAGGAGATTTCAGAAAAAAAAAAAAAAAGAAAGAAAAAGAAAAGAAAAGCTTCAAATTTGAGGCCAGCCTGGGCTGTATAGTTAGTTCCAGATCAGCCTAGGCTACAGAGTGAGACCTTGTATCACACTCAAAAAAGTAGTTTGCAAGTGTTTTACCACACTTTCTAATCTATCTGCATCATCCTTAGTGTTATTCACAGAGCAGGTCTTGCTTCCTTCCTTCCTTCCTTTTTTTTTTTTTTTTTAAAAAAAACAGCCCCTTCCCCACCTCCAGTAACCCTGGCTGTCCTGGAACTTACTCTGTAGATCAGGCTGGCCTCAAATTCATTGATATGACTTCCTCTGCCCCCTGAGTGTTAGGATTAAAGTTGTGAGCTACCATACCCAGCAAAATTTTTTTTAGTTCTTATTTTTGTTTCTTTATGTATGTGAGTACACTGTTGCTGTCTTCAGACACACCAGAAGAGGGCACTAAATCCCATTACAGATGGTTGGGAGCCGCCATGTGGTTGCTGGGGCTTGACCTCTGGAAGAGCAGTCAGTCCTCTTAACCACTGAGCCATCTCTCAGCCCCCTATTTTTTTTTTTTTTTTCTTTTTAATGTGGTATAGTGGTGATTAAACCCAGAGCCTGGAATATCTAGACAAACAGTTTATTCCCAGCCCCAGTCTACACTTTAATCTGGGAACTGTGGGGCTTCTATCTCTTGTAGTACAGATTGATTAATTTTTTTCATGAAATTTTTAAGTTTTGATGAGGTTTTAAGTTTGTAGAGAAGACTTTCTCCCCAAGCAACTTTTACTACTGCTGAGTTTCTGAGTTTTTTCTTTAAGTTAAGGGGTTAGGGCTGAGGTGGCGATGTACTTATTTTGTGTGTGGTGGTGGGAAGGGTGATGATGTTTTGAGACAGAGTCTTCTTACGTTACACTTTCTGGCCTTGAACTTGTCCTTCTTCCTGCTTCCTAGGTGTTAAGATTATAGGAGTGCCTCACCACCATACTTTAGGTTTAAATGTGCGGTCCATTTCAAGTTGATTTAATTGAATGCTTTCTGCATAGTAAGATTACACACTCCACCCCAGTGCTCCAGCATCATTTGTTATAAAGCCTTTCTTTCCTCCATTGAATTTCTTGTGTCAAGGTGAGAAACATCAGTTGAGCATATTTGAGCAGCCTTTGTTTCTGGGGTCTCTACTCTGTTCATCAGTCTGTGTATCTCTCTCTCTATTGGACCCACATTGTGTGGAATAATTCTTCCCACTTGGCTGACTCTACAAAACTGCTTTAGGTCTCCTAGGATTTTCCCCTTACCATATAATGTTTATGATAAACTCCATCTGTATCTGCAGACGCTTTTCTGTTTTTTGTTTTATTTATTTATTTTTTTTTCTAGGAATTGCATTATTCCTGTAGCAGAGTTTGATGATGACTGGTATCTACTGTATTAGGCCTTCCAGTCAATAAGCATGCTAAGGCTCTTGAGTTATTTAAATCTTTTATTTCTTTTATCAGTTTGTAGCTAAGGACCTCAAAGGTAGTGGGAATACACTCTGCCATTGAGCCAGTATCCAAAGCTTTTCTTTCTTACTTAATTTTCAAGATGGGCTCTTGGTAAGATGTTTGGACTCCCTTAATCCTCCTCATGATACTTTAGGCCTCTACCACACTAGGTAGACTGGGTGCCTTGTGACAAAACTCCTGACAAGAGCAACTTCAGGAAGGAGGGTTTATTTCCGTTCACAGTTTGAGGGTATATTGTTAATGATTCAGGGAAGGGGCAGCAGCATGATGTGGCTGGCCATATTGTGGGCATTAGGAAGCAGACTGATAAATGCTGGTACTCAATTTGCTTTCTTTTCTCGATTTTTTAATTACGTTGGGGATGCTAACTCAGGCGATGCTGCTGCTCACATGCAGGGTGACTGTCTCTTCTTTAGTAAGACCTCTCTGTTAACACTATTATAAATATAACCAGGGGTGTGTTTCATAAGGGATTACAAATGTAGTCAAGCTGACACGAATAATCACTGCACAGAGTTTAGTTTGTTTGAGCAATATAAAACATGTGGTTTTGTTTGTTTGTGACTAGGGTATAGAAATGTGTTTAAGGGGCTGGTGAGATGGCTCAGTGGGTAAGAGCACCCGACTGCTCTTCCAAAGGTCCAAAGTTCAAATCCCAGCAACCACATGGTGGCTCACAACCATCCGCAACAAGATCTGACTCCCTCTTCTGGAGTGTCTGAAGACAGCTACAGTGTACTCATATATTAATAAAATAAAATAAAATAAAATAAAAAAAAAAAGAAATGTGTTTAATTTTTGTATATTGATCTTGCATCTTGTGACCTCCCTGAACTTATTTAGTAACTAAATAGTTATACCATCTGCAAATAAAGACTTTGCAAAAAAAAAAAAAATTCTCACCAGTTTGGTGTGGTTTTTAATTTTCTGTTCTTTATTGTGTAGCATTCCACAGCTGTTGAGTAAGATTGGTGAGAACAGTTTTTGTTTTGGACTTGAGTTTACTAGGAAAGATACTGCTTTTTATCATTAAGTGTGATGTCAGCTTCTTAGCTGTGACTATTGGGTGTTTTTTTCCCCATTCTTTGTCAGGCTGAGAGGAAGTTACCCTCCTTTTCCTAGTTTGCTCAGAAGTGTGTACTGCTTCCTTCCCCAAACCTGGACATCACATATGCTAGGCAAGTGTTCTTTACTAGGGTAGGCCTGTGCCCCAGGCCATGGTGAGATTTGCTAAAACGATTTTTAAATATTATTTCTGTTTTATACTGTGTGTCTGTGTTTCATGGGTGCAGTGCTTCTGGAGCCCAGAAGACAGTGTCAGGTCACCTGAAGCTTCATCTGAAGGTGGCTGTGAGCTGTGTCCTACATGAGTGCTCTGAACGAGATTCAGGTCTCTGAAAAGCAGCAAGTACTTTTGACCGTAGACACATTTCTCTAGATCCATCGTGGACTTTTTTGTTTTTCTTGTTTTTCTTGTTTTCATGAGTTGAGACAGTGATTAAGGGTTCTTGCTGCTCTTCCAGAGGACCTGGGTTTGATGTTCAGGTCATTCATGGTACCTCACAACTGTTCATAACTCCAGAGCAGGGAATCCAACATCCTCTTCTAGCTTTGCAGGTACCAGGCGTGCATTTGGCACACAGACACACATGCAGCCAAAACACCCATTACATACAATTTTTTTTAATAAAATAAAAGTTGAGTCAGCCTTGCATAACTGGAACAAATCCCATTTTGTTATGGTTTACAGTCTTCCCTTTACATTCCTGGGTTTTAACCTCATAATATTTTGTTCAAGATTTCTATATATAAGTCCGTGAGGGATGTCTGTTCTGAAGTTCGCTCCCTTCCTTCCTTTCTTCTGTTTACAGTATCTTTGTCGTCATCATTATAATATTATTGTTACTTTCTTTTGCACTATAGGTGATCAGACCCTGAGCTTTGCACATGCCAGGCAAGCACATTACCACTGAGTTATATTCTCAGCTAAGTTAGCAAAAATGAATTTGACTGGGCCAAGAGATCTTTGTTTGGGAAACTTGTTAATTATGGCTTCTACATCTTCAGTGGTTATAGGAGTAACCAGATTATCTGTTTTATCCTGGTTAAGCTTTGGTAGCTTGTTTTTTTTTTTTTTTTTTTTTTTAACCTCCCCCTACCATCTCTCTCTCTCCCTCTCTCTCCCTCTCTCTCTCTCTCTCTCTCTCTCCCTCTCTCTCTCTCTCTCTCTCTCTCTCTCTCTCTCTCTCTCTGTGTGTGTGTGTGTGTGTGTGTGTGTGTGCTGAGGGTGGTTGGGGTTGGTTTTGATTTAGTTTGCTCTGATTTGGGGGGTAGTACCTGGGATTGAGCCCATGCCAGGCAAATGCTGCATCACTGGCTTAGATGCCCATTCCTGAATAATTACATGTTTGTTCGTTTGTCTGTTTGTTTTTGAGTTAGGGTATCATTATATGACCTTGACTGGCCTGGAACTTGCTGTATAAGCCAGACTGGCCTCAAACTCATAGAGATCCACTTGCCACTGCCTCCCCAGTGCTGTGCTTAAAGAAATGCACTTCCATGAACTATATATTAAGCATATTGTTGGGAATAAGTGAGAGAGAAATCTGTATCCCTAAGGTATCATGGAGTACAAGAGGAATGCTTTGTGCAGTGGTTTAATAGTGTAAAGCAGCGCGTGCAGTGGCAGTGCACAACTTTGATCCCAGCACTTGGGAGGCAGAGGCAGGAGGATTTCTGAGTTCAAGGCCAGCCTAGTCTACAGAGTGAGTTACAGGACAGCCAGGGCTATACAGAGAAACACTGTTTCAAAAAAAAAACCCCAAAACAGCAACAAAATAGTGTAAACCAGCAGGCACCAGAGCCACAGTGGAGAATACTATGGGAATTCAGAAAACCAGTAGTCAAAGAATGGGAGTGAGATCCATTTGTTTAGAGTTGTGAAAGGTAATACTTGAATGAGTGGTAAAGGAAGGTTAAGCAAATCCAAAGAACACATCTGAACAAGAGGATACAGAGCCAAAAGGAACATGAATAGCAGCAGTGAGAAGACGTTCTTTGAGGCAGTGGGATTAGGCAGTATAAGAAAGATACTTTCCTAAAACTCCAAGGAAGGATTTAAGTTTGAGCAGAATAAATTTTTGTCTCATTTGTTGATGTTATGTGTGGGGATGTTTTCCTGCATGTCTGTCTGTCTGTGCATTATCTGTATACCTGGTGCCATCAGAGGGCAGAAAAGCGTTGGATCGGATAGGGCTAGAATAACAGCGGCTCTATGCGGGTGCTTAGAATTGAACCCGGGCCACTAGAAGAGCAGCCAGTGCTCTTAACTGTGGAACCATCTCTCCAGCCCCAGTTTAAAGGTTCTTAATCTGAAGAGTGGCTTGAATGTATTTTTAAGGCAGGGATATCACCATTCATTAGAAGTACAAAATTCCATAGTCATAGTAAGAAGGATTTTTTGACAGAATAGTTAAGCAATTAATACATCTGATCTTTTGACGAGCTTTTATTTGAAGAGAATTAGACAAGTGTACAATGTGTGAATTCTAGAACAGAGAGATCATCAGAGTCAATGCAAATTCCATTTGTTTGTATATTAGTAATACAGTTGAAATGGAGACCAAAAGGAGATTTCTTGAAGAAATAAGAAATAAAGTCAGTGGATGTAATGACCAGATATAGAGGATGATGGAGAATGCTGAATCAAAGATTATGATCAAATTTTAGCACTGGGCAACAGAAAACTGGGTTTTCCATTGACAGGAAATCAAAAGCCTGGGTGTTGTAAAGAACTGTGATTCTTTATTCTTAGACTACTAGATCTTTTGGTCACAGAAAATTACCATAATAATAACTGGAGAAAATCTCAAAAAGGAAGTGGAAAAAGAATTCTTATAATCCAAAAGCCCTAGAGTAAATATCTGTTTATTATTTTCATGTCATTTTGATTTTTTTAAAAGTGTGTGAACTTGTATTTAGTAAAGAAATTTTCCCATTATAAGTATATTCACTCTCAAATTGTAAATATTCAAACATTCAAAGTAATTACAGTCCTTGCACATTAGATTATAAAGGATTAAATTGTTTGGCTTTACTGAGAATGTAGATTGTTATAATTTTTTTAATACTCTGACATTGTTGAAACAAAGAAGTTTTTTACTTATTGCATATTTTTGATAAAACAGTTTCATTCTTAATGATTGGTTCTGTAGATGCTCTAGCTTTATGTCAATTATTCCACAGACCAATTGTCAGGTTTGCCAGTTGTGTTGGTATTTTCAGAAAACAATTTTTCTAATAAATTTGGCCAAAATTTGATCATTTTGTGAGAGAAATTTTAAGTTTGTATTCTTTTTACTACTTTAAAGGTTACTTTCTATTTCTCTCCCAGTATTCTTATTACTGGGATCCTTCTATCCATTTCAAAATGCAGATAATGGGCTGGTGAGATGGTTCAGTTCCATCCAGCTGTCAAACCTGTCTGAGTTGAATCTTTGGGATTGACGTGGTAGAAGGAGAGGATCTGCTCTGAAAGTTGTCCTCTAACCTCCATGCATGCACTGTGGCACACAGACACACACACAAATGCAATTTAAAAGTTAAGAAAAAAACAAAAACAAAACAGGAACTGGAGAGGTGGCTCAGTGGTTGTGGATATTGGGTGCTCTTGCAAATTCAGTTCCCAACACCTATATGGCAGCTCACGACCCTGTAACTCCAGTTCCAGGGACTCCAATGCTTTCTTCTGACCTCTGAGGGCCCCTGCTTGCATGAGGAGCGCAGACACACACTCAGGTGCATACACATTACAGTACAATAGTTAACTAAATAAAGCACACATATTAACTTTCCAACTAGACTAAAATTTAGCCTTAGCCTTTTATATCTGATGGGATGCTTTTTATTAGCTATTGAAGATAATCAAAGATATTTGGTTGGCAGTTCATCTCAACATTATTTTAACGAATTCTTGTCTTAAAAACTCAGGATCATGAGTCATTTAAGTTTATTGATATATATAATTTTCAGAAAACATTTCATAGTGGCTGGGGGGATGGCTTAATGTATAAAATGCTTGCCATGCAATCTGTGAGTTTGGAAGTTTGAAAAAGCTGGGTGTAGTGTGCCAATCTGATATGTTAGTGCAGGGGAGGTGGATCCAGGAAGATTCTTGTGCTTGCTGGTCAGCTCTTTTTGCTGAATTGGTTTTCCAGGGTTAGTGAAAGTGATGGGAAATATTTGATCTCAACTTCTGGACTTTGCATACACATGCACAGACATGCATGTATATACCACATAAAATTTCAAAATCAATAAAATTTTCACTAACAATCTAACATACAGGAGAAGAAATGGCTCAGGAGTTAAGAGCACTGGCTGTTCTTCTAGAGCACCCAGGTTCAATTTCTAGTACCTACATCATGGTTCATAACTGTCTGTAGCATTCCTGTGGTGCAGATATGCGTACATGCAGGCAAAACAGCTGTGTACATAAAATGAAATTAAACAAAAAAGCAAGCTAATATACGTGTGTATTAAAAATTTTATATAGCAACCACATCATTAAGAAATGTTCCTATATTAAAGTTAAAAGTATTTTAGTTGACACTGGAGAATAACAATATTACCTAATTACTGAAATGATGAAATAATTCATTCAAATATGAATGGGAAAGCTGAACATTGTGGTAAACTCAGTGGTGTACACACATGCAATACCAGCACTTAGAAGCTAAGTCAGAAAGATCAGAAGATTTGAGACTAGCCACCCTGTCTCAAAAAGACAGCAAGGGGTCAGTGAGATGGCACAGCAGATGTTGTCATTTGTTGCCAAGCCTGCTGATCTGAGTGTAGTCTCTGGAACCCATGTGTTAGAATTCAAAAACTCATTTTTCCACAGCTTATCCTCTGACTTCCACACAGGCTGTATAGACAAGCACATTGTACTTGCATACACACATACACTTATTTTTAAATTTAGATTTACTTATTTTATTCTATGTATGTGGATGCTTTGCCTGCATGTATGTTTGTATATCATGCATGTGTCCAGGACCTGGAGAGGTTAGAAGAAGGCATTAGATACTCTGGAACTAGAGTTAGGGATGTTTGTGCTGGGAACTGAACCCTAGGCTCTCTGCAAGAACATTAAGTGCCATTAGCTGCTGAGCCATTTTTCCAGCCCCATATAAGTAAATTAACAAAGCAAAACAAAACAAAACCTGAACATTTGAAAACACTCAGAAAGTGTTTTAGGAACTAAAGATATGGCTTAGAAGTTAGGAGCATCAGCTGTTGTTTCACAGGAGTAGAGAGTTTGGTTTCCTGCATCCACATGTGATGGCTCACAACTACCTGCAGCTCCAACTCTAGGGGATCTTTTGGCCTCCTTGGGCATCTGCACACACATGGAGACACAAACACCACAATCTAAATCTTACTGTGAATAGTGTTAAGTAAGGGCTAGCAAGATGGCTTAGCAGCTAAAGGTGCTTACAGCCTTAGCTTGGTTGCTAGAACCCAAGTGGTACAAGAAGAAAGCTTGACCATAGTGTGAGTGTATTCCAGCAAGTAAAATAGTTAAAAAACAAAAAAGTTATGCCTCTGGCCCTACTGGACACAGGTGGGAAAGCTGGCTTGGTCCTGAAGGTGTGAGAGCTGGAGAGTGTGCCTTGGATCTTGCCTGGGCAACACAGTGGAGCTGGCCTTGATGGCAAAGGCACCAGTGAGCCAGCCCCTCACAGGTTGCAGCACTTGGGAGTAGGTCCCTTGACAGGGCAGCACAGTGGAGCTGGCTATGGAAGCATCAGTGTGGTTGAGTCAGCCCAGTCCTGAGGGCATGAGAGCAGGAAAGCTGACCCTGTCTCCTACCATTTGTTGGAGATGGGGGGTGGGGGATAAGGGAGGGGATAGGAAGATGCCTTGGGATGATAGCTCTCAGTGATCAATTTCTTTTTCTTAGAGCTTAAGGAAAACCCATGGAAGATGGGTGTCCTAGCCAGAGCAGTGCTGGAGAGTTTAACCTAGTGGTGTAGATAAAGGAGAGCCAGCATGCTGACAAGCTTGGCTACCACCTCGACCCAGATCCAGGACTCTGAGTTGGCCCATCCCAAAATCTATGCAATCTGTGAACAGTTGGGAGGAGTGAAAGGGCCTTTCCTGTTGATCAAAGCTGCAGGATCTCCATGACACAAGGTGACAACAGGATAACCGGGAGGAGTTGCAATGAGGATCCAATATTGATGGTGTTGAAGAAGCCAGAGATCTCCAACCAAACCAATGACACATTGCATTGAATATTTGTAATTGAAAATGTGTGACAATCCACATACACATGGAAGCTGAGCATCACCACTCAATGATAACTTGGTCAAAAAAGATAAAGAAGTAAAGAATTTAATGAAAATGAAGGCACAACATAACCAAACTTATGGGACACAATGAAAGCAGTGCTAAAAGGCAAATTCATAGCTCTGAGTGCCTCCAAAAAGAAACTGAAGAGAGCATACACTAGCAGCTTAACAGCACACCTGAAAGCTCTAGAACAAAAAGAAGCAAATACACCCAAGAGGAGTATAAGACAAGAAATAATCAAACTAGGTGCTGAAATTAACCAAGTAGAAACAAAAAGAACTATACAAAGAATCAACAAAACCAGGAGCTGGTTCTTTGAGAAAATCAACAAGATAGATAAACCCCTTAGCCAGACTAGCCAGAAGGCACAGAGACAGTATCCAGATTAACAAAAGCAGAAATGAAAAGGAAGACATAACAACAGAAACTGAGGAAATCCAAAAAAATTAATCAGATCGTACTCCAAAAGCCTATACTCAATAAAACTGGAAAATCTGGATGAAATGGACAATTTTCTAGACAGATATCAGGTACCAAAGTTAAATCAGAATCAGATGAACCATTTAAACAGTCCCATAATCCCTAAAGAAATAGCAGCAGTCATTAAAAGTCTCCCAACCAAAAAGAGCCCAGGACCAGATCGGTTTAGTGCAGAATTGTATCAGACCTTCAAAGAAGACCTAATACCAATACTCTTCAAGCTGTTCCACGAAATAGAAAGAGAAGAAACACTACCCAATTCCTTCTATGAAACCACTGTTACACTGATACCAAAACCACACAAAGACCCAACAGAGAAAGACAACTTCAGACCAATTTCCCTTATGAATATCAGTGCAAAAATACTGAATACAATTCTCACAAACTGAATCCAAGAACACATCAAAACAGTCATCCATGGAGATCAAGTAGGCTTCATCCCAGGGATGCAGGGATGGTTCACTATTCAGAAATCCATCAATGTAATCCACTACATAAACAAACTTGAAGGAAAAAAAAAACCACATGATCATTTCATCAAATGCTGAAAAAACATTTGACGAAATTCAGCATCCCTTCATGTTAAAAGTCTTGGAAAGATCAGGAATTCAAGACCCATACCTAAACACAGAAAAAGCGATATACAGCATACCAGTAGCCAACATCAAACTAAATAGAGAGAAACTTGAAGAAAGCAATCCCACTAAAATCAGGGAATAGAAAAGGCTGCCCATTCTCTCCCTATCTATTCAGTTTACTACTTGAAGTTCTAGCTAGAGCAATTAGACATCAACAGGAGGTCAAAGGGATACAAATTGGAAAGGAAGAAGTCAAAATATCACTATTTGCAGATGATATGATAAGTGATGCCCAAAATTGCACCAGAGAACTCCTAAAGTTCAGCAAAGCGGCTGGATATAAAATTAACTCAAACAAATTAGTAGCCTTCCTCTACTCAAAGGATAAACAGGCTGAGAAGGAAATTAGGGAAACAACACCCTTCACAATAGTCACAAATAATATATACCTTGATGTGACTAAGGAAGTGAAAGATGTGTATGACAAGAACTTCAAGTCTCTGAAGGAAGAAATCGAAGATCTCAGAAGATGGAAAGATCTCCCATGCTTCTGGATTGGCAGGATTAATATAGTAAAAATGGCTACCTTGTCAAAAGCAATCTACAGATTCAATGCAATCCCCATCAGAATTCCAAATCAATTCTTCATAGAGTTAGAAGGAGCAATTTGCAAATTCATTTGGAATAACAAAAAACCCAGGATAGCGAAAACTATTCTCAACAATAAAAGAACTTCTGAGGGGAATCAACCATCCAAGATATCAAGCTGTATTACAGAGCAATAGTGGTAAAAACTGTATGGTATTGATACAGAGACAGGCAGGAAGATCAGTGGAATAGAATTGAAGACCCAGAAATGAACCCACACACCTATGGACACTTGATCTTTGACAAAGGAGCTAAAACCATCAGTGGAAAAAAGACAGCATTTTCAACAAATGGTTCTCATTCAACTGGAGGTCAGCATGTAGAAGAATGCAAAATCTATCCACTCTTATCTCTTTGTACAAAGCTCAAGTCCAAATGGATCAAGGACCTCCACATAAAACCAGATACACTGAAACTAATAGAAGAGAAAGTGGGGAAGAGCCTCAAACACATAAGCACAGGGGAAAATTTCCTGAACAGAACACCAATGGCTTATGCTCTAAGATCAACAATAGACAAATGGGCCTGATAAAATTACAAAACTTCTATAAGGCAAAGGACACTGTCAATAGAACAAAACAGCAACTAACAAATTGGGGAAAAGATTGTTAATCCTATATCGGATAGAGGGATATTATCCAATATATATAAAGAACTCAAGAAGCTAGACTCCAGAGAACCAAATAACCCTATTAAAAAAATGGGATACAGAGCTAAACAAAGAATTCTTAATTGAGGAATATCAAATGACCAAGAGCACCTAAAGAAATGTTCATCATCCTTAGTCATCAGGGAAATACAAGTCAAAATGACCCTGAGATTCCATCACACACCATTCAGAATGGCTAAGATCAAAAACTCAGGTGACAGCAGATGCTGACAAGGATGTGGAGAAAGAGGAACACTCCTTCATTGCTGGTGGGATTGCAAGCTGGTACAACCACTTTGGAAATCAGTTTGGCGGTTCCTCAGAAAATTGGACATAGTATTACCTGAGGACCCAGCTATACCATTCCTGGGCATATACCCAAAAGATGCTCCAACATATAACACAGACACATGCTCCACCATGTTCATAACAACCTTATTTATAATAGCCAGAAGCTGAAAAGAACCCAGATGTCGTTCAATAGAGGAATGGATATAGAAAATGTGGTACATTTCTATAATGGAGTACTATTCAGCTACTAAAATCAATGATTTCATGAAATACTTAGGCAAATGATGGATCTAGAAAATATCATCTTGAGTGAGATAACTCAGTCACAAAAGAACACACATGGTATCCACTCACTGATAAGTGGATATTAGCCCAAAAGCTTGGAATAACCAAGATACAATTCACAGACCACATGAAGCTCAAGAAGAAGGAAGACCAAAGTGTGACTGCTTCAGTCCTTAGAAGGGGAAACAAAATAATCATGAGAGAAAATACAGAGACAAAGTGTGGAACAGAGACTGAAGGAAAGGCCACCAGAGATTGGCACACCTGGAGATCCATCTCATATACAGACACTAATCCCAGGCACTATTGTGGATACCAACAAGTGCTTGCTGACAGGGGCTTGATATAGCTGTTTCCTGAGAGGCTCTGCTAGAGCCTGACAAATACAGAGGCTCTCAGCCAACCATTGGACTGAGCATGGGGTCCCCAATTGAGGAGTTAGAGAAAGGACTGAAGGAGCTGAAGGGGTTTGTAATCCCATAGGAAGAACAACAATATCAACCAATCAGACACCCCAAAGCTCCCAGGGACTAAACAACCAACCAAAGAGTACACATGGAGCGACCCATGGCTCCAGTCGCATATGTAGCAGAGGTTGGCCTTGTTGGGCATCAGTGGGAGAAGAGGCCCTTGGTCCTGTGAAGGCTCAGTGTAGGGTAATGCTAGGGCAGGGAGGCAGGAGTGGGTGTAGGAGAGCACCTTCACAGAAGCAGGGGAAAGAGGGATGGATAGGGTGTTTCCAGAGGGGAAACCGGGAAAGGGGATAACATTTGAAATGTAAATAAATAAAATACCAAATACATACATACATACATACATACATACATACATACATACATAAAATGTATGGCTGAAGGATATACTGTGGGTCACTGTGATGTACTGCAACTTCCAAGATGAGATGTTTTTCTGTGCTTTTTGTTTTTGACTTTTTGTGTGTTTATTTGTGGGTGGAGAGATTGCAAGAGTGAAGGGTAGATATGAGGGAACAGCAACATGAGTCGGACTGGGGTGCATGATATGAAACTCAAAGAATCATTAGACGGTTATAAAAAAAGAATTAAAAGTTCACAATGTTGATCAATTGTGTTAAGTCATGTTTGTACTCCAACACCTAGAAATTACAGACAGGAAGATTTGGAGTTTGAGGTTAATCTGTGGTACAAAGGAAGTTTTAGCTGTATAATTAGACCCTGTCTCCAATAAAAAATTATAATGACTAAAAAAATATTGTCAAATATGTTTGTTAGTGTAATAATAAATACAGGCATCCCTGTAGAGGAACGTATATCTTATCTATTTATAAAAATAGTCAGACATGTTAATAAAAACATTTGATTATTATAAATACATGTAATAATTTTGATATGTTAAGATAACATACTGATATAAAATATCAAGCTCTTGTCTCTGTGTTCTCAGATAAACATGTAAGTTTGATAATTTCAGTAGTTTTTATTGTTTAGCAAAATACGTTTTAGAAAATACATAAGTATATGTGTTAAAGGGTATGGGTCAGAGGATTGAAAACAGAAGGATTTGCTAAATTCTTTGTGACTGGTGCAGATAAGGGAGAGCCAGCATGCTGACCAGCGCAGCTACCACCCAGGCCCAGATTTGCTCTTCCAGAGGTCCTGAGTTCAATTTCCAACAACCACATGGTAACTCAAAATCCTCTGTAATGGATCTGATGCCCTCTTGTGGTGTGTCTGAAGACAGTGACAGTATACTTACATAAAACAAACATCTTAAAAAAAATGTAGTGTGACCATGTAATGGAATATGTTATGCCAAGAAAAGAATGAAGTAGGAGTATCCCACAGGGTAGAACTTCCAATGTGTGTTAAATATAAAAGAGAACAGTGTGCCAGTTCTTAAGGTTTTTAGTGACACAGAGATGAGTTCTCCAGTGTGTTTACATGTAGTTCTGTGCATGTCTGGAAGAGTACCCTGCAGCCTTCACAGCAATTGCCACCAGAGTTCCGAAATACAGAATGTAAAGTCAGAGGGCATCTTGTTTTTGTGTGTTTGTTTTCATCATCCAGTTAGTAAAAGGAAAAATATTTTTGTAGGACTGAGAAATTAAATAGGTGTAAGAAAAAGTGAAAAAGAAATGAAAAGTGATGAAGTCAAAGACTCTTCAGTTGTTAAAACTTCATTTTCTTGTTTTCTGTCAGTTTTCTTATTTTGTCTTTTGTTTGTAATTGTTTATATTGTTTGAGACATGCTTTGAATGTGAAGGCTGGCTTTGACACTCCTCAGACTACAGATGTGGACCACCACTCCTGGCTGCATTTTTAAAACATTAACTTTTAAAGTTACCATAGCATTAGTGTTTTTTGCTTGTCACATACTGTATTATATACATTAAGAAGTGAAATGGAGGCCAGAGGTACATTTACAGCAGCTTTGTTAGCAGCCACTTAATACCCTTTGTAATTACGAGGAGGCAGTGTGGTTATGTATATTAATTACTATGTTTGTTGTCTGGTCTGATGGCCGATCTGTGGGTTTCCTGGTGACTTCTTCTCTCTGCAGTTGTTGGTCTCTATAGCTATAGAGACTGATGACAGTCTACTGTTTAAGAAAACCTTTCTGCACTGACTTCTGCTTTGTTTTGAGACATGTCCCCACTGAGATATTTTCAACTGTTTTTTTGTATCCCTCTTCTCTCACCTCCAAAATAGACTTGGTAAACAGATGAACTTTTAAAAAAGTTACTTTAAACTCATTTATTGGTCAGTATAGCAACATTAAGCTTTCTCCCATTCTTTATTTTTAGATCTATCTACCTACCTACCTATTATGTATAAGTGTTTTGCCAGTGTGTATGTATGGCACCACATGTGTACCTGGTACCCACAGAGGCCAGAATAGGGCATGAAACTGAGAAACTAAACGTACACATGAGCTGCCATGTGGGTGCTAGGAATTAAACCTAGTTTCTCTGCAATAAGTTACCTTAATTTTTGAGCCTTTCCTCCAGCTTTTACTCTTTTTTTTTTTTTAAAGATTTGCTATATTTTATGTGTATATGTGTGTGGCTGAATGTATGTATGTGTATGCAATGCCCTCAGCTGTCAGAAAAGGGCATCCTCTGGTAGGTGTAGCTACCCAGTATGGGTGGGAAAAGAACACATGTTGTCAGCAAGAGCAGCAAATTCTTTTTTTATTATTATTTATATGTAAGTACACTGTAGCTGTCTTCAGACACACCAGTAGAGGGTGTCAGATGTCATTATGGATGGTTGTGAGCCACCATGTGGTTGCTGGGATTTGAACTCAGGACCCTCGGAAGAACAGTCAGTGCTCTTAACTGCTGAGCCATCTCTCCAGCCCCAATTTCTTTTACCTACTTAGCTATCTCTCCGGCAGCTCTTCCCAATTTTTTTGTTTAGTTTGCTTGTTTGTGTCTTGTTTTTTTGAGACAGGGTCTCTCTGCTGGCTGTGATGGAACTTGGTCTGTAGATCAGGCTGGCCCCAAACTCCCAGATATTGCCTGCCGAGTGCTGGGATTAAAGGTGTACAACAGGTTTCTCCATTCTTATTACAACAGTTTCGTTGGGAATATTTTTTTATACTATAAAATGAACATTTAATATGTTGATTCAGTTTTTAACATTTCTTTTTCTTTCACAGTACACACATACACACACACACACACACACACACACACACAGAGTGTATTTTGATTCCACCCGCCCCCACTATCCTCTCATTTCTCCCTCCTTTTCCCACAGGGCCTTTTCTTCCCAGGTCAGATCTTCCTTTCAGTTTTCTGTGTCCCCCACACCCAAACCCCTGTAGATGTGTTCTTGTGCACACCCCATGGGACTTAATTGGGGCTGCTTGCATGAAAGTGGGTAGGGGAAATACCCAGTTGTTACATGTTGCATCTCTAAGGAACATGCTTTCCCTTCCCCCATCACAACCATTAACTAATTACCTATCTCTTCTGGGAAGGATGAGCTGGCTGTCCATGATGAAGTGTTGCTGGGCTCATTCTTCTGAAGGTCTTGTGCAGATCTCATGTGGGTAACCACTGCTACCGTGAGATCATAGTTGTAGCAGCTATGTTATGTCCTAAAAACAGCATCTCACAACGTTCCTTGCCATCCTTTGACTTTGATACTCAGGCTTTCCTCTTCTTCAGCAGTGTTCCTGCGAGTGGCAAAGAGGGTAGTAGTACAGATGTTCCATTATGGCTAAACACTCAAGTGTCCATTATTTACCTTGGACCACTTAGTAGTCTGCAAGTAAGCTTCACCCTCCTCAAACTGAAGCTTCTCCTGTTTTTTCTGAGAGCTTTATTTTGCTTACTTTATTCTTTTGCTAACATGGTCTCACTAAGTAGCCTACTTGCTATGTAGACCAAGCTGGTCTCAAATTTGCAGTCATCTTCCTGCTGCTCTCCCCCATGTTCTGGGGTTATAGGCCTCCACTGCTGTGGCTGGCTTGTGTGTTACTTTATAAAGAGACAGCTATAGCTGGAATCACAGGCATGTGCTATCATGTCTGATATGTATGCTAGTTTTGAATTTTATGAAATTCTTTTTTAAACCTCACATATTACACCAAGACAGCCATATTTTTTACCCTGTGTAATTTTAATTTCCAGCTTGTAATCTTTGTGAATTAGATGAAAGACTAAATGAAGCTTTATTGCTTAGGTGTTCTATAACAAATTGTAAGTTTGCTGTTGTAGGATTGTTAACTCTGAATCCCAGAATTTCTTCCATCATTTTACATTTTGATGTCTCTTATTGAAACCTCAATTTCAGTGATGAGATTCTTTTTGTTTGTTTCTGTTTTTGGATTTTTGCGACAGCATCTCTCAATATTATCCAATGATGAAATTTCAAAATACAAAATTATTTGCTTTTGACTTTCCTTTTGGTTTGATAAAGCTTAATTTTATAGATTCCATCTATCTATCTATCTATCTATCTATCTATCTATCTATCTATCTATCTATCTATCTATCTATAATCACCCAGAAAATATCTGGGAAATATAGCAAGTCAGTTCAGATGCTCCAAATTCAGGTCTTTGTACTGACTTAACCCAGATTTTAACTCTGTTAAATTGAAATATGAAAGTGTAATAACGGCTAGGCAAAGTTGAAGCAACCAGTATTTCTTTTAGTTAAACTATTAACTTAGGCTAAATTTCCAGACATGAAGTTATTTGACTGGAGGATATTATTACTGGTGTGGACTTTTTGCATGGTGTTGATTCTCAGATACTTATGAGCCATTGGCAGTATGTAATTTTAATGTGTTCTTTAGAATTATATATCACTTTTAAAATGTTTTAGAGTAGCAGTTTCTTAGAGATTTTGATGTGAAAGTTGCTTATGTTTATGTATTATTATATTTTTGCAATTTAATAGGAGTAAGGCTTTAGAAGTAAGTTACAAACATGTTAGCTTTTCTTCCCCTTGTGGTTCTAGGGATGGAACCCAAGGTCCTTGGGCATATTAGGCAGATATTCAAAACTGTTAACTCATAACCAGAGCATTTATTAATAATGCAGCCTTCTGTGCTATGCACTAATGTGTTGAGTCAGAACCAGTTTAAATAATTATGATTGGTTATTAGCATAATGAAATAAAGTGTTCTTGGAAGGAAAGCCTTGAAGAGTATTACTATCCTACTCTTAGAACAGAAGACATTGTTCTTTTGTCTTATGTTCTTCTAGAGTCTAGAGGCTATTTTTATCTTCAGTTTCACACACTGCTTAAATCTATCTTTGATTGAGACAGTTTAGAAAATTGCTTTTTAATTATTTGCCAGGTTAGTAATATATTTTGCTGGGAAGTGACTGAAAAAAGATTTTTGTTCAGTGTATTAGTTTTTATTTATTTTTATTTAGCCAAGAACATTAACAGAGCTCTACTTTTCATTATTGACATTTTTAAAATTTATTCTTATTTTAAATTATTTGTATATATGTGTGTGGGTGGGGAGGTATGCACATGAGTGCGGGTGATTGTGGAGTTCAAAAGCAAGGGTCAAGGCTCCTGGGCTGGTTCTGAGCTGCCCAATATGAGTGCTAGGAACTGAACTCAAGTCACTCTAAGAGCAATATGTGTGCCCTTAACCACTGAGCAGTTCTGTAGTCCTTCTCATTATTATTATTATTGTTGTTATTGTGTGAGTGGGTGTCTGTGTTGCGGCTTACTCATATGAAGGTCAGAGGGCAACTTTGTGGGGTTGGTTTTCTCCGTTTATCTCAATGTAGGCTCTTAGCATTGGACTCAAACAGTAAGTAGGAGCCAGAGAGATGACTTGCCTTGTAGGTTCTCAGCATTGAACTCAGGATGCCAGGTTTGCAAGGCAAATCATCTCTCTGGCTCCTACACTGTTTTTAAAATGGCTTTTGACTGTGAGAGTTTTTAAAATACCCCTTTAAGTGAAGATACCACTAGTTCATTTATCAGAAAATAAGGAACACCTAAATGAGAAGTTAATTAATATTTTTATTTTCCTATTCATGACACCTTTAGGACTTGTATTCAAATTTCAAGTTAATCACTTCATTAAAACTTGATTCTGTAGCAAGCTAATTATCTTTTTTTTTCATGTCCAAAAGAAAATATACTATGTCAGACATGATGCTGTGTGTATTTAGTCCAAACACTGAGGAGGAAGAGGCAGGTGGATCTCTGAGTTTGAGGCCAGTCTGTTCTGAATAATGACTTTCAGGCCAGAAAAGTCTACATAGTAAGGCCACATCTAAAAAAATTGCATTATTGTCTTTCGAGATACTCATTTTAACTTTTTTCAGTTGCTTTCCTAATTTATCAATTACATATTTGTTTTTCTTTATAATATCTTGTAGAACCAACTGTATATTATGGGTTTAATTTAAAAGGGTTCAGTGCTGTGGGACATTTTCTGCTATTATATGTTAGTACTGAGGGTCACTGAAGAAGTTTTACATAGACATAGTCTCCTTTGGCTAGGTGTAGGGACACTGTCTGCAAGGCACTAACTAGTACACACTAGGTTAGTGACATTAGACAGTTTAGAAGAAAATGAAGCACTTAAATTGTACCCAGGGCAGTATAAAGATCAGAGAAGTGAAAGAAATACTTGTTAGCAATTTTGAAGGCCACTATACTTTAATCTCTTTATAATTTTGTTTCTCAAAATGTCATTTTATCTGGGCTGGCAGTGAGTAGTAGAGCTTGTGCTTAGCATGCACAAGGCCTGGGTTTAGTCCCCACCATTAAACTGCACGCGCGCAGACATACACACACACACACACACACACACACACACACACACACACACACATATCAGTTTATGCCCTAAAATCATTTCTTTTTTCCACAATGATCCTACCACCATAATTTCTTTTCTGGCACTTATTTCCAATTTTAGTTCTAGTTGTGAAAATGCTGCTTTTAGTCATTTCACAATTTTTATGAAAATAAAAATTTGCCAAATGGTTCAATTTAACAGTATTTGTAGACTCAGGTTTGATTAAAAAGCAGTGCCTTAAAAGGCAGTTTGAGGGGGACTCTGAATTATTTGGACAAGTATACTTGTTTTTTAAAAATGTGTCTTAAACTTATTTCTAATATGTGATTAGTGCAAGTGTGCAATGGTGTGCACATGCAGGCCAGAGGGCAGTTTAGTTTGTAGGAGTGGGTTTTCCTTCTACCACTCCTCCATCAGGGTCCTCAGGGATCAAACCTCCATCATGAGGCTTGGCAGGCAGTGCCTCATCTCCTGAGCCATCTTGTAACCCTCCTGACTTTTAGTCAATCAAATCTCTTCACTGTTTCCACATCTCTCCTACTTTTGCTGGAGAATAGCTGTGCAGGAGACTGACTCAAGTGCTTGGGCTTGTGGTAAGGCATGTCCCAGAAGACTATCCTCCCTCCTTATGGTGTGGTTTCCTTCAAATCTCCATGCCAAATCGTACAACCAAATTCTAATGGAGAAGGCTTAAGCCTATAGAGATTTTGTAGCTTAATTTTATTTAAATGTGAGGTCTTACATACAGTGAAACAAGCTTTGTGTTAACTATGTTGTGATAGTGTGTACCCCTGCAGAGTCCACACCTCTGTGAAGATTTAGAACATTTCTGTCTCCTAGGATGCTCCTCACACTGCTTCCTGCTCAGTAATATCAGCCAGAGTGTTCTGCTTCTGCCTTCAGAGCTTAGTTCTGCCTGTTTATGTAAATAGGATAATTTTGTGACTGGCTTCTTGTACCAATCATAATACATTTCACACCTGTTCATACATTGTTTATCAGTTTTTTCTGAGGAGTTTTTTTTTAATATTCTTTTGAAAGATGTTTATTGATTTACATGGTAGATTTTTCCCCCTATTTTGACTATTATAAAAAAGATATTTATGGACAATTGTATATACTAAGCCCTTTGTGGATCATATTTTTATATTTTATTTTATTTTTTTGGCTAGTATCTAGAATTAGTATTATAGGTCTTGAGTTAAAAGGCATACAGGGTCTGGAGAGATGGTTCAGCAGTTAAGAACACTGGCTACTTTCCAGAGGACCCAGGTTCGGTTCCCAGTACCCACATGGAAGCTTACAACTGTCTGCAATTCCACTTCCAGGACATCTGACACCCTCACACAAGACATAAATGCAGACAAACACTGATACACATTTTCAAAAAGTATGTTTGAAAACTATTTTCATAAAACTAGTATTTGGAGCACTGTGATAGAAGTAATGGAAATGAGCAATGAATCTAAAGGCTATGATGGTGCTTAGGAGATGAATTCTTTGGTAAAACTGTTTTCTTGTGGACCTGAGTTCCCATCCTCAGAACAGACATAAAAAGCTGAGCATGACCATGTGTGCTTTTCAAACCTCAGCCACTTGCAATGCAGAGACAGGCTGATCATTGGGACTTGGGCTCCAGGTTCTGTGAGAACGCTGTCTTAAGTGAATAAGGCAGAGAGTCATAGAACAGGACACCCGGCCTTCTCCTCTGGTTTCTGTATGTGGATGGGCCACATGCCTACACATGCATTTTTTTCCAAGTACAAAATAAATCCATGGAATAACTTAAGATAGGAAAATAAAATCATCAAATTCACATTTTTATTCTTACTACTTCTAAAGAATATATTAAAGATCCAATGAAGAGACTGTGTCAGCAAAGACTATAAATGGCAGAAGATATGATCTAAACTAGTTTAGACAAAATTTGGAGGGAATTACATGAATCAGAAAATGTAGGCAGTATCATTCATTCTGAAAGCTTTAAAATATTGTGAGGGCATCTTTGAATAAATGAAGTATCTGGAGTATATCTGGATTTTTTTGCTCTTCCATTCTCCATCATGTGGTCTGTCCTTCTGAAGTAGTTTTCAGACTTATCTATTTCTTTTCTGTCTCCATTGCCATGATACTGCTTATTTCTCTGTGTTTTTCCGAGTGTCATTTAGAAGTTTATAGACTTCCTTTCCATTGGAGTGCTGAAAGTGTGGAATTACTTCAGCTGTGGTTCTATATGCTCTTTGTTTTTTACCTTAATCTGTGTAGGTTTAATATCTAAGATGCTAATAGATACAATATTAGAAGTAAGTCTTCCCACTCCTGTGCTAGGATTCAAACCCAGGGCCTCACACACATGAGGCAGATACTCTAGTACTAATCTAGATTCTTAGCCTAGGCATTGGGTTTTAAAGTGGTACTATTGCAGCATACAGTGAACTCCATACTTATTTGCTATGAGGAAAAGTAGAACATTTCTACTTTTCTTCTAAAAGTCAAGGGAGGAATATATGAAAATTGAGGCAAATTTCTAGTCATATTTGAGAGTGGGGAAAAGTTTATTCCTTTGTCCAGAGTCTATAGATTGCTTCCAAATTGGAGGAAACACATTATTTTTTTTTATTTACTGTTCTATTGCTGTGAAGACACCATGACCAAGGCAACTTATAACAGAATAAATTTAATTCGGGCAACTTATAACAGAATAAATTTAATTCAGGGCTTGCTTACAGTTTCAGGAGATGAGTTTATGATCCTTGTGATAGGGAACATGGCAGCAGGCAGGCAGGCAGGCAGGCGTGGTGGTGCTGAAACATCTGATCCACAGATTGGAGCCAGAGAGAACAAGACTAGGCCATGCATGGACTTTTGAAATCTCAAAGCCCACCCAAAGTGACACTTGGTCCAATAAGGCCACACCTCCTCATCATTCCCCAGCTTACCAATTAGGAATCTAGCTTTGAAATAATGACACTGTGGGGGCCTCAGAAATCTCTTATCTATCCCTTCCTCCTTCCCTCCCTCCCTCCCTCCCTCCCTCCCTCCCTCCGTCCACTTGTTTATCTATGATTTATGTTTTGATTGTGCATATGTGTATGTGGGTATTTGCATGTAAGTACAGTAGGCCTTGGAGGTCAGAGAAGAGAGCACTGAATCCTCTGGAGCTGGAGTTATAGGCAGTTGGAAGCATCCATTTGGGTGTTGAGAACTGAACTCAGGTCCTTTGCAAGAGCAGCAAGCTTTTCTAACTGCTTCTAGATCTGTATTTTATTTGTCTGAGTTAACAGTTGACTTTAAATCTTGACAAGAAAATGTATAAAAGTGTTGGATAGTTTAGTTAAAGCACCAACATTTTTCTCCTTTCCCTTTTCTTCATTCTTAAAAATTCCACCTTGTTTTTTTCTGTGATGTTTAGATTTTTTTTGAAGATTTTACATTATAGGCTGTTGACTAATGAAAGTTGACTCAGTGTGATGAGAAACTCGTGGCATCATGGAGTAGATAGAGTACTACAGTAATTTGTATAGCGTTGTTTAGATTATGGCTAATAAGGTTGAAATCTCTAAAGAACCTGAAATTTTCCTGTGTAAATGGAATGAGGATACAGTCAGTATTAACTATCCTCAAACATTACTTGCTAGCATCATTATTGTAAAGGTCTGCTATGACACTATTACCTATGCCAGCAAGATTTTGCTGAAGGGACCCTGAAGGATAGCTGTCTCTTGTGAGGCTATGCCAGTGCCTGGCAAATACAGAAGTGGATGCTCACAGTCAGTTATTGGATGGAACACGGGGTCCCCAATGGAGGAGCTAGAGAAAGTACCCAAGGAGGTAAAGGGATCTGCAACCCTATAGGTGGAACAACAATATGAACTAACCAGTACCCCCCGGAGCTCCTGTCTCTAGCTGCATATGTATCAGAAGATGGCCTAGTTGGCCATCATTGGGAAGAAAGGGCCCTAGGTCTTGCAAACTTTATATGTCCCAGTACAGGGGAACGCCAGGGCCAAGAAGTGGGAGAGCGTGGGTAGGGGAGCAGGGCGGGGGGGAGGGTATAGGGAACTTTTAGGATAGCATTTGAAATGTAAATAAAGAAAATATCTAAGAAAAGGAAAGGAAAGGAAAGGAAAGGAAAGGAAGGGAAAGGAAAGGAAAGGAAAGGAAAGGAAAGGAAAGGAAAGGAAAGGAAAGGAAAGGAAAGGAAAGGAAAAAAAGTCTGCTATTAAATCTGACACTGTAGATGTGCTTCCTATTCCTTGTTAAGCTTGTTAACACTGTATTTGATACCTTTGGAAATGATACTTTGGATTTGTTTCCCAGTGTGTATTAATAATTTCAAAATATTATATTTGTTTTATATATCCAGTGATTATAGTAGATTTTCTGTGGTTGTTACCTTTTTTTTAACTCAAGGAATACTACTTTTAGATTACATTTTTACCTATTTTATTGCACTAAGACTGTTCACAATGTTGGATATATAAAGAACAGACATCTTTTTAAAAAGCAACTATTTGCTTGTTTTGAGATAGGCTCATGTATTCCAGGCTGGCCACAAAACTGGTTGCATAGCTGAGGATTACTTTAAACTTGGTGTTGTTTCTGCCTCCCAAGTTTTGGGATTACAGTTTGTGTCAGCAGCTGGTTGTATGCAAGGCTGGAGATTAAGCATAGGACTTTTAAGCATGCTAGGCAAAACACTACCACCTGTTCAACATCTCTATTCTTTTTAACCTGAAGAGCTTAAGTTTTAACTAGGAAGTTAACAATATAACCAACTCATTTTCCTTAATTGATTTTCAGAAAATTAGAATTCTTAAGTTGTTTGTTAATATCCTGTGATTTATTTACCCTTCAAGTCTGAAGAAAATGCTTAATTAATTTCATAGATTTTTTTTATGTATAAGACAGTTCAAGATTTTTTTTTTATTGGATATTTTCTTTATTTACATTTCAAATGTTTTCCCCTTTCTAGGTCTCCCCTTTGGAAACCCCCTATTCCATCTTCCATCCCCCGCCTCTATGAGGGTGCTCCCCTCCCCACTCCCATCTTCCTGCCCTGGCATTCCCCTACACTGGGGCATTGAACACCCTCATGTCCAAGGGCCTCTCCTCCCACTGATGTCCAATAAGGCCGTCCTCTGCTATGTGTACTCTTTGGTTGGTGATCCAGTCTCTGGGAGCTCTGGGGGATCTGGCCTGTTGACACTGTTGCTCCCTTCACGGGACTACAAAACCCCTCAGCTCCTCAGTCCCTTCTCCAACTCCTCCATCAGGAACCCCACACTTAGTCCAATATTAAAAGCAGTAAGGGAAAAAAGGTCAAGTAACATATAAAGGCAGGCCTATCAGAATTACACCAGACTTCTCACCAGAGACTATGAAAGCTAGAAGATCCTGGGCAGATCTCATATAGATCCTAAGAGAACACAAGTGCCAGCCCAGGCTACTATACCCAGCAAAACTCAGTTACCATAGATGGAAAAACTGACAAAACCAAATTTACACAATATCTTTCCACAAATCCAGCCCTACAAAGAATAATAGATGGAAAACACCAACACAAGGAGGGAAACTATACCCTAGAAAAAGCAAGAAAATAATCTTTCAACAAACCCAAAAGAAGATAGTCACACAAACATAAAAATATCATCAACAATCACTATTCTTTAATATCTCTTAACATCAGTGAACTTAATTCCCCAATAAAAAGACATAGACTGACAGACTGGATACATAAACAGGACCCAGAATTTTTTGCTGCATACAGGAAATGCACCTCAGTGTCAAAGACAGACACTACCTCAGAGTAAAGGTCTAGAAAACAATTTTCCAAGCAAATGCTCCCAAGAAACAAGCTGGAGTAGCTTCCATAGATTTTTATAACACCACTGATATACTATTTAGTCTAAAATCCTACACTTGAAAGAATTAAGAATAGTTAATGCTGGAAACTGGAGAGACTGTTCAGTGGCTGCTCTTACAGAGGACCTGAGTTCAGTTACCAGCATCCATATGGTGCTAATGCATCCAACATCTGCTTCTGATTGTGTTCCTAAATACAGGGTATCTCAGTAACTTTGTAAGTCCACAATAAGACACATAATTGATTAGGGTATGTATACACACACACACACACACACACACACACACACACACACACACACACAATGCAATCCTATGGCAGGTTAAAACTTAAGAATAAAAGTTTAACAAACTTCAACTTTATTATTATGTTTTATTGAATTAAGATTTCCAAATATCTGTTAAGCTTCTCTAGCTTTTTGGAATGGCAACAGGATTAGCCTAATGTTTTTAATGTAGACATTGTTGACTTTAAGGGAAATATTTGGTACATAGACTTGTTATTATTTTTATCAGACTGAGGGAATTTTCTTTTTTTATTTTAATTTACTCAAAATTTAATGTTTGTGTTTTGGAGATGGGGTCTTATGTCACAGATGGCTTTGAACTCCTGATCTTTCTGCATCTACCCCCAACTCCCTTCTTCTTCTTTTTTTTTTTTTTTTTTTTCCTCCAAGACAGGGTTTCTCTATGTAGCCCTAGCTATATTGGAAATCACTTTCTAGACCAGGGTGGCCTTTAACTCAGTGATTCCCCAGCCTCTGCCTCTGCCTCCTCTGCCTCCTCTGCCTCCTCTGCCTCCTCTGCCTCTGCCTCCTCTGCCTCTGCCTTCTCTGCCTCTGCCTCCTCTGCCCCTGCCTCCTCTGCCTCCTCTGCCTCTGCCTCTGGGCCTCTGCTTCTGGAGTGGTGGAATTAAAGGCGTGGAGGGACCACCACTAGCAGGCCTACCTCTGCCTCTTAAGTGCTGCTGGATTGGAAATATCACCTACTACGCTCATCTGTGATGGTTCTTGCTGAATAGTTTTCCCCTGTTGTTTGGAAGAGCTTGTCTAAGTTTGATACGTTTTTAAAAATATTTATTTATTTAATGAACATGCATGCCTGTATGTGCATAGGCATGCAGGTGTCCTCAGAGGCTAGAAAAGGGTGATGAAGTTCTTGAAGCATTTTAAGGTGTCTGGTGTAGGGTGCTAGGGACTGAATTCCAGTCCTCTGCAAGAATACCTAGTTCTCTTAAGCTGTCTCTCCAACCCTGATAGTTGACATTTTAGAGCAAATTAAATTACATTAACATATAAAGGATAATTGTTTTGCCTTTCTTTTCCCTCCCTCCCTTCCTCCTTTCCTTTTTCCCCCTTTCTTTCTTTTTTGGAGATTGGGTTTCTGTGTGTAGCCCTGACTGTTCTAGAACTCATGCTGACCTCTAACTCAGAGATCCACTTGTCTCTGCCTCTTGAGTGCTGGGATTAAAGGTGTGTGTCACTATTATCTAGCTTCCTCTGTCCATTTTAGAAAATTACTTTCCTGGTATTTAGGACTTTTCTTTTTAATGTTAAATCTACTAACATGCAGTTTCTTTAGTATTTATTGATACTTTTAAATATTTGTTATATCTGTAATAATATAATTTCTCTATTCCTCCTCTCCATGGTCATAGTTCTGAAATAATGTTAATGATAGAGTTTGTAATTGTCGTAATTTTAGGTTGTATTAGAGTACATATCAGTTACCATGTGAAAAGAGTTATCTTTTTATCCCTGGGTTATGAAGAGTTTTATAATTTTTGTGTGTGTTTGTGTGAGGGTGCATGTACCCATGTGTGGCATGTGATAGCCAGAGGAGAATGTTAGGTGTATTTATTATTCTCCATCCTATTCCCTTGAGGCTGGTACCCTGACTCAATCTCAGCTTCTTCATTTTCACTACACCAGCTGACTAAGGAGCCTCTGGGACCTGCCTGTCTGTGTCTACCACTGATGAAGTTAAAGGCATGAGAGATAAGTCTGGTATTTCTTGTGATAGAAACAATTTATTATGCTTTATTGAGGTTATACATAATTTTGACTTAAGAAAATACTTGCACTTCTGAGAGTTCTATAACGTGATCATATTTGGTTTTGCTAGTATTGTGTTTAGAATAGTTTAAATCTGCTAATTTTCTTTATTAGGATTTTAGTATTAGATTTACTGTCTAGTTTCCTCTAGCTTTACTTTTTTCTGCTTCTCTATTCTTGCCCCTCTTCCACTTCTGTCATTTTAACTACTAAGTACAAAGTACAGCATGTTTATGGTTGTTCAATATAATAAGATTTTAGCCCTTTAAGGAACATAATCTTATAAATCTAATTTTCTAACTAGAGCAAGTTTTCTTAATAGGGTTGTCATCCGGGTTATTAGAAACATCAGGGAAACCCTGATTCTCAGCAATGTGGATCTGTGCTTAGCTAATGTATTTTTATATACTGCTCTGATGAAGTGGGATTTTCTTTTATAGATTTATTTTTATTTTTTTAATTATATATGTCTGTGTCATGGTCTTTGTTAATGTGAGCACAGTGCCTACAGGGTCTAGAAGAGGACATTATCCTCAAACTGGAGTTACAGGTAGTTTTGAGCTACCCAACTTGCATGCATTCTGGGAAAGAAACATGAGTCCTTTGCAAGCACATCATGCACTCTTAACTACTGATCATCTCTTTGTTCTATCCCCCACATTTTGTTCACTCATGCTCCTAGAAGTATGGTGGGTCTTACCAACAATTTACATAATTTACCTAATCTTGGGACATTGGTGAGATAATAGTACTAATGTTCTAGTCACTATGAAAGTTTTATTTCTTCTTAATATTTATATTTTTATTTCTTATTTTTTAAGTGAAGCTGCATAGTTTACAGCTATTTAAAGCTTGTTTTGTTTTGTTTTGGTTTTTGGCTTTTCAAGACAGGGTTTCTCTGTGTAGCTCTAATTGTCCTGGAACCCACTCTGTAGACCAAGCTGGTCTTCAACTCAAGAGATTTGCATGCCTCTGCCTCCTGAGTGCATCCCATTAAAGGCGTGCACCACGATCACCTGGCTATCTAAAGCTTTTTATTGTAATTGTTTATAGCACTGGTTTTAATTTTTAATTATCTTTATTAGTTCACTGTAGTTTTATAGTAATGTAATGAAATATAATGGTTTTTAACATGAGAAGATTATAATTATTTTACAAATGTAATGGTATTAATATTAGTACTAACATTACCTTATTAATTTACTAATAATAAATAAGTAATTTTTATTAATTTGCTAGTAATAGTACAAGTATTACATGTATCATAAATACTTGTAACTAAATATCAGCTTAAATTTTATTGTTCACTTTGGGTATTTGTTCTTCATTCTTGTCTTCCTATTTCTCTCCACTCTTGTCATGTAAACCGTTTTCTTTTTAGTTACACCTAGTATCTTCCTTTATTATTTCAAACTCACCACTGTTTAACTTTTCTTGTTAAAACTTGTTTTCCAGACCTTCATTTTTTAAACTCTCATTTCTCACTGTTTATATTTTATTTTCAATTTTACTTTTCTTTGTACCACCACAGTTTTTTAGCTGTTGTATTTTGAGTCGCCATCCTTGAAATCCCAGTGTAGCTGCAGATGAGCTTCTGAGAGCGCCTGGTCTTCCTGCCCACAGCTCCTGAGGGCTGGATTACAGCAGGGCCCTCACTGTACCCGGCCAGTGTAGTGCTGGACACAAGGCCTCATGTGATTTATAAGCAAGCATTCTACCAACCACCCCATACCGTAGGCCTTAGTTTTTCTATATTTTACTAGTTCATTTTTTTCTACAAAATACTGGGCTTCATTTTGACGAAATTTTCTGTTTCTTTAACATATGAAACTTCACCCAATTCTAAATTTAGTGTTAATTTTTTCTCATTCGTAGTTTTATATGAGTAGTATGGTTATTTAAATGTTTACTGAAAGTGATGGTTTATATATGCTTGGCCCAGGGAGTATTAGGAGATGTAGCCTTGTTAGAGTAGGTGTGTCACTGTGGATATGGGCCTTCACACCCTTGTCCTAGCAGGCTGGAAGCCAGTCTTCTGTTGGCTGCCTTCAGAACAAGAGGTGGAACCCTCAGCTCCTCCCACATCATGTCTGTCTGGACACTGTCATGATCATGCCTTGATAATAATGGTCTGAATTTCTGAACCTGTAAGCCAGCTCCAGTTAAATGTCATCCTTATAAGAGTTGCCTTGGTCATGGTGTCTGTTCACAGAAGTAAAACCCTAACTAAGACACTGAGACTCCAACATTAACATTTTGAAAATATTTAGCTAGTATTTATGAATATGTTGGGACATAATGGTACCTGCTATTTGAACCATGTGGAATTCAGAAGGGTCTTGTTTTTATTGTATTGTTAGGTAAGTAGTACTGTAACTTCTTGATGTTTGTCTAATCATCACATTTCTTCCAAGTTTGTGAAGATTTTTTGTTTATGTGAGATCTGGCTATTTAGCCTAGATTGGTTTTGAAATCTTAGTAATTCTACCTTAGTGTCCTGAATGCTAAGAATACAAGTGTGTGCTTCTACATTGAGCTTTCCATGGAATTTGCTTCTCCGCCCTCCTTTCCTCCCCCTTCCATTTATTTTTCCTAGGTATCCTGGGCTGTATTGGAACTCACTCTGTTGTCCAGGCTGGCCTTGCGCGCAGAGATCCACCTGCCTCTGTCTACTGAGTGCTAGGGTTAATTAAAGGCGTGCACCACCCAACTTTTTCCCCTCCTTCTCCACCTCTTCCTTTTTCTTTTTAGATCTAGTTTTGTGTGTAGGTTTGGAACTCTTATGTAGATCAGGATGGCACTTTCCTTCCCAAGTACACCAAGTACACATGTCACCAAGACTGGCAAAAAGATTTATTACTTATTTGTGTGAATGTGAACATGTGTGTGGCTACTCATGGAGACCAGAGGAGAGTAATGGATCTCCTAGAGCTATAGGACAGAAGTCTGTGAGCCAATCAGTTGGATGCTGTTTCTCAGTGGTGCTACTTGAAAAAAATATTAGAAGCCTTGTATTGACTATTCCTTTATACATTTGAGCTGATTGAATAGGTTTGCATTGCCATGAATTTACAGCATTCTCCCCACTTCTTTTATTTGGGGATGGTTGTTGATTGACAAATGTGTCTCACAGTTAGAATCCATCTTTTTTTTTTTTTTTTTTTTTTTTTGGTATAAGTAGCCCTGATTTTTCTATTTGTTTGGTTAGTTTTTGTTGTGTTCTGCTTTGCTTTAATTTGCTGGGTTATGCTGGAGTAAAACCCAGGGTCTTGGGTATGTTAGGCAAATCCTGAACTTCTGGGTAATAGCCTTAGGATTTTGATTTTGAGACTATCTTGCTGTGTATAGCCCAGCCTGGCCTCTGCCTCTCAGGTGCTGTCTTTATAGGAGTGTACACAACTCCTGGCTACTATGTTTAGAGAAAAGGTTTCTTTTGGTGTTGAGGCTTTTAGATACTGTAGCCCAGGTAGCCGTATTCTTCAACGATTCTTCTGCCTTTGCCTCAGGAGTGCCCCAAGCATCGATATGTATGTCTATACCTCGATACTGCTGGAAATGTGCTGATGTGTTCATTCTCTTCTGACACTTTGAGACTTTGCATGTGAATATAAATTTGGTAAGCAACCTCCCCCCCCCCACCATTTTAATCTATTCTTCATGAATTTTACACCAGACACCCCAATTCCACTCTCTTTATCCCTCCATATCCTCCCACTACCCTTGCAAACTCCCTCCAAAAGAAAACAAAAAAAATACAAAAATCTTGTCATGGAAGCTGTGGTAAGTTACACAGTATACCCTTTTGCCCCAACAGTTTATTTACAAATGTTCATTGAACTGAGTCATTGGTTTGGTTTGAGGCCTCTGGCTTCTGCTACCCTATCAATACTGGGTTCTCATTGACCTGTGTCATTGCCTGCAACTTTAGTTTTGCAGGACCGGCCCCCAGCTATTCCTAGATGGGGTAAATAGATTTGGGGTGAGATAACTCAAAGCTCTGGATTTGGGCCTGGATGGTAGCTGAGTTGGTCAGCTGGCCAGCTCTCCTGGGCCTGTGCCACCTGGGTCAGCTCTCCCACCCCCATGCCAGGGAAGAGCAGGGCCAGCTCACCCTCTTAGGGCCAGCTGTCCCATGATGCCAATTGAGGGGCGTGGAGCTCATGAGGTGAAGTGTGGGCCTACCTTGCTGAGTAGTGTAGTGGTCAATTTCTTCTGGGCCTACACCACCATAGATGCAGGGTGGGGCCATCCGTCCTGAATATTGTAGGTTTTGAGGGGCAGGGCCAGCTCTTCCATATCCATGCTACCAAGGCTATTTCTCTGGCACTGCCTAGGTTTGGGATGAGCCCAGCTCTGCACATACCTCGGACATCAACATTGCCCTAGATGGTGGCCCAACTAGGGACATACGCTTGGTCTTTGGTGGTAGTACACCTCTGCTGCTGCAGGGCCCCAGACTCAGACATGACCCTTGGCAGCAGCATGGGCCAGAACATCACCATGGCCTCAGCTCAGGCTACTCACAGGGTGTTCCTCTCCACCCTCACATCTCCACTTCTGCCTCCCTTCATAGTACACAAACCATTCCACTTCTCTTTCTCACCTCTCTCTCCCCCACATACTAGCTCATCCCCATGGTTCCTGCTCACTTGAGTCATATCTATTGGTAGTACAATGAGTTAGTCCTCCGTAGAACAGAAGGTTTTATAATTTTTTATTTTGTACTTTGATGTATTGCCTGCATGTGTGTCTGGAACTGGAGTTACAAAGAATTGTGAACTGTCATGTGAGTGCTGGAAATTGAACCCTGGTCCACTAGAAGAGCAGCCAGTGCTCTTAGCCACTGAGCCATCTCTTCAGCCCTACAATTTTAGTTTAATGCTATAAAACTTAACATTCTAGATTTTACTGAGTCACAATAGAAAGATGAGAAAAATAAAAACATTTTCCTTATTTTTAAAGGATTAATATCTTTTCTGTGTTTTAGGTCTCTTAAATATTTTATTATTTAATTTTATCCTGAATGACTGCCTAACAGTAAGAAATCTAATAAAACTGAACATTCCATCAAATTTCCATATATAAACTTGATTCTGTGTGTTTGTTTATGAAATTTTAAAGCCTATTTTCAGGTCTATATTAAATATCACAAGTAGATAACCTTATTTTTGCTGTATGTGAATTCTGTCTCAAGGTTACATTTCTTCATTCCCCCTTCCTGTGCTTCACTGAGCCAAAACAGTTAAAAAGGTAGGGAAACAGCGTTCACTCTCACGTCACTCAAGTGGAGGCAGGATGTCAATCAGAAGACTAAACCACCAACCAAAGAGTACACATGGAGGGACCCATGGCTCCAGCTGCATGTGTAGCAGAGGATGGCCTTGTTGGACATGAATGGGAGGAGAGGTCCTGAGAAGGCTCGATGCCTCAGGATAGGGGAACGCTAGGACAGGAAAACAGGAGTGGGTGTTTGGTGAGCAGGGGGAGGGAGGATGGAATAGGGGGTTTTCGGAGGGAAATCCAGGAAAGGGGATAACATTTGAAATGTAAATAAAGAAAATATCTATTAAAAAAAAGAAAAAATATTTTGATTAAAAAAAAAGGGATGGATCTACAGTAATAGCTTACTAAAAAGAAAAAGCGCTTAATTGGCAGCATACTCTGTGATCAAAATGGTTTAAAACAAACAAAAACTGCTTTGGAGGTTCATGCTAGAGTTACTGATACCCTGATGTGAGACAGGATCAATCCTTGTATGTAGCCTTGCTGTCCTGGAACTCAGCGCAGCCCTCCTGCTTTTCCCTTTTGATGGCCTATGGGTGTGTGCCAGCATATCATGGTGTGGGTTCTCATCACCACTCCAGGTCTCACTAGTTGCTTCTCTTGACCTCTTGGTCTCAGAAAATCCTCTGGGCTTCAGGTTCTCAAGTCTTTGTGACCACAGGCAGGCACCATATTTAGTGTTTCTTGAATTAATATTTTCCATTTTGTTCATTGCTACTGATAAACTGTAAACTGATATAAGCAACAATACTTATAAGAACAAATTTCTAAGTTCAGGAAAAAGGAAAAATTGTCATTACCTGGACACAGTTCTTTCAAGTACAGAGTTGGTTCCATTCTTACAGACTTTTAAACAGGTATGCCCTTCTTTTATGTTGCTTCTCTGGAATCCACTTGTTATTTTTTTCTGAATTGAAAATAACTGATACAAGCAGCTTTCTCTTTTAACTTGCACAATTGTGGTAGAAAGCTAATTAGTAGTACTACACTTATTAGTCTTTGCTTTAATTCTGTGCAGATTTGATTTTATCTTATCAATAATACTTTCATCAAGCTCAGCCTTTAATTTCTTAAACTCCTAGCTGCCTTCTGAGAGGACATTAATAAGGGCTTGTTGATTGTCAATTATACGTTTGCTTTTTTGGTTTGATTTGGTTTGGTTTGGTTTGGTTTGGTTTCGGTCTCATCAATCCTTTTATTCTTTTTTGTTTTTTAGTTATAAAGTTCTAATGTTTTTCCTATTAGAAAAGCATGTATTCATTTCTACAAGTTCAAAAATAGAAGAACACTTAAAGAGGAAGCAAACTGTCTCTGACCCTATGAATAAATAACACATACTATTTGCATGCATTTCTTGTGAGTCACTTCTTTAGGATTTTCATTCCTTCATACATAGTTCTAGAAAGCTGTAATTTGCAGTATGTGTCTGTAGTGCAATATAAATAGATGCAGTCTTTTAATTCAAGCCAAGTTTATATATACAGGGCTTATTATATAGAGAAAGAGTTAGATAGTAATTTTCCAGCTTGTTCTTTTTAAAACCTTAATAAAGAATAGATCTCTAAGTCAGCTTAAACAAACTTACTAAATTGATGTGTCTTTCTTTCTTTGTTTTTTAAAAGCCAGGTTTTCATACTATAGCCCTATAGCAGCATTCCTGTATCATCCCTGCCTCTACTTACTCATGCTGGGATTATAAGTATTCCCAGCTTTATTGCTTCATCTAACAATTAATCAGCTCCCCTTTGGTGGATGCTATATTGGCAGTATTTTGCTCTGATATAATGATTGCTGAACATAATATATTTGGTATATGTAAGTATTTATGTAGAAGAGCTTCTTTCATAGGCAGTATATTAAATTTAAAAAGGCCTTTATCTACTTGCTGTCCTTCTGTCTGTCTGTCTGTCTGTCTGTCTGTCTACTTTTAAAGATTTCATATGTGCTTGGTGCCCTCAAAGCCAGAAGAAGGTATTGGATCCTCTGGAACTGGAGTTATGGATGTTTAAGAGCTACTATGTGGGTGCTATGAACCTAACCTAGGTTACTCGTCTTTAATTTTGTTCATGTTATAAGTCAACTGTATCTTTTTATGGAATCTCATTTTGGATGAACTGGGCTTAAGTTGGGGGGAAAAACTAAACTAGTTTTCTAACATTTTAGTAGTTTACTATACCAGATAAGTGTCCAGTCAGCTTTGAGTATTACTTTATTTTATTTATTTATTTTGGCTTTTTGAGACATGTTTCTCTATGTTGTCCTGGTTGTCCTTGGAACTCTCTTGTAGACAAGACTGGCCTCAAACTCAGGCCTGAGTGCTGCGATAAAGACTTGTGCCACTACTGCACAGAGGTTTATTTTATTATAGTGTAAGTTAGAAATGTACCAATGTTTCTTACTATTTATAAAATGATTCATCCTATCTGTATCAATTAGTAGTGTGATTTCTGTTTGAAATTAACATTTTACTATTTATTCATGGGCCTATTTTCTTAGTTTTTAGTTTTTTTTGATGTTTTCTCTACTTTTGTGTAGTAAGAAGTTATAGCTTCTTCTGTTTTTGTTTTTGTTTTTGTTTTTGTTTTTGTTTTCCGAGACAGGGTTTCTCTGTATAGCCCTGACTGTCCTGGAACTCACTTTGTAGACCAGGGTGGCCTCGAACTCAGAAATCCGCCTGCCTCTGCCTCCCGAGTGCTGGGATTAAAGGTGTGCACCACAAAGACAGATGAGTATCTGATAAGGCTAATCATCATATTTTCCTTCAAAAATGACAGTTATTCTCAAGTACTCTTCAGTGTAACCTTTAGAAGCACTTTGTCATATTATGTGTGTTGTTAAAACCATTATGATGTGATTTTGATGAGGAATTACATCAACATGTAGATTAGTTTATAGCTTTTCCAGTTTGACCTGCAAATAGTGATTTCAACATACTTTTAGCATAGAATTGTTAACTGTGGTTCCATAACTTAAAGAGAATTCACATTTCACAAAACATGATTTGAATAAGAAAGACCCATTTGTTCTCTGTCTGATTTCTTACAGGCTGTTTATAGCACTTACTATAGGAATGTTTTATAAATCTATTTCCTTAGCAGTTTCTTTTTACTTGCATAGTATTACATAGTTGTAAACAGTTATGCTATGCGTGTTTAGTTTCAAACTATATTTTTCTGCCAATACCAGATGATATTAGTATGTAACTGTGATTAAACCCCATTTTTATTGGTCCCCTTTGTAAATTGTGATACATTTTGGCATATCATAGTTATGTTTCTTTACATAGGTGGGAGTATTAGCTTTTAAATGAAGGATAGTTCAGTCTGCATGGTTGTAAACTTTTTATTATTATTATTATGAAAGAGCATGAGTATGCTGGCTTGCACATGTCATGGTGTGTGTGTAGAGGTCAAAGGAAAACCTCACAGAGTTGCCTTTCCCCCGGTGTGCTCTGAGGACTGTGCTCAGGTCAGCAGGCTCTTACAGCAAGCAGTTTACCTACAGAGCCATCCCATTGATCTCAGGGTTATGCTGAAAAAACTGAAAGCTGAAGCTGCATCTTATTTTACTTATTTTTCCTAAAATGTGTTATAAGCAGTGTTTAGATCAGCATTAAATGTCTGGAAAAAGAACAGAACTGAGAACCCTTTACATCTCTCTTGCATCTGAAACTTAATAATGCCAGTTCTTTTTTTCTTGATATGCAGAAATTTTCTGAAATCTATCCATGATTTTAGCAAAAAGTTAGTATTTTTCCTGTAGTGAGTGGTATGTTTTTAAATTTCTCTTTTTGCAGGTCTTCAGAGTTCTATATTTTAGCTCTCAGTGCTGAATTACCTTCTCCCTTAAATTATTATAAACTTTTGCTGCTGTCATATAAACGTGAAGATGTCTCGCAGTCCTGATGCAAAGGAAGACCCTGTGGAATGCCCTCTTTGCATGGAGCCCTTGGAAATAGATGATATTAACTTTTTCCCTTGCACCTGTGGCTACCAGATATGCCGATTTTGTTGGCATCGAATTCGCACTGATGAGAATGGGCTTTGTCCTGCATGTAGAAAAGTAAGTGCTTCAAACCCACTGTATTCTGCTTCATAGGTTTGTACTGTCCAGTATGAACTATAATTTTTTCCCCATGAGTATGAGTGATTGGTTTTAAAACAGACATCGTGTGATCTTTAAGAGCAGTGGATTGAGAGCCAAGGCCAGATGTTGCCTTTGTTGTGTTAACTAGCTATCTGGCATCTATAAAGTCATAAAGTCTCTCTGACTAAGGAGATAGACAGTCTTGAAGCTTACTGATTGAGATGATTGGTAAAGAGCTAATGAGTTTGGATATGATAACATGGAATGAGAAAACCATGGTCTGTATTCATGTGTGGGGTGACTGTGCTTTAGTTTTCTAGTACTAAATAAGAGAGGTATTTACCAGGGTTAGGAAGCAGAGGGAGCATTCTGGCACTCAGTTGACCTTTGCCCTTTTTTTATTTAGTTGTGCACCCCAGTCCGTGGGACGGCGCCATCCACATTAGGATAGGCCTTTCCTCCTCAGTCCTTTCTGGAAACACTATTAGAAGCATGCCCAGAGGTGTATCAGATTGGCATTGAAAATTAATCATCATATCACCCCTGGGATCTTTACTTCATTTTAAGTAACTGCCTTTCATTTATTGCATTATTAGTAGTACTGATAACTGATTCTTTAGTACTTATTTGTGTGGGGCATATTTTAACTTTTTACTTCCACAGAAACCCTCTGGCTAAATGTGATTCTCATTTTACAAATGAGAAGGCTAGGTCAGAATGGTCATAAGGTTTTAGAGCAGGTTGGCTGGAATTGAAAGCCTGGCACTCTGATTCCATATTCTTGTTCCCCAGTGACTCTGATATTAGCTGTAAGAAGGAAAATACTTTGTGAGAAGAAAAAGACAAAAACATAAAGAGATTGCTCATAGTTTTTTGAGGGTACAATGATAATTGTTTTATGAGTATTATTTAATCTTTACATCAATTATTAGGATTATTTGTAATTTATACATGAGAATAGTGAGGTTTAGGGACTGAGTTGTTTAAGGGCTTATGACCAGATAATAATAGAACTAAATTTGAACTCTTGAGCCAGAGTCTAAATATTTATGTTCTGTGTTTCTTCCTATTAGACTAGGAGTATATTTAAAAACAGAAAACAGGGCCAAAAAGGATATGGGCTGAAGATGTGGTTTAGTAGGTCAAGTACCTACTATGTATTCCTGAGGACCAGAGTTGGATCCTTAGCATCCATGTAAAAGACAGGAATGTTTCTATGACCCTGCACCTGAGAGTTAGGGAAGAATCCTAGAGCTTCTGGCCTGCTAGGATAGCCACTCACCAGTGAGCTTCAGATTCACTGAGAAACTCTGCCCCAAAGAAATGCTTCCACACATGTATACATACCTGCACATACAAACAAGGAGATAGCTTAATATTGTAGCACATAGTAGGATGTCCTTAAATATTTGTTGATTATAATATACAAAAGTCCATATTTTGTTGAAAGAATTACTTTGTTTGCCTTTTTATACAGCATCTTAGTAACATAATTATCAAAGAACTGTGCAAGGTGTTATGAGAATACCAAGACTGAGTAGTTGGTTTTGTTGCTGAGACATGTGTGTGAAATGTGGTCTCTGTTAAGCTTTAGTACTTTTAAGTTTTATTAAATAAAAATCTAGTTTAAAGCAGTTGAACCTGTCAGAAGAAGGGAAACTAACAATCACACACCTGCTATTCAGAATTGGATATTTATCATTTATTCAGTTTTCTATTTATTTAATGTTGACTTTATCTTGTTTGTTTTATTTATAGCCATATCCAGAAGATCCAGCAGTTTACAAACCACTTTCCCAGGAAGAATTACAAAGGATAAAGAATGAGAAAAAACAGAAACAAAATGAAAGAAAACAGAAAATCTCAGAAAATAGAAAACATTTGGCTAGTGTACGTGTTGTACAAAAAAACCTTGTGTTTGTTGTAGGTCTGTCACAGCGCCTAGCAGACCCAGAAGTAAGTCCTCTTCTGCTTTCCCTGTCAGTGCCATAGTCTTACTGTGTCTGCCCGTCTTATCTGAGAATAATAGTTGGCCCTGGTAAATTCTAAGACTCTTCTGAAAATAATAAAGTTTTGGAGAAAGTATGAATAATAATAATAATAATATTTTTTAATAATGTTTATAAACCAGTTTACAAAGCTAGGTGGTGGTGGTGCACTCATAATCCCAGCACTCGGAAGGCAGAGGCAGGTAAATCTCTGTGAGTTCGAGGCCAGCCTGGTCTACAGAGCGAGTTCCAGGGCATCCAGGGCTACACAAAGAAACCCTGTCTCAAAACAACAAGAAAAATCCAATGACCAGTTGTGATCTTAGGCGTGTCTGAATCTTTCTGTGTTTCAGTTTCCTCGTGAAACTAAGGGCTTGACCTAAAAATCCTTTTAGTGATGGTAGCTTGTGACGTGGTAATGATCCTGTCACCCTTAAGGCTGATATGAGCTGTGACTAGGTTTGGGCTTTTTTGGTTTTTGGTTTTGTTTTGTTCCCCCTTTATCCCTTTCCTGTGGCTGTGTGGACCAATTAACTGAAGACAAAGTTACTTGACCCTAATAGGAAATCTTAACCAGCTGTCCAAGTTGGTGTGTGTGTGTGTGTGTGTGTGTGTGTGTGTGTGTGTGTGTGTGTGGTCAGAAGAGGAGTTTGCAGGACTCAGTTCTCTCCTTCCACTGTGTGGCTTCTGGGGTCAAACTCAGGTCAGCAGGTCCAAGAGTGAGTGCCTTTAGTAGCTGAGCGATCTCAGTGCTCCCCAAGTAGTAACTCTTGTTCATTCAGAACTGCTGTTCTGTGTTATCATTCTTTACTGTTGTCATTCTAAGCTAAATTTAGGGAAAGAAGGAGAATTTGACTAAGTGTAACGAGAGACCAAGTCCTTTGTGGTCCAGTCCCTAATTAGTGGCTCTTAACCTTTCTCTTTCCTCCTTCAGTTAGGCTAATCAAAGTTACTCTGAGCTCATGTTTTCTTGTAGGCTTTAAACATTCATCTGTTAATTTTTAATTCCACTGAAAGACTTACAAGATTGTTGGGAAAGAAAATTGAAGCTTGTGTCAGCTAGAATGTTTGCTTCAGTAGGAGAGCGCTGAATTTGAGGTCTTAAGATGAGTCCTGGAAGTGAGTTTGAGGTCATGCTCCTCATGATGTGAAGGACTGGCTCTGTCTATAGTAGAGCACTCTCTGCACTCTCTTAGGCCATTTCCAGCAGCTTCTTACTAACTGTGGCACATACCTGGCTGGGTAGTGGAGTGCACTTAACACAAGGGTTATTTTTGTTTACAGTTTCTGTCTGAGGTTTTAGTCCATTGTTAGCTAGCTCTATTGCTATGGGCCTAAGGTTAGATAGGTCATCCTGCCAGAAACTGAGTATGACAGAGGGGGATACTCATCTCATGTGGCGAAAAGGCAGAAAGAGGGACAAAGTAAGGCTGGGAACAAGATACCTTTCAAAGGTACATCTCAGAGACCCACTTCATCTGCATGGGACCCACTTCAAATAGCTTGCACTGCCTCCCAGGTCATAGTTTTCATATCTACTGCAGGCCAGGCCTTCAATATATCATCTTCTGGGGGATAACTTCATATCTAACCATAACTGAACCTACTGTCTCTTTTTGTAAAGACTAGAAAACTATATATTCACTGATTGATGAGTTTGTACTAAGGCTTTAAAATTCGTCTGACTCAACAGAGAATCTTAGGGAGCTGTTACTTGGAACAGCCTCATGAGCATTAGAACTGGATGCAGCTCAGTAATTACTAGGATCTGGATCAGCATGATGCCCCAAGAGTGAGAGTGGTTGCTGTGGAAGTCTTATGACCTGGCCTCAGTCCCTGGAGCCCATGGAGTCGTAGAAGGAGAGCATTAACTCTGCCAAGCTGTCCTCTGACCTCCACGCACGTTCCATGGTACACATCCACTCCTCTTTCCTGCTCTCTGCCGTTACCACACACCTAGGATTCTAGGTCCAGGGAATGTGCTGTGTTTTATGTCACAGTCAAGAGACCCGCTTCTTTGCAAAGGGGTTGGTCAAGTACTCATACCTGTAATCTGGACATTCAGGATATTAAAGCAGGAGGGGCATGGGTTTGAGTCTAACTTGGCTACTTAGTGAGTGCCAAGACATCCTGAGCTAAAGAAGTAAGATCCTGTCACAAGGAACAAAAATAAAAAATTTTAAACAGAAAAGTAAATATTAAGGAAAGAGTTCATTTTAGACTCACGATATCACTTCAGCAGTCACTTCTTCCCTTTTGTTTGTAAGCTTCCATTTTTCTGCTTTCTTCAGGCAGACAGAATCCCACCTCTTCTGTGACCACTTCCCTTGAACACGCTAAAACTTTGCTCTAACTTGTCTCTTTGTCCCATTCAATACTGCCTTTAGGAAAATGTTTTATTACTCTGTGTGTGTGTGTGTGTGTGCGTGTGTATGTGTGCGTGTGCGCGCGTGTGTGTGTGTGTGTGTGTGTGTGTGTGCTCGCGCACACGCTTTTGAGGGCATATACACTCAGGATGTGGAGGTGGTTCTCTCTTGCCTTTGCTCAGCTTGGCCAGTGTGCACAGCGAGAGCTCTCACCTGGGGAGCCAGTGCTTGGGCCCATTTGCATCCTTTGTTATTTTTCCCTAACTTCCTGATTACTTTGTCTTTCTGAAATTGCTACTTCAGTAACTTCTTGGGACCTCCATCTTGACTTGAGAGCTTTTGGGTGTGAATTTACCTTTTGTTTCTATATCTTTAGTTTAACTAGCTCTAGTATTGTAAACAATGTGAAGTAGATTGATTATCACATGTATTCTTTTATTAGTCAATAGAAAACAATTTAGGAGCTATGATAATTTGATGACAATTAAAGAGGTAATTATATATCTTAAAAGCCCTAACATTTCAGGTTTGTGGAGATATTTATTCCTAATTAAATTTTGAATTTTGTGAATACATACAATGTTTGATACTGAAGATAAATTAGGTAGCAAGCCAGACTATACTCAATAGCAAGTTTACAGGCTAGTGGAGAAGTCAGAATTCAAGTGCCCACCCATTCCTGAGAATTTATGAAAGAGAAGTTGGAGGCTGGAGAGATGGTTAGCAACTAGGAGCACTTATTGCTCTTGCAGAAGACCTGAGTTTGGTTCCCAGCACCCACATGGTGGCTCACAATCATCTTTAACTCCAGTTCCAAGGAATCCGACTCTTGTTCTGGCTCTGAGGGCACTGCATGCACGTGGTGAGCGTACATATATGTAGAGAAAACACATACAAAAACAAGCAAAAAACAAAAATCCTCCCCAAGAAAAGGATAATTCAGATACTATTAATTTGAGAATTAATAGTATGAGCTAGGCAGCAAATACGGTCAAGCAGTGTCCCTCCCAGGTATGAGGTAGCTCCAGGGAGCATTCAAGAGTCTGCACAGCCATTTCATTTCTAAGCTCGTAATGGAGGCAAACACAGTTGAGTGGCTTGTTTGTTATGGCAGGTTGGTCTTCTCCTATTTGGGTGTGTTCTGTCCTGATGGCTGCTTTGTTAATCCATTCCTTATTCACTTGTGCAGCATCTGATTGCCATCTTTTATTCTTCTTTGTAGTGTCCATGAATATTTAACTTCGTCCCCAAAGAATACTGCTGTCTTTGTTTTATCAGTTGTTTAGTCAAACTTGAGTGTGTTAATATGGAATGTTTAAATTTTTTGCATTTCCTTTGCTGTAAAAGCCTATTTTATGTTATTGATGTACACATCCATGTTTTTATTTTTGTTTTTTAAGACCAGAGTCTATTGTTGAATACTTGCCTTGAACTCTTGAAAATTCCCGTCTCAGCCTTCTGTTTTGTGAGCCACCACACCTAGATTTTTATGTAATTCTTTTCACTTGATACTAACACGATTAAGTTTTTTATTTAAAAATGTACTGATTACCTATACCGTGCAAGCACTATGCAAGACACTGAGCATGCAGAGTATACAAAACAGTGCCTGCTTATCTGCAGAGGTTAACAGTGTTGTGTGAGGAGCACTGTGTTGCTTTAGTGAAACATGGGGACAGCAGCAGACCATTGCTGGGAAGGTATACTGGTCTTCACTGTCTTGGGGTAAAGGGCTTCCTGCCCAAGTGTTTTTGAATGAGAAAGACTTCTTTTGAAGTCTTTGGGAGCTTAGAGTTCAGTGGTTGAAGTAAGTGGAGTGGCACTTAGTATGACAGCTTTGCCAACAGTGCTGAGGAGTGTACATTTTATTCTAAAGGCAGTAAAAAGCTGTTGGAGTTTTTCAATAATAAAATGACATGTACCATTTTGGCTATCAGATGGACGTATCAAATGTGATTTTATATCTTTCTTATTTGCCATGAAGGTGTTATATCCAGCCCTTTGCTCTTTCAGAGGTCCTGAGTTCAATTCCCAGCAACCACATGGTGGTTCACAACCATCTGTAATGGGATCTGACGCCCTCTTCTGGTGTGTTTGAAGACAGTGATAGTGTACCCACATACATAAAATAAATAAATAAATCTTAAAAAAAAAATTCAGTGGCATATGTGGCCGGGGAGGTAGTCTGTCATAAAGTCATGCAGGTCCTTCAAAGGGATTTGGGATTTACTCTGATTAAAATCTGGAAGAAGACTGTAAGAAAATGAAGAGTCTATTTCCCTAAACCAGTGGTCTTCAACTCCAAAAGTGGTTCATTGTCCACAAACTAATATTGTATATAACATCTTTTTTTGTTGTTAGATCACATTCATTTGCATTTTATTATGCATTCTTGTGTGGTATAGAGTAGTTGAATTGGAATATTTTGGGGAAAGGCTTGTATTGATAATTTCCCGAAGCCCCCAAATAACTTCTATTGTACAAGCAGAAACCACTGCTCTTGAGTGAAATATTACCCATCTTTTTCTTAATGACCTCAGTTAACCCAACCCATCTAGAACATTTGACACAGGTACCACTGCTTCCTGAACAATGGTCCCCTGTGGTTGCCCTTGCCTGTACTCCATAGCCAAGCAGATTGTACTCTTCATTTTCTTACAGTCTTCTTCCAGATTTTAATCAGAGTAAATCCCAAATCCCTTTGAAGGACCTGCATGACTTTATGACAGACTACCTCCCCGGCCACATACGCCACTGAATTTTTTTTTTAAGATTTATTTATTTATTTTATGTATGTGGGTACACTATCACTGTCTTCAAACACACCAGAAGAGGGCGTCAGATCCCATTACAGATGGTTGTGAACCACCATGTGGTTGCTGGGAATTGAACTCAGGACCTCTGGAAGAGCAATCAGTGCTCTTAAGGGCTGAGCCATTTCTCCAGCCCCCTGAATTTTTTGTCTTAATGAAAATAACCCAGGTTTCCTTGCACTAGCCTAAGCCCTTGATCTCCCTTGTGCTCTAAATGCTCTTGTACCAGGTGGGATGTCTGCATCCCAGCTTCAGGAGACAGCATATGTTTCATAAAAGAGAAAAACAAAAACATCCATGCATATAATATCTTCAAGACAAGAATGAAGAAGAACTTGAGACAAGAAGAATACATATGACTAGGACACTTACATTAAAAACTAAAACGACCAACAAAATCTCAAAAAGAAATTCCACTTTCCTTGAAAAGACTTCCTAACTGGGAACAATTCAGTGTTTTAAATAATCATTAATACACTTAGAAATAAGTTTTTGATGGTATAATTTCTCTCCCTATATATTTCAAAACATACATATCCAGGAAACAATGATGAAAAGACCTTTTCTGCATGTAAGTGCTTGGGCATAGGTACTCTTGAGCTTACCTGTGATCTGTGGCCTTTCAGCCAGAAGCGTCATATACTCTGGAGTTAAGACTATGTCAGTTCTTAGGCTCTGCCTTAGACCTAATGAATCTGAGTTTCTTCTTAAACTTGTCTCTCAAATGATTTGTCTTAATATTATATTTCTTGGAGTAGTGTATTTACACTACAAACCACCTTCCTTCTAGTTGGTAGAATCACTAAATGCAGCAGTTAAAAGTACAGATTGGTACAGTATATGTTTTGGCAACCTAAGTACCACGAAGTGATAGGATTTCTGTAAAACTACTAGTAAAATTTCAAAGTATGTATAGTAACTTCTTAATTACATATTATCTGTAAATTCAATTTATGTCAAAACTGAGGAAATACTTTCGATATAATATGAACTTTCTAGCTTCCCTTAACTACAAATAGGCTTCATAGCTTCATGTGTGTCTTATGGGACATTCAGAAGGTATACAGGAACCACTGTTGGGTAGGCCTAGTTTGAGCCATAGAAGAACCCCTGGCTTCATCTTCTGAATGCTAGGGCTGTTTTCTTCTTTCTTTAAAGTCTCCCCCAAATAAAACTTCCGCAGATCTCTAAAGTGGCCTCGTCAAGGCTTGCTTCATTGAGAATGGCTGCTATAAGCTCACTCATGGTAAGAGCTGCTGGCGCAGAACAGCTGTGTCCTGCCAGCCTTGGGGAGCAGGTATCTTAGCTATGAGGCTGTTAGCTGAACTGGCATTCTTCCAGCTGGAATACTGAATTCAGTTTCAAATTCTACTGGCCAGAAAACCCCCTCTCAGACATTTTTCTTCTCCATGTTTTAACTCTGAAACAGTATGGGGATGAAGTGCCTTTTCATTAGCTATTATTATTGTCCTGCCAGTCAAGAGGGGGAAAAAAGTGGAAACTCAGTGTAGTCACTTTTTGATCCATTAAAATTGGCTGTACATAACCTTACATTTGTAAACACCCAAACTATAGTGAGATTAGTGTGCATTAAGTTGGATCCTGCTAAGAATTAATGGCACAACACAGACTGTTCATTGAGAAAGTGGTTGCTGTGTGTAAAGTTCTAGGAAAAGAACAAAACTTAATGTTATTAGTCATGGGAGAGATTTTGTATCATGTAAAATTCTGATCATATTAACCAAAACCAAGGTTATGTAAGTTTGTAAGAAAATCTAAAGAATACTGTAGTAATCAAATAACAAAATAACAGAGGTGAGAGAGAGATGAGGGAAGTACACATTAAAAAGTAACTTAGGTAATTAGACGAAGAAATGTAAGTTTTCCAAATGTAACTTAGCAGTAAAGATTGCGGGAAAAACCTATGAGACAATTATAAAATAAAATTTACTGATATAGAAAATTATATACACAGTGATAAATTGTAAAGCATAGAAAGTTGAGGGGACACTGTTAACATGTTTGGAATTTATAAACAGTGCCTTAGTATAATATGCAATAGATTTATGAGACATAAATGTCATTGCTTATGCCTGTTCTTTGTTTTTCTGTCCTTAAATATAATTTTGATCATTACTACCTCATAAAAATTATCTCTTAGTGACAATATAGTTGAATTCTATGAAGGTAATATCCCATAGATGACTAACACAAATATTAGAACATAATAATGCAAAACTTCATAAGTCTTAGTTCCTATAGAGCTTCAAAAAGAATAACTCTTAGATTTTAAAAAATCTTGTAATTTAGCTACATAAATGCTCTTAGGAGGTAGTTACATTAATTGAAAACTTTAAAAATTACCATTGTGTTTTTCATTTACAAGGGATGGTGGGTGTCCCCATTATAAGGCTAAAAATGATTAAAGCAGAGACAGTTTATGCCTTATTTCTTCTTCTTTTATAGGTTTTAAAACGACCAGAGTATTTTGGGAAGTTTGGTAAAATACATAAAGTTGTCATCAATAATAGCACATCCTATGCAGGCTCACAGGTAACGCATTACAGGGTCTTCTCCTTTCCTCCCTAGGTCTGGGCTTGACATGGACTGTCAGAAGGAAAATTCACTTTCTGCAGTCAGAAAGCTTGAGGGTCAAAGGTGTTAAACAGTATAGTAACCGCTCTTGGTGGACTGGGGAATTTTTACGTTTATTTGATCCCTCAGGACTTACAGTGAATTACTTGACAGAATGAGAGGGAAATAGAAAAAAAAATTATCTCTTGGGATTAAAGGGTGTGTGGTGGGGAGTTAGTCTATTACCAGGCAACCTGATCATTAGATAATGATTAGTAATCAGAAAGAAGTTTAGATATTAAAAACTTAATAGAGCAACTTCGTCATACTGGCATTAATTAACAACTTGTCCAGATTGTATTTATTTTTTAGAGTATTTACTTTGATACAGCGTGTTTAAATTTTAAAGTTTCACTTCTAAACTTTTTTGTAACTTTGATAAGCCTGTCAAGCTACTTTTTAAAAAAATAGGGAGGAAAGAAAAAAAAAACAAGGGAAGATACTATTTTTAAGAAAAATTTGTGTTATAATCCACTTATAGCTTTTAATGAGCTAGAAAAAGAAACATATCAAGAACTACTACTTCTAGTTTTTGCCATTATCATGAACAACAGTAGTAGTAACGAAATGCCCTTAGAATTTTGTAGGCAGGTTGTAAAATACTTTTCTTTTTCAGTATTAATTTGAAACTAATAACAGTGTAATGGGATATGTTTTGCTTTAGGGTCCGAGTGCCAGTGCTTATGTAACGTATATCCGGTCAGAAGATGCTCTCAGAGCAATACAGTGTGTCAACAATGTGGTAGTAGATGGCAGGACACTAAAGGTAATACGTTTCTCTTGATTTTTTTTTTCCTATCTTTTAAGAGGAAGGGATAAGATTGGAAAGCAGAGAAGTATCTGGCATTTAAACGGTAACTTTGAAGACATATACTTTAAAGATTTGTCTTTTAGGTTTCCATACTAACCTGTAATATACAAATTATTTAGTACTAACTTAGTAGGGTCCTATTTTATTTACTGGGAATACACATTATTTAGGAGATAATCCTTTAAAAATTCAGTTTTCATATCTTTTTTTTTATTTTATGAAAATACAACTGTTCTCATCAGAAAAAGATAATAGTTCTGACTTGTTGGTTTGTGTTTGGGCAGTTAATCCCAACCAGTGTAAATGAAGAGGGGTGACAGAGTGAGGAAAGGAATCCCTCTTCTTCTGTATTGAACAACTCACATTTGGAACAGGTGTCTAGAGAAGATTTGAATTTGTAAAATTGGAAACCATATCTGTTTTCTTTAGATCTTCTAAGTAAATGTCTGCAGCATATTCACTAGTAGTAGTTCAGCTTCCTAGTGCTCTTAGTCATGTTTTATTCTGTGTCTCGTTTTAGGTGAAGTAAAAACATTAATCATGGAAATTCACATTGTGGTATCAATTCATATTTTGAGTCTTCTTTCTCCTGCTCTCTCTTCTTCCTACAGGCATCTTTAGGTACAACAAAGTACTGCAGTTATTTCTTAAAGAACATGCAGTGCCCAAAGCCTGACTGCATGTATCTTCATGAATTGGGAGATGAGGCAGCCAGCTTCACAAAAGAGGAAATGCAGGTAGTAAACACATTTGATTAACCAATTTAGTACAAAACAACATTTCAAGTTAAAATTATGAAGACAAAGACAAAGATTGGGGTTTCTGAAAACCCAATATTTCTTAAAAGTAGCATTTTTCCAGTGTATCTCATAAAATGTCTCTTCTGTGGACATGGTTACAATAAAATGAGTCTGTGGTCAGCTAAGTTAGAAAACTACCTTAGTAAATCAGCAGATTCATTTGCTGCAATATGTTCCAGAGGCTTTACTGTGCAAGCATATATTCAAAAGGGAGCTTAGCTGACCGCAGGAAACCCTTCCAGGAGTCTACTTTTAGGAGAAGGTCAGTAGTATGAGGGCCAAGGAATTAAAGTAATTTGTTGGGGTGTTTGTTTGTTTGTTTGTTTTTGATACAGGGTTTCCCTCTGTATCCTTGGCTGTCCTGGAAATCACTCTATAGACCAGGCCATCTTGGAACTCACAGAGACCTTCCAGCCTCTGTTTCCTGAGTGCTGGGATTAAAGCCGCTATCGTGCCCAACTGTAGTTGTGTTGTTGTTGTTGTTGCTGCTGCTGCTGCTGTTGCTTTTGTTTGTTTTGGTTTACTTCTATTCTCTATAGAGTGTTCTAGAAAATAATAATCTGTCCAGTGATGCTGATATTATTTTCAAGCAGTGAGTCTCCTTTGAAGGTTTCCATAGAGTAGTCATTGTCCTATAAAAGGTGACTTGAAGGCTTAATATCCTATCTTCTTTTTTACGTTTCCTCTTCTCCTGTCTCCTTTTAATTTGTAGTATAAACATGCTTTTACAAGTAAAAAGGTTGACCATACGGCATATTAAAATGAGGAGGATACCAAAGCACAGTGCTGCGGTTCCCTTTTGTAGATGAGGACTTCAGATTGTTGCTGAATCTTTTGCTGGACTTTTGCAGAAATACTTCTCATTTAGAAGGTGGGGGGCATTCATTGCTACTTTTTATTCTAGGTCAATCTAGAAAATATATGAGCTCCTTTAAATGCAGATTGTAAACAGCATGAAGTTATGTCTCTTTTGACTTGGAGTTAGTGCAGATTAAGTCCCATTATAATAAACAACTTGATGATTCTTGACAGTATTGTCTTTGAAATTCAAAAACAGTGTTAAAAATAATGATACTCAAGAGGGAAGACAAAGTACATATTTTTCAGTTAGTACTTTAAAGCTTTGTTTTGTTTGTTTATGGTTGATTTTTTTTCAAAATGAAATGTTTTCTGAGTGTGTGTGTGTGGTGTGTTTGGGTATATGAAGGTACATGTACCTGTGGAAACTAGAGGTACACACGGAGTGTCTTTCTGGATGGCTCAGGGTCTGTTTGGTTGATCTGAGACTGGCTGCCCAAGAAGTCCCTAGTATCCTACTATTTTCTCCAAACACTCTGTTTTGTTTACATACACAGAGTCCTGAACTCAGTTCCTCATGTTCGCACAGCAGCACTTTGCCCACTGAGTCAGCCCCCTCGCTCCTGAGTTAACTTTGAAGCTAGATAGCATTTCAAACTGGGTTTTAAGGAGCATGTACTTAACACCCACATGCTGTTACAGTGGAAATTTGTCTAAGGATTTCTAAATCCAGATTGATCTCCATGTAAATTTGTCATTGAGCAGTAGGAGAAAATGCATGTGGTGGGATTTTAACTGCCTGTATGAACTGCACCATGATCACTTATGAATCAGGCCAAGCCATAATAACTCCTGAAATATTGATTACAGAAAGAGTTTTATAGGTGGTTCAAGGTTTAAAGATGAAAAATTTATCCCCCACAATCTTAAAACATTTTACGTGAGTTTAAAATTTATTCTGATAGTTTCTTTGCTGAAATATTTCTCAGCATGGAAAGAAAATTTGAGTAAGTTGTATCATAACAAATCACCAAACCCATCTTTCCCTGTTACTATATAGCTCAAAACTGAATAACTACCTTGGGTGGCAGAGTAAGAAGCAGGGCCCTGTGTGCTGTAAGTGATGCAGTTGCTTGTGCTCAGTTAGATGATTCTGTCCTCCCTCATCGCTTGATTTATTCTGTTGTATTTTTATTTTGCCGCAAGATATACTTAAGTCACAGTTTTCAAATCATTAATATTCCCATAGTAAATGAAATGTCCTTTTAGTTAAGACACACAGGCAATGGTAAACAGTCACTCAGAAGCAGTTTTATTGTTATTTACTTTTGTTTACAGCTTGCTTTTTCAATGAATCTTTTCAATGAATCTCCTGTACCATTTGTGACATTGCCTTCTGATAGGAAGGTACCCCAACCTCACTGACAGGTGTTTTTTTGTGTATGCATCGGGTACTAGCAAGTTTTCTGCAAAGGCCAGTCTCATAAAGTATCTTAAGATTCCTAGGCAGTTGTAGTCTCTGTCACTGTCTTCCACTATCCCTATTGTAACACTTTACTCTGACATTGTAGCAAGATAGCCTATGGACACACAGTGTATAAACGAGTAACTAGATTGTGCCCAGTGAAGTATTATTTCTAAAACAAGAGACTGGCTGTAAACTGCTCAGTCCTAGTTTAGAGTTAAGACATGAATTTTTATTTTGTTGTTGGTAGGGAGAAAGTAGATAATAAAAACAAGTTAATGGTATTTTTACCTGGTGTTAAGATGAAGGAAAATATAAGAAAATTGTGGATTCATTATACTATTGACCTCTAAGTATAGCCATCTATTGATAAATTTCATTTAATCATAGGTGGTCTAGTTTCCTTCTGCTTCCTCTGACAAACAGCATGACCAAAAGCAACTTATGAGAGGAAAGGAGGTTTTTTTAGCTTAAAAGTTTTATTTAGCTCATCTTTGAGGGAAGTCAGGGTAAGAACCCATAGAGTAATGCTACTTCCTTTCCTACTGACCTGCTTATACATAGCTAGTTTTCTTTTATAGCCTAGGAATAGTCCTGTCCATAGTTGGCTGGGCCAGCCTCTCCTACACCGGTTAACAAGCAAGAGGCATGCCGAGAGGCCACTGTAATCTGGACAGCCCCTCAGTTGGCGTTTCCTTCCTAGGAGAGTTTAGGTTGTGTCAGGTTGAAAGTTAAAGCTAACTGGGGCATCAGAAAACTTAGAAACTGGAAGTAGTTTTAAATTTGTATTATATTTATTCATTTATGTGTATATGAGTGCACACATGTACACGTGGCATATCACATATGTGGCAGTGAGAGGATAGCTTGTAGGAGTTGGTTCTCTCCAACCACACATGTTTTCCAGGGATCAGATTCAGGTTGTCAGGTTTGCCAACAAGAGCCTTTACCCAGTGAGCTATCTCAAGGCCTTCTGATGCATTGATATGTGAAATTGTTCTTTTCATGGGATGCCGAAAGAATGTTTTGGCCTATTGAGTATCTGTAGTTTACCTTGACTGCAATAACTTGTTGTTGTTAAAGTTTGGTAGCATCATCTCATGTTTCTTTTGACTCTGAAAAAACTAATATTCCATTTATGGTACTTTTAATAATTCAGAAAGGAACCAAGTATTTAATACCAGACTTTTTTTTTTTTTATTTGAATCCTACTGCAGTTTTATTTTCTTCTTTCATTAGGCGGGTAAGCACCAAGAATATGAACAGAAGCTCCTCCAAGAATTATATAAATTAAATCCCAATTTTCTTCAGCTATCTACGGGTTCAGTTGATAAGAATAAGAACAAAGTGACACCATTACAAAGGTATGATACGTAAGTACTGATTAAATATTGATACTCCGATGTCCTTCCTGTTTGTCATTTTTTTTCATTGTGTATGTTTTTTAGGCAAAATTCATAAAAAGATCTATCATTTATGCATTGTTCAATTATGTAGAAATGTCAGACCATAGTTTCTGAGTGGGATTTTTATTTGATTTTATTTTGAGACAGGGTCTTAAAGTAGCCCTCATTTGGCCTGGAACTCACTATATAGACCAGGCTGACATTGAACCCAGAGAGATCCTCCTTCCTCTGCCTTCTGAGTTCTGGGATTAAAGGCATAAACCACAGGCATGGATGGCTAAGTTTGAGTCTCTCTTGCTCATTGCTCTCTGTTAACACTTCATTTTCTTTGATGCCTTCACTTTTGGCTCTTATATCTATACAGACTACTCTGAGCCCAGGGCACCTTTCACGTTGAAAGGCAATCAGAGATCTGGGTGTAGTGCTCATGTCTCTAATTCTAGCAGGCTAATTTGAGAGAGTTACAGGTTTGAGGTCACACACTGGGTGGGCTTCATAGCAAGTTCTTGGCCTTCTCAGGTGTGTGAACCCTATGTTGGGTAGGGCAAAAGTAAACCAAGGAAACTTAGATACTGAACACTCTTGCCATCCAATCTAAGCTTTCTCTCTGACCTAATAGGAGAAAGCATGTTATAAAAGAGAAAGTGGTAGTTATCTAAAGTGTGTGTGTTTCCGTTACAGGTAGGCATGGCTGTTTAGTCTAGGGAAGCGATGGCATTGTATCTGTGAGGAGAAGATGGAATAGTCTTACCCCTGGGAACAGCAACCTCCCTGTGTGCTGTGTCTAACGTTGTTCTGGGTGGTAGATACTGGATGAGTGTTAAAACAGATTTATAATTTTTAGTACAATGTCTCATGCTGATTTAGTGATCTTCCTTTCTTAAACTATACTTTGGCATAGGTTGTCAGGAAATTATATAGCTAAATAATAATTTTGGGATTTTACTGTGTCCTAAATATTCTTTAAGTGATGTTTTAATGTTCCGCTTTAAATAGTAGAGTCTGTAGTCTAGTAAGATAACCAGCTTTCAAATGTATCAATAAGAATTACACAGATTATTGTTAAAATCTTTCTTCAAACATAATTCTTATGTTTAGAATTTAAAAGCAGGTGTCTTTGCCTTTTGATGCTGAATATTATTTAAATATTTACAACTATTTAAATGTGAATGTTTATTTTTATACACTTACACATAATGGATATATGTATATAGATATATAAGTAGAATTCAGCATAAAACATAAAGTTACTATATTTAACAATATGAGTTTTATTTACCTTGAAGTTAGGAATAGGAGCTAAATCCAACCATATTTTTTGGTTTGAACAAACTGACCATCTCCTTTGATAATTTGTACTACTCTTTCTAGATGATGAACCATGTGCTATTTATTGCTCATTACCTACAGTGTCTGGGATGCTTAATAAGGAAATGAGATTGTTGTAGTAAACATTTCTGATATACTCAGCATTTCTATACTCAGTCATTCTTATTAAAAATAGTTTTCTGTATGATTACATTGCTTAGAAATGATGGAATTCAAATGCAGAGAATAGAAAACAAGGAAGCCACACAGCTGTAATGTGTAAGGATGGGTATTGGGTTCTTTCGTGTAGGTTGGGACATTATCTGTGCAACAACCAGAGTGTAAAAGGAATGATGCCTGGCTGAGTTACTGTGCTTCAGACACTGAGTAGACCTGGTGATAAGAGTCACAGTGTATCACAGTGTGGTAAGAGTCACTGTGATCATGGCTTGATGTGGCTCACACAGTCCTTGTGGGAAAATGAAGATGTGAAGTTAAGACTAAAACAAAGGGAAGATGTAAATAAACTTTTAATGTGCTTCTTTTATCTTCATGCTCCTGTGTGGCAGATACTGTCGTTATTACTGCAGATAAGAAAACTAACTGAGTTAAGTGCTAACAAGTATTCCACACAAATGTGCTGTAGAAACAAGATTCTAACCCAAATCTTTGTCATTTTAAAGACTAGACTCATCTCACTTTGCCTTCATTTAACAGGTTTAAACTATGCCAAAAATTTAAAGGACAAATTGCTAGAAAAGAGTTTCATGTCAGTCACATTAGTTTTATTAAGTGAAACCATGTTATAACCATATGTATTTTGACTGAAAATCTCTTGAGGTGTATTAAGAGTTGTAGCTTCCAAAAAATTGATAGTGTTTTAAGCTTCCTTTGACCACAGATAGAGGGCGCTAGTATATTATCTAGTAAAGGTTTTGAAAGGAAAACTTTTATAGGGAATCTACCAGTTTTTATTCCTTGGAGAGGAAGTGTATATTGTTACCATCACCACCACCATAGTTACTGTTACCTTTTTGTGGTGCTTTGGAACAAATCCAGGGCCTTATGTGTGCTAGGCAAATGCTTCACTACTGACCTTTTTCTTACTGAAAATTAGGTGTGCTCTCCTAGACAGGAGCCATCTGAATGCCTTACTAATAGATTAGAGTGGGAGGAATTAGTGCATTACTCCTGCTCTCTGAATTCCATGGCATTACTTGGTACTTCTAAAACTCAAGAAAAAAAAGGCGTAGTTTGTCAAAAATGTACAAGATGCTCTCAAGCAAAGCTTGTTAAAGTATAAATAGGTATTGAGATACCTGTGAACTCTGAAATTGTATGCAAAAATTTACATGTCCATTATTTTTCTATGGAGGCTTTGCTGTGCTGCCAGCAGAGGGCTAGAGGTAAGTGGTAGAGAACAGGGACTCTCAGTGTGTGCACAGCAGCCACAAAAGTGGCCTGCATTTTATGGGCCTCCCGAAAGACTTTCTTTTACTACACACAAATGACTTACAATCTCCATTTTTATTTTTGCATAAAACCCAGAATTATTTATTAATTAAATGGGTGACAGTCTGCTAAGCTTGGCTACTTGATATTAAAATTGGCCAATTGCTAGGGGTTTGGTTTTCTGTTTTGTCTTTTAGTTTCTGTCAGTGTCTGAACTGTTCTGACTTTTATGTAGTTAGTACACATGTGCATAAATGGTGGAGAGCCACTAAGTGACCTAGGGGATCTTACCCCTCTTAAGTTCACTGGATTTATTTAGAAAGTTAGACGAAATTGTAGGTAATTGCTCCTACCTCCACTTCAAAGTAACTACTACCAGAAACTCAGTGGTAAAAGTGAGGCTGTTTATTATGACCTTGCAAGGTGGGGCAAAAACTCAAACAGTCAGGCTAATTAACCACTCTGATCCTCCTCCTCCTCCCCCTCTACCTCTTCTTCCTCTCCTCTTCCTCTTGTTTTTTTGTTTGTTCTGTTCTGTTTTGTTTTTGGAGACAGGGTTTCAGACATGGTCTCTTCTCTGTAGTCCTGGCTGTCCTGGATCTCACTGTGTAGGGCAGACTGGCCTCAAACACAGAGATCCGCCTGCCTCTGCCTCCTCAGTGCTTTTGCCACCACTTACTGGCAAAATCATTCTTATATCCCCAGTGAGAGTGCCTTCCCTTTCTTCATCATATGCTGAATATTCAGGGACGTTTCTTTATGTTGTCTGATTTTTATTACCCACACTCTTCAATGCATATGCTTTGTCTTATGGCCTGTATTTTTCCATTCTGATATTAAACTTTAGGTTTTAGTGAAAGGTAGCTAAAGTCCTAGACAAACAGGCACCTACTGTTTGGACAGGGAACCCCTGCTTATATATACCCTAATCCCACTTGAGGTACTTTTATATTAAAAGAACCACTGTATTCTTGTTTCTCAATGAATAATGTAGGCATAAATTTTTTGCAACCTACTTTTAATAAATGTCTATCCTCTCCTCTTGCCCACCACCCAGCAGAGGTAGTGGGAGAGAAAGGTTACTAGGATATGGGGGACGTGGACCTTTTTTAGTAATAGTTCCTTGGGGGTGAGCTCAAGCTTCTGGGGCAGCAGTTCCGTCCCATAGCAAACACCAAATACGACTCAGCAGCTGCAGACCAATCCTCTCAGCAGGCAGACACCAGGCCTGAACTGGCAGCTGTAGTTCAATCCTGAAGAAACTGCAAGGCTCACCAACTGGCCCGAGGCAAGGCCGTGGAAGCAGCAAGCTGCCACAGGAACTTTGCAAGCAGTTCTTTGACGAGTTTCTCTCTAGAGAGTTTTCTCTCTGGTGTCACCACTAGTGGAGATCAACCATGCTATGTGAGGCAAACATGATGTCATAAGTGAAGAACAGCAGGCAGGACAAACCAAACCAGTGCTCTCTTCTCATCTCCCACTGTCTGTAGGGTCATATTTGTACTCCATCATCCTGGATCCTTTCACCTGTGTGCTCCAGCAAAACATCATTTAACATAACTGACTTTCCAAACAAACTAGAAGTTTCTACTTGAGAGTAAAGAGAGGAATGGTTGAAGATAGGGCACTGAGGGCCTGGGGGAATGGTTCAGCAGATACTTGTTACAAAATCATGAAGAGCAGTTCAAGTATTAGGCACACCTGTAACCTTAGTGCTGGGTTTGGGGAGGAGATTCTTAATTACTAGTAAACAGCTCTGCATTTGATGCAAAAATAAAGATAGAGATTGCAAATCCCTTGTCCACACTAGAAGAGAAATGTCTTTCCTCCACACCAGCCTCGATTCTGATTCATTAAGAGAGGTGCAGAGTGACTAAATAGGTGAATTATCACACGAGTTCCTTCTTTGGCTTCCATGGGTGCACGTGGGAGCATACACAGAAGTATATACACCACACATAAACACAGAAATAACAAGTTTTTTTTTTTTTTTTAAAAGATAAGGTTCTTCAAGTCCTTATTTTCTAGAAGAGAAGGTACATCAAAAAAAAGTGTATAAGTCAACTTAAATACATCTTTTTGAAAGTTAAACTTCATTACAAAAATACAAGATTAAAATAAAGGCTTTACCGGCTGTTGTAGGAAGGCTTGTCACATCTTTCAATGTCTTTCAAGTTCAGTATTAAGAATAATTCTTAGGCTGGGCGGTGGTGGCACATGCCTTTAATCCCAGCGCTTGGGAGGCAGAGGCAGGAGGATTTCTGAGTTCGAGGCCAGCCTGGTCTACAAAGTGAGTGCCAGGACAGCCAGGGCTATACAGAGAAACCCTGTCTCGAAAAACCAAACTCCCCCCCACCCCCACCAAAAAGAATAATTCTTAGCCAGGCAAAGTGGCACACACCTATAATCCCAGCATTTGGGAGGCAGACTGGTGGGTCTTTGTGAGTTCAAGACCAGCTTGGAAAGCCAAGATTATGTAAGAGAAACCCTGTCTGAAAGAAAGGAAAGGAAAGGGAAGGAAAAAGGAAAGGAAAGGAAAAGGAAAGGAAAGGAAAAAGGAAAAGAAAAAGGAAAGGAGCCGGGCGTGGTGGCACACGCCTTTAATCCCAGCACTTGGGAGGCAGAGGCAGGTGGATTTCTGAGTTCGAGGCCAGCCTGGTCTACAGAGTGAGTTCCAGGACAGCCAAGGCGACACACAGAAACCCTGTCTTGAAAAACCAAAAAAAAAAGAAAAAAAGAAAAAGGAAAGGAAAGGAAAGGAAAGGAAAGGAAAGGAAAGGAAAGGAAAAAATAATTATTTGTGCCTGCCTGTTGTTATTAAGGCATTTATTTTCATTTTATGTTAAGTAGCTCTAGAGATTATGAGAAAACCAATTAAAGCATTTGCCCAGCTATAAACACTCCAGGTTTGCTGAGGCATTTATTTTCTTGCATGTAAAGAGCTAATTGTGCCACTTAAAAGTTGGCCATATTTTAATAGCATAGTAGTAGGTTAAATATTGATGTGTATTGAAGCCTATACAAAATTAAAATGTATTCTATACTGCAAGTTTTGCATGTCATTAATTTTAAATATATCATTTGTGGTATCAAACATTTAAATGTCTCCCAAGTTTTTTTTAAGACTTTGGTAAACATGAAAAAATTAAAATGATTTTATCTAACTAAATATATCTGAAAAAGAAAATATATTCATTTAGTAACAGTATATGTACATTTGTATATACAGCAACATGCCACTGGAATTTGGAATTGCTCATTTTTTGGCATTTTTATTTATTTAAATTTATGTTCAGAGTGTAACTAAAATAAACTATGACTGTTTTGAATTACAAACAAGGGAACGAGACCTTCAGTTTTTTTCTCTCCCATTTTCAGTCCCCTTTGTGAATTTTTCTTTGGTCCGTCTACTGTATGATTGTCTTATGTTAAAAAAAATTTTTTTTAAGCCTCCATGGAACTATTTTTTGGTTGGTTGACATTGTCACTAAGGAAGAAAGTTATGTGAAAATCTAAGCATTGACATTTGGGACATGTTAGGAAAGGAAAAGTTGTCTATTTTAAGATTGCAGCAGAAGCCAGCTATGTGACTTACACTGCTTGTCTACAGATAGTTTTGAGTTTTGGGTTCTGTATCTTTAAAATAAAATACTGAAATTTGACTTTTGACTCCGTACAGTTGTAAAATCTGTAACTTGAGAGACTTGGTAGATTTGATCCTGTTTCCCTGTGTCACTTTTTTCTGTTCCCTCCGTTGTTGGATCAACCATGACCAGGCATCCTAGTTTGCCTTCTGATGCTCGGATCAACACTGGGAGGAGAATTTTGTAGCTTGAGGAAAGGGTTTACTTCGGCTTTTGACTTCCCATCTGTCATGACCACAGAAAAATGCTGTTCATAGCTTACTTAGCTTGTTATTTTATATAGCCTGAGACCATCCACCCAGTAGTGGTACCATCTACAATGGGCTGGGCCCTTCCACATCATTAATCAAAAAAACAAAACAAAACAAAACAAAAAAACAACTCTATAGACTTTCTACAGGCCAGTCTGATGGAGGCTTTTTCTCAGCTGAGATTCCTCTTCTTAATGACCCTGGCTTGTGTCAAATTGACAGGAAGCTGACTAGCTTGCCAGGTGTTTGAATTTATACTAATAGAGCCAGAATCTCTATAGATAATGATGGGATATGCTCTATGCTCTGAATAGTGTAGACACACACTTATATATTTAGCTTTTGAAGAGGACCGCAGCACTTGATTTCAACTTAAATTTCAAATGAACTTTGGATTAATTTAAAGATATTTATTCTTGGAAAAAATGTTAGCAAAACCTTTTATGAAAATGTGTTTATAAAGTTTATCTATAGGGGCTTATACATACTTTTTCTGGAAATTATATTTATTTGTATGTGTTTGTACATATGAATATACATATTGTAGAAAGAGAGAACTGACTCCAGCAAATTGTCACTTGTCATCCATGTGCTTGCATACACACACACAGACACACACACACACACACAAATAAATGTTAAAAAATGTTAAATATTGCTTATTTCCAGGAGGTCTCTTCCTCTGGTCTCTGTCTTCCTTTTTTGTCCTTTATTATTTCTAACCATATTTTTGTTTGTTTGTTTGAACTAATTCATTCCCTAGTATATGAAGTCATTTGACCTATGCTATTCCAACCTTTAATTCTCTCTTTTCTTCCAATTCTCCTCTTAGTGTATAAACTTTTAAAACATTTTGTGTAAACAATTTGATAACTGGCCTAGTAGAGCATCTAGCAGAGTCTAGTGTATCTAGCAGCATCTCTGAAGAAGATGCACTTGGGATTCAGATTGCATACTTGCCCTGAAGTTTGCTTAGAGCAGTTAATTGTGGTACTTGTCTGTAAAGTCGCTATGCAGGGAATAAAGTAATTTTAAAGCTCTGTAATCTTAATTTGCTTCCTTATTTCTTTGGACACATCTGGGTAATACTTTCGTTTGTGTTCTGAACTAAGTGGAATTAGTTATGAAAATTATGTCGTTAGGTTAGTGTTATAGTAGGGATTTTTATTTTGTCTTTGAATGAGACACATTAAATGGACTTTAATTTACAATTTCTGTCTTAACCATCGTACTATATTTTCTCTATATGAAGATAAATAGTATTTTGTCAGAAAAAAATGTTTTTATTAAAGTATATATTGTTTATTTTGCTTGTGTATGTGTAATATGCACCCTCGCATTCTGTTCTAGAGACAGGATCAGTAAACATAGAAATACTAGAAGAAATGTGTGGGTTCTAAAAGCCTATAGAGAGAGCACTTCCATACTTTCTATCCTCTGTCAGACAGAAAAATACATTAATTACTGCTTCAGAAACTATAATGGATGTTTTTATTGCATGCACAAAACTAAATGATAGATGAAGATTTACTACTAATTGGAGTAGTGTCTGGTGTAGTCTTTGCAGTACTGGAGATGGGACCCAGGCCTTTTCACACACTAAGCAAGTGCTGTCCTATCAAGCTTTATGCCCAGCCTACCATCAGATCAGTTTTAAACAGCTCTCCTGTCCTTTCTCCTCCCCGTGAGTCATTTATTTCAGCCATAGTTTTGGGAACTATAATTAGAATGTGAGTTTCTCATGGAGTAGAGAAGGTTGAGACTTTCCCTTCTATTTTTGAACCCTTCACATCTTACATAAGATCTTACATTATAGTATCTCAAAACCATGAAGATAACAAAGTGTTTATTTTTACTTTGGGGAGGTTTTTGTTTTTACATTATTCTAGAATGATTTACTCTTCCTTTTACTTAGTTTGTTTTCTTTTGCAGCCCCATTGACAAACCTTCAGATTCTCTCAGTATAGGGAATGGTGATAATTCCCAACAGGTAAGATTTTGATAAATCTTCTCATGAAAGTTTGATGAGTCTTTTCATGTATCTGCTATACCCTAAAAGCAAAGTGCTCTATGCAAGCAAATTTTCCAAATTGAAAAATTCTTTAAATACTGATTCAGTTTAAAAACACCTTGATGGAGTACTTTGTTAAATTATAGTTAGCTTCTTTTCTGTATACAATGTATAGTGTATAAGTTAAGATAGTCCCTTATTTTTTCTTTTTCTTTTTTTAGAATTACTTATTTTACGTACTTGAGTACATTGTAGCTGTCTTCAGACACACCAGAAAAAGGCATCAGGTCCCATTACAGATGGCTATAAGCCAGCATGTGGTTGCTGGGAATTGAACTCAGGACCTCTGGACGAGCTGTCAGTGCTCTTAACTGCTGAGCCACCTCTCCAGCCTCCAAATCAGAATTCCATTGATAACCACAGAGTGGTGCACAGCATCATAATGTTAAGTTCCAAGTTGTTCTGGTCCCATAAAAGCGGTTCCAGCTACCTTGCCTTCTAAGTTCTTGCTTTAGAGTTATTTTGTGGATATATTCACAACCAACAACTCTCAAGTGGAGTTCAGGTGACAGCTTGTGGGATTTAGATCTCCTCCCACCTGAGTCTGGGGAATCAAATTCAGGATGGAAGGCAAATATTTTTACCTGCTGAAGCATCTTTCTGGCCCCATCCACCTTAATTTTTTAGTTTATTTTTGACAGTGGGGTCATTGGACCTGGAGCTTACGATGGCTAGCCTAGCTAGCCAGCCAGCTAAGCCCTTGGTGTTCACCATGTCTTGTCCTCCCCAGCACTGGGTAATGGACCTGTGCCTCCATACATGTGAGCACTGAAGACTCAGGTTCTCATGTGCAGTAGGCCCTTTATCTACAGAGTCATCTTTTTATATTGGTAACAAATATGTATTTCTAATCTCTTGTATAAAGAATGGCCAATTTCCTACAGTGTAGGTGAAACTGATAGAACTAAAATATAATATTTTTCTAAACTGTTTACTCATAAATTCTATAAAATAACTTAAAAATCTGTGCCTATCTATCTTTTGAGTTGACATTAATTTTTTTTTAAATGAGCTAAAAATAGTTGGAGCTAGAGAGATTACTCAGCAGTTAAAAACACTTGTTGCTTTTGCAGAGGACCCAGGTTCGATACCTAGTACTATGTGGAGGCTCAGGATCATTCTACCATTAGTTCCAGAGGATCCAATACTCTCTTGACCTCTGTGAACACCAGACACACATGTGGTGCATATACCTACACACATGCAAACCATTCATACACATAAAATAATATAAATCTTAAAAGAATTTTTTTGGTTAAATAAAACAAGTTAAAAGTAGTTACAAAGATGCAATCAGTCTATCTTTCTCTCTTTCTTTCTTTCTTTCTTTCTTTCTTTCTTTCTTTCTTTCTTTCTTTGATGGTCTTATTTACCAGCTGGCTTTGTATTTGCTATGTATTGACGCTGGCCTTGAGATCCTGAATCTCTTGCTTCCGCCTCCCAAGGGCTGGGCTTACATACATGTATAACCATGCCCAACAGGTTTTTTTCAGCCAAAGTATTATTTTTTCAGATATATCTAAGGACACACAATATTTGGTACCCATCATCATATTTTGGTCACATCATATTTTGATACCAGATTTAGAAATTTCTATTTTAGAAAATGCTTAAGCTCTTCAGCAGTTAGAAACTTTACTCTCTTTTTTGAAATATAATATACCTATTTCTGTTGCTATCACCAAGTTGTATCTTAATGCATTATACTTCTCACAGATAAAAGTAAGGCTCATAAGGCCTCAGTTTTTACCCCAGGTGCTCACATAAAAACTGAGTACAGGAGTACAGCTGCATATGTCTATAAACCTACCATTAGTAGGCTAGGGGCAGGAAGATTCAGCAAAGCTGCCTAGATGATCTCCAGGTTTAGTAAGAGACCTTGTCTCAGAAACTGCATGTGTAGGAAGGTGCCCAGTATACGTTTCTGGCCTTTTATGACCTTAGACACGTGTGAGTACTCATATGAACACATACAAATACACCAACAAACAAAATAAAACGCAAAGAAACTTATAAACTTTGAACTGAAATGTTTTTGCTGTGGCAAAAATGATTTTGTTGTTGTTTTGGTTTTTTTGTTTGTTTGTTTTTGGTGTGGTGCTGGGAATTGAGCCTAAGTGTTTTATGTATACTAGGCAAGTATGCAATTATATTCTGAACACAATGACAAGAATTTAAATACCTTTTTTCTCTTGACTTTCTATTAATACTATTGAGTTGATCAAAATAGCATATGTTGGAGTTAACCTAAAATCATGTTTCATGTATTCCTCTGTGAACGTTGGTGATATTAAATACATTGTCAGTAATCGTAGCCATGCTTTTTGTTTTCCCAAGACAGTTTGTATAAATAGTGCCCGGATAGAGGAGGAGAGGTATATTACTGTCCCTCAGAGTGCACACGCATAGGTACCTCAGAACCACACACAAATTTGTCCTTATTATAAGCACAGAGTTTTCTTTTTTGCTTTTTGATTGTTTGGTTAATTGTTGTTTTTTGTTTTTGATGCTGGGAATTGAATATAGGGTGTTATTCATGGCTATACTCCCAGCCTTCAGAATTATTTTTTAATGATTGTTTGAGAAAACCTTGATTAGCTATTCTTTTATTTTGGTTAAAAACTCAAACACTTAGAATCATCTAATTTGCAGAAAATGATAGGCGTTGGAGTCAGTCAGCCTTACTATCCTTTGTCTTTGCCCCTACGGGTTCCTCTTGAGCACTTGCTGTATAATGAGATCCTAGACGGCAAGAATTGGGAGGCAGGGTTGGGGAGTCGGGGATGACTAGAAATACAATTGTAAAAGACTATGAGACCAGCTTCGTCTTTGCAGATACACATTGTTTAAGTACATGTGTAAGTTAATGAACTGTTTGCTTTTCTGAAATTCCATACTTTGATTTAAGAAGTCAGTCGTTCTTGTTTGAAGACCACTATTTAAAACCATTTGTTTGCAAATGTTTTAAATTGTGGTTTATTAAGATATAAACTTATATCAAATTCTTCCTTTTTTTTTCTTTTTTTTTTTTAATTTAGATATCTAACAGTGATACGCCTTCACCACCACCTGGTTTATCAAAATCCAACCCTGTCATCCCCATCAGTTCATCCAATCACAGTGCGAGGTCTCCTTTTGAAGGGGCAGTAACAGAGTCACAGTCATTATTCTCAGACAATTTTCGCCACCCCAACCCTATACCAAGTGGGCTTCCTCCTTTTCCCAGCTCTCCACAGACACCCAGTGATTGGCCTACAGCTCCAGAACCACAGAGCCTCTTCACATCAGGTATGCAACAGCAATGCCTAGTGTTAGTGTCAGACTCTTAGAAGCTGACAGACTTATGGGCTACGCTTTAGTTGATAGACTTCTATCTTCTTTTCTCTCAGCTCCCTTTAAAAAAAAAACACGGAAATTATTTAAACTACATGGAATTAGATAGTATGCAAGTCGTTGTGTTGCCTAGAAATTACTGTGTTAGAAAACAGATTTCTCTAGAAATCATTTGTCATTGTTTCTCAAATAAAATCTCACTGTTCTGGCTGGGCTTGGTGGCACATGCCTGTAATCTCAGGAGAGGCAGACAAATCTAGCTTCATCTGCAAAGGGAGTGCCAGGACAGCCAGGGTCTACAGAGAAACCCTATCTCAAAGAAAAATCCAAAAGAAAAAAAAACCAAAAAGATTATTGATCTTAGAGAAACTGAGGACTTAATTTTTAAAGTCAGATTTATGTTTACATAATCAATTTTAAGATCTTCTCCCTAATTGACAAATAAGGAATTTCTTTAGTAGTAAAAACTAAATTTTGCTCCATTTATTTAAATATTTTTACCATGGTTTATATTTATATAAAATTTATGATTTTACCTTTTGGAAATTTTATTTTAACTAATACCCAAAGCACAATGTCAGTCACATTCAGGCACTTTGGCATCTTTTTACTACATCACATTCAGATGAAACTAGACTCAGGGAAGATGTGAGAATGGCTTACATTCTCTTCCTTGAAGAGGCGTGACTTTCCATCTTTGTCTTGCTGGTTTCAGAGGTGTCAGCCAATCTTGGTGTTGAGTGAATGGCCAAGCAGAGCATTTGGGATTAGAAAGCAGCGAGCACACCACTTCTCTTTTTACTCACTTACATTTTCTTTTTAGTCTGAAAGATGGCATGAATTCATATCTTCAGTAGCACCCGTAACATAGACAATTAAAAACATATAATCAGGTTTTTAGTTAATTTGTCTTAGTATATAATGAGAATGGACCTTACCAGCTTTTAGACTATATTACTTTATTGACATGCTGGTTTTGACTATGAATGGTTGGATGTGATCTGGGTAGCGGGGGTGAGAAGGTTTCTTTCTCATCAGGACAGTCAATCTATATCATTCATGTTTTGAACTTAATTTACCAGTGAAATGCTACTAGAAATTGATGAGGTCCTCTGGAACTAATGATCTTAACATAAGTGTTACATGTTTGTTTTTCTGTTGTAAAGTAGCCTGTTTAACATACATTGTATAGATAGACTATTTATTTTGTATTTATCACTATTTTTCTTCCCAACAGAAACAATCCCAGTTTCATCATCTACAGACTGGCAAGCAGCATTCGGCTTTGGTTCTTCTAAACAACCAGAGGATGACTTGGGGTTTGACCCCTTTGATGTCACTCGAAAAGCCTTAGCAGACCTGATTGAGAAGGAACTATCCGTCCAAGATCAACCTTCCCTTTCCCCCACATCTCTTCAGAACGCCTCCTCACACACTACGACCGCCAAAGGGCCAGGCTCTGGATTCCTGCACTCTGCTGCACCTACAAATGCCAACTCTCTCAATAGTACCTTTTCAGTCTTGCCACAGAGGTTCCCTCAATTTCAGCAGCACCGAGCAGTTTATAATTCGTTCGGTTTTCCAGGCCAGGCAGCCCGCTATCCTTGGATGGCCTTTCCACGCAATAGCATCATGCACTTGAACCACACAGCAAACCCCACCTCAAATAGTAATTTCTTGGACTTGAATCTCCCGCCACAGCACAACACAGGTCTGGGAGGGATCCCCATAGCAGGTAGGTTCATTTAAACCCTCTGAGAATGTGTGTATCATTCTTGTCTTCAGGGTGCTGGGTGGTTAGGGAAGAGCTACTGGGTAACAAGACTACACTATAGTCTTAGAAATTTCTATGAAAAACCTTATATCTTTAACCTAAATCTTTTTTGATAGAATGAATGCCTTGTAATATGGAGCTTTATAAGGATGGTGGAGTATTATACCTACTTATTGTTTGGAAGCGTTTTATTTAATAGGATGGTTACCAAACATTCAGATCATATGTAAACACAAAAAAGGAAAAGAAAAATACGGGCTCAAAAATTATGGTATTATAAAGGCCAACACCATAATAAAAATAGCTTGTGTTATCTTCTAAAAATAAAATGGTTAAAATTTTTTTAGTCAAAATTAATGAGAGCATGGGGGATAAAGCCATTCTAACTGCTATAGCGATGATTTATTTTGACTGATACATACATGCACACATCAAAACTTGCCATATGTATATATAACTTAATATTTGAGAACTTCAATTATCAATGTTTTATAAGCCTATTATATGTCACAGACATACTTTCTGTGGAAAATTGTTTAGGAGAGATTTTACCCTGTTCGTTGGATATGTTTTTATTTCTGGGAATAATAAATCAAGATAAATAAGGTAATGCAGGTTTAATGCCAGATCACTTCTGGTTGTGTGTTGCTATCTTGAAGGTTTCAGAGTTTTAGCGTTTTTAGCTCTTATATAACATTTTTAAATGAAGTTTTGGAAAAGAGTCATTCTGGTTAACTGTCTTCATTTAATTGGGCTTTAGAGATGATGTGATAAAGCTTCTTCCCTCCTGATTCTCTTCAAGTAGAGCAGAATAGTTCTCAGCCCGTTGTGTACTTACACAATAATTTGGTTTTCTTCCTTTGTCGTGGCCTTAAAATGTGTCATGGCATAGTGTTATTATAGTAATATACTTTTAACAGTAAGGTGTTTATACTCTTGTTTACAGCAAGTTTGATAAGTAGACTTAGAGAGAACCATCAGAAATCATTGGCTATATTCCCTTAGAGCCAGCAACATTTCATGTTTTAGACAAGTAGATAGATCTTAGTTTGTTGTTATGGATATAGTGAATTTTAGCAGTTGAAATATACTGGAGATTACCTGCTATAGTAATTTGCACATTTGGTGGGTTCAAGGTACTTGCTTATTGAATTATGAGGTCTTAGGGAGTCCAGGGTAGCTGCTTTCAGTCCATTCCTTTTGTCGGCCACTAAGGTTTCCTTTTCTCCCTGCTTTTTCCTTTGCTTCCATTCAAAATAGCACACTAGAATGCAATTTTGTTTGCATTTGCTTTGTTTTTAATAATTTAGAAAGGAGACATTTCAGTCTTTAGTAATGTGCTTTTTAGCTGGTCTTAGTAAAAAAGTTAAAAGCTCTCTCTTAAATAAAGTAAAGTAATGAGCCAATTATGGTCAACATTTCAGTTCCATTTTGCCCCAACTATGAACTAGGTTATATGAGGAATACAAAAATGCAGATGCTATTTCAGGTAGTTGTTAGTATACTTGAAGACTTAAAATGAGTCTTATGCAAAAGTGGTGAGCTTTATGTGTGGTTCTGAAATTGGAGAAACAGTGTAGTTAATCATTGTTGGGGAGAAGTTTTCTGAAGAAGTAGGAATTGTTCTGTAATGTGGTATCTTGAATTTGGGTTAGCAGCACAAGAGAAGAGTCTTTTATGCTGATGGAAACTTCCTGAATAAAGGCGTAGAGGTAGATACTGTGTGCCATCACAGTAAGCAGAGGGTTTTCTATAACAAGAGGTGCTGTTTAAATTGTAGGGATGACATAGAGAAGATGAGGAGCTCTGGTAGAGAAGACAGTGGGTACTTGATGTTGGGCTTTTGATTGAGCCATACTTACTTGGTATCCTTGTTTGACTTACTGTATGTCTGTCTTTATTAGGCTGTCTGTTCTTCCAGTTTCTGAGCCATTTGTTTTTTAGCCCCCAAGAACATTCCAGAAGTTTTACACAGTAGATATTTTTGAATATTAGTAATGAGATGTCTGATTTGTTAAGTGTAGGCCTTTTTGTGATAGTCTTCAACTGAAATAGACACTTTATTTTTAAATATAGCATTAAATTATAATTCTGTCCTTTGTTTTTTCCTCCCTTTGACTATGTTCAATCACAGAGCATTGAAAACTTTTTTTCAGAGATGCTAAAAAACGAAGTTTAATTCTGAGCCATTATTGTATTCGATATGGGGTGGGAAAAGTTATTCTAGATTTTCAATTTTTGGCTATGATTCTTGCTTGGTATTTATAACTAAGCTTGTTAATAGATTATTTTTAAAGTACTGAAGACTAGGGAAACTTAGTTTTAATTTACAAAAGTATTTAAAGTTGTTAAGAGTCACACTAGAATCCTATTAGAGCTAGTTAATATTTGACAGATGTCTCAGAAAGTAAATGTACTAATATAATAATAAGCCTTAGAAGAGTTACATAATTATAACTAGATGATTTAGGATTTTCAGTAACTATTATAAATGACAAAAGAAAAATCTGAAAAACTATATATTTATAATGCATAAATATCTGTCTCTCTCAAGCTCAGATGTATTTGAATTGGATGACTGGAAGGAACTCAAATCAGCTATGCACCCTCTAAGTCTTTATCATGGTGCCCTGTTCAACAGAGCTATTTATTAATGCTTCCGTAGTGAGACTACACGCTGTGGGGCCTCCTAAAATATACTTCCTTCAGACTAATTCTCTCCTAGAAAAGAAAGGTCTACATACTTGCTCTTCTGTAGAGAGCAAAATAGGGGCCTGACCTGTAGGAGCAAATCAGAGGTGCAGCCATTACGTCATGCAGACACCACATCTGTTTACTGTATATTTGTATCTGAGTTTTTATTTTTGATTTGTCTCAGTGGTTATAAAAGCACTGACATAATGTGAGACCTATCGTGGCAGCACAGTTGCCAGAGATATGACGGAAAGCCAGCTTCCACTCCTTTGTCTCACTGAAAGTAGTGTGGGGTTTTAAGTTGCTTATTGCCTTTAGCATTTAAGTATTTTAGCAGCATTATCTGTGCTTGTGTATCTGGTTTGCTAAGTTGAGAAGATTTTTGAACTATTCCTGGTCAGGAATTTTGATTAGTCAGTAGGTAGAAAGGATTCGTTTAGATATGTTTTACTATTGAACCCATGTGCCTTTGTTCTAAACGATGACTTGCTTTGTCTAGTCCCTTCATTTAGCAATGTCAAAGCAAACCTAAGGAATTTAAGGTGCATGTTCACTTAGTAAGCTAGGGTCACAGCCCAGATCTCAAAATCAGTAATGGAAGTGGTTTTTGCCTTGCTACACTGATGCTCTCCTTCACAATTGAAGACCACAGTATGTGCTTCAACTTGGCTTTCTCCCAGTAGTAATTGACTTTTGCTCTCACATACTTGCAAATCTTTTTTTTTTTTTAACCAGTAGTATTTCTTCATGAGACAAATTGGCCCAGCTTAGGCATATGACCTATAATAAACGAATACAAAGAAAATAGAATGATACTTATTAACTTGAAAATCAGTCTCTTGCTTAGGTCCTTATTAGTATCAATGTTCTCACCAAGTAATGAAGTTTCAATTTGCTTTGGCATAGGCTCCTTGCTATGTACTCTGGGGGTTTAAGAGAGAGTGTTAATTGAAATAACCTTTTCTATGGACTGAAAGACTTTCTGCAGTTTGTCAGTTATGCTGTCTTTCCAAATGTAATTTTGCAGATTTATTTTTCAAGGAATTCTTTGCTAAAATGTTTTTTATTACATAATGCTGAAAATTATTCGGAAAACAAACATTAGTAAGTGTAAGTCTGTAAGCAGTGTTGTTTAAGATATTATTCAAAAATATATGAAATTGTTTAGGCTTTAGATTTTTCATGTTTTTGTTAATTCAGATTTTACTTATCAGGGCATTTTTCTTTCAATTTTTTGTTTTTATAGTAACTTCATGTGAGTTTTGTGTCATGCGTAAAGTAAGTTCCTTGTAGTGAAATAATTACCAGTTAGGAAAACTAATCTCATTCATGTCTAGTTTTCTGACTAGAAGTAGTCATCTTACTTTTCAGTCAATTGGATCATTGTACTGTTAATATTTTACTATTTCCTAATTACTTCAAATATACATAGTAAATTTCATATGCTACATATTAATTTAATTCATTAATATAGTGTTTCATTTTTCCTCATATGACTAATGTCTTTGAAATATGGACTTATAATTTCCTCTTTTAAAATCATTTTTTTCTTCTACAAGTCAAGTCTTAATTTTTTTTTTCCCCAAACAAATACTTACTGCTAAAGAATATCTATATAAGGGGTCCAATTGGCTTGGAAAAGAATGGCTTTCCTGGTCTTTCTTTTTTCTTTTTCTTTCTTTTCTTTTCCTTTTTTTTGGTTTTGTTTTGTTTTGTTTATTTTTGATGGTATATTTATAATTTAAATCTATTATATTTTATTTTACCTTAAAATAAGGGAGTATTTAGAGCTTACTTTTTAGGTACTTAAGTTAGTATTTTTAAATTCATGTCTTGTTTCACACCCAGATTCCAACCATTAAGCATGTATTTTATATATGTATCAATATTGCAAATATTGCAATCATTTTTAAAGGGACTGTTAACAAATCTAGTCACCCGTAACTAGACCATGACTGACTTTTCCACAGGGGAAGAAGAGGTGAAGGTTTCGACCATGCCACTGTCCGCCTCTTCCCATTCATTACAACAAGGACAGCAGCCTACAAGTCTCCACACTACTGTGGCCTGACACCAGAACTGAGAGGAAAGGAGAGGATTAGACTCGGGGTGCTTGCATGGGCAACTGGATTTTTGCATGGTTCCTTTCTGACTTTGCATTTAATGTATACACCCAAAAGAGCCAATATAAACGTTCCTCATGCCGACAACTAGCGTGGACCTCGTAGTTGCTAAAGTATTTCTTCATTAGGCCTTTAACATAATTTATTAGCATAATAATTTTGCCATTGTTTCTCATGAGTGATACTATTTTTAACTCTTACAAATAAACTTAGAGTACTAATTAAGATCCCAGAGGAGATTAGCTAGACCTGTTCCTATTTTGACTATTATTGGAAATATACAAAAGTAATGGTAGTTCTTTGTTTTTTCGGTTTGTGAAAAAAATGGTAATATTTTAATCTACTCCTGAAATTTTGAAACATTAAGATAATGTCTATTGCATTCTTTGAATTCTTGAAAAGAAAGAATACATATAAAACAAAACTGGTGGTGTCATTCAATGCTCAGAAAGATGTTGTCAGCTGTTGTTTTCAGTTGCCTAGATTTATATCATATATTATGCATTACATGTATACAAACTGTTTTGTTCTTTCTCATTTGCACATTTGCACTTTTCTTTTTGAATGGTTGTTAATTATACATAGATGGTTAAAAGGTAATATTATGGCCTAACTGCAATATCATCTGATTTCTAATGCACTGCCTAGTATACCAGGAAATGCCTCAAAACAGAATTTCAACTTGTAGTTGAGTTATTAGAAACTTGAACATGGGGTAAACAGCGTATGTAAGTAGTAGCCATAGTAGTGTAACATTTTTATTGAACAAACAGTAGTTCAGTAGAATCTATTTGGAAATTTCATTGTTAAATAATTGACATGTGATAAAAGTAACTGGCCAGAATAAGACTTACAGTAGAAGAAGGAAGCTGGGTGTCTTGTAAAAATGAGACCATATAGGTTGTAATAGATAGCCTTAGATGATCAGAGATCAGTGAGTGGGGTACTTCATAAGGCAGAATGTAAAGTGATGCTTTGATAATGCAAAACTTCTTGAAATAGTTTTAAAATGATAATAAAAAAATAAACTGAACTTAGTTCTGAGCAGTGGACAAAATCTGATTTAAAAAAAATTACCATAATTTGCCTAAAAGCATTTGGGGAGATGGAGAAAGCCAGACTTTTTGAGATTTTAAAAAAAGTTTAAAAAGTATGCCTTAATTTGTTTAAAAAAAAAAAAAAGAACCATGAAAAATGTACTGTGAATACCAAAAAGAAATCTTAACAATACTACTAATAAAACATCTGATTTGAAGATGATGCTAATGTTATATAGCATTGGCATTTTTGGGTTGTTTTTTAATATAAAATATGGGAACTTCCTGTTACATATAACAAAACAAATGGCTTCACCCTGAGGTAGAGTGGAGTAAAGTGGAAATTTATTTTTACATATATGTATTTTTTAATTTGGTTGAGGTCACAGAATTGACCAATTCTCTACTCATCTAAGTTATGTTTTTAGAGTTCAGCATAAATACCAATTTCTAGCCTGCATTTAAAAGTGAATTTACAGCAACATTATAAGAAAACTGCTGTCTTTGAAAGTACTAGATCTGTATACTTATTAAACTTCAGCCTTTTAATCAGACCTTAATTCAATTATGGGTTTCATTTGACTATAACAGGTCAATGTTTGCTGTGTGAAGTTCTGTGGTTAAGGCTTCTGGGCTCTGTGTGTTCTGGGTTAAGGCTGGAAATGCTGCTCTTGTAATGATGCTCACTAGCTCTTAGCTCTCTCCAGCGTTGATTGGCTTCCTTCTCTTGCAAGCACTCGGATGATTGGCTCCCATCTACTAACTGCTTGTGCTGGGAGGGAGCTACTGAGCAAAGCTGCTTTCCTTCCCTCGCTCTGCTCCTTTTCATTTCTAATTTGTACAGAAAATTTGTCCAAAGATTTTTCAGACTTGCTCGTAGTCCCCAATAAGAGTTGCAAAGCTGTGTGTCTCCTTTCTGTCTATTCTCCCTCTACTTCTGATGTACCATGAATTTGGGAAATGCTTTTAGGCAATTAGAACTCAGCATTAAAACTTCTGTATATGGAGTGCTTAAAAACTTACTTTTAAGTCATTTTTTTGTTGTTTTTTTTTTTTTTTATTTCTAGACCCAGAGGCCTCACTTTTTTATTTAATGTGGTATTTTAGAAGTCTTTAAAATAATAATTTACTCAAATGCATGGAAGAAATTATATAGTACATAAAAGAACCATTTTATGTGATGGACAAATATAATTAAAATCATGGAAAGAATGAGAAATTCTAAGAGACTTCAGGTTTGTCGATACATTCTTGTATGATGCATCTTACACTGGGATACTTTTTAATATAGATTTCACTCCTTTGGCCATTGGCCATTATAAAGTGACTAGACTTTTCCTTAACACAGGCGTTTTTAACCTGGATTCTCAAACTCTTGGAAGGTCTATGTGAAATGGTGGGTTTGTGTGCCAGTACATTTGCTTGTTGTTTTCTGAGGAAGATCCATAGTTACTAGATTGATAAAGAGTTGGTGGCATTCTCCCTCTCCAAGAGGTTTCAAATGGCTGAAACATGACAGCTTCGAAATGCCTTGAGCCCCTGGAGGAAGTAGAGTTCTGCCCTGACTTTTAGTTCTGGGATGTGAATTGTTCTCTTATTTTCTCAAAGATTGCAGTGGAGAATGTTTTGATAAACAATGATTTCCTTCTCAATCTCCATTTGTTTCTTCAGGTTGCTCTGTGGTACATTTTCCCCTTTATTTCAGCAGATCATTGATTAAATGTTAGTGCTCTGTAAGGTGACCTGAGCTAGGTCTTGAGGGACAGCAGTCCTGTGCAGGGTGAGTCCACATTACTTGTGTCAGGTCAGCCCTTGACACTCCCAGCTGCCACAGCAGTCCACAGTCAGCCCGTTACTCATCTCAGCAGTTGTTCTGACAGTGGCAGCAAAGAATGGGAACTACTGATAGCTCAGCTCTAAAATAGGAACTGATTTGGAGGGAGACTTAAAAAATAAAAACAAAACACAAGAAAAGGACATACTGATCATATTCTATTTTATGCATGTATGTGCTGTTGTCTCAGCCTCCTGGAAACCAAGTTATGTGCTTCTTTGAAGGAAGCAACATTAGTGCATTCTTGTCTCTGCATACTTGTACTGACATAGTTTATTTGTATGGTATTCCAGCTACCTTCAAAACTGCCAGAACTGCCTTCTGCTCTGGCACAGGTTCATAGGGAGGTACGGCCAGAGAGGAATTGCTGCAAAATGCCCAGAGAAAGGAAGGCATTATAGGAGATTTGAAATCCCACAAAATTGATCACTGTTGTTTGTAAGGTTTTAGATTTTCTTTTTTCTTTCCTTTTTTGATCATGAAGTTTTCTCAAATCTGTTTAATTGGCATAAAAAATGAAACATCATCATCATCTTCAAAATAATAATAATTAGTAATAATAATAATAATAATAATGTATGTCTATGAATAATAATAATAATAATAATAATAATGTATGTCTATGCAATAGCCAAAGTTGGATATCTGGTGATCAACCAGTACATCTGCTATTAGTAAATGTCTCTCTCCGTTGCAGAATGAACACTTGCCCAGCTTCCTGAGGTTGGAAAGTGGCTGTAGTATGTGCAGGCATTCACACATATATGTTTAGTGAGCAAATCAGACATTGTGCTAATTTAAAACAAACAAACAAAAAACAATAGGAGCTAGAAAAAGAGCTTGTTTAATAATAATAATAATAATAATAATAATAATAATAATAAAAGTGGGATTTGTTACATTTAAATTAAAAGGGAAAGATGGTCCAATGAAGAACTGAGCTGCTGACCAGAAGGGCTGGGAAATAGACTTGATGAGGTGCATGGCTCCAAGGAAGCTAAAGCCTTGACAATGGGGAGTCAGGAGGGGTGGGTGTGGTAGGATATTGGCACAGTATAGCTTTTTTTTTTTTTTTTAATATTTTATGTTTATATGAGTACGCTGTTGCTGTCTTCAGACACACCAGAAGAGGGCATTAGATCCACTTACAGATGCTTGTGAGCCACCACGTGGTTGCTGGGAGTTGAACTCATGACCCTTCGAAGAGCAGCCAGTGCTCTTAACCGATGGGCCATCTCTCTAGCCACAGTGTAGCATTTTAAGAGAAGTAATTTGGGAAGGTATTTCATTGCAGTTAAGACAAATTAGACTCCAGTTTCAGGATGCCATTATTGGCCAGTGCAAAAAGATGACTTGGACTAGAATAGGTTTGGCTAGATCTCTACTGATCCTTCAAATTGTATTAAAATGGACCAAAATAGCAACTAGATTTAAAAAAACACAGAGCCAGGATCTTATTGTCACTCGCTGAACACTAAACTGTTGTTTTGTGTGAAATCTAAATCACTAACTCAAAACATAGGTAAAAGAAAGTACCTTCTTGGCCGCTTGGCTGCAGTGTTGTTCTTGATGTTGTTATTGTTATTGTTATGGTTTTTATTATTACTATTATTCTAGCTAGCCCCAAACTCACTATATTGCTAAAGATGACTTTGTGTTTTTGATCCTTCGGCCTTCATCTCCTCAGTTCAGAATACTGGGATTATAGGCATGTGTCATCATGCCCAGTCTTGTGTGATACTGAACATCAAACCCGTTTCATGCTTTGCCAACTGAGAGCTACATCTTTAACCCCTATCCCCATCTCCCTGTGATGTCAAGTCCAGTTTGGTCTACATAGTGAGTTCCAGGACAGTCAGGACTACATAATCTTGTAGTCAAGTCAGTAAGGCGTTTCCTACAAGTCTATGATGTGAGTGATGTGGAAGGGCAGTCAGTGACATTAGATTTCATAACAGAGAACAGGATTAGTGTTCAGTGGATGACAAGTAAGGAGATTATTATGGTCGGTGTGATGACTCAGTGCCAACTGATAGATGAGAATCAGGAAAAGTAGTGGATTGTATGGTTGGAAGAACAGCTGGCTTTTGTGACCCCTGTTTGGTCTCTACCCTATTTTCCTCTAGTCTTTTTTGAGAGTAGATCCAAAATGTCAAGAGCATGGTGTTGCCTGTTGAATCCCAAGTCTGGTTTCCTCTAAGTTGAAATGATCCAAGGCAGACTTCCTGAGAGAGTGATAGGGGAACATCCGAGGGCCTGGGAGAAGCCAGCGGTGAGGTGAGTGAGGCTTGAGAAAGCTCAATGTGCAAAGGAGCTGCCATATGGGGATCTGAAAGCTTGAGCACGGAGGAGATGTGGGGCAGGATGAGTCTGTTAAAGAGCCCTTTGCAAAGCCAGATGCCTGGTTCCAGAAGCAAACTAGAAAGTCCCAGCATAGGCTCTCTGCTTACAAAGGCAAGATACTCCACACGGCAGGACTAGGGTCTTGACTATGGTGAGATGTGAGTTGTCACATGCTCCTGCATTCTAACAGTCAAAGGCTCTGCTTTATGTATATTGCAGGTTAAGAGCACAGCAGTGGAGTGGAGGACTTAATGGTTACCGTAAAACACAATACAAGTGTTTTAGTAACTTTCCTCCAATGAGATTATACCATATGAACAAATAAAATCTACAATTTTGAGGGCTAATATATTTTTGGTCGTTATGCTTTATATCCTTAAGTAGATAATATTCATGAAAAGTTACTGAAGTGTAGTAAGTGGATCGGAAATGAAGGTGTGTGTACGCGCGTGTCTCTTCATCTAGTTAGTAGCAAATATGCTGCTACTTTGGAAGCAGCTTTAGTTTTCCGGAATGAGTGTTTTTTGATAATTAGATTTGCTTCCGTATATGTAGGGTGAGATGTCAGCTGTGTCTTACTGCTCAATACTACATTCATGCGGACTGAGAAGACACTGTTGTGGACCTCCTGACGAGTCTGTGATTTGCCTCTAAGAGAGCTAATGTTACTATCTTAATTTGATTTCTACTGCTCTGATAAAATACCCCAGCAAAAGCAGCTTAGGAAAGGGAGGGTTGTTTCTGCTCACAACTCCAAGTTAAAGCTCATCACCTGGGGGACTCATACTGCAGGGGGCGTGTGCAGCTGTCGCGGTTTACCTTGGTTAAGCAGAGGGAGGAGTTAACCATGCGTGTCATGCCCAGCCAGTGTTCTCCATTTTTTACACACGCCTGTACAGAAACTCAGAAAATGGTGCTCCCTTTGTCTCCGAGAGGTCTTCCCCAGCAGTTAATGTAATGTAAATAACAACCCCCCCCACCCCCCACTCCGTGCTGAGTTCACAGGCCAATCTGATCTAGGTATACCCTCGTTGAGACTCTTACCTGGCTGATTTTAGAATTTCTCAAGTTGGTAAAACTAACCACCACACCAGTTTTCATTGCTAGTCATAAGGGGAAAAAATCTATTTTATACCTGTTAGGCATCTAGAACTGAGGTAAGCTTAAGTAAACCACTTGAAGACTTGACTCAGGTACCCAGAGTTTGTAAAGTAGTATGAAATGTTGGCTTCAAGAGACACTTCATTCTTTTTAGCTTCTTTGTGACCACACTTCCTAAACAGCTCATTGATCTCACTCTTAGCCCATTTCACAGAGTTTGGATTTTTTTTTTTTTTTTTTTTACTTTATCTGCATATATTTTATGCTTAATTTACTCCCGTGCCATGAGTTTTTGTTTCTTCAGTTCCTTCTGGGATATCTTTTCCTTCTGTGCAGCCTCCTCTTCTGGCTTTGGAACGATCGATCTGTTCCTTCTCAGTGAGGATCATCTCACTGTGGCAGGGGGAGCTCATGTATGGGTTAATCTGGCCATGAGCTCTGTAGGTTCGTCGGCGCATCTTAGGTGCCTTGTTCACCTGGATGTGTTCAATGACTAGAGAATCTACGTCTAAACCTTTAAGTTCACCATTGCTCTGCATTTTTTAAGCGTGTACAGCAAAAATTCAGCACTCTTTTTTTGGCCACCATCCCTGTGTCCAGTCCCACTGTTTGGCCTGGGCGCACCTACTGACTCCACCATTATACTGCCAGAATGGCACACATTGCTTCTTTAAAGTGATATTCTTCAGATACCTGGTGGCTTTGCAGATATGCATACCCTTGGTGGCCTGGGCAGTTTCCCGGGTGTTCTTAAAGTGAGCGTGAAGGTTGGAACCTCTTGATTTGGATATTCTAGGGATTCCAGAAGCTCTGCACTGACCTTACAACGGTGCTGCCACAAAGAATTCTTTTTAGTACTCAGACCTGCTGTTGTGTTCTTAAACTCAAAAGCATTACCCCTAACACACACACACACACACACACCTCCCCCACTGTGTACCTTATAAAGCTTTTAAAGTGCCCATGTCTTTCTTTTCCACAGATGTGAAGTTTATGTAAAATACAATGAAATGTTTAAATATGTACATGACACTGGCCCAGTAGTGCTCTTTAATTGTCTCAGTGAGAATTATTGTTAGGGCAATGTGATAATGGCTGTACCTAGATTCATATTTTACCCCGTCAGCTAAAAGGCAAATAAATATCAAGCCTTAATATACTCATATCTCTTCATAATGGTACCACTTAAGCTTAAGCTTTGTTTGGCAAGTTTTCATCCCCATCCTAACCCCATCCCTTAACAAAACAAACCCCAAAAGAGTAAGGAGCCAAAGCCTAGAGATCGTCGATTTCTTCTAGGAACACCTGCCTGCATAGTTTGAAATGGCAGTCAGAGTCCTACTGTCTTGAGGATGCTTACTTAGCATCATGCAAGAAAGGGTTTTGTTAGGCAGATTGTAAAGTAGACTGTTCTCTGTGTGGGCATGGCATGAGGCCTGTCTGCATGTATGCTATTGTGTCAGTCCCCTACTTGATTGATGACTAGAGCAGAGAAAATATTCTCATACTATTTTTTGTGACTTCTCATGTATTTATTCCTGATGTGTTTCACTTCATTCATATACTTGAGATTAATGCTTGTCTTTTAAAAATATTTTGTCATTTTCTTAAGTGCTTTTTTTTTAAAAAAAAATAAATAATACTGTTTAAATGTAGAGAGGTTGTAGAACTTGTCCTCAGCTTACCCTAGCCAGTCTTTCCAGATTTGTTTTTTTTTCCAAATAAAAATTTTTATAACCTTTTCTTATCAAAGTTTATACTAAATAAGACCATCCATGTCACTTTTTAGAAAAGCCTAAAAATTTTTTTGAAGATTTGTATTACAAGCATGAGTTCTGATAGCTACCACAATCCAACAGCAATACTCCTTGTAAGGATCAAGTAATAAAGAATCCACTCTCAGAAGGATTGTATTTTTTTCCTTTGTAATCACATTCAAACACCAATTAGAGTTTCTTCAGTTCTGTCTGTATTTCTATTATACACACATACAGCTCACTGGAAAAGGACTTAAAGATCCTGGATGTGCTTCCTCACTCAGTGCTGTGTCTTACAGTTTAGCTATTCTAGAAGTTTTCTCAAGGGCTTTTAGCGGAAAGTCAGTGAAAATAAAAAAGCCTTTCAAAATGGCCATGGACCAGCAGTTATCACATGGCCTATAAGCCATCAAGTAAAATGTGGCCCAGTGATCTTGGAGGAACTTGAAGAAATGGGGTTTGGGGGGGGGGCTGTAGCCTTTCAAGTGCTCTTCATGGAAACTTCATTACATGATTGCCAATGTCAGAATTGCCAAAATAAAGTTTTAAAGGTGGTGGAATTTAATTTGCACAGAACATGTCATCAGTACCAAAGAGCACTTAGGACCAGCATGCATTATCACTAGACTGCTGATAGTTGTAATACTGTGAAGCCAACAAGATCTCTGACAGCTGTGTAGTAATGGCTCTTAAGGTACATTGCAGCAACACCAATGGTGTTGAACACCGAAGAAGCAGTATTCTCTGCTACACCTCGTACACTGAGAGATGCTTTGCTGGCTTTTTCAATCAAGGACATTGTGGCTTTTAGCCTACTGGAACGGGAAAACCTGCGCAAGGATTTAAAGGCAATAGTACCATCAGCATCTCCAAAGGGGGAAGGAAAAAAGTCAAGAAAGCTGCCTCTGGTGAACTGCCTGCTGCGATTTCCTGGTATGGCAAAGCTGAATTCCAGTGACTGGATTCCGGATTTACATTGCTGTTGGTCTCGGAACAGAACAGAGTGGTCTGGAACTTCACTGCAATTGCTTGAAACCTTGGTCGGCACATTACGTGTAGCGGTTGCCAGAAGTTTGACTCCTGAAGCCGTGTGGTTGTTTTTTCTTTGCTTTGCATTATTTTTCCCCTCTCTCCTTGTTACGTCTACCCAGTTAAATAAAGGTAAACCAGGACCTGGGTTGTGAAGCCATCAGGCAAGGAGGAACATTTTGCATCACCTTAAACTGAGTGCTGGGTTGCATGCTCTTGTTCCACTTACGTGTTTGCTGTTAAAAGAATGTTTGTTTTGTTTTGTTTTTTACTAAAATCCATAAGTACAGCACTTGTGCAAGGCCCTGTGTTTGATCTCTAGCTCCTACTCCCCCCAAAACTCACCATGCTTATGGATTACTGCTCTGTCTATCTTAATCCTTAATGCCCACTAAGGCAAGATTGTTTATCAGGCTTATTTCCTTAACCCTTCTAGATTTGATCTCTAATAAAGCTTGCTGTCGTCTTCACACGGTCCAAGACAATCCTGCTAGATACAAACTCTTAAAACCTGGCATGTTGAATTTTGTCCTTTTTTGAAATTGTTTTGTTTTGAGACAGATTTATCCTTTTTAGCCCTGGCTGACCTGGAACTTGCTTTGTAGACTAGTCTGGCCCTGAACTCACAGAGATCTACCTACCTAGCCTCTCAATAAACTTTTAAATTTATTTAATAAAATAACCATGGGTTTAAATAATCCCCAGATGTACAATTTAGGTTGTAATGATTTCAGATTTTAATTTTTGAACACCTTATATGCCATTCTTACAGCTTGTGTGCTCATCTTTTTCTTTGAACAAAGAATCACTTCTTGCTCCATGTAATTTACCACAATTAGTGGGGAAGTCAAAACTAGATCTTATTTCACTATGTAGAAAGATGACCCAGAACTTCACCATCTTCTGAGTGTTGGGATTACAGGCACGTGCAAACATGTCTGCTTATATGTAGTGCTGGGAATCAAACACAGGGCCTTGTATATGCTAAGCAAGCACGCCATCAGCTGAGCTACACCCCTAATCCCATAGCTAGACCTTAATGTTTGGTAAATGTGTGCTTTCCCTACAGAGCCGATAGTCCTAGTGTCTATTGGAGATGTTAGTTGTCACTCAGTGTATGCTGTTACAGGAGCCGTACTACTCTCCAATCTGTTTATTTCCAAAAGGGAGTTTGAGATTTTAAGTGATCATATTCTTTTCTTCCTTCCTCTTTTGAATTAAAACAGCACATTTGAATAGAAGGCATAGTCTGGGTTTGGGAACTGACTGAAGAGCAACCACTGTATTGTTAAATGTTGAACCAACAGATTTTTTTACATTGGAAAGTTTTGATACTCAGTTTTGGCAAGTTTTTAAGATACTCTTTAAAAACCATGTAATACTTCTAAAAATCTTTTTTCACCTAAAACATTAGTTCTAATTTAGGCAAGTTTTTAAGATACTCTCTAAAACCGAGTAATACTTCTAACTCTTTTTTTTCACTAAAACATTAGTTCTAATTCAACTTGAAGGTCCAGAATATCTGAAGTAAGAATTATAGTTTCTGACTTATATTTAAAATGTACTCACCTAACCTTCCTTCCCTCTTTCCTTCCTGCCTTCTTTTTCAGTGAGCTTGAATATTGACTGAGAATTGGTTCTGTCAAGACCATCTCTGGCAATCTGTTCCAAATTCAACTATAATAAATCATAACTAAGGATGAACACTTACATAAATACATATTTTTAAGTGATTTTAAAATAAAGTCTTTTTAGTGGACTGGTGGTAAGCATAAAAATCTTTGAATTCATCAGAGTCTTTTGAAATTGCTGCCCTGCACAGGAGGATTGGCTTCTGTGTACTGGAAAGGATGTGTTCTTACTAGGACAGACTGTGTGTGTGTGTGTGTGTGTGTGTGTGTGTGTGTGTGTGTGTGTAATAACAAGTTTAATAATTACAATTATGCAGCATAAACATACATGATAGTAATCAATACCAAGTCATGTGTTGTTCACGGATTGCCCTCTTCTTTACATTGAAAATCACTTGAAAATTTGAAGCAGAAAAGGTTTCATTTTAGCCTTGTAAATAAATAAGAGAAAGGAAAAGCAAAATAACCTTTTAAAAACAACAAAGCCTGTGTGCTTTAGTTTCACAGCTGAACTGGAAATTAGAGATTTCCCATGTCCTCCATGGCCCCACACATGTAAAGCTCCTCCATTGTCGGTGTGTTCCAGTTGAGGAACCTACAGTGATACAGCACTGCCACCCAGAGTCTTTGTACGAGGGCTGCTCACTCATGCTGCTGTACACTCTGCAGAACTAGACAATTGTGAGTGACCTGTCGATCATTGAGCTAGCCTGATACTCCTCTGTACTGTGTTCATGCATCGCCCCCCTTTAAGTCACTGGGCTGTGCATACTGTCCCTGTAGTTTTTCCTGTTACATTTTGGTCTTTGGAATAGCTTTTTAGCTTATCTTCTTTCACCTATTAATATACATTTGTTTCCTCTAGTCTTTGTTCCCTTAGCGCACGTATTTAGTGAACTTTCAGTATGTACATGTTTGTTGGCAGAAAATGAGCATTTGTTACACCAGCCAATCCCAAACCTTAAAAAATGCCTCTGGATTTGCAAAACTTTTCCAACGGTGAGAAACCTTTGGAGTGTGTGAGTGATTTGTTACACTGCGTCTGGAGCTGTATGAGTCATGGTTATACCATAACTATACCCATTCCCTTCTGTTTAATATGAAATTATGATCATGTTCTGAATTTTTTAAATGACATTACAAGAAAGTAAACCGTTGTGATGTCTAGAAATACTTAAGCATGCAACTCCTAACAAGTTATGAAGTTGCCAGTTATAATAATAATGTTTTGGAAAAATTAATAATTTTAGTTGTTTCATTTGAGATTGTTGTTAATTTATAAGCCCTTAAGATAATTCTGTGCTTGTAGGAGGTGTCTTAGAGTCAGATGAGGCAGACCAACCTTCACTGTTGTAATAAAAGTGAACTGTATAATCAAAATGTAATAAAGGCATAGCTTTAGTGACTTAACCTCTAGATCATTGGAAAACCTCTTAATCATAAAAACTGTGAACATCAGACATCTTAGAGACTTCAATAGACAAAACCATTGAGAATTGCTGCAAAGTCAGCAAAAATATCCAATTTAAGCGCAAAGCTAAAAAGAGAAACTTGTACTCCAGGTTTTGTTTGTTTGTTTGTTTGTTTGTTTGTTTTTAAATACCTTAATCAACACTGAACAATCAAAAGCTGTTGCTGGCTTTATTGGGAAAAGCCACTCTCCAGTGCTTCAGCGGGGACCCGAGAAGCAAGCAGAACAGCGTGGCTATTGCAAGAGTATAGGATCAGGGTGGACAGAGTTGACATTCCATACGTGTTTGGGGGTTGCTTTTGCTTCCGGAGCCTGCAAAGCTCGGACCTCCTTTTTGTAAGAGCTCAGCTTTGGTATCATCTAGTGAGAATAAACTTGAACTGTAACCTGTCTCTTCCTCACATTAAGACCTCCTCCCCCAGAATGCCAACTGTGTCTTATTCCTGGGATTGCTTTCCAGATATTCTGCTGCCATCACGCACACTCACACACGCGCGCGCGCGCACACACAGTGTTGGTCCTTACTGAGTTAAATACAATTGCAAAAGCTTCTATAAAATATTTGAATTTTCAGAGTTCTTTAAGTATACCAAGGAGCTGTTAAAGACCTTTGTTTTACTGATCGGGATCTCTTTAGGACAGCTTGTAATTGCCATTGTTTTCCTCCTCATAGTTAATCCTTTCATCTTTTCCCATTTGTATCTTTTTTCAGTGCTGCTTGACAAATCCATGAAGGTTGATACTGCTTGCTTCTTACCTTTTGGGTGTAGATCAGATTCTCAGTTCAGCCACTCACACATAACTTGATTCCCAGTTCTCTCTGTAGCTCTCTGTAATATATATCAACTCAACAGTGCCTTTCTTAAAGCAAGCGTATATCAGATAGTAGTAATTGACAGGTGGTCAGATAATGCACGAGAGCCATTCTTATTGCCAGTACTTGTCCTTGCATGTTTGCTTATACAGTCCTTTTATAAAAGCATCTAGAAAAAAACGGGGGGCTCAGCTGAGATTGTGTTGTTTCTGATTTAGACATGCACATTTGTTTACATGGCATGTTTTTTTTTAGATGTTCAGTACTGGTTTTCTTATCAGACACCACATGTCTACTAAAACCATGCTCTCTTCCCATGCACATTGCTAGACAGATAAGATTTTCTCCCCTCATGTACTCATTTTAGAAAAAAAACAGGAATGTATACTTGATACATTTTATGTGATGGACTTGATCTAGTTAGAGTGTATTCTATTTATATGTTCCCATCTTACAAGTTTGCCTAGGAAAAGGATACATAGTTACAAGCTGATAGATAAAGACTTCTTTAGTTTGGGTAAGGAGCATAAGGATTTTAAGAAGAGATATGGTTTTCACTCCCAGTTTTGTCATATGTAGGATTGTTTTTTTTGTTGCCGTGTTTTAAACTTTTATACATTTTGTTAAATATACAGAAAAGTGGTGGAGTTAAACAAACCAAGCACTATGATAGAGACTGACACAGTATCTAAGGTGTTGCATAAACTTGTCCAAACTCTGTTGTTAGCCATGCTAGACTTAACCATTGTTACCCCCAAAAGGGAATCATTAAAAGCAGCCTGGACCACTCAGTTGAGGATACATCATACTCCGACAACTAAAGAACCTATCCAAACAGATTATTTTGACGTGATTTGTTCTTCATGGGACGTCTTTTTGGCTCTCATTGGTCACTGTATTCCATTCTGTTTGGGGCTTGATGTGTCAGTGGGGTGAAAGAAGAGCTAACTGCAAAGCCTGAGGTCTATCTAGGCAAGGCAACATCAGAGGAAAGAAGTCACAAGATACAGGAAAAAGCTATTTCCTTTAAAGTAGTTGTCAGTAAAAGATACCTCCATGACTACCTGCTCAATTTCAAAATAAGTTTCATCTCATGAATTTTTCAGTCAGTTAGGAGCTATGTCGTTCTTGACAAAGTATTGCTTATTTCCCAGAGGATTGTCTTTAACAAAAGCAGAGCAGTTGTTGGGGTCAGTCAGAAGAACCCAGGCATGCCATTGCTGCAGTCTGCCTCTTGCTCTTGTGTGTCTTGTCTCAACAGTGGCTCTGTGGTCTCATCTGTGAGGACTGATACCCTAGGATGCACTTCACTTTGTGCCCAGAGAGCCACTGCCTCTGCATCTCCACTCCTGATGTTGCTTAATCTGTCCTTTTGGCCAGGAGAGCCCGTTTCTCCAATAAAATGGGTGGGAGAGACGTGAACATCAAAATGTGAGCCCTGCCTTTTCCTGTGGCTTAAAGTTAGTGACCTACGATGGAACAAGCTTTTTTTTTTTTTTTTTTAATTTTTTTCATTATTCCACACTTAGCTTTTTATTTTTTTTCCCATTAGCATGCATAGAGCATTATGGATTCTAACTTTAATTCACAAGAATTACAATACTCTTATATTACAGGTAGATAGTAAAACCTATCTTTGCTAATCTTTTCAAATATAATTTCATCAGATCTCCCTTGTGCAACTTAACTTTTATATACCATCTCATTTTCATTTTCTTATTATTGATATTTAATACAAAAGATACATACGTTAAGAGTAATCACAGAAGGAGTCGGAAAGAACCTGAATCAGTACAAACGTACAGCTCAGGGAAGGAAGGAAGGAGTGAGAGAAGCGGACAGAGGGAGGATAGACAGACAGACAGACGAATCTGTCTAGGATGTCTGAGAGGGTTACTAATAATTATCAGTGCATAACTAGAATTCTCTTGCCTGTGAATCATTGTTCTCCCGTGGGAACAAGCTTCACCCATTCTTTTTCTGGCCTATTTTGGAAAAGTTATTTACCAATCTGGAAGCACATTATTCAGTGCCATTCATCCCATTGCTTAGTGAGGATCAGACACTATTTACCAAACCAAGGAAGAACTCAGAGACAGGTAGGAACGAACAGGCGTGAGTGAATGATTACAGGGCACTGTGGTGGTGACAGAGGTAGCCACCTAAGAACTGTAGCCCAGTTATTCTTTACTAAAATGGTAAATCCCAAAGAAAACCTGAATTTTTACAGTAGGTAACTGTTCCCTTGTTGGGCAGAGTTCGATTTCCTTCCTCCTTACTATTTTGGAAAGTATCTATGGGGGTGTTTTATCAGGTTTATTCTCTTAGAGCAGATGTAGACCTCGGGGTGCTAACATGGTTCACATCTTGAATGTCTGCAATTTTGTAATCTGTTTTAGGGAAACTGTGTTCCGTGAGTGCTCAGGTGGTCTCCATGTCTTCTTGGGTGTAATTTTTGTGGTCGGCATGTTCCCCACAGGGCTTTCCCTAACCTGGCCCTAACCGTAACCTGCTCCGAGTCAGCGTTCGGTTTCATGCTTGTCAGAGCTCTTGTCTGTGAGCCTTTTCTTTCGTCGGCTTCTCTCTCCTTCCATCATTGGGCTTTATGTTGCTATCCTCTGCTTCAGGTTCCTTCTGATCCCTGCTGTGATTCCCTTTTGACATATGCATCTTTTACATTCAATGTATAGTTTGGCTTTTGTTTTCTAGATGGGTAGTGCTAGGTACCCGGGCTGGCTGAAACTCACGTTGTAGACCAGGCCAGCCTCACATTTATGGTGAGCCTGTTGCTTCTGCCTGAGATGATAGGTATGCACACAATACCCATCAATGTGTTCTTTGTTTATATACACGTTTGCACATAGACATCCTTGAAAAATGAGTATCTGGAAACCTTCTTGAACTCAAGATGATCTTATCCGCCTCCAAATAGGCTTAATAGATCCTTGCAGGAACATTCTAGAACAGGAAAATGCACACTTTGTAAAGCACACCTGCTTATGCTTTTGTGATTGCCTGACTCCTTCTGTTCTTCACAGGAGGCTCGCTCTTTCTTTCCCTGATCTTCCTTGGGCAGCAGTGATCCCATTGTGGGATGGCAGAATTACTCACTTCCTTTTTTGTGCCTTATAGAACCTGTTTGTTTCTACCACAGTATGTATTGTTACACGTTCTGCTTATGTTACATATCTGTCTTTCTTGTACTGGATGTAGCTGCCTAGACCAGCACTGGTTGGTAGTAAATTTTACAGGAACAAATGCTTATTTTGGTTACTGATGCTGACATTTTAAAGTTACATAACCTCCACTTAACTTCACTGGGCTGGAGTAACGATGGCACAGAACACGGTGAGGGGGGAGTGTCTGAAGTAGTGGTGAATATTCCTTGCAATTCTTGGTTGCTGTCCTTTATACAGAATAGCAGAATGATGGCTTTTTAAGAAGCATGTCTGGCTGTGCGTGGTGGCAAACACTCTCAGTCTCAGCACCCCGGAGGCAGAGGTAGAAGGCTCTCTATGAGGCTAGCTTGATCTACATAGAGAATTCTAAGCCAGCCAGGGCTACATAATGAGACCCTGTCTTTAAAAAAAAATAATAGCATTTTTCTATTAAACAATACTAATACATCAGATCTTTTAAAGTGTATATTTGAAGGTGCGTGTGTTTGGGGCATATGATTAGTACTAAAATATCTTAGTGGCTCATTTCTTTCTTGTTTACGTTGAGGGAAGCTTTTTGGACCCTTAAACCTCCACCTGGCTTTGGAAAGGTTTGCTTGTTTTTGAAAGAGCTGTTTTTTCATTGCATAATATACATTGAACTTTGTGTAGGGTCTTCAAGTCTACAGTTATCTTGAGATAAGGAAAAGATGAGTATTGCTCACACTGTGTGTTATCTGGAATAATCTGGGTGAATGAAAAAAAAAATGACAGCTTTTTGTGGGAAACTGCGTAAAAATTGATTGAAGAGGTCCATTCTAATGTAGCAGAAAGACAGGAGATAGATGGTCTAAAATGCCCAGAGCATGGCCAGCCAACCTAGATCGCCCATTGGGGCCACTTTGCATAAACAAAGTTTGACTTTTAAAGATTTTGTTAAGGCATCTGACATTTCCCCTTAGAGCTCTTTGTCATTTTAATTAATTTCTTTCTTCCCTTCTTCCTTCCTTTCCTTTTTTCAGTCTACAATCTTATTTTTTTTAAGTCTGTGCTTAGTTCTGTGCTCAGGCAGCTCAGCTCTGCCATACTGGTCTGTCTTGTTTTATAATAAACATAGTCTTAGAAATTTAAGTAGAAACTCTATCATTTAAATGGAGTCTTTTTAATAAGCTGATTGTATTTATGTCTGAAGGAATTTCTTGACAGTCCTAGGGATAATTTTAATTAATAAATTTTGATGATTTTGCCACTGTCCTGAAGAACCTCTTACCCATATACAAAACTTAAGTTGTAATATGGCACTTTTTTCTATCCTTTAAAGTTTGGTTTGGCATATTCCTTTATATTAGAGTCACAGGAAGATAGGCTGTTGAAGTTTGAGGGAGCTAGGCTTTCATGCAGTAAATACTGATAAACTGTAGTGAAAAGGATTGGAGAGAGCAGCAGTGTGGTGACACTTGGAGGCCGTTTCCTGTGCACCCCTGAAAATGTACGCTGTAGGGCAGAGAAGAGGGAAACGTGGGAGGAAAGGAGAAGTGGACTGACTCACAATGGGAAAGAGCGTGAAGACGGACAAACGGGATGAGTTTAGGACTGCTTCTGAGTGGAACTCAGTGATGCCTTCTCATGTGGGCTGTCAAGCCACTCACAAGTAATTTAACTTGACATAGGCTCTCTGGTCCCAGTACTATAGTCATTAATTGAAACTTAAGAATTTGGGCCAAGTTTGTGGGCCAGCTGCTCCCACCAAAGCATTGTATCAAACCACTTTAGTTGATAAGGCCTATGTGTTTATAGAGAGTCCTGCCAGCACTAATTAAATACTTTAAAGAATAAAGTGAGTATTTACTTGGTCTTTTCAAATTCTGCTTGTAGAGTGTTCATGGCAGACATGCTAAGCAGGTTGGCCACACAGTACCTCTGTGAGCATGGTGGCTGCTATAGTTCCTAAGACGAGGCCTGTTCTCGGGGCCAGTTCCCAGCAAGTAAATATGCTGCCATGGCTCATTGGAAAGTGACCAATAGAGAGACATTTGTTGTTAGTCACTTATCAAGAAATGACTGTGCTTTTGATGATGTTTCCTTCTTTCATTCTGTCTACCCAGGGGTAAGGCAGTAGAGACTGGGTAGGATACAGGCTTGAGATTATATTGGCAGGCAGCTCTGGTGCTGCCTCCTATAGCCAAGTGACAGCTTTCAGCCCAGTCCTTTCTTGAATAGACCTGCTGACTTCTTTCAGTGAATTTCTAGTGTGAATCCTTAAAAGATAATTCAGTTACATCAGATTTGAGTCAGTGGTCCACTGTTGGGGGGGGGGCCTTTATTATTGGAGCCTCAGAAGCAAAGGAGCCCCCTTCCTTTGCCAGTGGTTCTGATGGCGACTTTGCCTCCGCCTCCCTCCCTCCCATGGCACTTAGAACGACTACAGACAGGAGGGAATGGTGCTGGTGAGCATCCCAGAATATGTAGGGCAGCAATCACCAATGAGGATTGTATTGTGGCGTCCAAAGCCAGCTGCCAAGCCAGGGTGTGGCTCAGCAGGAGAGCACTTGTCTAACACCACCGCTTACTACAAAAACAAGCCTTGCCTTGTTTCCAGGAATGGTCTTAGTCTACTGAGTCTACAGTCAGAATGAATCTGGGTCAGGGTGTGAGGTAGTGTAGCTGGAGCTGTTTTGATGAAGTTTGTTAGCATTCCCGGGTTTCCTTTCTTTGCATTAACTCTCAGCTCAGCTCTAGAGAAGGGAGCAGGGGAGGGAGGTAAACTTTTCCTCCAAGCTCTTTAAAATGTGTTCCCATTCCAAGAGCTAAGGCTCTGGGTCCTGTCCTGTGACACGCCCCCTCCCCCAACCATCCCCACTGTAAGCAACACGCTATGCTCTCGGGCTCCCAGAATGGTTAGGGCACTGGCTTTGCTTCGAGTGCGTATATGGGGGATGTTGTTTGTTGTTTTTCAGTAAAGATTGTTAAAAATTACAAACTGGGAGATTTGTTTCCCAAGCTACCTTACAATCAAACTATACTGGGAAGATCCTAATTTCCGGTTGTTTGTGTGTTGCGTACCACAGATGACATCTTTGGCTGGCACTGTTATTGGATTGTATTATTTTGCAGAGCAAATATAGCCTTTGATTTAAAAAAAAGGAAACATGGGCTTTATTTGTTTTATTTTTTTAAGTGGTTCTTGGTTAGCAGCAAAGCTAACACTAAGGTAAATGGCTCTCCTTCGAGCCTTGCTTTGCTGCCTCTGGTTGTGTTATGATGCTACTTCATAGTAAAGTTTCCTGAATGTGTTACTCTGTAAGTGGAGGTAAGTGTTCTTCTGTTTCTCTCTTTTGACAAATGTAAGAGCATAGAATGAGTGGGGTAGGGGAGAGAGAAGCTGGGCATCGGTGTGGGCACCTTACTGACCCGGAACATCCAGACCTAAGAGCATCCTGTAGTCCTTCCCATGTAGCTAGCTATATGGCAGTTTTATCCTTCCAAGGCAGTCTTGTTTCCCTTCCATGAAGGTTTCAACTGTTTCTTATGCATAATCGAACACCATTCTAGAAGCTAGACTGTCTTCTCTACCAGGCCATCTTGTAATTGACACATGTATGATTTCAGTTTTTTATCAGAGGGTCTTGTTCATGCCCAGTTAAAGTGGTGGAGCTGGAGGGAGAGACTCTCAATTATATTAGAACCTTCAACTCTAGGGATTGCTGGGTCCTGGGGGTATAGTAGAGTTGATTCAATGCTTCCGAGCATGCAGGAAGCCCTGGGTTTGAGTAATTCCCATACTCCAGAGCCAGAAGCAAGAGGATCAGTCATTTGTGCCTTCATGGGGAGTTCAAGGCCAGCCTGAGATACAGGAGACCCTGTCTCAAGGGTGGGGGTGGTTTCATGGAGCTTAGGGTATCTATCACTTGTAGCTCAGTGATAGAATGCTTACCTAGTAGCTCACAAGAGGTCTTGAAGTTGACCTCCGATAACACAAGGTACAGGGAGTGTATGTGGAGGGGTGTTTCTCCTGGCTACAAATGCTAGTCTGTTTCTTAAGGTATGTTATTTCTCTGTCCCCACCCTGAAAGAGGGACCTTGGCTTTTTTGTTTGTTTCTTAGTTTTTGTTCTCGTTTTAATTGTGCACCTCATAGAACCTTGGGTTTTCCCCTTAAATATTTGACTCGTTAAAAAAAATCAATTAATAGTCTATACAAAGTAGACCAAGTGAAAGCTTGTTAAATAATTTGTTTTTTTAAATATATTCCTCAGTATCTGGATTCAGGTTACCAAAAATGAGTTCTATAGACATAGACATGGGCAGCTTTTTTCTCTTTTGGGGCTGTCTTACCAGCTTGCCCTGGTTCTCATGCCTACTCAGCTGTAGAGTATTAGCTAGGATTTAGGTGTGCACGGCGGTCCCTGTGCGTCCTTTGTCTAAGTCCTGCCTACCTCACAGGGTTGTTGTGAGGATCAAATGAAATCAATAACTGTGCGGTACCTTGTAAATTGTACAACACAATGCAAACGCAAATAATATGCAGGTGTGAGAAGGACAAGGCTTGGTAAATAATAGCAGCCTGTGAAGGAGGCTAGTTCAGGTCGAGGAATCCCCACCCCCATTGTGGTGTCCGCCTAGTGTACAGTACCTTTTCTCCGTTTCTGTCAAGTTCAGAGACGAGCTCACTTGACTTCAGTTGTGTTTGTCTTTTATGAAGAAGGTTAGTACCATGTGATGCTTCATTTGCTGAGACCTAGTAGAATCTGGCATAGGTCAGTGATGGGGCAAACAAAATTTGAAAAGAATTCTGACTTAACCAAAGTGCATGGCCTGCCTGCCTAGTCACAGTCTCTGCTGTCCCCTCCCTCCGTGCTGCCTGCAGTTCTGTAGAAAGAGATATTGTTGCTTTTCAAAGACTGCAGTTGGTTATTTGAGTCATTCTCAATAAAATAATTATTCTAAGAAGTTGTTAGACTTTACCTTCCCAACCCCAAATATCAAATATATATGAGTTCTAAAAAGTTTAAACAGAAGTTTATAAAAATCCATTTTTACATTGCTAGTCTCTTCTATTTGACACTATGCATAAATAGACTCTGGAAACTATAAGACTCCCCAGCTCAGCCCCTGTTTGCTGTTCTTCAGGGGAAATATCCTTTCTAAATTCAGAAGCCTGCATTATCTGCTTGCTTCCCTGAAATGCATTACCAATTTTATAATCAGGAGAACTTCATTTTCTTTTAATATTAGATCATGTTTATTCTTCATTAAATGACTTTCTCCCATTTAATAAACTCAGAAATGAGCTTCTAGATAGAACTTCACAGGATGTTTTTAATGGCCGAGCTGGCTTAAATGCCTCTCTGACTGACAGTTTATCCTTTAGCGGGTGCTGGCTTGTCTCTAGAGCACTGAGTCTTGCAGCTGGATTATTGATTTGCACCACATGTAGAGATCAGTCTAGAAAGGGAGCAGCAGGCCCCTCCTGTCCTGTCCCGTCGGCCTGAGAGAGCTTCCCTGCCCCTCACTTAGGTCCCGAGCTCACAAGCACAGACCTAACCCAGTTTGTCTCGGTAGGATAACCCACAAACGCTCAGTAAAGAAAGAAATTCCTCTCCCGCTTAGCCACTAAAGAACAACATATGTTTCTAACGTCAGCTTTTTATTTTTTTTTTATCTTTCATTTTTTGTTGGTAAATCTCCCAGACAACAACAGTTCTGTAGAGAGTTTAAATATGAAGGAATGGCAGGACGGGCTAAGGGCACTTCTACCCAACATTAACATCAACTTTGGTGGACTGCCCAATTCTTCTTCCCCCTCCAACGCCAACCACAGTGCACCAACGTCCAACACTGCCACCACGGACAGCGTGAGTTGGGACAGCCCTGGCAGCTGGACAGACCCAGCCATCATCACAGGTAACTTCCTCCCCGCCCCGCCCCGCCCCGGCCCCGCCCCCGCCCCTCAGCTCCACCCACAGGCGTCAGACTAAGTCAGAGCAGGGGTCTCTGCTTCCTTTTCACAAAGCCTGGTTTGTTCTTAGGGTCGTGGTGAACCTGTCTGCCTAGTTGTGTTCCGAGGCGCTTGTGCCTTGGTCACTCCTTTTGCTCTAAGTAGGTGTTACCGTCTGGCAGCACGTGTGTATTTTGTAGGCCTCAAAGTACTAAAGGATCTAACTGAGCCATCTTAAGAGAAACATACTCCACTCTTTATAAAGCTCTCTATATAAGGCTGTCTGTGTCCAGATCCCTGCTAGAGGCGGGCGGGGGAATGGGGAAACACACCATTTACTTTTGGGAGGCCTGGGGAATCTCTGGCGGGGAGGTTGCTTGTTTGGTGGGGATTTTTGGTTTTGTTTTTTGCTGTTCCGCCTCTGAAAGTGAGGGACCAAGTTTTATGAGGGTTTGTGTCACAGTAAGTCTTGGTCATTGCTGGAGAAGGGGGAGGGAGGGTGGCTAAAGGATCATAAGGCTGAAAAGGTTTCATTTGGAAATTGACAATTGTAATTTATTTCTTGGGTGGCCAGATCACTCTTTTAAAGTTTACCTGAGTAACTTGGCCCTCTTTCCTGACAGACTCACCATTTTCTTTTTGTCTCCTGTTTCCTCTGTAGGTATTCCAGCATCTTCAGGAAACACTTTAGACTCTATTCAAGACGACAATCCTCCACACTGGCTAAAATCCCTACAGGCCCTCACAGAGATGGACGGCCCCAGCGCTGCCTCGTCACAACCCCATCACAGCGCCCCCTTCAGCACACAGATCCCTCTGCACAGAGCCAGTTGGAACCCCTACCCACCTCCTTCAAATCCCTCCAGCTTCCACTCTCCACCCCCAGGCTTCCAGACAGCCTTCAGACCCCCCAGCAAAACCCCCACAGATCTGCTACAGAGTTCCACACTGGACCGCCACTAAGCAAAGAGGGAATTGAAAAGGGCAGGATTTGTCCCACCCTGTTCCCCCTCAGCCCACTCACAGCTCCCTTCTCATCTCTTAACGTTCTGAAGAATCCAGCTCCTGGTCGGGTTTTTTTCTCCCTACCCCCAGATACGATGCGATCACAGCGTCTTTACCATCTTTTCTTTCATTGTAAAAAGTTTCGGTTGATCCAGCATTTGAGTGAGTGACACTGTTGAATGTTTCTGGGGGGCAGGAATTGCCTTTTTAAGCAGAGGAAAAAGAAAATCAAAAGGCAGTCTCAATACTTAGAAAATTACTGTTTGTCTGTCGCTCATAATGACATAATCTGCTTAGCAGAAAATGACAATTAATCTATAGGAAAGGTCAAGTAAATGCATTGTCAACTGCAGAACTGAGAGCACGGCCGACTTAAATGAGATTGCTAAGTTCATGGGGGAAAGCAGTGGTCCTGGCTTCCATCTTGTATTCAACTTTTCACTATTGCAGGAAAAATGCTTTTCATTTTAAATTCTTTATTGAATTGATAGGGAGGACTCAATTGTGTTGTTAAGCAAAGGGATTTATTGGAAGTTGATGAGAAGATAAATTGATCTGTAGTCGTAACTGGCCTACTGCTAAAGAGTTTATAAGGAAGGAAAAGTAATTTTTTAAGGAGAAAAAATTTTGGCTTTAGACTTAAATTCAGATGTTTTAAAGGAAAAAGATATTCACAGATTCAATACCTATCCTTATAAGAGCTGAATTCTATGTGATTTCCTCAGTCTTTCTCCTCTGTCAGAATCTTTTTTTTTTCTTTGACCATAAGTCCACCTGACAGGGCACTCTGAGCCAGCACTGCTCTGGGGCCATCAGATCACCAACAGAAGCAAATCTCTGACCTCTTTGCCTGCAGCTTTTACTTAACCCTGTAGTTTCTGGACGTTTGTGCAGTATTGAAAAGACAGGAGAAAAGAAAACAAACCTGGTTATAACCTGATGCTAAAACTAAAAACAAGGAAATGTACCTCTCTCTTCAGAATTAAAACTAAAATCTTAAATAAAACAGAAAACTTGATGGTGACCCTCGGGTGAGTCTTGTTCTTGTTTTTTCAGTTTGTTTCGTGTGGGTTTGGAATATTTAATGATGCAGTACCATATGAGTTTCCATTAGATTTTACATCTTCAGCTGTGGAGCGTGGTTCTGAGGAAATCAGAACATAAAAGATTTGTCTTTGTCAGCCACTGCTAGTTTTAAGGCTCAGCCCCTCTTGCTCTCAACACTCCTCTCCCAGTGGCTAAGAACTCTCTCTTAGAGATGCAGAGCAGACCTTGACAACTGAAGCCACTCATCAGGAGTGAGTAGGAGCCTGACATGCTGAGATGGGTCTCCAGGAAGAGTTGTCGGAGCGGTGGCAGCGGCAGCAGCAGCCCAGTAGCATCACCCTCTGAGCTGCAGGAAAGAGACCCAGCAGCCCTGGGGCGGACAGTCCAGACACCTGTCTCGGCCAGCCAGAGTAGGGGGACCTGACTAAAGTAGTGGAGGCTCTCGCTAGAAGACTGCGTTCAGTTGGCAGTCTTGTAAGCAGTATCCAAAGAGAATCTTCTACAGGACAAATAGAGTAGATTGAATTGTATACAATGTGTTTTGGGGTGGACTTTTTTTTTCTCTTAATCTTATCTTTACTTCATTTAAAGAAAGCAGTTTTTTGAGTTTTTTGCATATACACCTATAATCTCATAGTCTGAGACTGGAGGATTCCCATGAGTTCCAGGCTAGTCTGGGGTATAAAGTGAGACCCTGTCAAAAACAGTAACAAAGTAAAAAGAAAACAGTATTTTAGATAATAAACAGTATATTATTAAATACCACAAGTACAGGCTACACAAGAGGGTACGAAGAACCCATTTTGTAAACTAACAGAAATGTTGCAGTGATGTGAAAGAACTGGGAACTGTGGGCTTTGTCCTGGGACCTTCACCTTTGTTTCCTGAACCTGCAACCCCTAGGAAACAGACCTTTTCAGAAGCAAATGGGGGAATCCTGCAGTTGGTACAGCAGTAAAAATGATGCCTTTTTTGTAAAAGAGACATTCTGCCTTGCTATAATTGTATATGTTTAGTGAGTCATACCTACTCCATAAAGGTGTGGCTACTGTGTAAGAAGTTACAATGGCCTTGCACAAGTTATAGCATATTAGGCACCTCTTCTGTTTACTTACAACCCACAAACATTATTCACCATTACGTTTGTTCTTCTGTCCTTCCTTTCTTCCCTGCTGCCAGCTAAGTTGCATCCACAGATAATGAATTGCTTCATTTTTAAAAGCTGAGTACTGAACTAGGCCCAGCAGCGACAGGAAAACTTGGCCACAGTCTCTGGTAAGGGCCTTGGAACACACTAGAGGCTCTGGGGCCTGGTTTGGTGTTAGCTTCTCTGCTAAGTTTAAAAAACCTATTTGAGGAAGACAGTGAGTCAGGTCACAGTGAGCACTGGAGAGCAAGACTCACCAGTTAGAGTATCTAACAGGTCCGCTGCGTAAGGCCAGTCCTAGATGCTCGACGGAAGTAGTCTGCAGGAGCTCAGGGTTGTCTGTGCCCAAGTTTGTCTCTCTACTGTCTCCTCTTCAATTAAGGACAACACTTAGGGCTTGGGTGGGTGTGACTGATGAAGGCATAGCTGAGGGAGAAGACTTGTGGGACAGAAAGTACCTCAACCAAAATGGCAGGCATCCGGTGCTTCAAGAGGCAGTGGAAACTTGGGTATGGACAACTTCACAGTCATTGTCTCAGTCGTGTGGATCTGCTGTATCCGGTGTTCCTCAGGTCCCTCTCTTCTTGGGTTCTCTGTTTCTTACATTCTGATTCTTCTTCCCTCATCTTTTATCCCTCCGATTTCATAATTTGCTGGAATGATATATTCCAGCAATATTTTTTGAGCAAAACAGAAAAATGTTTTCAAAATCTATGTGTGTAAAATTAACCTCCTTCATCTTGGGTGGGTGGTGTGCTAGATGCCGGGTTCTGAGTAACATATTTTTCTCTTCAGAAGTTCGAAGGCATTACTCTGTCGTCTTGCTTTCAGTATCATGGTTGGAAAGCCAAAGCCACTCCTGCCAGCTTGTATGCAATCTGGCTTTCTCCCTCTTGTCTACTGTGGTCTAAAACTCCCAGTGTTGTCTTCAGTGCTGCTCTTTGTTCTGGACACCGGGAGCATACAATGGGTTTTAGAGTGTGGCCACTATGGCTAGCTCTGGGAAATCTGTAGTGACTTCCCTAGTGAGTTTTTTGTATGTACCTTCTTGGTTTTCCTTTTCAAAGAAAAAAAATGTCAATACTGAAAATACAGAGCTTGGGGCAAATCTTGTGCTTGTCTTTTGCTCATTTTCCATCCCTACCGCATGCTCCACTTTCTAGGAAGTCTCCATTTCTTTATTGCTTTCTTGTGTCTGTCTGTCTGTCTTCAAGAGAAAAGTTTCACGTATCTGCCTTGGTCTTTGTATTCCAAGTTAGGAGCTCCTTAGATGTTCTTATTATTACTTGGTTTTCTGTGTAAGAACAAGACCAAAAAGTGTGACAGAAGTATTTGAAAGCACGAGCGGGTTGTTAGCTTTGAGCCTCACTTGTGGAAGACCTGTTGTTTTCTACCACGAAGTGCCTATTGGCCGAGTCTGTAGGCCTTGTCTTTGCTGCTTAGAATCTGGAGACAGGAGTCTTACAAAATGGTAAGGGTCTGACTGCTAGCGTTTCAGGGCAATTTTGGGGTAGGGGGGCCCTCTGTTTTCACTGAACATATACATACTGCTCCTCTGATGCAGAGTTGGGGAACGAACCTGGATAAAGCTAAGTTCCCATCATAATCTCACTCCACCCACTTTATCCTAGGGTGCCTGCTTCTACCAGGTTCTCTGCTTTTGTGGATTCTGTTAATGTTAGTGGATTGTGTCTCAGGGCTATGCATCTATCTACTGTTGAAGGTTGGACTTTTTAAGTCAGCTGTAACACTTCACTAATCTTTCTAGCCCCACCCCCACCCTCATTTTGGTGGACTTGGAAGCAGAACGGCAGTCAGATATGTCACCTCAGCATCTGGATCTTGGTTTTACAAACCAGGAGGCATAGGCTACTGGAACTAGAAGGCAGCTTTGCCTTGAGTTTCTAGTGGCCATTCAGCAGTCATCATTGTCTCAGTTTAAACAGCACCTACCTGTGTCACTTTCTTTCAACCTTGAAAGTATTCCTTTTTTAAACAACATCTTCCCCAGTGAAGTTCTTTTAATGTACAATCAATAGGAAATCACAGAGAATTATTAAATTGTAAGCTGAATGTTTAAGACACATTGTATGTTTTTAATGTTTTTAGGGAGGGTTGTAAGTCAGCTGGGTGTGGGTCATTTTCTACATCTAACTAGATTAAAGAAATAGTGGAGGTTGTAACAAAAGAGAAAAAGAAAAAGATAGCCCGCTGTTAACTGTATGGGAATTGTATTTTGAGAGAAGGTAATACTGAGGATTGTGTGTTCATTCCCACAGGGAATCTGCTAGAATAGCCACCTGCAGTCAGCGAGTAGTCTGCAATAGTTTGTTGTCTGCATAACACAGAGGTTATGGGTACACTGTGCCTGAGCCTTTTCGATCATTTGACTTCAGACCTGCATTAAGTTATGTAAACCTTTAAATGAAAGCACATGGAACTGAAATAACTTTGAGATGGATCCATTCAAACGGTGTCATTTTAGCATGAATGACTTAGAATTTTGTCACAAAAGTTGTCACTCTGGTAAGGACTCGATCAATTTACTAAGAGGAGGAATTCCCTTTGAAAATTGTGTGTGTGTGTGTGTGTGTGTGTGTGAGTGCGCACGTGTGCGCGTGCATGCATGAATTTATATGCACACACTGATCTGAGGAAGCGAGTATGTAATTTTCAGAAGTCACTCTGGGAGCTGGGCAGAAGGGTTACACCTTGTGTTGGGAGACAACTGTGCCTCTTAAGCCCTCAGTCAGAGTTGAAGAAAACAGTTAAGGCTTAAGAGAAATTAATAGTGCGATAGGCCTTTTGGTATGTGGTCTGGATAATTTCAACATTTGAAAAGCAAAACACTGCTAAATGGGCTTGCTTTGCTACAGATCAGAAATACTTCTCATACCAATTCAGTTGCAGGAATTCGTCGTGCAGAATGCAGACAAATAGGCCCAGCATTCCTTTGTGTGGGATCACAGATCTTGTAGCAGTGCTAGAACTATTTGTTACACACACGGCTTTCTTCTGGGACTTGGCTCCATGGACTTGGCCAGCTGTTTTGCTTGTGTTTAAAAATGACAGAGATAAGGTGGCAGCGGGAGAGCCATTTTCCCTTCATTTGTGACCATGAGTAAAAGGGGTAAACACTTTTGTTAGGAATTAGAGCTGGGCGTGATGGTGCACGCCTTTAATCCCAGTACTCAGGAGGCAGAGGCAGGCAGATCTCTGAGTTTGAGGCCAGCCTGGTCTACAGAGTGAGTTCCAGGACAGCCAGGGCTACACAGAGAAACCCTGTCTCGTAAAACCAAAAAAAAAAAAAAAAAAAGGAATTAGCATGAGTTTCCGAAGGGCAAGAGGTCAAGGTATTTCAAAGGAGAGAGCTTTGGATAGATGGAGGCTTGGCTGGTGGGCAGCTAGGGAGGACCCTGAACAGTGACCAACGTGAAGATCCCCAGAGCATGCTTAGGCACTTCTTCCGAGTCTGGAGAGCACTTAAGGATTGTGAGGAAAACGGGCAGAAAGAGGAGGTGGGCGCTGCACTGGTTGGTAGGCACCAGACAGTTCTAAGCAGAAGGAAAATGTGATAGGACTGTGCACAGCCCTCAGGGGAATGGCAAAGAAGGGTTTCTTTGGGTCAATGAAAAAAGTCCGGGGGAGCAGGGGTGTCTGGGTTTGCCTAGGATGAACGCTCTGTGCCCACAGGAACTGGAACTTCATCTGTATGTGTGTTTCACCACATTATAAAACCGCCCTTGCTGTGGTAAGTTTAAAAAGCCAGGTAGATGCTCCAGGGGAAGAAGATTTTGACAAGGGGCTTGAGAATGGAAAGAAGGGCAAAGAATTCAAGAGACTTAAAAATTCTTTTGCTAATTACTAGACACAAAGGATGGAAGATAAACTATTTCACAGCCTTCTTGGGTTTCTTCCAGGTCCTGTCTGCTCCCTGAGAGCAGAGAACACACCTGGCCCATTACGCATTATAGTCCCGGAATTGTTACATTTTATTGTTACTCATGTATTGTTCATAAGTGAAATAACATCTTGTGAAAAGGAACCACTGTGGTTCAAAAAGAACCCAGCTCTTATCTGGGGAACTGTTGGTTTGAGGTTCCAGCAGGCCAGCTGTAGATTAAGGATTTGGAGTCTGCTCTGTTAAGGGGAGAGGTGAGGCAAGAGCCTGGTGGGAAGTAGAATAGATCGCTGTAAAATGAAGACTGGACTACCAAGCTGAAGGAGGATGCTTTCGGGGCCCAAGCTACTGAAAATTGTGTTCGTGTCAGGTTTCATCAGGAACCCAGAGAAGAGAAAACCTCCACTCCCAACTCCCCGCCACACAGGTGGAAGATGCCCAGGAGGACCCTGGGAAGAAGCTACCAAGACATCACCTTTGGCAGCAGCCACCTGGAGAATGATGACACCTCCTGACTCACCTTCTGGATTTCACCTGGGTGCCGTCTCTGGGATGCCGTGGACGAGCGTCTAAACACTGATGCAGATTGGAGAGGATCGTCTGGAGACAGACAAGCTGGTGCCTGTGCTTTGGAGTGTCTGTAAGAAAAGTGTCACCACTTTTATTGTCAAAACTGCCCCACGGACTTCATCATCCCCCAAACCTTCACAGTGTGGATCCACTGACCCAGAGCCTGGGAGTGTAGAGGACCCCGGGCCTCTAAGGGGTGTTGTATGTTTTATGTTGTCCGTGCCTGTGTTCCTAGCATACTTGTTCTCTTAGTCCAGAAAGTATACCCCCTTCCTGTTCTCACTCCCAGCCATCTGCTTGAAGATTGTCCTCAAATTCCATTGCTTTAGTGGTTGTTTCCATTTATACTTTTCATGTGCCTTTATTATACTGTAACTTGGTTCTCCATCTCTAAAACTTGACCCACTGTAGCAGTGGGTTCTACATTCAGGAGATGCATCTACAGAAATGCTAAGAAAAGAAGTTTCTCTGAACTGAATATGTAGACTTCTGTGTCATTACCTAAACAATACAATGTAACTATATAGGTTTTATATAGATATTTGTTGTAAGTAATCAGACATGACATATCATTATATCAGGGAAGATATGCATAAATTATATGCAAACACTAAACCATTTTAATATAAAGGGCATGATGAGCTTCCATAGACTTTGATAATCCTAAGAGAGCCTGATATCTGTCTCTCCCTATGAACACAAAAACACACACACCCAGTATCAAGGGTCAGCTGAATATACCCAGTGCTTAGCATAATTCCCAACATTCTTTTGAATGACTGAGAAGGAAGGAAGCTTTGATTGATGGGGCAATATCAAATCTCGCAAGAGATCTGCGATCTTTGAAGGATTGCGGTAGGTGGAAGAGTGAGGGACACCAGGAGCTGCCTGACAGTGTGTAACGACAGCATGTGTGCAAGTCAAGGAGTCCATAGCCTACTAGAAGCTAGAGGAACTAGTTATTTGGGAAGAGTGTGAACAAGAAAGCTAAATTGATGTCAGGAGCGTATGTGGGCTCCGTCTTAGGAAGAGAGACGCCTTTCCCTCCTGGATGGTAACAAGAGAAATGCATGGATCTGAGGTAAAGGTGGGAAGCACTAAGGTCCCATCGACTCAGTATAATGAAGAGGCAGAAAGTGGAATCAGGAGCTTGAGAAGGAAAAGAAGCTTAACACTTGGGGAGACGTTAGGAGGACTTGGAGAACAGGCAGGTGGCAAGAAGCACCACTGTTCGTGTATGCCTAAAGCGAGCCCGACTATTAAAACGGAACAGTGTCCAGAAAGTGTCCGTCTTAGAGAGAAAGGAAGGCAAGAGATGGTGGCAGGAAGCTGAGCTTGGGCCATTGGGCCACTGGGAGTGTCCCAGCATGCACCCTGTCTAGATCATACAGGGCCAGCAGCAGAATTGCCCTTAACTGCTACCTGTACGGGGATTGGTGCCCACAATCTGGGTACATAGAAGTTACATACCCACCATGCAGGGCGGACAACACTAGGCAAGTTCACCCCTTTGTGACTCTTCAAGTTTATGATTATACATATATAATTATTATTATATAAATAATCACCACAGCCAAATTCTGTTACATTGATTTTCTTCCAAGGATGTATTTATTTTCTTCATAATATTCCCATTTCTCTTTAGTCAATAAACAATTATTGAGCAAGGAGGAGGGACTTGCTGTGGGATACCATAGGAAAACTCAGCAATAAAACAGCCATGACTCCTAGGATGCACATGCAAGTGATGGAGAAGGCCATGGATCAGTTCTGCAGATGCAATGTCATGGGAAAGACACACATCAGCATAAAGAAAAGGATATTGACCAACAAAACCCACATTTAAGGCTGGTGTAAAATAAAACACCTTAAAAAGATGATAGAGTTGAGAATATCTACAGACTGTGAAAGATCCCAAATGTATAAACAACACTTATAAAGCCTATCTTTTTGTTTTAAAGCAATAAAAACTGGCCAAAGACAACTTGTGGATTAGGATCACGGAGAATGTTTGGTTCTTGTGCTTAAGAAACATAAACCATTGGTGAGGTTGTAGGACGTGTGTATCTCACTCACCTTGGCTGTTCAGAAATGGGAATCACCCACTCACTTTACACTAGGGCTTCCTCTTCTGATACATGCATACATAAAAATGTTCACTACAGCATTATGTATAATGAGAAACTTAAACGCCATCTCAGTACTCATTCATAGTAAATCCGTTAACTCCTGCCACGTGCACCCTGGAGAAGCCCTTGTTTCATGGTACTCAGTGACTGAGGACAGGGGTGTGAGGTGATGTTTGTAGGTTGAGCATGTGCCGAGTGATTCATAGCCACAAGCAGTTCTGTTAGGCCCCAAGTGTGGCAGGCATGTGGGACAATAAGTGTGGTGTCTCTGAGGGGCTGAGTGTATACAAGAGTGACAAGAATATAAAATAGCACCAGATGAGTTGATCTGCTCCCAGTTGCCATGGAAGAGGGCTGATGGTTAGGGCATGGCTCTGAGCATGCCTGGCCTCGACCCTGGCCTTGTTTAGTATGTGAGAGTGGTTATGATGGTTGAACGGAAGCAGGAAGAAGGATAAGTAAGATGGAATCCACAGTAGATGCTTTTGAGAGTCACAGATTCAAGCTGCTTTGATGTCATTGCCGGTGTCACTGTTTCCAGTGTGGTGACCCTGGGCAAGGTAAGATGTGTGAACCTATAAACAAGCCCCAGGCTAACAGGTTGTATAGAGCTGTTAGGGTCGTGAGGAGGCTTAAATACAAGACTCTGTATCAAGTACTTAGCATTTTACCTGATCAGTGAATATTAGAAATAATTAAATGACCTGTTACTGCTGGTACAAGGAAGAGCTTAGTGTGAGTCAGAGCTACACAGAGAGCCCTGTCTCAAAAAACTAAAAAAAGAAAGAAAAGAAAGAAAGAAAGAAAGAAAGAAAGGAAGGAAGGAAGGAAGGAAGGAAGGAAGAAAGAAAGAAAGAAAGAAAGAAAGAAAGAAAGAAAGAAAGAAAGGAAGAAAGGAAGAAAGAGAGAAAGAAAAAGCTTAATGGATTGCAGGAACTGAACTAGTGGAAGAAGAGGAACAAGAGAAATTGGACCATTTTTGCAGGCCCCAATAAGACCTAGGAAGAAACTCAAGAGAGGTCTAGTGAAGGAAGGGAACAAGGACGACAGAATAGTGTAGAAGTCTGCTTTGTGCTGTGCTTGCAAGATGCTTGAGACTTAGAAACAGTTTCTTTGGCCTTGGAGTTCCATTTGCTGAGTCTCTGGGGAGTGGCATACATCATGGGAATAAAGGGTCAATAAACAGCTTATGCCATGGGCCAACAATCAACATAGAGAAAAAGAAAGACTTAAGTCTCTCAAAACCACATGTAGTGGGTACCTCCAGCTGCCCAAGGACTGCCCACAAGGCTCTATGCCTCCTGAAGGCCCCTCCATCTTCCAGTAGCACCACCCTGGGGACCAAGGGGCACTGGAGGACACTCAGCCAAGTGAGAACAGAAGGTAAAGGGAAGTCTTGTTATCATTTAAAAGCGAGATTGAACTAAATGACCCGGACATTTTTTCCTAATCTAGAATTCACTTGTAAGTAATGACACCGGGTTATCTGTCAAGGCTTGATGCTTTACTGTGAAGTGCTAAGCGGCCTCCCCGGTCACAGCCTTTAGCTGAGAACTCTTTAAATGAAGTGGCAGACAGTTTCACCACTTATCCACCAGCCTTGGGAAGACCCTGCCCTATTTTTGACCTCTGTTTCTTCATCTGTCTCCTATGGTCATGGTCTCTGTCGCTTCAAGACTTACCTGAAGTACTGCAAATGACTGTGCCCAAGAACCAAAGTACCACCCAGAAGCAAGAATTGCTGTTGTAGTAACTTCCTGCAGAATGCTTTTGTGGGGTTCCCCCTCTGAATCCGTCTGCTGGGTTTTGTGTTGGTATTTGGAGATTTGAGCAGAAGAAGAATAGATTTCTCTAGTGTTGATAATGTCTTAGCATCTGGGCAGCCCTTATAGGCCACATTGCTCTCTGAATCTCAGGCCTAAAAAAGGCACCTACAAGCTCCCCACAAGAAGATCTTCTGTTTCCAAGGCTTTCAGGTTTGAACTTTTCCAAAAAAGCCCTCCAGGGGGAATGCTGAAGCTGGGGGTTTGATTGCCTCAGACAATCAAGCTGACAGCTAGAGTAATTATCTTGATTATATTTGACATTGAGGAGTTACTAATCTTAACCATATGTTGTGATACCAACTGTGTCACACACACACACACACACACACACACACACTCACTAGGGAAGCGTATGGTGTGGCAGGAGAGCCAAGCTGTGTTATGGAATCCAGGGCTCCAGAAGCCTCTTAGGGGTGTTCCAGCATCCTTGTATATCTGAAGAAGCTGACTTCTAATCCAGTACCACTTATGTGTATTTATCTACTGAACATGCCTCTCCTGAGCACTCAGAGCCTGGAAGGTACCAGAGGGAAGGAAGGACACATTTCTCAGTACTAAGAAAACCACGGCTTAAGAGGGAGAATAGCATACGTATTTCTTCAAGCTTGCTTGCTTTATTTATTTATTTATTTATTTATTTATATTCATTGACAGTTTTATACATCTCTACAGTGCATCTTGATTGTATCTACCCCTCTTTCTCCCCCTGGACTCACCCTCCTCCCACTTTCACGTCCTCCCCCTCCTCCTCTTCCTTTTTTTCTTTCCTTCTTAGGGTTGCCTATGTGAGCATGGACAACTCCCAGCGGCCATAGCTGCAGCAGCAATTAGTTGCCAGTAGCCCCTCGGCTAGTCTGGAGACCTATGAGCCCCCCCCCCCCCGCATCAGTGCTGGAATTACTGACCTCTAGTTTTTAAACATTTTTAAATTCATCTATTTTGTGTTTGTTCCAGCACAGGAGTGAGTGTTCACTGTTTTCATCATCTTCTGAACTCTTATTCTTTTTCACTTTGTTCTTTCCTGTGACGGCCTAGGTGGCTTTGATTTTTCTTTTTAGGCTAAAACATTCCTTCAGTTATCTACTGAAGAGCTGAATTGGTGGTCGCTAATTCCTTTAGCATGTTTTGCTTGTGGAGAGTTTTTATTTTCCCTTCAATTATGGCAGGTAGATGTAGAGTTCTCCGTCGGCTGTTGTCTTTCGGAACTGGAAATCATCAGTTTAAGCCTCTCTGGCTTTTAAATTGTCACTCGAATTATACGTTGTTATCCTGATGGTCCTGCGTGCATCTGTGACTCACTGTTTCTCTCTTGCTGCTTTTCAGCTGCCTTCTTTGTTACGTGTATTTAGTATTTTAATTATGCTATGGCTGGGGAGATCAGTCCTGGTCTTGTCTGTCTTGTGTCTCAATCGCCTGCTATCTGGAGTGGCATCTTCCTAGTTTTGGGTAAATTTATGGTATGAATGTTATTAATTTGAAGATTTATTTGTGTTTATTTTATGTATATGGATGTTTTGTCTCTATATGTGTCTGTGCGCCACATACGTGCAATGCCAGAAATAGCCAGAAGAGGGCATGAATCCCTGGACTAGAGTTACAGGTGGTTGTGAGGCACCATGTGGGTTCTGAGAATTGAACCTGACCCTCTGCAAGAGCAACCAGTGCTCTTAAACATGGAGGGATCTCCACAGCAGTGGCTGCTGCTGCTGCCGCCGATGATGATGGGTGGTGGTGGTGGTGGTGGTGGTGGTGGTGTTGGTGGTTCTCTTTAATAAGATTTATTTGATTTTTTATTTATCTGTGTATGTGTACATGTGCATGTGTGTGTGCACATGTGCCTACAAGTGCCCACAGAGATCAGAAGGGAGTGAGCCTCCTGACATGAATTCTGGGAACTATCCCGGGATCCTCTGTAACAGAGGTAATTGTTCTCACCTCCCCCCCCCACCCCCACCCCCCCGCGCCCCCGCCCCGCCCAGGCACCACCTCAGGCCATCTCTTCAGCCAGGACTATTCTTTTAAAAATGTTTTCTATGCCTTGAGACAGCAAGCCTTCCCTTTCTGCATCTATTACCTTAGGTTTGGCTTTTGTATACCATAGTGTCTATCAGGCATCACACCAGCCTCTTCTTACTATCTCTGCCCTTGTTTGGTTGTTTCTCTTTCCCCACCTTGTCCCTGGTCCAGATGGTCTGTCCTCTCCTGACCTTGGTGAGACTTTCACAGAGACTGTGTGGTTCTTATTCCCAGCGTTTGAGCGAGGTTTTCCTTCAGCATTTCTGCCTCTTTGTTGAATTCCACTTCAATGTCTTGCGTCGTTTTTCTTATTTCAGTTATTTGTGCTTTCTGTTAGGAGCTTACTCTCTGTAATTTCTTTGAATGTACGTATTATTGAGTCCCCTGGCTGCGACTCCATCAATCTCACTAGATGCCATTACTATAGGACTGATACTTTTTGGAAGTTCTGTTGGCTTGGGGTGTGTGTGTGTGTGTGTGTGTGTGTGTGTGTGTGTGTGATTTTTATGTTGCTTCTCTGGGATTTGATTTACACATCTGGAGTTACTTTGTTGCTCAGGAGAACAACTACAACTGGATATTCCCACTATACAAATATTGTACCAGGCAGTAACAGCAGTCATCCTTTCTGCTTCAATAAGTAAATTCAATAAATAAATTGAGGAGAAAACAGCCCAGGCTAAGGTGGGACAGCCTCAGACTTTAGTAAGATAAAGATTGGAAAGCTAGGGATGGGGCTTCACCCCTTCAATCCCAGCCCTCAGGAGTCAGAAACAGGACAGCCTCTGTGGATTCAAGGCCAGCCTGGTCTACACACTGAGCTCCAGGACAGCCAGAGCTACACAGTGAGACCCGTCTTAAAAACAAAATGAGAGATTAGGACTGGGAGGGAAGCCAGCTGGCAAGAGAGGGGTTAAGTATGAGATCAACTTTACTAAGAAAAGAAATCGAGGCATAGAAATGAAAAGTTATACTTAAGAAATAAAAAGAGGGACCGGACAGATGTCTCAGTGGTTAAGAGCAATGACTGTTCTTCCAGAGGTCCTGAGTTCAATTCCCAGCAACCACATGGTGGCTCACAACCGTCTGTAATGGGATCCGATGCCGCCTTCTGGTGTGCCTGAAGACAGCTACAGCGTACTCATATACATAAATTAAATCTTTTTTAAAAAATAAATAAAGAGAGGAGGAGACAGGATGAGACAGGAATAAAGTACATGTTGTATGGGTGAAAGGGATAGTAAAGACTGCCTTGTGACAGACTGGTGATATGCATCAATGCTAAAACCTAGCAGCAATATACAGACAACGAACCCACCATGAGACACGTATTCCAGAGTGGAGATTAAATGATAGAACATAAAGAATTGAACGATTACTTAGGGAGTGGACTGGTGGTGCTGCTGCCGTGAGCTGAATGATGAAGTTCTCAGATCTGGCTCTAGCCGGCTCTACGCTGTGCGGTGTGGACAGGGCCGGTGGGAGCTGGTCTCTACAGCCTCCATATTCCGTATCGTTCCTGGACATTAGGAAAACGAGGTTGTAAGCCCCTTCCTGGTCTTTCTCTCTGATGTGTGCATCCCGTCGAGGCCCTGACTGGTCCTGGGAATCCAGGACTGGTGTGTGTGAGGAGGGAGTAGCACGTGCCTCTTCTCTTGTATAATGTGTTGGGCACCAGTCCAGCAACCATTCCCTTCCCTCTAGTTCTCTCTCCTATCCTGCATCCACCTTTCCCATGTGATGTGTGTGTGTGTATGTTTATGTGTGCATGTGTGTCTCTCTGTTTGTCTGTGTCTCTGTGTGTATTTTCATGTGTGCCTGTATGTCTGTATGTGTGTATGTGTCTTTGTGTGTGTTTGTGTCGGTATGTGTGTCTGTGTATGTATGTTTGTATCTGTGTGTGTGTCTGTGTGTTATGTGTGTGTGTCTGTGTATCTGTGTATTTGTATGTATATCTGTATCTGTATGTGTGTCTGCATCTGTGTGTGTGTGTCTGTGTGTGTTTTCATGTATGTGTGTCTATGCAAGTGGGCACAGATGCTGGAGCATGGACAACCTCTCCATCCCACATCCCTGAAAAAGACTGATTCTCCCTGTCCCACTACCCACCCACTGCCAGGAGCTCTTCAGATCAGGGTGTGTCTTAGTCAGGGTTTCTATTCCTGCACAAACATCATGACCAAGAAGCAAGTTGGGGAGGAAAGGGTTTATTCGACTTACACTTCCATGCTGCTGTTCATCACCAAAGGAAGTCAGGCCTGGAACTCAAGCAGGTCAGGGAGCAGGAGCTGATGCAGAGGCCATGGAGGGATGTTCTTTACTGGCTTGCTTCCCCTGGCTTGCTCAGCCTGCTCTCTTATAGAACCAAGACTACCAGCCCTGAGATGGTCCCACCCACAAGGGGCCTTTCCCCCTTGATCACTAATTGAGAAAATGCCTTACAGTTGCATCTCATGGAGGCATTTTCTCAACTGAAGCTCCTTTCTCTGTGATAACTCCAGCTGTGTCAAGTTGACACAAAACTAGCCAGTACAATTGACCCCTTGTCAACTTGACACACAAAAACATCACTAGTAAGCCTCAACCCTTACAATCTTATTTATCCCCAAGATCTAAATAACTTTAAAAGTCCCACAGTCTTTACATATTCTTAAATTTTCAATCTCTTTAAAATATCCATCTCTTTTAAAATTCAAAGTCTTTTTACAATTAAAAGTCTCTTAACTGTGGGCTCCACTAAAACAGTTTCTTCCTTCAAGAGGGAAAATATCAGGCCACAGTCACAATCAAAAGCAAAAATCAATCTCCAACTGTCCAATGTCTGGGATCCAACTCACGATCTTCTGGGCTCCTCCAAGGGCTTGGGTCACTTCTCCAGCCATGCCCTTTATAGCACACACATCGTCCTCTAGGCTCCAGATGCCTGTACTCCACTGCTGCTGCTGCTCTTGGTGGTCATCTCGTGGTACTGGCATCTCCAAAACACTGTGTGACCCCTTCAATCCTGGGCCTTCAATTGCAACTGAGGCTGCACCTTCACCAGTGGCCTTCCATGGCCTCTCACAGTGCCAAGCCTCAGCTGCTCTGCATGACCCCTTCATGCCTTCAAAACCAGTACCACCTTGGTGACCCTTACACATTACCAAGTCCAGCCACAGCACAAGGTACAACTTTGGCTATATCTGGAACACAGCCACTGTGCTCTCAGAAAACACTTCCCAGAAGATGTCACCTCAATGATGCTGGTCTCTTCTTAATCACCGCTAATTTCTTAGCTCCAGCTAACCAGCATCAATAGTCCCAGTAATGCAAAATTTTTGCTTTAGTAGTTCTGGTATCTAATTAATCACAGCTGATTCTTCAGCCCCAGCTAACCAGAACTACAGAATCTTCACAATCAAAACAGCAATGGCCCTTAAAAGAGTCTTTAATTTTCCCTCTGAAATTTCACAAGCCAGGCCTCCATCTTCTGCACTGTTCTCAACATTATCTTCCAAGCTCCTACACAACATCCCACAGAGCTCTTAACAATGAATGGATCTTCAAGACCAAAGTTCCAAAGTCCTTCCACAGACCTCCCAAAAACATGGTCAGGTTGTCACAGGAACACCCCACTCTGCTGGTACCAATTTGTCTTAGTCAGGGTTTCTATTCCTGCACAAACATCATGACCAAGAAGCAAGTTGGGGAGGAAAGGGTTTATTCGGCTTACACTTCCATGCTGCTGTTCATCACCAAAGGAAGTCAGGCCTGGAACTCAAGCAGGTCAGGGAGCAGGAGCTGATGCAGAGGCCATGGAGGGATGTTCTTTACTGGCTTGCCTCCCCTGGCTTGCTCAGCCTGCTCTCTTATAGAACCAAGACTACCAGCCCTGAGATGGTCCCACCCACAAGGGGCCTTTCTCCCTTGATCACTAATTGAGAAAATGCCTTACAGTTGGATCTCATGGAGGCATTTCCTCAACTGAAGCTCCTTTCTCTGTGATAACTCCAACTGTGTCAAGTTGACACAAAACTAGCCAGTACAGGGTGGGACTTTCATTGGCCCCTCTCAATCCATGCTGGGAGTTTGGCTGGCTGGAACTTGTTTAAGTCTTGTGGCGCAGTCCTGGGTTCTATGAGTTCCTGTGTGAACTGCCACTGTTATGTCCAGGAGACACTGCTCCTCTACAGACATCTCCTCCCTCTGGCTCTTACAGTCTTCCCAACCCGTCTTTCTCTATGACTTCTGGACCCTGGAGGAGGGGGTGTGATATTCTCATTTAGAGCTGAGCACTCCATGGCGCTTCATTGTCTGAGGAACAACTGAATGGTGGTTTCTGTATCAATTACCATCTACTGCAATCAGTCAATCAATCAATAAAAGAAAGAGTGTCTCTGATAAGAGTTGAGATGCACTAATCCATGGATATAAAGATTAAAAATATTTGTCCATGTATCATAACAGTAGTAGATAGGGCCTATGACCCAGCCAGCCTTTGGCCTCTATACCAATGGATGAGAATGTTCACATACACGCATGCTCACTCATACAAAGAAACAATAAAGACCTAAGTTGTGGATCTGTTGTTTAGCTTGAGCTCATCATGTTGTGGTGTGTACATATAACAGCATCACACCAAACCTATACATAGATACATTTATCATTTGCTGACTAATAAGGAAAGAACATTCATTTCATTTAAAAAGTGAATGCAGCCAGGCACAATGGCTCACATCTTTAATCCTAGCACTCAGGAGGCAGAAGCAGGCAGATTTCTGAGTTCCAGGCCAGCCTGATCTACAAAGTGAGTTCCAGGACAGCCAGGGCTATACAGAGAAACCCTGTCTCAAAAAAAAAAAAAAAACAACAACAGCAAAAAGACACTTCCTGGGCAAGGAGAGCATTGATCTCATGTCAGAACTGTGCATTATGGAAAACAAAAAAAAATATAGCCCTCAAAAATGCAAAAAAAAAAAAAAAAGCCACCCCTTCTACATTCTAATGATAAAATGTCACTAATACATGGTTTTGGTTATTTTTCTTTTATTATACAGTTTTCAGTCTGTGATGGTTAATGCTAATTGCCAGCAAAACTCCTAACAAAATCCAGGCTCCTTTGGGAGGGCCACCCCCATATCTGTGGGGAGCTCTCTTATTTTAATTGAGGTGACATCTTAGTTACCTCTCTATTGCTGTGGTAACTTGTAGAAGAAAGGGTTTATTTAGGGCTTACAGTTTGAGAGGGTTAGAGTTTGTGGCTGTTATGGTGAGGAGCATAATCTGAGGTGGGGGGGGGAGGGAGGTGGTGAGGAGGGGAGAGGGGAGAGAGAGAAGGAAAGAGGAAGAGAAAGGGAGAGAGATCTGAGAATGAGGGAGGGGGATCTGAGGGGAGAGATCTGAGAGGGAGGAAGGGGGAGGGGAGGGGAGGGAGAGAAAGAGAGAGGGGAGAAGGGAGAGAGGTGGGAGAGAGGGAGAGAGCGGGAGAGAGAGAGAGGGAGAGAGAACTGAGAATGGCATGCCATTCTGAGATCTCAAAGCCCACTTTTGATGACACGCCTCCTCCAACAGACCAAAGTTCCCAATCCTTCCCAAAGAGTTCCATTGAGTGGGAGCAAGTATTCAACCTTGTGAGCCTATGGGGTCAATCTCATTCAAACCACCTCGCTGGGAAGCTCCTCACTGCGGTAGTACCACCCCCTCCCTGGCTGTAAGAGAAGCCACTGAGCTTTGCCTTGACCTACCAGCTAAATAAACCTTTCTCCCTTCAGTTGCTTTGTAAGTAATTTATCACAGTGGCATTCCCTTAAAGTCATCAACGTATGTAAGCACATTATTTAGATTAGTGACCAATTTTTCCCCTTGGGATATCTAAAAATTTTTTTCCTAATTGAATGTATAGTTTTCTGTAACTATCATTCAAAGGCATTATTATTGGGATATTTAGGTGTTCATTTATTTACAGGAACAATAATATGCTCATATTGTTGAAGCACGTTAATATAATTAGCCCGTTTAGTGGGAAATACCTGTGTTTTTAGGATCAAGTTGCAGTGGAGAGTGGTGTTTTCCTCTTTTGGTCCTGGGGACTGAAGCATGGCTGTGGGGGACATATATAATACTACTGTACTATCCAGAGATTTCTGCTTTTTTGTTACTTTCTGTAATATCTGGGTTAGTGGAGACTGGCTGAATTCTCTTACCTGCTTCTTCATTCAATTTGTTGCAATATATTTTTAAAAATTGTCTTCTATTGCAGTCGTGTTTGAATACTAGAGCCACTCAGCCATTTTCTAGTTAGTAAGTTCCTTCGGTTGCTGTGATAAAGCATCCATACACAAGGAGGAATGGGTTTATCTCATTTTATATTTCCAAGTCACAATCCATCACTGAAGGTAGGCAGGGCAGGAACTCAAGGCAGGAGGAGACAGGGGCAGAAGTGAAGGACGATGCTTTCTTGGCTCATCTTTGGCTGGCTCCCTGGCCAGTGCTCCCTTACACATCCCAGGCCCACCTGACCAGGGTTAGTACTCTTCACAGTGAACTGTACCCTACATTAATTAGCAATAAAAAAAAGTGTCTCACAGCCATGTTGATGAAGGCAGGTGTTCAGTTGAGGGTCCGTCTTTCCAGGGATTCTGGGTTGTGTCAAGCTGACAATAACTAACTAGGACAATAAGCTTTCTCTTTGTCTCATATAGTTTTACCATCATGAATAATGCTGTAACCAAATTCCCTTGAAAGTTTAAAAAGACTGAATGGCAACTGTTGAGGTTTGGTCTGTTGTAATGCTAAACACTGCCCCCCAAAATCTTGTTGCCCCCAGGGACAAGGGGATCCTTAGTACACCAAGTGATGCTTTGTAACCTTGCCCCCCAAGTTATCCCTGATTGGTTAATAAAGATGTCTACAGCCTATAGTTGGGCAGAAGAGAGGTAGGTGGGGCTTCAGTTCCAGGGCTTGGAGTTTGAAGCAGAGACCACAAGGAAGAAAGAGGAGGTGAAGAAGATACTGTGAGGAAGGTGAATCAGGAAAACACCATTTTGAAAGGCTGACCAATTGGAGTAAAAGCAGCCCAGGTAGAACACAGCAAGTTGTAACTCAGGGTTATTGATAGGGAAGTAGATACTAACAGCTTAGAGGGAGATGTCGGCCCAGCTCTTGTGCTGTTTGAGGCTTATTATAAATATAAAGGTTTTGTGTCTTTTACCTGGGAACTGAATGATCAAAGGCAGGGTAGAAACCCCCAATTAATATCAAATGTTTACCACTACAGGCTACTGTAGAGATGGACCAGCCAGTGAAGACTAATTTCTCCAATATATGAGCGTTCCCATTTCCCAACTTCTTTGCTGACAGGAACTCTGACATGTTGTTGACATGTGATTCATTGGGTGTGGGTAAACCTGGATCCGGCTCTATAGGGCTTCCGGCTTCTCACCAGCCGTGTGACTACTGCATAAGTTAACAGTTACCGGACAACAAGATACCTGAGAGAGGTCCCGTAAGGCTCTAGTATGGATGGTGGAGCAGAAGCCAGAGGCCTCAGACCAGACAAATGGCTCATTGCAGTGAACGTTTGCAAGCAAAGAAGTGTGAGCCAAGGGGTATTCTGTGGGACACACTGCAGCTTCCACAACGAGTTGTTTGTTTTTTAATTTGGGTTCTTTTTTTTAAAAGACATGGATGCTGTGTAGGACCTGGGGATACAGCAAAGTTAGCCGCTGCACACTGGGACTTGGCACTCTTTGGCATAGAACGTTGGTTTGTCCTCTTCCCTGAGGTCATCTTTAAGACCAGGAGCTGTTCTGAAAACTCTGGCGATGGGAAGAGGAGATGGGGCCAGAGCGCTCGAGCTGTGGGGAGAGCTTCTTCTGGGTACCTCACCAGGCCGTCCGTGTTCCTTTCCCATTTCATCCTCTGCGTCCATATCCGTGTCACTCATGAAGACAGGAGAGCTAAATGGCAGGTGGGTTCCTAGTACAAGCCCCTAAAAATAGCAGAGGCAGGGCTCCGCTCCAAAACGCCGGCAGTATCAGCAAGCTAATTAAGAAATCTGCTGATGATGACGAGGAGCTGGCGAGCTTCCCGTTCCCATCAACTGCTGCAGACGGAGAGAGCAGGCTCCTTCATGTCAGAGATCCGGAAAAGCCCACGTCTCTGTGCATATGCTCTGAGATGAGATGACATTTCGGTGGAAAGCTGTGCCGGGTTTCCATTTAAGCACCTAGATCCGTGGCCAGTTCTCGGAGTTCCTTTTCATTTTTCTTTCCATTTGCCCGTTTAAGTTCCATGATGCTTAGTTTTGAATCCAGCCCCAGTTAGATGAACTCTGCCCAGCTTCAGACGAACTGAAGAAAGGAGAGAACTTCAGGCTTGCTTTATTTAAGCTCCTCAGCCAGTGCTCCACTACATTTTAAAGTGTGTGTGTGTGTGTGTGTGTGTGCGCGCGCGCGCACACGCTTGTGCCCCCAAGAGGCCACAGGCATCCTGGAACTGGAATTACAGGTGTTTGTGAGCTGCTTCCTATGGGTCCTAGAGACCAAACTCATGTCCTTTGTTTGGATGAGACATCCTTGTTCATAACCACTGAGCCGTCTCGCCAGCCATATCTAATCTTATGTACTCAGCCCATCTCCTTAGGGATAGCACCACCCACAGTGAGCTAGGCTCTCCTAAATTCATGACCAATCAAGAAAATGCCTGCACAGACATCCCTGCAGGCCAGTAAACAGTATTCCTTCAGGGTTCATGCTCCAGGTTCCTGTCTTGACTTCCAGCCAAGGAATAGAATGTCTTCCCTTATTACTAGCTCTGGATTACAGCAGACTGCTGCTCCTCCATATCAAATGGTATGTTGAACAATAGTTAGGGCATGGAGCAAGTGGGTTGGTAAAGGGAACACAATGGGGGGGGGGGGCAGCAACTAGAAGAGCTGGCTGTGCTGATGCTTGTCTATAATTCTAGTACTCCAGGCTCAGAGGAGTCAAGAGTTCAAGACCAGCCTAAGCTGTAGGAAGACCTTTTATCAAAAAACAAAGAGAGGGACAGAGAGAGAAGAAGGGAAGAATAGAGAAAGGAAGAAGAGGAAGGAAGGAAGGAAGGAGGAAGAGGAAGAGGAAGAGGAAGGGAGGGAGAGAACCCTGACCTGTACCTTCCTGGAGTGTGGCTCTCCTCTCTTCCTGCTCTTTCTGTGAGTAGCTGGCCCCTAAGCTAGCGCCTGCTGAGAGGGCTGTAAGCCTTTTCCCTATCTGTCTGATATTCAGAGATGAGGGCCATGGAGGTACCTTTCCGCCTTCTGTTTGTTAGTCTTGCATGTCCAGTAGCTGTCCAGCATGTCCCATAGTCTCCCTTCCCACACAATGCATGAAACCTTCTATTTTGCTCCTTGGTTTTGTCAGTTTAAATAAAGGAAAACGCTTAGCTATTAGGGAAACCATGGGCTAGGGGTGGGCCTAGGTTCTGGTCACCACTGGGAAGATTCTGGACCCGCTGGGAGCTGCCTTCCAGCTATTCCCGGCCACATGTGGTTGGAGTACTGAATGCATACTGCTGTCAAGACTTCCAAGCTCTGTCATAACTTCCTGCCTTTGACCAACTGCTATGAATAGTTTTCTATGGGTCATTATTTGGTGCCTGTGCTCCATATTTTCTGATTGCCCTCTCATATCTACCTTTTGTTTTCCTGCCAGGGAGGTAGAGAGTGGGCAGCTCTTAGATGTTTGGACTGGAGCATCTGCTTGCGCACACCCCGGAGTTCTGGGGCAGAGAACAATGGACGAGCAACTCAATGATAGGAGGGTGGTTATGAGCCAAGGTCTGGCCTCCCTCTGCTACCCTGTTTGAACACAGAGTTCAGGGAGTCTGAATTCCAAGGGGAAAATGAAAATTGGCTGTTAGGTTGTTCTTAAGGAGTATCTGTCAAGGCTGGACGCCAGTACACTGATCAGTTTGCTTGCTTGATTTATAAATTCTGTAACTCTTTACATGACGTGTGAGACCAACGTGTTTACTTTCATGGTATCAGGCCCTGCAGACACTATAGGTGTGTGGGTTGCACTGTTCCCAGTTGCCCCTACTTAGTGGTCATCAGCCTATCTCCTTCCAAAGACTCCCAGGGAAAGAGAGTCATCCCAAGTCCTCAATAAAGCTCTCGGGGACCCCGGCTTCTTTCTGAGATTCCCCTGTCGAGTCCAACTTCTGTCAGATACGACATATGGCAATGGAGAGAGATCTTTCTGGTGCCAGAATGAAGGTTGTTCACAGAGGCTGAGCCTGTGTTTTCTAGTTCAAACCAGAAAAGACTGGGACTGGACCCCATAAAGGACAGAGAACACAGGGCCAGTGTGGTGGGTGGGTGACAGCTCTCCTCATACCATACCACATACCATTCATACCATATCATATCATACCATATACCATACCATATACCATACCATATATCATACCATATACCACACCATATTCTATACCATATACCATACCATACCATGCTCACTGCAGAACTCAGAGAGGATGATTTCTGCTGAAAGCCACATAGCCAGGACTTCCTGGCTATACTCACAGGACCATGGCAGGAACCCAGGGTGTAGCTCCTGCTATCCCTTCTGGGGCAGACAAGGCCTTCAGGAAGCAAGGCCACCTCCATGGGCCTGTGTGGGGAGGCCTGTGGAAAGGAGAGCCCCATGCAGGGCTGGAGGGCACCAACAAAAACGGGGTAGAAGAAGCTGCCCTAAATCCAGCTTGCTCTGCTTGCTGCTGTGCTGACTACCGCTCAACCAATTGCTTGGCTACAACACGACCTGTGCTGCCCATAACTGCTACAGCTCTGAAGGGGGCGGTACCCCTGCAGTCGAGGAGTACCGCAAAGTCACACCATACAACAACCTCACAAAACCACAGAAGATTTGTTAGAAGGGAAAAAACCCAGGAGGGTGGCTGCCTCTGCTTGGGTGAGAAGCAGCAAAGAGCTGAGCAGAAGTCAGGGTTTGAGTAGGGTTTCTTGTGGGGCTGGGGAGGGGGTGGGACTCTTTCCAGGGTAGCCTGTGATTGGAGGGATCATGTGACTTGATCTTGGAGCAGACTCAGGGAATTTGTCTTTTTCCCTATAGTGTGGGGCCTGGCGGGGGAACTCCTGAGGAGGGAGCCTGGGTGCTTGTGCGCCTCTAAGGGTCAGGTCCAGCTCCAGAGGAGGCTAACGGTGGAGCCTGGTAGCCTGAGTTCTCCAGGGGTTGGGCTTACAAAGGGAATCTCTGGAAAGCCACCCCTTCCATTGCTGCTGCTGGCATTGGCATGAGTAGCCAACACTGCCATCTAGCTACTGTTCTTGCTTTTGAGGCCGAGGATATTAGGAGAGGCTCCTGGGTTTTAGGTTTTGCTTTTTGAGACAGTGTTTCACTATATAGTCCAGGCTGTTTTTGAACTTGCAATCCTCTTGTCTCCGCCTTAACAAGTGATGAGATGACAGGCAGGTACCAACACACTCAGCAGTAATTAATCTACAGGGTGTTACATGGGAAAATCCTAGCTGCCACACAGAGGGTTATAGTTATGGACTCTGTAGGGCAGCCCACTCCAGTGCCTTCTGGGTGATGCTTCACCCTGGGTGGTTGCCAGAGGGCTGCAGAGCAATGCAGGTCCTAAGCAAGGGAGCCAGGCCCACCAGCACAGAGCACCCCCATCAGTCTGTCCGCTGCTGCGCTGCCTCCCACACTCCATTTTAGCCCACAATAGGCACTTGTGTGTTCCAAGCTGGTCTGTAGCATCATGCCTGGTTTCATGTAGTGCTCAGAATGGAATCCAAGGCTTTTTGTATACTAGGCAAATAGTACATTCCTGACTCAAGGAAGGATCCTAGCCCAAGAAGCATTTATTTAAAAAAAAAAAAAAATTCAGCCGGGCGGTGGTGGCGCATGCCTTTAATCCCAGCACTCCAGAGGCAGAGGCAGGAGGATTTCTGAGTTCGAGGCCAGCCTGGTCTACAAAGTGAGTTCCAGGACAGCCAGGGCTACACAGAGAAACCCTGTCTCGAAAAAACAAACAATCAAAATCCATATCTTGAGTCCGCAAGTGTGTAGTGCCCTATGAGTTGCAGGTGGTTGTGATCTACCTGATGTGGATGCGGAGCAGTGCGCTTGCGTCATCTGGACAAGCAGCAAGCGCTCAGCTTCTGTGTCACCTCACCAGCGCTGGCCTCTGCTGTCTCTCCGTGTTTGTGAGGATCCCATTCTAGTGCAGTTCTAGTGACCGGACCCTGGACAAGACAGTAAGATCTGGGTCACTCACCCCTTCCCACACCCACAACTTCTGACCTGAACTCTGCACTGTCACACACGTGGCCTCTGGTTCACCCGTTGGTCTCCACTTTTCACCAGAGCCTCAGCGTTCCTACAGTTCCTACCCTCCGGTTGTCATTTCTACTGAGTTGAGTCTCAAGGCTGACGTGTCCGCCGCCTGACAGGAGGTCCTCTCGGGTGCACACAGACACTTGACATCCGATTGGTTATTTCCAAACCATCTACACTCACGTTCCCCTACTCCAAACCTAGCCTCTTTCGACTCTTCCCAGTTCCATAAAAACTCCAGTCTTGCACCCTATCAAACATCCCGGAAGACCCCCATAATTCCTCACTCTCCACTCCACCCTCACCCAGTCAGCGCAAACACACCAGCGACCTTCCCTGGCTCCTCAGACGCAATAGTAGAGTCTTCAGATGGCCAGCAAGCTCATTGCCTGTAGCCCCCTTTCTGCATCCATTAACACCACGCTCCTCTCTGCTCTTTCTACCCGGTTCCGGTCTCCCCGCTGCCCCAGAACCTCTGCTCACGCTGCCTCCTCCAAACACTAACACGTGTCAAGTCAGCCTTTTCTGAGTCCCCGTGATGGGGAGTGGTAGCCTCGCCCGCTGCTCCTCCTCCTCCGCAGCGCAGCTTCTTGGACCAGTTCCACTCAGGACCCCTATTTTCATGTAACCCTGGGTATGTAAATATATAATATAAGTATATGAATTAAATGTTTGCTGATAATTATACATTTATTTTAGAACAACTCTTTTATACACATACATACACTGTTTATTAAAAAAACCCATATGTGAATATTGATGAGATCGATGCCTGTTAATTTTTGGCTGAGTATCTGACACTGCAGAATACAGCATCTTCAGTGTTTTTCAGAATTGATTGATATTTCGATTTCATAATTGTCACTGATAAGAAGACCTCCTTGCATAAATATTCAGTACAAAATGGCAGAAGTATGTTTTAGTACATTTCAGAAGTTTTCAGAAATTCTGTCCTAATCCCAAGCCAAATTTCAGTTAACTTTTTTTTGATGAAACTCAGTGTCTCAAGCAGCAAAATTTAAATATTTTAATTTATTTATGTGGGTGTATATGTGTGTGTGCTCATAGGAGCCCACACGCCACACCCCATAAGAGGAGGCCAGAACAGCATGCAAGAGTCAATTCTCACTTTCCACTGTGTGGAGCCTGCTTGGGGATTGAACTCAGGGTGTCAGGTGTGGGGACACCTGCCTTTATGCACTGAGCCATCTTGCCAGGCCTCTCAAGTAGCAACTTTTAAAATCAAACACTCTAACACAATACAATCCAAAGGTCTGGGAACCTGATGCTTGTGTGCTGAGGAGCAATGGTAGGGAAATGCTAATGTCCTTTCCATAGTTAAGCTACTGTGTTTCTGTAAGAGCAGAGAACCCTGTGTGTGCAGTAAACAGCCTTCACTTTTTGAATCTCAGCCAGGCACTTCAGTCAGCATTCAGTGGCTGGCATGATGGCATCAGTGCAAAGTGACATGTTCTACTCTTGGAGCCAAGGGCGATGAACACCAATGGAAATTCCTCTGATTCACAACGATTTTAATTTTGAATTCATTTTTGGGTCCTTTTACTATTGGCAAGTTCATCAGCACCCTCCCATCCAGGTCCACGACTTGAGGCTGCAACCCAGTTCAAGAGCGAGAACTCTAGCCCTCATCTCAGCCGAGAGCGTGCAGTGGTCCTCGCACTTCCTTGATTAATGTCTTTCTCTCCCGCCAGATGGTGAATTCCATGAGGGCAGGGATGTGTGTCGGGTTTGCTGACTTTGGTACACTCACCACCTGGCACGATGCTCAAAACACCACACAGTAGCTGAGCGCTGTAGGATGTGCTGTGTGGTTGATGGGTGGATGGCTGGGAGGGAGGAGGAAGGGGGAAGAGGAAGAAAGAATCATTTAGGTACTTGTCATGCGTGTGGTGTATGTTCACGTGTGTGTGCACTTGTGTCTGGGTGTGAATGTATATGGGTGCGTGCACGTGGAGGCCACAGGTCTGTGTCTGCTTTCTCCAGTGACTCTCCTCTTCAGTCACCGAGGCAGGGTCTTTCACTTGCACCCCAAGCTTGCTGATTTGGCTGTTATAGCTAGCCAACTTGCCTCTCTCCCCATCCCAACTGCTGGGGTTATGGGTGGCTTTCAAGTTCATCCAGAATTTTCATAGGTGCCGGGATCCAAATTCTGATCCTCGCTCCCACCTGCATGGCCAGTGCTCTCACGGAGCCATCTCCTTGTCCCAGGATATTCATTTTAAACAACACTCTCATTTAGATCTCTCTCACCTGCTCATATGGTACTACAGATTGAAGACAATGTTATTTCTCTCCTATCCAGTCCTCAGTAGACTGGGCAGGGGATCCTTTGATAAAGGCCAGGACATATGCCTTGGCTGGGGAACATTCTGTGCTGAGACAGAAAAGTTCCGTGCCAGGCTCCCGGCCCCCAAACCTCCAGCCCTTTCAGTCCAGAGAGCATCCTGGAATGTCAGCACCACAGACAGAGCCCAACCCTCAGTTCTGGAAGGTGGGGTGTGTTCAGGATTCTGGCCAGGCCGGTAGGCTGGCTTATTTCGCCTCTAGGTGGAAGGGCGCTGTTTTTTATTTGTCCGCTGGGTGGCACTGTGGCCTTGTTCTCTATTTCCTGACGCTCTGACCGGTGATAGGTCAGAAGTTTTGTCTCCCCCTATTCGCTCAGCCCCAAACTTGAGAAAGAAAGACTTGGATCAGTCTAGACAATACAGTCATGGGTTGCAGTCTCTGTGTGCCGCAGGGCAGGCAGTAACCCTGTTCGATTTCAGCAGCGCGGTGCGAGTGGAGTGCTTGCTGAAGGATCACACTGCCTGCAGTGCAGTCCCACAAGCCGGACACCTCAGCTCCCATATTGTTTCTGCAGATACCCAAGCTGAGCAGTCAGATGGTAGGAACACTTGTGACGCTCAGTTTCCCTGCCTCCTCCTAGGTCCCTGTACCCAAAAGGCCCAGCACTGACCGTGGGAGTCCATTGTGTCCAGAACAAACAACCTGAAACGCTGCTTCATAGCATCTTCTCCTGGTGCTAGCATGTGGTCCAGAAGATAGAGACAGCCAGGATGTTGGCAGAAGGCTCTGGGTGCTCTGGGGTGAGCATTTATGGAGGGCTCGGGAGTTACTGGGAAATAGACTTCATGAGAAGTCAAGAGGCAACAGCTCCTGTGAAAGCCATGGGTCGCAGCGTGTTCATTGTGGGTGTGGTCACCATTGGTGACTCCACGTGTCAGCACTGTCTTCCTGGAGACAAGCCAGTACTGGGCTGCCTGTTAGCCGGCACCTCTCTCAGCCCCCAAAAGGAAGCCATGGAGCCCAGTGGTCTGCTACTCAAGGAGCTGAAAGGAGGCAGGCTGGGTTCTTCAGCTCAGGGTCACTACCAACTCAAGAAGCAGTGTCCAAAAGAGGGTAACCTTCCCATACTGCAGGACCCATACCGAGCAGGACGCTCAGCGAGCTTCTACTGCACAACACCCAAGCAGGCTCACTGACCCTGAGGTATGAAAGAGGGACAGGAACCCCGATGGGGACATGCAGTGAAAAGGGAGCCCTAGACTCCCGGGAATTCTCCAGCACAGCTCACATGTGCTGTAACGCTGCGACACTGAGACAATGCTGCTTTTATATAGAAATGCTTTCAAATGAGAAGGTTAAAATAGCAAGAAATCAGGGTTAAGGTCTGAGTGGATGTCTCCTGGTATAGTGCATACATGACCTTAGTCCCTCCCAGGCGTGATCCGGAACCTCGCACACAGGACCGGTAGCTTCCTATGAGCTAGACTTTTATGGTAATCCTGTCAGGTGCTCTAGAAAACTTTTAGAGAGATTCTCCACTTACCATCTATGCCTATGCACAATTGAGAGAGAGAGAGAGAGAGAGAGAGAGAGAGAGAGAGAGAGAGAGAATCATGCATTATGGGAAAGGACACACTTTCGAAAGTAAACGTATTAGCAAGCTACCCATCTATCAATCCACCAATCAAAATAGAGAACTGTGTTATATCCCTTAGCAACCAAGCTCCTCTTCCTCCTCCTCTTCCTTCTCTTGAGTCCCATACAAGGAAGCCCTGACAGTAATCAGGGCCCTGAGTGTGCCCTGTCCTATAGCCAGCTGTTAATCTCCACAGCGTGTCCCTATTTGATCTCTGCTATCAATTTGCTCTAAATAAAATTATTTCGCTGCTTTGGCAAATTTGTATGACTCTTATTTTCAGTTCTTTGGATTAAGAGGCCAAAAACCTGGAAACATCCATACCAAACTCTGACTGCCAACAACAGAACCAGCTTTTGAATTGTGATGAGAACCGCAGTTTGGGGGACACAGTGTCTCTGGGAACTCTAACCCCATGCTACCCTCTATCTTTCATTTCCAAACTTCTATTATATTACACAAGAGAATGCAAAGTTCTCCTATGCATTTGAACTGACTTAGGGGGCTGGAGATGTAGTTAAGTTGAAAGGGTGCTTTCTTAGCATATGTGAAGCTTCAATTTCCACTACTGTGTGAACAGGGTATGATTGTACATGCCTGTAATCCCAGCACTGGGCAAGCAGAGGCAAGAGGGTAAGGGTCCATGGTCAGTCTTGGCTATCTAATGAGTGAGACTATCCTGGGCCACAAAAGACCAGCCTCAAAATAAAAATAAAGGGCACATTATAGCTGTCTCCTGAGAGGCACTGCCAGTGCCCGACATATACAGAAGTGGATGCTCAAAGCCATCCATTGGACAGAGCACAGGGTCCCCAATGAAGGAGCTAGAGAAAGTAACCAAGGAGCTGAAGGGATTCGCAGCCCCATAGGAGGAACAACAATATGAACTAACCAGTACCCCCAGAGCTCCCTGGGACTAAACCACCAATCAAAGAAACACACGGAGGCGCTCGTGGCTCTAGCTGCATATGTAGCAGAGGATGGCCTAGTTGGTCATCAATGGGAGGAAAGACTCTTAGTCCTGTGAAGATTCTATGCCCCAGTATAGGGGAATGCCTGGCCAGGGAATCGGGAGTGGGTGGGTTGGGGAGCAGGGGGAAGGGGGAGAAGGTAGGGGATTTTCGGAGGAGAAACTAGGAAAGGGGATAACATTTGAAATGTAAATAAAGAAAATATGTAATAAAAATAATAAATGGATTCTGCATTCAAGAGGCAAAATGGCCAGGACTCTCCCAGAGCTGGGATGCCTGTGTAACGGCATAGCTAAGATTGAAGGACCATGAGTCCAGCTGTAGCTCAGTGCCAATGCAAATCCCACTTCAAAGGCGATAAATAATTTATTCTGGAGCCAAATATGAATGACCACAACCCAGGAACACAGATTTAGGCTACTTCAAGTTCCACACTCCAAGGTGGTACCACTCTGATGAGCTGTTTATGGTAGCAGAGTAAAGGAGGTCATAAATCAAGACACTTTTCAAATACAGCAAAGCAGGGAAGCCTGTTAGGGACCTCGAGTGAATGACTGTTCTGTGATGACACTTGTGGCTTTGGAGGTGGTGGAAGCTGGTGATCTGCTAAGTTAACTTCCAGTGGAACACCAGTGCTCTGTGTGGACATCCCAAATGATCTAATGGTCACAAAGTTGTCAGGTCACGTACAGAGTGGGGGTTAGGGGGAACATATGGCTAGTAAGGGGAATAAGATGGCCCAAGACGATGGGACTCAGGACTTGCAACGTTCTTAACTCTTCACAGTCATTGGCATCTCCATCAGTTAGGCAGCTCTGCGAAGATCTGGCTGGAAGAGGCAGCTTCTGTCTGGGAGCCTTTGTTCACATCGGTCAGGAGGCAGTGAGTTCAGCGGATCACATACCCCAATACCAAGGAAATCACCTAATTCCCAGGGCCTCTACATCTGCACTTCCACTTGCCAGACGTGCGATTTAGGGTCTCTGTGGCCTCAAAAATGTATACAGCTGAATCTAGTGTGAAGATACACTTGGATTCTGCCAGACTAAGGTCACCATTCCAAGTTCACGTTTCCTTCCCCACCTACATCTTGCAAATATGTGCCCTCTCAGAGAACCCCATCGACCACTCTGTACTCAGTGACTGTGATGTTGCCAGAGAGTTAACTTTTATGAGACTGCCATTGCTTGATTTGGTGGCTCAGGGCTCTCAAATTGTACCTTGGGAGTTGGGATGGGCCAAGAACACTCCCCGGAGCCTTGGTTGGAAGCCAGAGTTCTCCTAGACAGGTGATAGAGAGCAGTACAAGCCAATGCACCTCTCCCACAGCACAGGGACATTCCCAGCCGGTGGCCTGGGCCTCGGAGCTGTGCGCTTGGGAAGCTGCGGCCATCTTCACATGGAGTTACCCTTCTCTCTAGAGCAGCCCCACCCACCAAGCTCAGCGACATTCCCAAACTCTACCCTTGAGCCCGTTTTCCTCCTCAGTGCCCAGTGCCTTCTGCCCTTCTTTTCTCACCCCAAGACCCATTTATCTTTCCTACTGTGCGGCCACAAGAAGAGTACAGGAGCATTTGATTTACTGAGATTTTCCTCTCGATACATATTCCTTGGTTTTTTCAAAGACCTCCCATTTTTGAAAAAAAAAAAAAAAAAAAAGGATGTCAGAGACCATCACAAAGGGGGTCAGGATGAAGGCAAGGTCAGCACTCTATGAGAAACTCTATCCGGTATTGCACCATCTCAATGTTCTGGCCCCTGGATGTGCTGGCACCCAGACTCCCTGATCAGAAAAGTCTACTTGCCCTGGGTGGCCTGTGAACCCCAGGGGTCTCCTCTGGACTACAGGTGTGTGCCACCACTCCTGGCTTTTGGAAAATTAATCAATTTTTTAGATAGGGTTTCACAATGAAGCTCTGGCTGGCCTGGAACTTACTCTGTAGACCAGATTGTCCTCAAAGTCACAGAGATGGGCCTTCCTCTGTCTCCCCAGTGATGGGGTTAAAGGTGTGTGCCAGTGTGGCCAGCTCACGCCACAGTGATTGGCATTCAGACAGACCTCAAGCGCTCATGTCTCTGTGGTAACTGCTGTACTGAGATAGCCCCCTACCATGTTACAGCCAGAGCCTAGAAGGAGGAAGAACACGCTCAGATCAATCTTTCTCGACAAAGATCTGGCTTATGAGATCTGAGAGTCAGTTTAGTGACTAAGAAGGGTTGAGTAACCTTGGATAATTTGATTGGATCCATTTGCTAGACTGGGTATGTGTGTGTGCCAGACCCAGGTGTAGCGACAGGAAGTGGTAAGCAACAGACTTAAGGAAAGAAGTCATGAAACACAGTTGTAGCCATGTGAGGAGTTTCATTTCATCCTTGCGGCTCAGGAGAGTATGAAAGGGCTTTGCTATTTGTTTGTTTAAGAGAAAATGGGACTAACTTTTGTTTTACAACTTTATCCAGACGGTAGAGAGGAAGGAAAGAAGGTTATGGCACGACATTGCAGGCACTTGATAGAGAGTGGGAAGAGGGAGGCTGGGGTTAGGTTGGTGGACTTCCTGTCATTGGAGAGTATTGGACACACACAAGAAATAGTTAAGAGGATTTGCCAGGGTTTGGGAGACCAAGGATGCTGCCCTGGATGGACTCAGGACCAGGATAGATGCTGGTGTCGTTCACCTGAGATGATGAGAATGGAGGATGTCAGCGTCTTTCTCCCCAGGCCTAACTTCCTTTATAGCATTTTAGTTTTCATAGTTAAATCTCTGCCTCCCAGGTCGGTGGACCTGGAGATGAGCTGAATGGCTGGCAGAAGCAGTTAGTTACATGAGAGGAATGGCAAGTCACTTTGTGATCATTCCTGTTAAGCAACTCTGTGTAAATATCAGTGTTCTGCAAGAATGGGTTCAAACAATAGGGTGTGTCTGTGTGTCTGATTGTCTGTGTATCTGAGTTTGTGTGTGCTTGTGTATATGTGTGTGTGTGTGTGTATGTATGCTTGTCTGTGTGTCTGAATCTATGTGTCTCTCTCTCTGTGAGCATGTGTCTGTGTGTATATCTATCTGTGTGTGTGTGTGTGTCTCTGTATGTGCCTGTATGTCTATGTGTGTCTGTCTGTCTGTCTCTGAGCATGTGTCTGTGTCTTTGTCTCTGTGTGTGTCTATGTATATGTGTGTGCGTCTGTGTGTGTGTGTCTGTGACTGTGTGTGTGAGTGTGTGTGTGTGTGTCTGTGACTGTGTGTGTGTGTGTGGGGGGGATCCCAGAAGTGGGGGGAACAGTTCAAGTTCTCAGCTGCACTAGTTTTCTATGTAGTAGTTACACCTGTGAGGGCTAGGGGGTGGCTCAGTGGGAAAAGCACTTGACATGCCGATGTGAGGACTGGAATTCAGACCCCTTGCATCCACATAAATGCTGGGAGTGCACAGTGGCCATCTGTAATCCCAGTGCTCAGAAGTGGTAAGGCAGGGCGTTCCACAGAGCAAGCTGGCCCGCTAGAATAATAAAATGGGCTACCTCTGGGCTCAAGAGAGAGCCGCTGCCTCGGTAAATAAGGTTGAGAGTGATGGAGGATGGCACCTGACATCCATTGCTGGCACTCACGCATACTTGCACCTACACGTGTGCACAGACGTACAAGCAAAAAGAGAAAAGTACAGCAAAAGAAAAAGGAAAACGAACAAACAAAGGTAGGTGCTGAAGGGCCAGGAATGTGGCTCAGTTAGAGTGCTCACCAGGCTGGCATCATTCTCAGGGGCCCTGTGGTGGAATTTGTAACCTGAGCCTACACACGCTCAGTCTGTGATCAAATTAAGCAAAACAAACATAGATGCACACATGAAGCTGTAGCGGGGTGTGGAGTCAAGTCCTTGGAGAATGGCTATTTAGTATCAATGACTTTTTGATCTTGGGGTTTCTGTCCTGGCTCCAGCCAGGTTGATCCCCTCCCCTCCCAACATCCTATCCTGCTTTCCCAGTGCTTTCCCCAGGGATTTTTCTGTGGCCCCTGCCATAAGTTCTGAGTGGTGGGAATCAGGGCTGCCGGTCTCAGAATATTCTACCACCATGAATAGCTGCTGCTTGCTAGGTCTGACTTTCACGGAGGTGGTGTGTGTGTGTGTGTGTGTGTGTGTGTGTGTGTGTACGTTTTTGAAGCGGTCCTTCCAAGTCCTCTGTGCAGGAAAGCAACTCTGCCACCGTAAAATTATTTTTGCAGCTACTTCATGACTGTAATTTTATGAATCCTAATGTAAACACATGTGTTCTCCGATGGTCTTAGGTGACCTCTGTGAAAGGGTCATTCGACCCCCCAAGGGGTCAAGGATCCAAGGATGAGAATCCTTGCTGGAAGTTTTCTGGAAGCTTTTGTCTCCACTCAAGAGCCTTGGAGGCAGAGTGCCCAGAGCGAGCAATACACCTTCCATCATTAATCATTTCATTCATGCATCAACTCCCCTGGGCTCACTGTCTTTTTAATGAGTACTCTGTCATCTCAATCAGTTTTCACTTGGAAAACCAAAAGCTTACCGGTAACTCTGTTTGCCTCCCGCCACCTTCCCTGGGTAGGTGCCTTTTGAAAGACTTTTAAGTCACACCCTGCCCTCAAACTTTATCAAACCAGGAAGTGTTTTCCCCAGGATGCACCTTGGTCTTTATAGACGCTGGAGGGGTATTAGACACCACAGTGGAAGTAGATTACCTCCCCCCCCCCAACCCCGGCCCGCCCTCTGAGTCAGGCGCCTCTTTTAAAGCACTGGACTCCATTCCTGGGGTTATCAGCTTTGTTTCTTGAGGGGAAGACAGAAGGAGAGCTGCCTCTGGTTGCCATGAACTCTGCAGGCGGTAGCTGCGAGTCCCCGGACTGCATGGTGAGTGCCAGTGGTTGGGGAGGGAAACGGGAGCAGGAAGGAGGCCTCAGTGTGGAGCTCAGCCTGGCCTTCGGCACAGCACGTGGCGTCTGCTACCCTCGCAGACACAGTTCCCTGAGCCTTGAACTGCGAATGAAGGGAAGGTGGGCGGGGTTCCTGACAAGGCGCGCAGGGGCGACCCCCGCTGTTTGCTCTACTCAACAACTCAGCATAGGAGCCTCTGTTTGGTCTTAGCTTTCTTTCCAAAGGCTCTGAATGAGTAAAGGGAAGCAGAGACAGCCAGGTTTTCCTTCCTGAAACCCCATCGTGGCAGGTGCTTCTCCTCCTGTTTTATCCGCCCCTCCCCTCCCGGCCCCTCCCTCACAGTAATCCCAGGGAGGCCTCTCTAGCCAGTCCGGAAACCCTGGTCTAACCACCCGCTCCAACTTATTTTGGTCACCTAAAAATCACAGGGCGAGCTGAGTGAGGACCCATGTCTTTGCCATTGCCCGCAGCAAAGACAGGAGGAGGCCTCTCTCTTCAGACCCAGCGGAAGGATTGGAGTTAGGAACGACCCGTGAACCTGAGTTAGGTTCTTGGATTGCTCTCTGGATCTAACCACAGACTCTGTCCATTTGTTCCTATTCCTGGCAAGGGTTCCTAGCATTCTCAAGAGAGAAAATAACGAATCTTTAGAGAAAAGCAACTGATAGTCACCTCAGATTACTTCTGCTATACTTTTTGGAGACGTAAAGGAATATGTTGAAGATTCCATTTTCTCTTTGAGCTTCTGTGAGTCAAATAAGGATTTGGCCAGCAGACGGCCTGCATTAATATTTCCCGGGGTGATATAAACAAATGTCTAGTCACCCTAGACAGGGTGGTGACAGACCAAAGTAGCAATCTCACCCTAGATTAGCATGGTGTACAAGAGTTGATTTGGCTTACTGACAGGAGCCTGGGTGACCCAAGAGCAGCGGCATTATTGAAAAGTCTCACCCCAGCACGGATGATGGCTTCCCAGAGGGGGCTTCCCCCTCAGTTAACCTCAATATACAATGTATGTTCTAGCCCAGTGAGGCTGAGGCAGGATTGCGCAAACTCTCAGGGAGGTGGGAAGGAGAGAGGCTGAACGCTCAGGCTGACTTCTCCAATTCATTCCTCCACGAGGAGCATCAACAGGCCCACTCTCGTGGGTGTCTGTGAGAGGTCGCAACCACCTGATGAGGGTGGCGAGGGTGGCCATGTGCAGACGGAGGTGTTCTGTGACATTCCACCTCTTCCTTCAACGTTTGCAGTCTTCCCATCCACCCCTTCAGCACTGTTCCCCAAGCCTTCCAAGGTGATACGGATACTGGATTGTTTTCTTCCATCTATCGCTGAGTAATAGGCTATCGTGCCACAGCCTCGGGAACTTGACTGGTTATGAGTCTCTGCTGTACTCTTGTGATTGTAAAAGAGTTTCCTTCCACGGGCAAATGGGGCTTACAGGGGCAGTACTGTAGTAGGTGTTGTGTTTGTCTCGCTGCTCCAGACAGAGCACCGGGTCAAACAGTTCCATGTGAGGTTTATTGTAGGAGAGAAGGGCAAAGGTGGCGGGTGAAAGAGAAGGAGAAAGAGAGAGAGAGAGAGAGAGAGACCAGAGGGGTTTTTCTTTCATATGGATAATGACATAGCTGCAGGTAAAGGTGGGAGGTGAACCAAGTGGATTCTGAGAATATGGTGGCTGTTGCCTTGGCAACAGTTGTGCAGGTTGCGCTATTGCCTAGGTATGCTGTCACTGGGTTCGGAGATCCTGATACCAACAGTGGGCATACTCACAAATAATTTTACAGGCATCTCACATCTAGTCAGTAAAACAATAGCATGTGCTGCTTCCTCACCGGGGGCCATGACCTTCTCAGATCCAGGATTGTGCCCTGGATTATAACATCACAGGCGAGGTAAATCCAATGGAAATGATTTTTGATTGTATTTTCAACAACCATACCACTACTGCACCAGTAGTACATCTTGCCTGCCATTTTGACTCCACAGTACACAGTGAGGCTGTTAGTGATTTCCTTCTTTCTCTAGTAGCCCGAGTTAATGTCTCCTGGCTTTACGAAGGCCAATCAGTAGGGAGGGACTGTAAGCCTCAGTTGCCCAAGAAAAGTTTTTTTTTTTTTTTTTTTTTTTTTACAATCACAAGTGTACAGCAGAGATTCATAACCAGTCAAGTTCCTGAGGCTGTGGCACAATAGCCTAACACTCAGCCATAGTCCATCTTAGTCCAGTCTAACTTCTCCACGTCCTGGAGCTAAAATACACAGGTGTCTCAGCAGTCGAGAACCACCACCTAGTTCTAGCATGCAACCGGCAGCCGTGGTAATAGCCTTTGTGGCTGGCAGGGCCTTGGGGGCTTTCCCGGTCAACAATTCATGGGGGGAGTAAGGACCTCAAAGTCGGCTCAAGACACCCCAAGATCAAGTTCTCAGCATAAAGGAGAGACAGAGGGCAGGGATAAGGGTCAAAGATGAAGTTAGAGGAAAAGGGGGAAGAGGGAAGGGAACAAGGGAGAGAGGAAGTAGTATTTGTCAGGGACGGGAGGGGTGGGGCTTGGGAGGGAGGGGTGGGAATGGAGACTGTCTCTGGATGGAGCAGAGAAAGAATTAGCCCATAGGCAAATAGGAATTTATACAGGTAAAAAGGGGAAGTCCTGTGTTAGGATGAGGTGTTTAATTTTGATTTTAATGTTAATTAAGGCAGCCAAAGGGAGCTTTTGATTGACAGACCTTAGTAGTCAGCCTCAGGAGGAGAAAGTAGCCAATTAAGGGAGACTAGACCTTGGTGACTAGCTTTAGGAATGTAAAAGAACAGTCTTTAGTAAGGCAGAGGGGATGGGAGAGAAGGGCAAGACCTGCCAGCCATGTTTGCCATGCTCAGACTGGCTGGAGTTGTGTTAGAGGCAGCCTACCCTGCAATCCATTGGGACATCTTTTCCCACTCACACAGGGTGCTTTCTTTCTTTCTTTTCTAGCCCTGGCTGTCCTGGAACTCACTCTGTAGACAAGGCTGGCCTCAAACTCAGAAATCTGCCTGCCTCTGCCTCCCAAGTGCTGGGATTAAAGGTGTGCGCCACCACGCCCGGCGGGTGCTTTCCTTTGAACTCTTTCAGCGTTATTTTATCGTCTTTTGGGATGGCTGCTCTGGGATCTTCTCATTCACCTTGTTGGGTATCAACTGTCTCACTAATCCATAAGGCTCCTGAGAATGTCATGGCTATGCCTGACCTGTGTCCTGCAGAAGACTCAGAGGTCAGCACCATGCCATGTACGTGATGAAACTTTTCAGCCAGAGCGAGCAGATCTCCAGTTCCTCCGTCGTCTCTTCCAAGCAAGTGCCAGTGGGTCTTAGGAGTCAGGGGCTACGGGGATACTAAAGAAAAGCTGTTAGCTAGGCCTAGTTCCGCATACCAAACAACCCGTCACTACGTCAGCCGTTTTCTCAAAAGATGTTCATTTGTTACAGTAGTATCTTTGGGAGGCACAGCCTTAGTCAGCCCTCTGCCATCTCCGTAAGAGTTTTTCCTTTCTCATTTCAGGGTTGTACCTAAGAGTTCATGAGCATCTCTCCATCCCCAAGGGACAAAGCAAGCCTGACTCTTGTATTTCTGACCTAGTCAGGATCAAGAGGAAGCAAGGTCGTGCTTGTACTTATTGTGGCCTTTAGGGTTTCCCTGCTGCTATCTCTCTATTGATCATATCTGGCTTGTGAAAGGGCTCAGAGCCGAGCGTGCAATCTCTACTCCCCAGGGAAGAAATATGCACAGAATACTCGGGGAGAAATTTACCTACTCCTAGGTAAAGTTGAGTCTGTCTGTCCATCCATTCATCTACCTACCCATCTGTCCATCCATCCATCTACTCACCCATCCATCCATCCATCCATCCATCCACCAATCCATCCATTCATCTACCCACCCATCTGTCCATCCATTCATCTATCCATCCATCCATCCATCCATCCATCCATCCATCCATCCATCTGTGCACACCATTTACTTCCGTATTCATTAGTTGGTATCCATCACCCTTGATGTTCCTGGTTCCAGCATCCACCTAAGCCTAATATCTAGCACATTTATCCGCACTGTGGGGCCTCCTGTCACTCTTCATGGTCTTCATCTTCTGACCACTCCAGCCACTCCTTTAAGGGGAGCACTGTTATGGTTCCCACTCCACAGAGCTCCCTCCTCCATGACAGCTGACACACTGTCACACAACCCCTTTGGTGACCTGTACCGGGGCTTGAAGCTTTCCAAAAGCCAACAACCACAACGTTGGAGTTTTGGCAGTTTTCTCCTTAGCAACCCAGCTCCACACACGTTGCTCTGTAAGCTTCTTGAGAAACCTTGGAAGTCCCCTTTCTCTTGCCTCTTCTTTTTCTCATCCTCTCTTGATGGCTTTAGTATTTCACAAGCCCATTTTGCACCTAGCCCAGGTCACCGAGTGTTGAGGGATACCTAGAGCCACCACCTGGCTCCCCCAGAGCACCTGCTACCTGTTGAAAAATCACATTCCACCGGGAAGCTCAGTCAGTACACAAAGGCCTGGTACCCGTCTGAGGTCCTGGCTGAGTTTTCTTCCTTCTTAACTCTCCAGCAGACACAGTCTTGTGCACCCTGATAAACTGCATTCCACTCACCACCTCTCTCCCACACAGTCTGCCATGATCATTTCTTCCTTACCCTCTCTTCCTCATGGTTAGATTTATCCCGTGGGCTCACCGTTTATGGATCTCAGGAAGTGCTGCTCAGCACCGATCTGATTGGTATTCTGCTTTCTTGTGACTTACTAGCCGGACAAGAGCTTCATTTTTTTTTTCCTTCATTTTTTTCAACTTTCCCCACCAATTTAGAAGCTAGGGAGGACGATGGCATGTGTAGTTTTTGTTTTCAGTGGTGAGTGTTTTCCTGTTATAATTCTTCCTTATGTGTTTTTCTGGGCACATAGCACAGACTCACACATATCACAGATATCACACATATCACGAGTATACAGAATATATGTGTGTATATATCACAATATCACAAATATGTAAACACACATACAAATACATAAATATATAAACATACATGAGAAATTATATAGTCCAGCACTGCCTGAATTTCAGGAAGGAATCTACTGGGAGTCTTAGAAATAGAGGTGACTGTTGTTTTCTAGGTGATAACGAGGCTCACCACCCTCAGCAGAGGCAGCCTCCTGAGGGTCACGGTCCATAAGTACTGCTTAAGAAACCACAGTATGTTCTTTGGTCTGTCAGCCATCCTGCGGACTCTCTTGGTGAGTCCCATTTATCAGGGAGACATGGCATAAAGAGGAAAATTTACCATCAAATGTTTTATCTGGACACATAATAGTTCTGCATAGCAGGGCTGAGGCTAGCTCGGTCGACCCCATATCAGGAAGTATGAAGCCGATTCACGGCTCCCTCAATCACCAAACTGGGCTTTCTTCATTACCAGTGGTGAGGGGCTCCTGGGTATGTACCAGAAAGAAACTGGGTTGGATATTAGTATTCTGCCCCCATGGAAGGTCTGGCTTTCTGCACCTTCAGAAGTTCACAGTGTGGCCTGCGCCTCCACATCTGCCTCCTCTCCAGCCAGCACTGCCCCTAAGTTAGATCTTTCTTGGGGAAAGTGGGAACTGTTCTTACAGCAATGAATTCTACCCAGTCATTGGCAGCAACCAGAGATACATTGGGTTATCACAGCTAGGAAAGGGGAGGGGCCAGGAATGGCACTGGACTTAATTCAGTGCACATTTCAGCCAACTCCAGCCCCAGCCCCAACATGCAAGAGTACTACTCAAAGGGGCACCAGAACACAAAACATGGAAAGGCAGATTAATATCGTATGGCAGCATTGCATGGTGTACAAGAGAAAGTACACGCATGCACATGGACTTATCACAAATATATAAATGTATATAAATGCATAAATATGTATATATCACATATCACATATATATACAAATGTATGTGTGTATATCATGCATATCACAAATATATAAATATATATAATACATAAATATATAAACATAAGTATAAGAAACAATACAGTTCAGCACTATCTAAATTTCAGGAAGGAATCTACTGGGAGTCTTAGGATACATCGCCACAAATAATGGCGACTACTGTTTCTAAGCACGGTCTCTAAACCGCTACACTTCTGACATTTTGGGCTGCATAATTCTTTGCTGTGTTCTGGTGCCCCTTTGAGTAGTACTCTTGCATGTTGGGGGTCCTTGACCACTGTCTTGGGATCCTAAGGCAGTTGGTCTGATATCAGGGACAGCTACTCAGGGAATTACCAGAAGGTAGCACACCAGCGTGGGTACTCTACAAGGAGAGTGTCCTTCCTAGGCATGGTGGGAAAGGTTAGGTAGGACCTCATCTCACTGCTCAGAATGGTACAGTCTAAAATATAAAGCTTATACTGGAGAGGAGGCTCAGGAGCTAAGAGCTCTTGCAGAGGGACCCAAGTTCAGTTCTTGATACCTCTGTTGCATGGTACAGCCACCTGTATCTCCAGTTCTGGGCCGTCTGACACTCTCATCTGCCCTACACACACACACACACACACACACACACACACACACACAAATGATAAAATAAATATTTAAAATGTAAAGCTTATGAGTGTGTTTCTCTCTGAAAATTTCCATTTAATATTTTCAGCCTGTATAGCTGGCCTTGGCTAGCTGAAACCTCCCAAGGTTTCAGACTTCCAGTAATTGGAGCAGGGTATATCTGATACTGATCCCTAGGGGGCGCTTTCTGGAGGTAGTGCGAACAGCTGTCAAATTCTTGATCTGAAACTTTTCTTACCCTCCCCATCTAATCAAGTAGTGGCCTACCGTAATCTTACACTTCTCTGGAGTGGAGCCATCAATCCATTAGGTAGAGAACGCACAGTGCCCCAGTCCTTGATAATTTAGAAGCTCATGAACTTCAGGCCCCGCCTCCTGTCCCTAATAATCACAACTGGTGGGTCTGAGAAGGGAAGCGAAGTGGGACAGCCCGGAGCGAAAGAGACTTGAGGCACCCGTGAGCATTTAATGGGGTGGGGGCAGGCAAAGGCTATTTAAACCTTTGGGGAGTGGGTAGGGGCTTTCAGGGTGAGTGTACATCATTGGTCTGGGCCAGGGTGCTGGAGCATGCCTCCTTAGCATAAGGAGGAATCCCAGGTGATGCTGGACATAACCTTATAAGGGGAAGAGGAAGTTTTACCTGGCTACCAGGCTTCGTGAATCCCAGGACGAGATTTAGCGAGTGTGGACACGTCTTAGCCCCACTCTTGCTCTGGACCTGCTCTCCGAGTCTCCACAGCACTCTAGCCCCACAATGCCGCGATGAAGATGTTTTGATTTGTTTTAAAATAAGGTGGGAAAGGCTGGGGGTGTAGCTCAGAGGAGGTGTAGGGTAGAGGAGGCTCTATGTCTCGACAGCTGTTCACACCACCTCCAGAAAGCGCCCCCTAGGGATCAGTATCCGATATGTCCTGCTCCCATTACTGGAAGTCTGAATGAAACCTTAGAAGGTTTCAACTAGCCAAGGCCAGCTATAAGCTGAAAATATTAAATGGAACATAGGCTCTGGGTTTGATCTTCAGTATTGCCAAATAAATAGATTTAAAAACTGCACTTTGAGGGCGTTTACTACACGACTCACTCTTCCACTGAGGTAGTCCACAAATACTTGAAATTTTTTTTCTTTGAAGGATGGAGCACACAGAATCAATGTGCTTAATGCCAATCTGTGAGGCCACGAGCTGACACTGCTCCAGAGATGTTCCCTGAGGTGGGTTGCAGTGTAGGAGACTCAGGTGTGGCGGTAGCTCTGGAGTAACCTACTTCAACAGCCTTTCCAGGATCGTCTCCCGCTGCCCAAACTACCTTGAGGACAGCCCTGGCTGTGCCTTTGCCTAGAACCTGCACTCTGTGATCTGACCAGGGCCTGGAGACTCCCCTGGGGCGTGTCAGCTAGAAGGACTTGATCTTCATGCAGTGGCCTTGATACCTCTGACCACACCAGAGACGATGTTCCCACGTTCCTCTACTCACAACCAGTTGTCTCAGTGTGAGCCATCACTACACATCAGTCCTTCCATTTATGGAAAGTCATAGCAAACACAACAGCTACCATTCATTGGCACTTGTGTTGTGATAAGCCCTGGACTGTGTGCTTTATACTGCAAAGTGGGTTTTCTCAAACACCTAGATTTATGTAGATAAGAACGTGGAGACAGAAATACTTTGATTTGCCCAAGGTGAATGAGAAATTCAGTCAATACGTCGGAATAAAAATCTATAATTCCGAGTTAATTTCTTGGTTAAACTGTAAGAATGCAAATTGACCTTTGGCTCTGGGTTATGCCTGTGTGCACTGCATCTATTCACGTCAGTCTACCACAGTCATTCAGTTCACCCTGATGGCAAGGACCGTAGTAGAAACTGGCATGAGAAAGCAAAGCAAGGCTCTTACAATTTGCCCCCTCTTCCTCTATGTCCCCTGAGCCACTGATGAGGAGCTGTGATGCAGAGGTATCCGCAGGGTCAGAACTCTCCACAATCTCTTGATCTCTGTTTGCGGTGAAGAGGCTCCTTTGGTGAGGAGTGGTAGCTACACTCTTCTATAGGTATAAAGATGAGATTTCCAACACAGTAAGGAATTATGCTGGTCTGGCAAAATGATGGTAGTTGGTTTCTTTTCTAATATCCATGATCTCACTAGCCCTGGGAAGTTGGCTCAGCTTGTAGCAGATGTAATTCCCCCTCCTGCTGAAGTCCAATTAGACAGCTGTTGGTTGCCACTGATATATGTGTCTGCTGGAACCACAGAGGCCAGATGGTAGGAAAGAGGCTTTCAGGTCAGATTCAGCTCAAGTCATTAGTCCTGCTCAAGTCATTAGTCCTGTATCCTAAGCACGTGGTGTCTTCAGCCACAGTGACCACCCTCCGTTCCTGAGAGGAAATCTACCTACTTTTTGACCTTAAGGTGGGTTTCCATCTCTTCCCTAGCAAATGCGTCTCTCTGCTAAGGCTTTGGGTCAACCCCTCCCTTTCTACAGCCCAAGACTTAAAAGTCTTTAGCACAGTCAGGATCAGGGTAGCCCTGGTCTTTTCTCTGTCCCTGTAATCCTCAGCAGGCTAACACCGCTGCCCCCTAGCCTAGGCCTCGCATGTCTGAAAGGGTGTCCCACCATGCAGCTGAGGTCAGGAAGTGTAGTTATCTTCCCCTGGATTGCTCACACGTGCTCTTTCCTTGTCTTGGCAGGGGGGCGATGGTGTGCTCAGCCTTCACACTGAAGGACAAGGCAAGAAACAGGATGGGGTGCAGAAGGATCCCAACAGTAACAGTAACCTGGCCTATGGCATCCTGGATAGCCCACCATGGTATCTCTGCATCTTCTTGGGGATCCAGGTAAGTCCTCCCAGTCAGTACTAGGTCCAAGCTAGTTCTGTATCAAAGAACTAAAGACCAAATTAGTCGGGTCCAACCTCAGCTGCTGCCGTAGCTTCCATATCAACCCCAGATCGCTCCCTTAACATGAGAGGATAGATGTGAAGATTAGAAAAAGATGCTCAACCATTCTGAGGTGACTCACTTGGGTGCAGGTAACTGATGTGGTTAAAGGTCTGCTTCACTTGGGTAAAGCCCTTGGAAGGCAGAGAGGTACCAGCACTTCCTCAGAGCGGCTCTGTCGGCAGTCTCTCTCTTTCTGTTTTAGCTTTCACCAACTGCTACCTAGTCTCTAGGATGAAGTTTATTTAATAACCAGGTGGAGTTCACCACTGTTGCTGAACAGTATTTAAGATGAAAAGGAAAACACGAGTGGGTTCTAGGCCTGGAGAGTGCTGTGGCTTCTATTGGCCTAGCTGCTGACATGACAATCAAGTGTCTATGTGGAGCTTTCAAGGACTGGTTGGGGAATATCTTACAAGTTCTCTATGTTTGCCTAATGTGTGAGGCTCTGATTTCACTCCAAAATCTCACTAAAAAAGGGCTGTAAAGGATTAAACTCACGTCATTGTCTAAGAGCTCATGGAAGAAAGGAAAGATCATCAGAACGTGCCTTGAAATATTCATGCCTTCTTTTTCTGAAAACTCTCTTATGGCCTTCCTTACAGGGGTTGGGGGGCTGGGGAGGGAGCTATTTTTGTCTGTCAGGGAATTTTAAAGTCTTTCCTGCTTCCAGTATACACCCTTCCCCCCCAATTTGCCAATTTGTCAAAGAGCAGTGCTGGTCACATTGTTCGGATTATTCCAGAGCATTCTTGAGGAGATTAATCTCGAGGGCGGGCAAACCATTGGTTGATCCCTTTGAGACATGGCTCAGTGAGACAACAGGAGTGGGAGCTGCCCATTAAGGAAGACCTGGAGATTTATTTCTGACACGTTACTCTCCCGTTGTCTCCACCTGTATGGTTAGATGTGGAGCTGTGCCCTGAGGAGGAGGAGGAAGAGGGGTACAAGGGATAGATACATAGAAACGGTCATCCTGGTATTGTCATCTAAGGCACTTGGTATGACTCCAAACAGATCTAGCTGCAGCCCATGAGAACAATTCCCTAGGCCTAATCAGACTGAGGCCAAGTTATGTGAAATAGTAGCTCATTCTTGGACCATATTGCTAGCTACCTGTCTCCTGTTTGTCTGTCTATACCCTACATCCATCTGGTCTTTCACTTTGGTACCTGAGGCTGTGTGCTATGACTTCTGGCATGCTCTGAACTCTGAGTCTGATGTGTCCTGCCAACTAGGACTCATTGAGCCTTTTGCTAACAGCTTCAAGTTCACAGTGGGGTCTTCCTTGCTTGAGCCCACCCTTGCTGTGATCTTATTCTTTGGTCCCGTTTTATCCCACTGAGCCTCTGTCTTGGACTTAGTTTCCTTCCCAGGGCATCCTTTCCCAATGCAGTGATCTTGTGCTCAGAGCCCAGCCCCTCTGCCTGGTTCTCACCTGCTTAGGGCAGAACTTCCTCGTACTTATTGCATACCTGCATCTTTGCCTGGCCCTCGCTGACAGCCCCTAGGACCAGCTGCAGGGTTCTCACTTCTGGTCATTGGTGGATGCGCTCTTGCCTTGGGGAATAAAGATGCAGCTGACAGCATCCCATGCCCACCTCCTTCTGTTCTGCTCTCCAGCACTTCCTCACAGCCCTGGGGGGCCTCGTGGCTGTGCCACTCATCCTGGCCAAGGACCTGTGCCTGCAGCATGACCCTCTGACCCAAAGCTACCTCATCAGCACCATTTTCTTCGTCTCAGGCATCTGCACCCTCTTGCAAGTGTTTTTAGGGGTCAGGTAGGTAAAATTGCTCTCTGTGGATTTTGAGTTCTTGCTGTGGTATCAGCGAGGTCTGATTGAATGTTGCTGGGCAACGTGAAGCTGGTTGGAGGGAGGGGTAAGTGATAAACCAGGATGCTTGGCTGAAGGTAAGAGAATTACATCTCAGCTTAGGGGAAAATGTGTTCTTTATTAGCTTATACAATTAAGCTAAGAGAAAGGCAGAAGACACAATGAACCAGGGCTCATCAAATCCCCCCCTTCTATGTGTGTGTGTGCTTATGTGCATGCATGTTCATCTGAATCTGCATGTATGTCTGGTGCGTGTGCATGTATGTCTAAATGCGTGAAGGCCCAAGCACAACTTCAGGTGTGGTTCCTCGGTAGTCACTTACTTTATCTTTTGCGACAGGGTTTCTCAGTGGCCTGGATCCCTCCAAGTAGGCTGGGCTGGCTGAGGATCCACCTGTCTACCTCCCAGTGCTGGGATTACAAGTGTGCCCCGCCGTATCCAGACCTTTTATGGAGGTGGGGTATGTGTGTGTTGAATTTAGGCTTTAATGCTTGAGTAAGAACACAATATGGATTGAACCCTCTCCTTAGCTCCCATATCTCCTTCTGCTCAGGCCTGCCCCTAATATTTGTGAGGCTCTTGATAAGAATAAACCAGGGATTGCCGGGCAGTGGTGGAACACGCCTTTAATCCCAGCATTTGGGAGGCAGAGGCAGGTGGATTTCTGAGTTCGGGGCCTGGCCCGCCTAGTCTACAGAGTGAGTTCCAGGACAGCCAGGGCTACATAGAGAAACCCTGTCTCGAAAAAACAAACAAACAAGCAAACAACAACCACAACCACAAAAAGAATAAAGCAGTGAATATTCAGACTCCATGCTTCATGTTAGAATGTTGTAAAGTTATAAACTGACAAATCCGAACTGAGCCATGAACCCATCACCCTGCCTGGTGGGTCAGAGTTGAGCTGAGTGTGGAACCTGGAGAACCAGGGGCACAGAGATGTTGGAGGAATAAGACGGACAACTGGGGAGAAAAAGAGTGAATTTGCTCCCCCGTTGTCTTTTTGTTTTGATTTGATTTTCTGGAGATGGATTGGCACCTTCCCATTCTGATGAAGGACAGTATCTTTGCTCCATCTGCTGATGAACTGCCAAGTTTTTCCTGGAAACACCCTTACAGATACACTCCGGCTGACTAACTACCCGAACATCCATTAACTGAGTCAAGTTGATACGATAAATTAAGTTGATACAATAAATTAGAAGTCCCTAAGGCCCAGGGAACTTTATAACAGAGGGGCTTAGAAGTATGTGGGAGCTGGGAGATATGAAGAGCTGTGAAGTGACATTCTCTAGACTCAAGACAACCATTACAGTCACGAACTTAACAATAACTGTTGTTTCCTGAAATTTTCACACAAGAGTGGCTCTGTCTCTAACAATAGTGATAGCGGAGGGACTCAAAGGGTCTTATCCTTTAGTGATGAACTATTGATGATTGATTGATAGGTACTGGGAGAAGGGTAGCTATTGTCTTCAGATGTACATCCATTAAAGAGTCCACCATACTACGATGGATAGCTCCAAAAACAGGCAACCCTTGTTAAACTCGGTGGCTCACAACTCAAGTAGAGTTGAACGTTAAAGAGATTTAGAAGAAAGTGCAGGGGTCTGGACTCTCCCACTGTGGAGGGCAGAGGCTGCAGGTCACTGCCTGGGAATTTCTCTCTGAAGAGCCTCTCGATCCTTCTATTCACCTCCTTCAGCTAAACCCATTTGTGTCCAATGCTTCCTGCCTTGGATATTTTCTTAGCTCCTAGTCCTGAGGAGAGATAGCTATTTTTGTTTTGTTTTGTTTTGTTTTGTCTTTTTGTATAGCTTGAGCTGCTAGAGTTTTAGTGTCATCTTTAAGAAAGATCACAGAAAATTATGAATACAAAATTATATAGAAGTGAGAACATTCATAGAGAAAAATGTAATCAGTAATAGCAAATCACAAATTCTCTTTTTTTATTATTATTATTTATTTATTTTTGTTTTTTTTTCTAGATAGAATTTCTCTATGTAACAGCCCTGGCTGTCCTGGAACTCACTCTGTAGACTAGGCTGGCTTTGAACTCACAGAGATCCACCTGCCTCTGTCTCCTGAGAGCTGGGATTAAAGGCATGAGCTACCACACTCTATTTGTGTGTGTGGGTGTGGGTGTGTGTACATGCAGGCATGTGTGTCCATGAACACATGAGCACTTGTGCACACATGCACAAGTTAGAAGAGGATGCTATGTATCTCTTTGGCTAGGAGCACCATTTTGACTAGGATCACTGACTGATGAAAAACTTCCCAGGATCTATCTATTTTTGTCCCCTCATTTCTGGGTTGCAGGCTCACATGACCATCTCTAGCTTTTATTTTTTTTATTTTTCCTTTTGATTTGACTTTGACATCTCTTGCTTTCTTGCGTTTCAGAGCAGTCTCTCCTGATCATTGATCCATTTCTCAGTCCCAAATTGCAATTTTTAAAAAGCAGATAAACATCACATATAGCAAACATTCCCAAATGTAGTACTAGTTTTAAATTATTATTATTATTATTTAGCTGACAGACAGTCACCTATGCTGCTCCTCTTGTGTCTTGTGGTTTCATATCCCAGCCAGCTCTTCATTTTGTAGCAAGAAGGAAAGATAATTCATTGGCCATAGACTAGGAGATAAAGCTTCAGAGTTATTTGCTGTCGTCCCTGCTGGCCTGACCCCACTCTGCCTTCAAGCAGAAGAATTCCCATGAACTCTACTGCACCTTATAAAAAATTTTAAACTTCCAGTGATGGGGTTACAGGCCAGAGTGTTTATCTGCTATGCAATCTCTGGAGCTGCAAGAACTCGAATCTTGAAGATGCCTGGTGCAAGCTGGGTTTTCCAGTCCACACCTATAAACCCAACATTCAGGAGGTTGAGACAGGATTGTAGCAAGCTCAAGGGCAGCCTGGACTACATAGTGATTTCTAGGCTAGCCAGAGCTATTCAGGGAGACCCTGACTCAAAACTGTTAACCGAAAGTAAACAAGCAAACCAACGTGTCTGCCTGGTTTACAGTTGTCCCTGCTTCCTGGAGTAGAAAGATTCCAGCTTGTGTGTTCCATCAATGATAGCCATGTTTTCTCTGATGATTCCTTGTATTTAATTATCATCAATGTTTACAAAGGTAGCTTTAGCTGCGCTCATTTCCAGGCCTGTTTCCCAGCTACCCCTTTCTTCACCCACATGTCAGGGCCATGGACTAGAGGATACCTTGATGTCCCAGCGCCACCCTTGGTCCTAGACCTTTGTGTCCTGCTGACTTTGAGTAAGTTGGCATTGTGGCAGTGGGGATATTTCTGGAAAGCATGATGACACTATAATTAAGCAATAAATTAACTACACACCGGTGTCTTACTGACCTCGAGTCGTATAAATACATCCCAGTCCATTCTAACAAAATTTATTTCTACTCGGCTTCCCCTTAGCAAAAGCCTCAAGTATTCACTGTCTTGAAAATCTGATGCGACACTAGGGTATAGATAGAAGTGACAGTGGAAAGAGATTATATAGCTAATGTCTGACACCATTTGCTCTGCAAATTTTATAACGGTACAGGTACATCATTAGTGAACATATCACTAGGATTTTAAAAATTGATTCATTCTTCAACAGATTCATACATGTATACATAGTAGACTCTGATCACTCCTCCTTTCACCTTCTCTCCACCTACCATATCTATCCCTCTCCTCTTACCACGCCCCCCATTCTATTTTAATGTCTTTTGTTTTGTTTTGGTTTTGCTTTTTGACCCACTGGGCTTAAGCACAACTGCCTTCTTGGGCGTGAGTGTGGAGCTCTCCGTTGGAGCGATGGTGGTTACTCACCAGCAGCTACATCTGGCGCTCCCCCCTCATCTACGACTGGATGTTTAGAGGCTCTTGTGCAGACCCTACACTGGCAACTGTAGTCAGGCCACTCCCCAAACATCTGATGCTATTAATTTTTAAGGCTACTTTGTATCTGTGCCTCTTTTTAATATCTTTTTGTCCATTGCATTCATGCACATATTGTATTTTGATACTTTTCACCCCCATGACCATCTCTGGTCCCCCTGCCACTCTTCGTGATTTGCTTGCTCTTCCCAACCAGTCTTCCCCCCTTTCCTCCTTTTTTTCTCTATTTATTTATATATTTTTTGTTTGTTTAGTGACCCAGCTAGCTTCATTAGGGTTGCTTACAGAAGCACAAGTGAGAAGTGATTTACAGCAGCATGGCACCTTACCAGAGGCTACACCACTGAAGGAAATGTTTCCCTCTCCCCTAGCAACCATTAGCTGTCCATAGCTCCTCCAGGAGGGGCTGGGGCCTTGAGGTCCCACCCCATCCATAGCAGAATAACAGTGCTGTGCTGGCAACAGTTGCCGAGGTGGGTTCATGGGTGCCATGGCTGTGTCGCATCTAAGACAGCGTGCCCCCAACGCTCCCCTCTGTTCCTGACCACTGACATTCTTTCTGCCCCTCCCTCCACGCTGTTCCCTGATGCTTGAGGTAAGTGATGTAGGTGTTCCCTTCAGGGCTGAGTGCTCTGACTGTTCCTTCTCCTCTGCCTTTGGGCCAGAGATTCGGCTCAGCAGTCCCACACACCACGACGAACAGAAACTTCTCTGACAAACGCTGAGGGCATTCTTAATCGTGGGCATCAATGTAAATATTTAGCAGGCAGTGTGATAGGCACACTGCATGCATTTGATGCTGTGAGTTATAATCATGGAAGAGCTTGAAGCCCAAATTCTAGTCCTAGTGTTGAGCTGTGGGAACATGGAACATCACTTTGGCTATCTTGGATTTTCTTATTTGTACAATGAGATAATTGATTTGTTAATGTACCAGACTTTCGTTTCTGATATTATGACAATAAACAGGATTTCAGCTGGCTAGAGGAGTGAACCTGTTAACTTAGCCTTCCAGGTGTTCTGTAAGCCGCCCAGGCTAGTCAGGAGTCAGGGTTCAGGGAATTCAAGGAATTTACACCCGAGGGAAATAAAATTACAAAGTGGATCCTGCTGACATCAGTCGACTATGAGGGAGCAGACAGAAAGCTGAGCTTGGTCCCATTGGTCCCACCCATAGAAATTGGCTTCCCATCACCATCACAGCCTGATGAGTAACTGCCCAGGAGTGAGGTGCAGGTTAAGAGTTCAGAAATGAATCAAAGGCCCACAGAGATGTGGTTAATCTGCCAGCCAGTAGATAATGCAGTTCTTGTCTACCTATGACACACAGATGCTGGTGTTGCCGTAAGAGTTCAGAAAACCAAGCATCTTAGTCAGGGTTTCTATTCCTGCACAAACACCATGACCAAGAAGCAAGTTGGGGAGGAAAGGGTTTATTCAGCTTACACTTCCACATTGATGTTCAACACACAAAACCAGCCAGTCACACCAAGTCAAACCTGGTTAACATGACAAGTGAATTCCAGGAGAGGATAGGACACCCACTCACTGTACCTGGCCTGAGAGCTGTGAAGGCCTTTCCCTGTGAAGGGCTGGCAGCTGTAGCCCCTGATGGTCCTCAGAGCTCCCGTGACATGACTCTGGGGGCTCTCCTGTGTACCCCTCCCCCCACTTACTGCTCACTTCTGAAACCCACTGAGTTTGTAACATGAGACAACGCCATTTATTTCAATCAGGACACTGAGTTTCCAGGGTAATCTCTGGAGGAAATAAAAGGCCTGTGCGAAGCTTTGGATTTAACTGTCTCTGGCATTAAAAGGAGGTTTCCTCTGAAGAGATGTGCTGATGAGGTGTGTCCAGTTTTAGATCAAAAGACTGTGGAAAGAGAAGGTGGCTATTTCTGAGGTGATTTTAATTCACTCTTTATTATGTTTTTCATTATTTGTCATCTACTTGCCTTCAAAGTCCATGAGATACTTTATGGCGAGGAAAGATACTCATTGCTTTGTTTGTCTTGTTGTTTGTTCGGGTTTTGGGTTTTTGTTTGTTTTTGTTTTTTCAAGACAGCTTTTCCTATGTAGCCCTGGCTGTCCTGGAACTTGCTCTGTAGACCGGGCTGGCCTTACTCTCATAGTTCACCTGACTCACAAGTGCTAGGATCAAAGGCCTATGATACCACTGCCCGGCTTACTATTTCTGTTTTTACAGACTAACATCAGTGCATGTTATGTGAGCCTGCACTCTCTAACCTACACTTGAGAGCCACAACCGGTGGTTGCTGTTATTAAATAATATATTTTTACACATAAATACTGACCTTTTAGCTCCTCTGAATTTCTTTCTGAAACTTTTATTATTCAGGTATTGGATTTTCATAGAATAAAACTCTAATTTTTTTTTACTTCTATTTCTTATTTATATGCCTATGTATTTTCGTTGTTTGGAGGAAAAAAGTTACAACTTTTTATTTTTAAAGTCTTTTTTAGGTTCATTTTTGCAATATTGTTTCTAGAGCTATTTTTGTTCTCTGAATACAATGTTCCTTTTTTGTTCATATTCTTTTTGATTTATGATTGTGAAGTCTTTTAGATATGAGAATACTTTCTTTCCTTTTTCTGTTTCTTTCTCTCTCTCTCTCTTTCTCTCTCTCTCTCTTTCTCTCTTTCTTTCTTTCTTTCTTTCTTCCTTCCTTCCTTCCTTCCTTCCTTCCTTCCTTCCTTCCTTCCTTCCTTCCTTTCTTTCTTTCTTTCTTTCTTTCTTTCTTTCTTTCTTTCTTTCTTTCTTCCTTTCTCTCTTTCTTTCTTTCTTTCTTTCTTCCTTCCTTTCTCTCTCTTTCTTTCTTTCTTCCTTTCTCTCTTTCTTTCTTTCTTTCTTTCTTCCTTCCTTTCTCTCTCTTTCTTTCTTTCTTTCTTTCTTTCTTTCTTTCTTTCTTTCTCTCTTTCTTTCTCCCTTTCTTTCTTTCTTTCTTTCTTTCTTTCTTTCTTTCTTTCTTTCTTTCTTTCTTTTTTCCTTTTTAAAGGAAGGGAACTTGTTAAAAAGCCAAGGATGATCTTGAACTCCTATGGAATAATATTTTAAAAATTTTTTTAAAGTTATTTTTATCTGGCTCTTTTTCCTTTGCATTTTTAAAAAAGATTTATTTATTTATTTATTTTTATGTATATGAGTATACACTGTAGCTATACAGATGGTTGTGAGCCTTCATGTGATTGTTGGGAATTGAATTTTAGGACCTCTGCTCGCTCTGTCGATTTATTTATTATTATATATAAGTACACTGTTGCTCTCTTCAGACACACCAGCAGAGGGCATCAGATCTCATTATGGGTGGTTGTGAGAGATTTGAACTCAGGACCTTCGGGAGAGCAGTCAGTGCTCTTATTCCCTGAACCATCTTGCCAGCCCTCCCTTGCATTTTCTTAGTTGTCTGATGATCCCTGTGTATCTACTCATACTTAGAACTACTGTTCCAAGAGGCTGACCAGAGGTTTAGAACCTGAAGTGGAGCCTTGGCCTTCACTCTAGTCCAACATGCAGACATGCTCAACCACCAACTGCCAGGGCCACAATTCAAATTGCCCTTAATTGTGAGTGCTGCACTGGGGCTGGAGAAGTCTGAGTCTCAGCATCTCTATGCTTTCCGTCCCATGCTGCTGTAATATTCTGAAAAAGTTCTCATAGTCTCTTTCCTGAAGGGACAGGAGCTGGCCAGGAGAATTCTGGACTCTGGGTAGATTATGAGCAGGGGTGCTGGTGTTCTATGTGTGCACACTGACTAGAGGGCCCATGTCGGGATGGTCTCCCCTCCAGCCCCCACATCCAACTCTGCCTGCCGTCTGCCTGCCCAGAGAGCCCCGCACTTTGCTCTTTCCACACAACAGACCTCAAGTCTTCTGCCGAGACATCCAGTGGTACTCAAGAGGGGTTTAAACCTGTCATGGCTCCAGGTTTATCCCTACACTGAGGACTATCTCTGAGACTTCTCAAAATGCTGCTATTTACCTGATCCTGTGTAAGTCCTGTTTCCTGGGGGTGGCAGACCTGTTACTGTCCATCATCAAAATGTAGCACAATTGTTTCCTGCTCCATTCTCTTTATCCTTGGGACTTATGCTCCTAAAATATATTTTAATGTCAGTTTAGTGGTATCAAGAAGGGGAAATTTTGAGCCAGGCGTAGTGGTGCACACCTTTAATCCCAGCACTCGGAAGGCAGAGGCAGGCAGATTTCTGAGTTTGAGGCCAGCCTGGTCTACAAAGTGAGTTCCAGGACAGCCAGGGCTATACAGAGAAACCCTGTCTCAAAAAAAAGGGGGGGGGAATTTTAATCATAAATCCATATTTTCTTCTTTTAACTAGAGATTCAATTACATATTCTCTCTGTATATTAAGAATATTGATTTTGTCTTCATTATCATAAATATTTTGTGTACTTTTAATTTTTTTAAAGATTTATTTATTTATTATATGTAATACTGTAGCTGTCTTCAGACACTCCAGAGAAGGCATCAGATCTCATTATGGATGGTTGTGAGCCACCATGTGGTTGCTGGGATTTGAACTCAGGACCTTCAGAAGAGCAGTCAGTGCTCTTAACTGCTGAGCCATCTCACCAGCCCGTATTTTTAATTTTAATGAAGACTTTTGTACACTAAAGGGTTTATGTTTCTAGGGTTGAAAATGATCACTTCTCTCCAAAACATCAATTTTCTCAGCATTATTTATTGAATAATCACCTGTTTTTCAAGACAGTAAGACTCTGTGCACCTTAGACTTAAGTGTTTTGTTGTTGTTGTTGTTGTTGTTGTTGTTGTTGTTGTTGTTGTTATGATGAAATACATCATGCCATAATCTTCCCAGGTTTTTGTGGACATACTGCTCTTAGTAGATACATATCCATCCATAGTAATTATTTTCACTTACAGTTTATTATGTATGAGCAGGGGACGGGGAGTTGCCACAGTGGGTAAGTAGCGATCAAGAGGACAATCTGTGGCTGTCAAGTCTTCCATCCTTCCATCATGTGGGCCCAGGCGCCCAGCTCGGGCTGGCAGGCCGGCAGCTGGGGCCTCTATCTTTCCAGCCCTTAAATTCTTATGTATCCCAGGAATTCTCTTTTAGAATAGACAATACTTCTATGTCTTCAACCAGGATCTCATGGGAGACCTGAAGAAACATCTACTCATTCCTGATAGGGAACTGACTATTGACCAAAGTATGGATACAACCAAAGTCCAAATTAGCAAATGAATGTTTTATTGGGGTTACTTACAGAAATAGGGGTGAGTGTTATTTACAGGAGCAGAAATGACTCCAAGACAACTGTGTCACCAAAGCCCATGCCAGCGTGAGTGACAGTTCACCAAAGTTGGGAACCTGAAGCACAGTGCAGGCAGCTCAACAGGTCTTTGTTTCCTCCAGGCAATCCCACTGAGTCTCAGCTTCTTCCAGCAGATGGGCTTGTTTGGGAGTCTTCTTTGTAGCTTGGCTTATTTGACAATGACCCTCAGCAGTCTTTACAGTTTATATACATCTGGGAAGGGAGGGTGTGTCCTAGTGGATCTGATCAGTTTCAGGAACTCCCTGAAGCTATTTTGAGTTGTGTACTTCCTGTCTTAATGAGATTCCTTGAAATATGTCACCCCTCCTTAGAACATCCTGTTTTTCTTCCCTACAAGCATCCTTTCTTAAGTTTCCCTTCAAAATGGAAGGCTTTAATTTCAGAAGAAACTACATAAGTGTGTGTGTGTGTGTGTGTGTGTGTGTGTGTGTGTCTGTCTGTCTGTCTGTCTGTCTGTCTGTCTGTCTGTGTGGTGTATGTACATGTGTTTCCTTGACCACACATAACTCAAACAGAAACTCGAGGGAGGTGCCAGGTGTCCTCTGTCCCTCTGCTTTGTCCCTTTGTAGCAAGGTCTCTTCTTGAACCTGGAGGTGTGTTATTTCACCTAGGGTGGCAGCCAACAAGTCTTACAATGTTCCTGTCCCTGCTCACCAAACTGCAGGAGTTACAGGGTTGTGTGGGACAATCCAAGTTTTTATATGTCTGCTGGACGCCAAACTCCTCTCCTCCTACATGTGCGGCAAACATTTTTAAAGACTGAGCCATCTCTCAATCCTGTTTCTCTCTGTTTTAAAATTGATAACTTTGTTGCATCCTTTTTTTGGTTGAGTTTGTTTTTCCTCATTATGTTTTCTTTTAGAACTATTTCTAAATTATTCATCATGGACAGCTGCATTTGAATGGTTATTGTACTTTCCTTTAAATTATTCTAGCTTTTTTTTTCATTATTCCAGATTAATTTTCAAAGCATTTTGCTGAGTGAAATGGAACATTTTGGAATGCTGGTAGCATTTGCATTACCTCAAAAGATGAATCTGGGATATCTGGCAACTTTGTAATGTCAAATTCTTCTTTCAAGGGATGTATTGTATATCTGTCGCATCTATGCAAACCATCATTTGTTTTCTACTAGAGTTTTATTCTTTTAAAAGATTATCCCAAAGTCATTTAGGAGTGTTTCCTCTTCTGTATTTTGTGGCCACCTACACTGTTTCACTTGCTTCCTAAAGAAAGTCTTCACTAAGTCTTCAGACCAAGGAATCCTTTACTTTCTTGCTGTAAGATTCTGCACAGGCCAAAGTCACAGACTGTGAGTCACAGTGACATGTCAACATGGTGTTCCTTGCTCTTCCAGTCTGGAACACTTGGGTGTTGACGGCAACTTCTCGATCGCTTGAAACTTTCAGTTTCATTTTGCAAATGGGTCCTGAGCCCTGTTTGGGATGCTTAGTTGCTGTCTGTTAGCTTCCAGGTCAGAAGCTGGCAGTCTCCTGTTTTGTTTACTTCTCCTTCTACGGTAAAGTCATTGAGCTTATAGTTCCTGGGACAAAATGTTCCCTTCATCTTTTATATTTAAAAATTACACTTATTTATCAGAGGAGGTACAGCATACATCATGGACAACGCACAGGAGACAGTTATTTCCTTCCACCATGCAGGTTCCAGGGTTATAACTCAGGTATCAGGCTTGGCCACCGGTGCCCTTACTTGCTGTGTCATCTTGATTGCCCCAGGTTTCCTTTCTTCATCATGGACAGCTTCCAGTATTCTCATCTTCTCAGTGCACTTTAAACTTCTCATTAAGTGATGGAGAGTGGCTCAGAATTCTAAAAGTCTCAGCAGGATCCCTTTTTCCTTCCCTTTTTGTCTCATAAGCTGAGACTCTCAATTCTGAAGGATACAGACAGGATGGACCCTGGGCTGCTGCATCAGCATCATCTACAAGTCTCATCACAACTTCTTGGATCCTCCCATAGATATGTTGGAAGGTCAGACATCAGGTCTGGAGGTTTTAAGAGAACTGCACATAAGCTCATTAGAGATAGGGAATCAAGAGAGATTGGCGAAGTGAGGGAGGGAGGAAGATGCTGGTCTCTTGGTCTGTTTCTCATGGACATGTATCTTGCACTTGGGATAGGTCATCAGTGAGGTCACCTATGAAGTTTGGAGGATAACACTCACGTCAGATGACCAGGAACAGTCTTTATCAATGATGTAGTCACATCTGAACTTTGTTTTAAGGTGCTGCTCAAGGTGTTTACATTTTTCTGCATTCCTTCAGTAGATTAAGATGTGGAAGAGACATATTTAACATATTTAATCACTGTCTTGGTCAGGGTTTCTATTCCTGCACAAACATCATGACCAAGAAGCAAGTTGGGGAGGAAAGGGTTTATTCAGCTTACACTTCCATACTGATGTTCATCACCAAGGAAGTCAGGACTGGAACTCAAGCAGGTCAGAAAGCAGGAGCTGATGCAGAGGCCATGGAGGGATGTTCTTTACTGGCTTGCCTCCCCTGGCTTGCTCAGCCTGCTCTCTTATAGAACCCAAGACTACCAGCCCGGAGATGGTCCCACCCACAAGGGGCCTTTCCCCCTTGATTACTAATTGAGAAAATGCCTTACAGTTGGATCTCATGGAGGCATTTCCTCAACTGAAGCTCCTTTTTTCTGTGATAACTCCAGCCTGTGTCAAGTTGACACACAACTAGCCAGCACAGTCACTCTCTAGGTCACTTCAGCCTTCATTACCTTAGCTCTTCCTGTCTTTTCCCATCTTTGAGATGGGCAGAGCCTGCCCTTCCTGTTACCACAGATACTTGCTTGTATTTCATTTCCTAATACCTTCTCTCTTTGGAATGGAAATAAGGAGAAACCACTCGGACCAATGTGAGGAAGAACATCCTAGGTCTGCTGTGTGACTCACTGTCGGTGAGGTGGGGATACAGTCCAAACACCAGGGCCAGGCCCTGGGCTGACCACAGACCTGATTTGTTCCTCTTTCATGTGAATATAACAGTCATGATGACATATGTGTGTGTGCTGTACAGGCAACACACACATAATTCCCCTGCACCACTTGAAGCAAGTGTAAGTGTTAGCCCTGTTGTCTAGAAGAGGAAATTTATGTGCTGACAGTGAATGATATTGGCTCAGGACCCCCAAGACCAACTTCTCAGCACAAAGAGATTTATTTGCTCCAGAGGGACAAAGGACAGGGATAAAAGACAAAGACAAAAGGAGACAGAGGAAGAGGGAGAAGGAGAAGAGAACAAGGGAGAGGGGAAAGGGCATTTGTCCTGGGAGGGGGACAAAGGACTGACTAGATAGCAAGGAGACAGACAGGACCCATGGGAAAATGGTGGTTTATAAAGGTAAAAGGGAGAACCCTGTGGTAGGATGAACTATTTAATTTAATTTTAATTGGGCATGTTAACTGGGTGAACCAAAGGGGGCTTTTGATTGCTGGACTTCAGTACTTTAATAGCTGAACCTATTAAAGGAGAAGGAAGTGGCCAAATGATGGAGTAGACCTTGGTGGTTAGCATTAGGAATGTGATCTAATGATTTTTAGCATTCAGAGGGAATGGGAGAAGAAGGGCAAGGTTTGGCAGAGCCATGTTTTCTACGCTTGGGCTGGCCAGAGTCCCTTCAAGCACAAAGAAATGAAGTGATTCAGTTGTTTTCCATTGAATTTTGTTTGCTAAGTGTCTTGGTCTGTTTTGCTGCCATAGCAAAACACCATGGGCTGAGTGATTAAACACTTGTCAACATAGCATTTAAAGGGAATAAGAGAATTCATTCTTGAGCCAAAGAGTCAATTATCTGTTGCCCAGGAATGTTGATTCTGGTTGCTCAGAGTAACACTGTAAGGTGGGAACGTTTTTTATAGTGACTCACCCAAAGAAAGTTCTAAGTCAAGGTGTTGTCAAAAGCACTGGTGAAGATGCTGTGTAGACAGGGTCAGAAAGGCAAGGAAGTCTCTGCCATAGACTTTTGGGTTGGTGACAGTCACAAGAACGTTGGGTGAGACACACTGTATCCATACACAGTTTTTAAAGGAATCAAATATATGAATAAAGAAGTAGAGGCACTGTAGCAAGCATGATACTGTTACATTCTGAGGGACGAGGTAGCGAGAGAAAGGCAGGTGACTTTGCCTAGGAAGTTACAGAGAAGATGGTGCTTGAAGAACGGTGGGGGCTGGGAATGTAGGCCAGCTGGTAAAGTGCCTGGATGGCATTCTGGGAGCCCTAGGTTCAATCCTTCGGTGCATTCCTGCAACTCCAACAGTGAAGAATTAGAGGCAGGGGGGATCAGTAGTTCGAGGTCACCCTCTGCCACACAGTTGAGGTTGGAATGAGGAGGGGCTGCTGAGGGCAGAAGCACACTTGTATTCATGTTTTCAGCATGATGGATACCATGTCAGGATACTGGCTACTTAGGTTCACAGACCACCACCTCAGCCCCCTGTATGCCAAAGGAACTAGGGAACAGAATTTGATAGAAGAAATTTAATTTAGTTACAGTTTGGCCAACCCAGAGGAGAGGGTTTCTTCCCCATTAGACAAAGTTGTGAACATATGTCAATTTATCTGTGAGAGAGGTAAATTAAGCCCTTGGAGGGTTAGAGGCTAAAACCCAGGTTGTCTCCATTATCTGTTATAAAGACGTTTATTTTTTTATTTTTCAAATTAAGGTGAGAAAATGGTATTTTAAAGATCCTACATCCTTTAAAGTATTTGTTTTAGTTTAGTTTAGTTTAGTTTAGTTTAGTTTAGTTTAGTTTAGCTTTTCAAGACAGGGTTTCTCTGCATAGCCCTGGCTGTCCTGGAACTCACTCTGTAGACCAGGCTGGCCTCGAACTCAGAAATCTGCCTGCCTCTGCCTCCCAAGTGCTGGGATTAAAGGTGTGCGCCACCACTGCCTGGCTTTATTTTATTTTTATGGGTGTTTTGCATGCATGCATGTCTACATGTGTGCAGTACCCACAGAGGTTTCCACATATATACACACATATAGGCATGCACATTCAAAGCATGTACACATTCCATACACTACACACACATGTAGTGGAGGGAAGAGGAGAGCAGAGCAGGCAGACCACGTCTGCTGTGTTTTCTATGGGGAGTTGTAATGGTAGCAATGGAGATTTGTACCAACTTGTACCAACCCCACCCATCTGAGCCTGGACCACTATCCCTATGATGATTATTTGAATTGGAATGGAGTGGAAGATGGGAGTGAAACTGGAGAGACTAAATATACTGTGGTGAGTCCTTGCTGTGTTGTAGCACATTAACATGATCTCTGATTCCTGTTCAAAACACGATGAATTTTAAGCAAACAGGTAAAAATTAATAAGCAGCTTGTCAGGGACCCCAGAGAGCATGCCCAGTTAATCAAATCTAACAAAGCAGGAACGAAATGAAGAGTGGGCACAGAGACCTAAAGTAGATCCCACAATAACACCAGTAAGATATGTTTTGAAATGAATTAGTGGAGCCAATAAAAGTGAGCCCCTCCACCTAACACGCATTGTGGTATCTCAGGCAACAGGCGCAGAGAAGCACATCTGGGTTAGCTCACAAACTCCAGCACTGCCCGAGAGCGAATGGAGACTAGGCAGTGTGAGCTGCCCTATATGTGTGTGGAAACTAAATTTGGGTCCCCTGGAAGAGCAGCAGGTTCTATATTCCCAACTTAGAAAACACTTTTTAAAAATGAAAATGAGGGCCAGCAACATGGCTCAGTGAGTAAAGGCGTTTGATCACCAAGGCTGAAGTCCTGGGTTTGATCCCCAGACCCACAATGGTAGAAGAAGAGAGTTGCCTTCTGATGGTCATTACCTGGCTCCCACACACATATGTGCGTACACACAAACAAATAAAACATAAAACAAAAAATAAGTTCAGCATCTTTAGGCAAGAATTATTAGAACTGGATTTTGGTGATATCAAAATTCTGCAGTGAGTTTATAGATAGTAAAGGTGGCCAGCCATAGAAACACATGAACAAATGTGTGTCTTTGATGGCCTAATGAAACACCAATGGGTATTTATAAAAGCTTTATGACATACATGCAAAACAAGAAGAAACCCAAAACTGTCTGCAAGCTTTTGGTGTGGCAGTTTCAGGGCTGGAGGGATTCCTGCCCTCCTGGGCACCGTGATAAGGAAATGGCCAGGACCCAAGGACTCACTCCCAAGGAGGGTGGTTTGTAGGTGTAATCAGAATATTTATACTGACCAGACATGGCAAGTTCTTATGAATTGTCACTCTGTGGGGTCAGGGCTTCATGGGTAGCCCTGCCAGAGAAACGACAGCAAGAGTGGAGCTGGTTCCCCTTTGTCTGAAGGGATGAGTTACAAAACCCCAGTGGACACTTGGAATTGCTCTTAATGCTGAGCCCTGTAACGATATGTTTTCTCCAGTACATATGTACCCGTAATAGAGCTTGATTCATGAATAGGCATGGTAGGTGATTAATTCGATGACCAATAATAAAATATGACTATAATAATAATAATAATTATGATACCTTATCATGATAATGATCTCTTCCTAAAGACTTGAGATAAATGCTAATGTTGTCAGAGTACATTTGGCTTCATGTAACTGAAACCATGGAGAAGAAGTGGATAAGGATGATGACTGTACAAGTGGGTGTTACCTCTCCATCCTAGCTCTGATCCCAGGACCTTAGGCCTGCCACATGGCAAGCCCTCGGTGAGCATTTGATGGATGAATCAGATGTGTAGGATTATGCTTGAATGGTGAACTGGGAGCTCTGTATCTTGTATCATGTGTTCAATGCTTACCTTCCATACAACAACATAGACCATGCTTTCTCCTTTCTGCCCCCACACTCTGGGACATTAGCTTTAGGATTCTCAAAGGAAGACAGCCACACGCCTACATTCATGTACATAGAGCTTTTACAATACCATCTGTAAGTTCCAACCCTCTCTGCACCCTGTGATCTATTTTATTTTGGAACTTGATGGCTAGAGTTTTGTGTCTACACTTTAGCTGCATGTTGGCCCTACCTGGGCTCAAAGATATATAGTGACTCTGCTTGCTTTGCAAGGACACAGAACTGATTTCCAGGATCCATAAAACAACAATAACAAACAAACAAACAAATGAACAAAAACCCACCCACCCACCCAACCAACCAACCAAAAACCAGCTGTGGTGATGTGCACTTGTAATGCCAGGGCTGGCGAGATAGACAGGTAGTTAAAGAAATAATAATGTAGATAGTGCCTAATGACCCATACTCAGGATGGTCCACATATGCAGACATGTACCTATGCATCCTCCAAACCTGTACTGCCTCCCCCCAATGAGTGCCTAGATTCAGTAGGTTACAGTGACAGCTGTATTCAAGATGGCAGAGTCCTCTATACACCCAAGTTCTATTGTCCAGAGATGGGATGAGGTAGGTGAACCTGGCCTGCTGTCGAACAAGTTGTCAAAGGCTGCTTACTTACTGCACAGGCTCTGAGCAGTCTGGGGAAGCCCTGCTAGCTGTCCCAGAGGATAGAGGAAGAAGCACCCCAGGAGTGAGGGTTGTCTGGAGGTGACGCATAGGAGAATGGCCCTCAAGCTTGGTGTGAGAAGGAACCTGAGGGCAGAGGCCCGAGACTGCCCTTGGCCCATAGGCACACAAAGGCATCCAGCAACTCCAGTCTGACACTGCACAACTCTCAACAGTGTGGAAACGACTTGTTGGGGACAGGAGATGGAGAACTGCATGGTGTGAACTGTGCTGGGGTCACGGAGGGTGCTTCAGGCCTGAGGTGGAGAGTGGTACCTACTGTATTCTCCAGGTTCCATGCTGCTTTCGCGCAGGCCTCAGAGCCTGACCCCGGGTCTGGATGCCTTTTCCCCGACCACTGCTGCTAACTGTCCAGAGTCACACAGGCTTCATGGCCTTGCCTTGGAACTCCTCAGCAGGAGTTCCCTGCAACTGAAGGAGCAGGGGCCATGTCTTGTCACTGAGCTGGGGATTGGGCTTAAAAGCACCTTAGGTCTTGGGACAGGCCAGTGTAGGAGGATCTTAGTGGTAACCACACCTTTGTCCCTCCTTTAGGCTGCCCATTCTTCAAGGAGGGACCTTTGCCTTTGTGGCTCCCTCTCTGGCCATGCTCTCTCTTCCTGCCTGGAAATGCCCAGAGTGGACTCTCAATGCCAGCCAGGTGAACACCAGCTCTCCTGAATTCATCGAGGAGTGGCAGAAGAGGATCCGAGAGGTAACGGGAGAGCTGGCTGCTAAGTTGATGCATTTGCTTAATAGTTGTTATCCAACTCCCTGTAAGAGAGACGGCTTACTCATCCCACGGACACAGACAAAGGTCAATGTGGACCATTGTGGGAGCTGGCATTCCAGTGGTGTGAGTGTGCGTGGATGGAGACCACGGGAACAGAGGATAGACAGGCCTTGACACCACTCTTGTGTGTTCAGGAGGCAGAGTGCAAGTGACATTCATACTTACTTAATGCATTGGTTTGTGTATTTGTGACATGCAGGGAGCCCTACCTATATCAGGAGTCAGCAAATTGGGATCTTGGACTAAATCTCACCTATGGCCTGTTTTATTTTTTATTTTCATGTGTATGAGTGTTTTCCCCGCATGCATGTATGCACACCACATGCATGTAGTGACCTCATGGGCCAGAAGAGGACTTCAGATCCCCTGAAACTGGAGTTAGAGGTGATTGCTAGCCAGCTTATAGGTGCTAGGAAATAAATCTGGGTCCTTTATGAAAACAGCAAGGGCCCCTAACCACTGAGCCTTCTCTCCAGCCTCTATGGCCCGTTCTTTTATTGCCATGGTCGAAGAATGACTTTTCTATTCTGAAAAGGTTGCTTGGAAAAAAAAAATACTATGAGGCAGAAAGCACAGGTGGTGCTCACAGTCCAAAACGTTTTCCTTGTCTTTTTCTTTTCTTTCTTTCTTTTTTTTTTTAAGGATTTATTTATTTATTTTATGTATATGAGTACACTGTAGCTGTCTTCAGACACACCAGAAGAGGGCATCGGATCCCACTACAGATGGTTGTGAGCCACCATGTGGTTGCTGGGATTTGAACTCAGGACTTCTGGATGAGCAGTCAGTTCTCTTAACTACTGAGCCATCTCTCCAGCCCCTGTAAAAATGTTTTCTTTCTTGGACATTCGCAGAAAATCTACAAGTCCTACTGGATAACACAGGGCCTAGGGCTGGGTTCTGGTGGTCCAGTGTGTGTGTGTGTGTGTGTGTGTGTGTGTGTGTGTGTGTGTGTGTGTGCGTGCGCCTTCCATTTCTCTAACACGGCCCTCAAGAATCCCAGCATAATGAGCCACAAGACCAGTTCTATCTGTGCCTCATCATTAGCTCTTTCTGCTGGCCACGGTTTCCTCCAGTATTGATTAACAGAGAAAGCCCTGTCATGCCGACCTCTTTGCTGTCATTGATCAGTGCTTGGTTATTTAATCCACTCTTGGAATGGAATGGAATCCCCGTGACTGGGTCAACTGAACTACATTCATCTCTCTCCACACCTCAGTTCCTGAAGCCACAGGTGGTTGCTGACTGTGCAGCTCAGGGCCAGTCACTGGTGAAAACAGCCACAGGAAAGCTGAGCTTGAAGAACTATCAAAGAAAAGTGAACGGAGATTTTATTTTTAAAGAAATAGTGGCAGGGGCGGGGATGTAGGAGACAGAAGTGATAACCAGTAATAAGTTTATTGTCCAGTGTCATGGCACATGGACCCTAGTCCACTCAGTGCCAATATATAAAATGATGTTTTCAAATGCTGTTTTAAAGTGAGCTTAGTGGATAAAAAGAATTTAGACACAGCCGAGAGGAGGTTCAGAAGTGAAGGGTCAGCAGGGAGAAGGTGGCTGTGACTGTAGAGAGCAGAAAGCCTGAAACTGAGGTGACAAAATGTGGGGCTAGAAGGGAAATCTATCTAATAGGAACTCAGGAAGGTGGTGGAGAAAACAGAGAAACAGCAATATTAAAGAGAGACAAAGATGAATAGTTTAGAGTTGGGGAATACACAGACTGAAGAAAAGCACAGAAGTCCTCAGTGGGCTAGCTAAACATCAGTGCACAGCTAGACACCCACAACGAAATGGCAACACCAAGTACAAAGGCCGGTAAGAGCAATAAGAGAGAAGCAGGACTGGGAGACAGCTGGGCGGCTCGGTGGGTGAAATGCAAGTGTGGACACCTGAGTTCAGATCGCTAACACATGAAATGCCCACACACAAGACCCCGTCTCAAACTAAAATAAAATATTTGAAAATAGAAGAGTAGTTTCCATCCACACCATTAAAGCAAAAAGGGAGAATGACTCATTCAACTCAACAGATAGAGCAGCACACACCCAAACCTGGCCTGTTCGTGGCTCCTCAACAGCCCACACGCTAGGAATGGCTTTACACTTTCGGTGGTAATTTTGAAAGACACAGAAAGAGGAGTCAAGTACGCTGACCCATCAAAATGACATGAAATTCCAGTTTCATCTCCTGCAAATGATGTTCCAATTTAGGGTCCATCTTGGCCTCTGTGCTGCCTGGGGGATCCCCAGGTGTAATCAGGTTGGGCAGTGTGGGGTGGCCTGGCCCGGTCCCTGCTGAGGCCCACGTCTTTCCTCCAGCTGCAGGGCGCTATCATGGTGGCTTCCTGTGTCCAGATGCTAGTGGGTTTCTCGGGCCTCATCGGCTTTCTCATGCGCTTCATCGGCCCCTTGACCATCGCGCCGACCATTTCCCTCGTGGCCCTGCCTCTCTTTGATTCTGCAGGCAGTGATGCTGGGATCCACTGGGGGATTTCTGCCCTGTAAGTATTCTCCGAGAAAGGCAGGCCATCTCAGTCCTGTTTGGGACACTTACGGGAGTCCAGGATATTGGTAAACCCTCGTGGCTTATAAATACTTCCATGGGCATTACCATACCTTAAAAAGCATCACAGTTGATACTTAAAATTTATTGTTACTATTAGATGTTTTACTCTTATTGATTCACATCGATAACCTGTTCATCACAACAGTGTATAAGAACATGTAGTGTTTATGAAAACTTGGCTCTACCGGTCCCTGCCAGCTAGGATTTCGGTGAGGTGAGAAGGATACAAAGAACGGTTCCACCTTGCAGGCTTGTTGTAGTCTATGAGAGAAGGCTGAGGTCTAACAACCTGCAATACTGGGAGTCAGCCGTGAGTCAGAGGGTGCTGTGTGTGTGCAGGTCTCGGGTGGTGTGACTGACAGCCAAGGAGGCTCGCGGAAACTCCAGAGGAAGTGAAGCCTCCAGCATTTACACTGAACTTAGGGATGCTCTTCTCATTCACTCTGCCCCTTGTGGGCCGAGAGGAGGTGTGTGTGTGCGCGTGGGGGGGGGGGGCACCAGGGATGCAGAACTGCCTGGGAGACATCTCTGACTCTGGCCTCAGTGACAGCTGGCTCGATCCGCTGCCACAGTTCATTTCTCTCCGTCTCCCGGAAGTGACATTCCCCTGGGCCATTATTTCCCTTCAGCCACTAGGGCTCAACCACTCTCGAGGGATGGCAGGATTTTTGCCAGTGCTTTCCACAGGGATTCAGCAAAGTCACTGCTGCCACTGGCACGTGATCGCTCAGCCTCCTGGCCCATTCCTTGGGGTACCTTGCGAACTCACCACAAGGATCCCAGGCCAGCAAAGTAGGCGTGGCCATCTGTTTCTGTTTCAGGACCATCTTCCTCATCGTGCTCTTTTCTCAGTACCTCAAAAATGTCATGGTTCCTGTGCCAGTTTATGGAAGAAGGAAGAAGTGTCACATCTCCAGGTTCAACCTGTTTCAGGTCTTCCCTGTAAGAACTGCCCCTCACCCACTTTTCACTCTGGGTTGGCTCACCTGGAGCAGGTAGGGAAAGCTCCCTATGCCCGGCTAGCTCCAAAACCGATGCTCTCTCCTCTCTGGAGGGAGGCTTCTTAGGAGGCTGGGGTGTGTGTGTATGTGTGTGGTGTCACACCCCCTAGTGGTTGGTGGTGTGCCATCTCAGGTCCCTACTCTGAGAACTGCCTCGGGACAAACAGCCTTAGCTCCTGGCTGCTCTCATAGCCAAGTGCTTAGAACAGCGGCTTCACTTCCGATGACTTACGGGTACCTCCTTTTCCAGAGCTTTCTAGAAAGATACTGCCACTTGTTTCTGACCCTCAGAAGGAACAGCTTCATATCGCACAATGCTCTCCCAGGGGGAGAATTCGCAAAGCATTCTGGGATTCCACTTCGTTTCAGGCTCTATTAGAGGACCAGGTTTAATCCATGGCACAGATGAAGACAAGTGTGAGAGCCAGATTGTGACCCTTTTGCCGCAGGCTCGACTCAACATCATTCTGTCCCACTCTGCCCAAGGTCTCTTTCCATAGAGAATTTTCTGCCTCTGTTTCTAGTCTGCTCCCTTAATGTGCTAATTTACCCATGGACACAGCAGATTCCCACTGTCAGTAGCAAAGTCAGTAACACAGCACCTCTCAGAGCTCCCCACCCCCTCCCCCCATCTAGAGGAAGGGGTGGGGCAGGCAGTGTGTGAAGGGCATCTCCCTTTGGCAGGTACTGCTAGCTCTGTGCCTCTCGTGGCTCTTTTGCTTCGTGCTCACTGTCACCAACACCCTCCCTGAGTCCCCCACGGCATATGGATACATGGCCCGTACAGACACCAAAGGCAGCGTCCTGAGCCAGGCCCCCTGGTTCCGCTTCCCTTACCCAGGTGAGGAGAAATGGGTGTCCTTATGATCTGGGACACGGGCTTCCTCAGACAATCTGTGGGATGCAAGGCACTGGATGAAGGGTTGAAAGGGTTGGGGACAGATTGCAGGGAAAGATGGGCTCTAGGGAGACCGTGTATAACCCCTAAGAGAACAGGGTAAGGAGTGAGGCCCCAGGCTGCTCTAAGGTGTGCATGTGCTATTGGGAAACGAGCCCAGGTTCCATGTTTGTTCCACGTTTGCTACATCTCTGAGATAAAGCCTCAGCTATCTTTTTTGCTTTTTATATTGAGTCAAAGTACTGCTAAATTGCTCAAGCTGACCTTGAGTTCACTCCACAGCCCAGGCCAGCCTTTAACTTGTGGTCCTCCTGCCCCATCCTCTTGAGAAGCTGGGATTATGTTCATTACCCACTAAGCCGTGGTTGTTCTAAAAAGCCCTTGGGAACAGTAGACCAAATGCCATTATTCCGAGAGTTTTCCCAGAACTAGCAAAAGGCCTGTACCTGCCTCCATGTTACCCAGAACCCCCTGGTCTTGGACCCCTTGGCCTTGGGGTATGTGAGGGAAGATGCAAGAGAGGTCGTCTTGACCTCCAGGCAGATATTTGGGTCTCATGATAGGTTCTGGTAGGCTTAGGGCTGAATTAGAATATTTTGGGGGGAGATCAGAGCTTCCTTTAGTCTACTTCTGGTCTCACCTTGAAGTATAGGAAAGTAACCAGGGCTGAAGGTTGGGCCAGCCTGGTTCATGATATGTCTTTCTAGTCGAGACTTTACCTTCCAACAACTCCAAGGTGCCCTTTGAAGGAGGCGCCATTTCTACCCTCTGAGTGGAAAGGCAGGGCAGAAGCTGCCAAAGCTTCTGGACAGCTGAGAACTTCCCAGCCTTGTTAAGCTTCTAGAGACCCTTCTGACAAAGAAATGACAGGGTCCCCTTATGTCCCCTTGGCAGGGCAGTGGGGCCTCCCCACCATCAGCCTGGCTGGAGTCTTTGGAATCATTGCTGGAGTGATCTCCTCCATGGTGGAGTCGGTGGGCGATTATCACGCCTGTGCTCGGCTGGTTGGTGCCCCACCCCCTCCAAAACATGCCATCAACCGTGGCATTGGCATTGAGGGCCTTGGCTGCCTGCTGGCAGGGGCCTGGGGAACTGGGAATGGTACCACGTCCTACAGTGAGAACGTCGGGGCGCTGGGCATCACCAGGGTAAGACCACTGATGGGGTTCCTGGGGCGGGGCTGGGTTCCTGCAAACTAGTTTCCTGTTGTAGCTGTGACAACTCACAAAGACTGGGTTTAGATCAATATCACCCTGCTGATCTAGCAGTCAGAAATGAGGTGGGGACTGTATGGGGGCTAAAGCAGAGGTATGGACATAGAAACACTCCTTAAGGCAGGCCTCTTCTACAGGCTGTCCTGTCCCTAGACTGTGGCTCCTTCTTCCTCGTTCCCCTGTCACAGATGTGAAACACTGCCTACTCACAAAAAAACACACAGAGTTATGCTGAACTACCAGTGTGAGCCAGGAGACCATCCCTAGCTCACCAGTCCCAGCTCAGGCACCTCTGCAAAGTCCCCTTGCCAAGCATGGCAAGGCTATACACGAATACATATGGCCTTCCTACAGGGACTCAGCAAAGCCACAGGTGCCACCAACACATGATGGCTTCCCTTTGGGGTCACACATCAGATACCCTGTATATCATATATTTACATTACAATCCATAACAGTAGCAAAACTACAGTTATGACGTGGCAATGAGGGACGAAGCAATATGGAGGCTGAGGATGACTAGCCTAGGGGCTCAGAATGGGCTATCTCTGCAGGGGTCATGACCCTGATGTCAATATGTGGCCTTCTTTGGTTGTGGTGGGACAGACATTGCCTTTAGCCCGGCCCTGACTATTCAACTGTCCCTAGCCAGATCCACCTCAGGTCCCCAGGGCCCTGACAGCCAGAGACCTCTGAAACACACCCATTCTTCTGCAGTCTGTGTCTGAGGGAACCCATTCCGCCACTCATGTCATCTTTGACGTTCTGAGACATTCCTCTAGGTTCTTCTTTCTCTACAGGCCTCCCTGCCTGTCCCTCTTGGCTCCCTTCCTGATGACTCAGACTGACTGTCCCTGTCCAGTAGGACCTCACATTCTCTCTTAGCAGGATCTTACACATCTCCACTCCACCCATAACTTGACTGCCCGGTTTCTAGAGCCCAATTCTGACTAGTCTCTGTGTAACATCTATTCCACACCTCCACAGCCCCACCACTTCCTCCTAGAGAGTCCAGGAAGGATGGTGTTTCATTATCCCAACTTGCAGTGTCTTGTGGCTCCCTCCCTCCATGGCTCCAGTGTGCATCCTGGAGGAATTGTGCCTTCTGCTCCCGAACCCCAAGTGACCCGTGCTACTGCTGGAGCTGAAATCCACAACCAAATCCCCAACTACCTCCACTGCCGTTCTCGACAAGCCTAGAGGGTTTGATGCTTTCCCAAGGCTTGCAGAGCCCTTCATCCAGGCTGTGAGTGCACCACAAATGTAGCAGCTGGCTGTATAAGCTTGAAGCAGCAACCGTTTCCTTCCTGTTAAAGGGTACACGTCCTGTGAAGAACAGAAAATTACATTCCATCAACAAAACAAATTTTGGTGGGCATAGTTTCTAAGCTGGGGCCTTTTAAGAGAAGTGAAAAAGCAGGAAATAAAGGCCCACAGGAGCAGGGCAAACTGAATCAATAAGAGGTTAGATCAACTGATAGAGCACAGGTGCTAAGACCACTTGCTTTTATGGCTCACACTCCCTGCTGTGGCCTTTTTAGGCATTGCAACAATGGGTTAGTGTGTGTGTGTGTGTGTGTGTGTGTGTGTGTGTATGTTTGTGTGTGCATGAGTGTGTGTACACATGCATGTGTGTGTATCTGTGTGTATGTAGTAAATGTGTGTGTGAATGTGTGTGCATGTGACTCTGCGCATGTGTGTGAATGTGTGTATGTGTGAGCATGTGCATGTGCAAGTGACTGTGTTCATGTGTATATGTTGTGTGAGTATGTGTGTACATGTGACTCTGTGTGTGTGTGCATGTGCGAGTGACTGTGTATGCACGTGTATGTGTTGTTTGAGAGTATGTATAACTATGTGTGTGCATGTGACTGTGTGTATCTGTGTGTTTGTGTACATGTGAGTGTATGTGCATGCGGATCTCTCTGTGTATCTGTTGGGGTGTGTAGTGGGAGATCAGGCTGAAAGCCACAACGCTCCTCTCACTTCTCTAGGAAGTCACAGCTGTCTGCCAAGACGTCAGTTCTGAGGCCAACGGAGACCCAGTCTCCATGACAAGCTCTTGCGGTGATGGGCTTGGGCATGCCACTCCTTGTGAGACCTTTGGCACAACAGGCTGGACCTAACAGACCCACCTGTTTTACCTGCAGTCACACAGTCAGCTGCAAAGGCATTAAACAAAGCATTTCTGATGATTCTTAGTCTGGAAAGTGAAGAATAAGAGCATTTGTAATCTGTTCACTGGTTACTGCATTAGTGGACTTTAGCTAACACTAACATACCTTGAAAAATATTTTCTCACTGTGGGGAAAAACACAAAATGGAAACTCACCAACCTAACTATCTGGAAGCTTAGTTTAGTGTATTTACACTGTTACACACCAGAACGCTAGCCTCTTCCATATCACACAGGTGGGACTGCATGCTGGTATCCTTTAAGAAATTGGACAGACAGAGAAGGAGAGAGGGGAAGGGAGAAACAAGAAAAGAGAGAGTCTCTGTGAGTCTGTATGGCTTTCTGGGTATCTATGTGCCCGTGTGTGTATTACAGACAGGTTTCATGGCAGTAATCAGCCCTCTATTGAAGTGAACTAAGGGAATCTTGTAAGATTTTAGTCTCCCTTTAACATTCTGGATAGACCTGCATTCCTTGAATCCCAGCACTTGAGAGGCAGAAGGAGGTAGATCTCTGAGTGTAAGGCCAGCCTGGTCTACAGAGCGAGTTCCAGGACAGCCAGGGCTACACAGAGAAACCCATTCTCAATCCCCACCCTGCCACCCCCCAAATTAAAAAAAAAAATTCTGTCTAGAAATAGGAAATGATGTGTGGGATAGGTTTGGATGTTACATGACCTCCACACAGGCAAAGGAGAAATCAGAGTTCACACACGCTGTAACAGTTGCTTGCTGAGGAGGTCTGCTGAGGAGTTGTGATGAAATGGCCATCCTGGGGAAGCTTTGAGACTGGGAGTCACCACCTTGCTTTAAAGCCCTCCGGTGAAGGAGTGAAGGAGTGAAGGTTTCTCTTGGTCTTATTTTTACTGTAGTAAAATTTTTTTTAAAACATGAAAATTACCATTATGACCATTTCTAAATGGTTAGTATGGTAGTTTTAAAAAACATATATATTTTAATGCAATTTCATACATAGATACTTTGACATTATTCCCCTCCATCGTTTTGATAAAGAATTTCATCATGTAGCCTAGGCTAGCCCCAAATGTCTGTACCTTCTATCTCAGCCTCCTCAGCACTGGAGTGTTAAGCATGCTGACATTGTACTGCAGCTGCTGGCCTTCCTCGTCCCACGTCCTTGTTCTTCTTCTCTTCCTCTCGTTCCTGCTCCCCGCCCCCAATCCTCTTCTCTGCTCCCCCACCCCAGCTCCTCCTTTCCCAGAGACTGGCAACCTCTTGAGCTCCCTGGCTCCATGGATTTGGAGCCCCTGGAGACCTCCTGTCAATGGAGACATGTTATGTGACTTTCGTGACTGGCTGGCTTGTGTCTCCTAGCACACGGCCTCCAAGGTGTCTGTCAGTTACCATTCATTGCTGTGATAAAATACCAGGGCTAGAAGCAACTTGAGGGAGAAGGTGTTTAATATGTAGTCCCAAAGGACTATTGCCCTCATGACCAGGAAGGCATGGCATGGTGGCATTTTAACCAGGGAGAGAGAGGGAGGGAGGGAGTCAGAGGAGGAGAGAGACATAGACAGAGACAGGGAAATACAGAGACAGAAACATAGAGAGATAGAGAAACACAGAGAGACAGTCACACAGAGAGAGACAGAAAAACAGACAGAGACAGACAGACAGAGACACAGAGAGGCAGAGAGACAGAGACAGAGACAGAGAGAGAACAGGCTTAGGACCACAAGGCTATAAAAGCCCACCCATCAGCAGAAGACTCCTAAATGTTCCATAACTTCTCCAGACAGCACTACAAGTAGGGAACCAAGCATGAGCCTACGGGGGCTTTAAACATTTTTTTAAATTACCACAAACCTCATCCACATGTTGCACCAGGTATCAGAAGTACTTTCCTTAGAGAACCATTGTAGGGCACATTTTGTTTCTGCCCACTCCTGAGCCCCCAAGGCCCTGCAGGCTGGAGCCTGTCCCTTGGCGGGTTCCCTCCACTCTCCCGGGCACTGTAGCCCAGGTGCACTGATTTTCCTCGTGCTTTAAAATTGCTTTTCCCATAGTAGAGCTCACATGAACCACTTTCTCTCTAGAATATTCTCCCACCAAATCTTTGTGTACATGGCTCTCTCTTGCCCCTTCTGTCCTTATATATGGGTTGAATTCTTCTGACTGGTCAAACTAGCCAACCACCATAGAGCATCCCTCAGTGCCTACTGTCCCAAAACTGTCCTTCCTGCTGGGACATTAGATGCTCCATTTACAAAACACCAGATGACACAGGAATTGAGGTGGGCATTGAGAATAAAACCCAGAGGGCGGATGACAGCCGGATGCAGGAGACCCTGGCTTTGTGTGAGGCTCCTTTCTTTCCTTTGGGCTTCAGTATTCTCTTCTACAGAATCAGGGATGCACAGAAGGGTCCCTCAGCACTTCCTTCCTGCCCTGGCCTTTCCTGTATCCAGTAATGTGTATCAGCATGGTGATGTGGACTAGGGATAGGTGTGGGAAGTTGTAATGTGATTCATGTCTTTGGAGGAGTGTGTGCTGTGGTAGGGAAGTAGAACCACTCTCCTCTCTGGGTGTGCAGGTCGGGAGCAGGATGGTGATTGTTGCCGCGGGCTGTGTGCTGCTGGTGATGGGCATGTTTGGGAAGATCGGCGCGGCGTTCGCCACCATCCCTACCCCCGTGATTGGCGGCATGTTCCTTGTCATGTTCGGGATCATCAGCGCCGTGGGGATCTCCAACCTGCAGGTGAGGCACCTCAGTGAACATCAGTGCCGCCCACCCTGAGAGGAGTCCTGGGGTGGAGCTGCGTGGGGGAGGGACAGGAGAGGAGGAGAAGAGAAGAAGGGAAGATGATGAGAGGAGCACAAAGTGGGAGGAGCCGAGGGAGAGGAGGGCGTGGTCCTAAGAGGCACACTGATCCTCCCCCCCACCTCCCATACAAGAAAGAAACAGACAACTGCACGCTAACCCTCAAAGCCAGCCTTATGCACATGCGTAAAGGTGTCTAGGGCCCTGATGAACTCGGGCATCCTTTCTCCCACAGTATGTGGACATGAATTCATCCAGGAACCTCTTCGTGTTTGGCTTCTCCATCTACTGTGGGCTCGCCATCCCCAACTGGGTGAACAAGAACCCTGAGAAGCTGCAGACAGGTGAGTGCTGTCTCGGGCCTGTCACTGCTCCGGGTGTGAAGCAGGGTGGCCCTTGGTCCCCTGGAACCGAACCATCACTTTTGTCGCATTCCAGGGATTCTCCAGCTGGATCAGGTCATCCAGGTGCTCCTGACCACAGGCATGTTTGTCGGTGGATTTCTGGGCTTCGTCTTGGACAACACCATCCCTGGTAAGGCTGCAGGTACCCCATAGCTGGGCTTGTGGACATCTGAGCAGTGTCAGGGCCGTTGGAGCGTCTGCCAGGCTGTTCACGGCACACCCTACATGAGCCCTGGGGCTGGAGTCAGGATAAGGCCTGGCCTACTTTAGTCAGCTTGAGCTGCTGCAGAAAAACATGACAGAATATGGTGAGAGAAACGACAGCCTTCTCTCAGTCCCCCGGGCTGGAATTCTGAGGCAGGTTGGTTCTTCATAGGACCGTTCTTGGCTTGCAGCGAGGGGTCCTCACATTGCCTTTGCTTTGGGCTGGCACATCCCTGCAGTCTCTCTGTTTCACGATCTCCTTTTGTGTGAAGGAGACAGGGCTGGGGTGGGATGTAGCGCAGCCGGTGGAGGCTTCCAATATATAAGCTACTTGCAGGGATGCCCACCTGGGGTCCCAGTGCTGGGCAGGTGGAGGCAGGAGCAAGGGAGAGTCCCAAGACATCTCCAGCTACATACTGAGTTCCATGCAAGCCCAGGATACATAAGACTTTATCTCAAAAACCAAACAGACAGACAGACTGGAGGCCTCTAACAACAGACTCCTTTTAACATCTTTACCTCCTTAAATATTATTGGCAAATACTGACACCCCCAGGATTAGGCTGTCAATCTATGACTTTTCAAGGGATAGAGTTCAGTCATGGCAAGGCCCTAAAGTGGACAATACACCAGACACAAAAGGAAAAAGAGATGACCTTGTGTCTTAGTTAGGGTTTTACTGCTGTGAGCAGACACCATGACCAAAGCAAGTCTTATAAGGACAACATTTCATTGGGGCTGACTTGCAGGTTCACAGGTTCAGTCCATTATCATCAAGGTGGGAGCATGGCAGCATCTAGGCAGGCATAGTGCAGGCAGAGCTGAGAGTTCTACATCTCATTCTGAAGGTTGCTAGTAGAGGACTGACTTCAAGGCAGTTAGGATGAGGGTCTTAAGCCCACACCCAACAGTGACACTTCTACTCCAACATGGCCACACCTCCCAATAGTGCCACTTCCTGAGCCAAGCATATATAAACCATCACACCTTGGTTCTCTTAAACCTATAATATAATTGATGGGAAAACCACACACATCATCCACCCACCCATCCATCCATCCATCCATCCATCCATCTATCCATCCACCCATCTATCTATCCATCCATCCATCCATCTATCCATCCACCCATCTATCTATCCATCCATCCACCCATTCAAACATCCTTGTTTCTAACTATCTACTATGTATGTAACAAGTGCTACTCACTAGACTATAAAGAGAAGTGAGACATTTCTCTTCCTTCCAGAAACCCACAGGCTAATAGAGGAAACAGACAAGCAAGGGGTTGTTAATGAGGCCTGGGATGAGCTATTTGATGGTGCAGGGACTGGGAGGGACACTGATGGTGAAGAGTGTGGAAATCCCATCTCAGCTTCTGGACAGACATCCACACACACACCTCTCTCTTCTGTGTCCCTCCCCCAGGGCCTCTCTGAGAGACTTCTGTGGCTGCACCTGCTTCATGCTTTCTGTTTGCCACATTATACTCTCCACCACACATAAAGTGCACCTTAATTCCACAAACACACATGGACGGGTCTGCTCTTGGGAGCTGGGGAAAGCTCTGGGGTCCCATGGTTGAGCCTGAGCCTGGTTACCACATGAGTAGGGGCTCTCCCTAATGAGCAGAGGGGATCTGTGGTTCCCGCCAAGGCTTGGAGGAGGAGTGGAAGAAAAAGCAGGGCATTGCTGGGCACTCGGGTACTGCCAGGCACCCAGGCCCCCCCCCACCCCCCTGTAGCACTTGTGACCCTAATCTAAACCCAGCCTTGACTTCTCACTGTTGACTTCTCAGGCAGCCTGGAGGAGAGAGGCCTTTTGGCATGGAGTAAAATCCAGGAGGATTCTGAGGAGTCTTCGAAGGTCTCAAAGGTCTACGGCCTTCCCTGGGGGATTGGCACCAAGTTCTGCACATCTTCATGTACCCGACTCCTCCCCTTCTGGCCCAGGCTAGACCACCACAGAGACGAGGTGGGAGTGAGCCAGCTCACTCTGTGTTCCCAGACCTCCTCTGGAAATCACCTGTGGAGTGCTACAGAAACCAAGATGTGAATAGAATGCACATTCCACGCCTCCCCCCAACCTTCTCATAGCCAAACTCTGGCCTGCAAAATGCAAAGATCTATGTTCACAAATAGTCACACAAGGGTCCTTCCCAGGACCTTCCACACCTGGATACCGTGGTGGCCAAACAGTGTTGATGAAGAGCATAATCAGTATGGAGCTGGCCCCAGGGCATCCTTCTACTGTCTCCTGGCTCCAGAGTGGACGAGGGGTCTGGGATCTCCACTATTTCCCAGGGAGAATCAGGCTTAGGTCTTCAAATTTTGATAGGCTCTGAGTCATATGAGCCAGGGAAAGGACCTCTCCCAACCCTACTTTAGACAACAGGAACTCTTTTTGCTTGACCAAACCCACTTTCAAAAGAAAGAAGCTTGCTCTTCGACAATGCTCAGCAATATTCTGGTGGATCAGGAGGAGGAGGCGTGCTGTGGAACAGGGGCGGGCTGTTTGCTGAAAGCTGACGAGGCCAGGCAGCCTTTAAGGCTAGCTGGGCGGCTTGGCAAGATCCTGTCTCAAAATTTAAAAAAAAAGTAAAAAGCAAGCTAGGGATGCTGGAGAGTTGGCTCCATGGTTAAGAACACTAGTTTTTGCTGAGGATCCCAGTTCAATTCCCAGTACCCACATGGTGGCTCACAACCATCCCCAGCTGCAGTTCCAGGGGATCTGACACCCTCTTCTGACCTCTGTACCAGGAACATATGTGGTGCACAGATGTACATGTAAGCAAAACACTCATATACATAAAATAAATAAATCTTTTTTTAAAAAAACAAACAAACAAACAAACAAACTAGGGATGTAGCTCTGTGATCAAGAACTTTTGTAGCAGATGCATGGACCAGATTCAAACCTCAACATGGGAAAACAAAAACAAAAAAGAAGCAACCAACACAGTTGTTTTGGTCCCCTTCCTCCAGAGACCTTGTGACCTTCCAGCTCTTCCTGTAGCCTGTAGCTGATCCCTCAATTCTCACATTGAAAAGCAGTAAGGAACACCCCCTTACCCCTAGACCCCCTCTAGCACCTGTCCAGCTTTAGGACACATGATCCGACCTAAGACTTCTGGGTAGAATTAAGATGACTCGTGCCCTGCTGTGCCCCATTCTTCCCACAATTCTGACACAGCTTCCGGCTGCTCTTCAGTCTCCACTCACCGAGGAGTCACTGGGCCTCAGAACCCTTTCCAGGAGGAGAGGACTCAAGCTCTACTGCCCCCACATCTGCCAGAGCAGGGGCTCAGGTTCCTAGGCAGCTGCATTGAGTCTGTCTGGGATGCCTTCAGAACCCTCCACGATTTCCCGGGGGTGGGGGGAGGGGGGTATCAGGCTTAGGTCTTCAAATTTCGATAGGCTCTGAGTCATATGAGCCAGGGAAAAGACCTCTTTGAACCCCACTTTAGCCAACAGGAACTCTTTTTGCTTGACCAAACCCACTTTCAAAAGAAGGAAGGGCTGGAGTCTGCTGTGGGGGTGGGGAACATCTGGGTCCAGAGGCTGCTTCTTTTCTAAAAGGACTTTGGGCATCTCCACCCCTACCATTCATCTATCTCTGCTTGGCAGTGGGTGGGAGGAACTGACTCCCATCAGAGCTTGGTGATGCTCAGACTGCGATCGAAATGAGCAGAAAGGGGGTGTGCACCCTTGTGAGTTAGACTAGGAGAAGGTGGAGAGGGCACAGCGAGCCACGTGGATTCAAACGCTGTCCATCCTGCTGTAAGGGAGGGCCTCGTGGGCACCAGCGTGCCTTTGAGAGGAAGTGCTGTGGAGGGCTCAATGCTCTCTCTCCCTTCTCACTCCAGCTTTCCTCTCTCCTCCATTAAATTTCTAAGAGCCCCACTCTCTGAGTGACCCTGGGAAGGGGACAGGCCACTAGGTGGGGAGGACCGGCTGGAAGCATCTGGGAATCCGGACACAGGAATATTTCTCCAGGAGGAAAAAGAAATCTGGATTCTTATGGGCAGAGTGTGAGCTTGACGCTTCCGCCAGCCGATGGGGAAGGGGCATGTGTTCATCCACAAGTTCAGAAGCAAGGGATGTGTGATCCAAACTATGTTACGAGGCAGTGGGTTTGAAAAGGCCACCCTTAAGGACTCTTGACCCACACCTGGTGGCTTCTAGAACCGCCAGTGACGCTCCTTTTGAGAGATGAATAGACACCACCCCTGAAACAACTTAGAATTGTACCTCAAAATAACAATGGTTGGGGGGCGGATGGGGGGAGGAGGAAGGAAGGAGAATTACCATTTAAAACAGGGATTTCCAGGCAGGTGTGGTGGTGCAGACCTTTAATCTCAGTGCAGAGGCAGACATCTCCGTGACTTTGAGGTCTGCCTGGGTTACATGGCAGTTTCCAGGTCAGCCAAGGCTACGTAGTGAGACCCTGTTTCAACAACCACATGAATTTCCAGCTTCAAAGTGAACAAAGGGAGGGGTGGAGTGTATACAGCTAGAGCCCACAATGTGCCTTTTAGCCATGTGAGAAAATCTTAACTCAGACACAGAGTTGGATAGGGGCCAGCCAAGTGCCAGGTAGGTAAATGCACTTAAGCTGAGAAGGACGACCAGACTCGCATCCTCAGGTCCCCGCGTGATGGAAGGAGAGAAGGGACTTCCTCAGCTTCTGTGACCACCACCAGGGACCAACATAGACCCCTCCACACACATACACACACAACGGCCACACACACATGCATACATGCATACACACATACACACAAATAAATAAAATAAAATGTTTTTAAAAGAAAGAAAATGGAGCGTGAGATCTATTTATCAGTTCTCAAAGGGAGAGAAGGAAGTGGGGAAGACCCCAGAAACATAGGAGGGAACCTAAGGAGGACTAGATGCAGAGGGGCCCAACCCTCACAGACCCTACATACCGCCTCTGAGAGCTTTACATAGGCTTTGCATAGAATCCAACACAAAATTGTAAACTTACTTAAAACATTAAGAATTTTTTATTTGTATGATTAAAAACAAACAAACAAACAAAAAACAAACCAAAAACCAAACTTGATTGCACCATTCTGTAGAATTCTATAGAAGACAAAATGAAAGGTTGGAAGTACCTGGCAGTGCCTTCCTTCCCAACTCTGTCTGTCCTTTCCCCTCCCTCCCCCTCCCTCCCTCCCTCCCTCCCTCCCTCCCTCCCTCCCTCCCTCCCTCCCTCCCACCTCTCCCTCCCTCCCTCCTTCATTAATGTAGCTGCAGCTTGCCTGTTGTCCTCCTCTTTCTCACCAAAGCTAAAGGTGGTGGCCACAGGCCATGCAGGTGTGTATCGCGGTCACACTGTGACAGCAACGGACGCTTGGGCTGCTCACTGTTCTGAGCACAGCATCTATGGGCCCGTGCATTTGCTCTTGGTGCTGGTCTCGAGGGTTTGTTTCTTTGTTCCCCCATGATGTCTGCCCTACCAAGGCTCGACCACCCCACCCTGCAGCTGCTTCTACAGCTCTGGAAGCCAGGTGCCTGGAGTGGGTCTGACAAAGCTAGACTCTAGGTGTGGCCACAGCTGCTCCCGTCGGCAGTTGCATCTTCCATCTTCTCAGCCCCCTTTTATTGTCTCTTCCCTTATCTACAGAAAATCTAAGAACATTGAAGAGGAAACACCTTTCTGAGACTAATTTGATTCACCTAGTCACCTCCATCTCAAATTCTTAATGGTCTTGGGTTGGTCCTTCTCATCACAGCCCCCTTGGCTAAACTTCCTCACTGACTAGAACCATTCTTCATGACTCACAATGTCACTGGGCAGGATGCAACTGAGTATCCTTGGTCTGGGATCCACCATCTTAGGTTCATAACCATGAACTTCATGTGGGGCCTAACTTACTTCCCAAGCCAACTCAAATCTACAGCCTCCTCCCACCCCGCCCCTCTCCCTCCCCAGGGAAGCAGCAGAAGAGGGCGTGTGCAAATGTCCCCATCTCTTCACTTCCCTCTTTCTGAACTTGTACCCTTAGGTGATTCCTTTGAAAGAACTCCGGGTTCTTCTAAGCTGGCTCCCTCCTCCCAGTCCAGAGCCCATTTTCCGATTCTGACCCAAGGGTGTCCCTGCAACAAGGCTCCATCTTGTATCACTAAATTTTCTTTTAATATTTTATGCAACCACATATATCTCTGTTACTCGTATTATCATTTTAAAAGCCTATTTATTGAAAGTGTGTGGCATGGTGGGCTTGAAGTAAGAGGGTCTGCCCCCTGTTCCCTGCTTTAATAATTTTGTTGCAAACCTAGGAACCAGGCTTAGCTGTTCAGAGGGAACCCAGGGGGCCTCTCTCGCCCTGGAAGGGGAAGGGCCGTAGAAACAATGTTTTTGTACACAGTGTAAAGTTTACCCCCTTGTTATCCAAATGCTCACTTCTCTGGATTCACATACACAGCATTGTAATGCTTATACCAACAATCCCCTGCCTCAAGTTTGTGTAAACAGTCCTGACCATTTATTCTCTGCCTTGTCAATAAATGCTGATCAACCAATGGCTGGGCAGAACAAGAATAGGGCAGATGTCCACCAGCCAAAGGGAAAGAGGGGGAGGGGGAGGGGGAGGGAGAGGGAGATTTTTTTTTTAATGAATCCCAAAGTCAGCAATTTAAGTAGCAATTTTCATTTGTGTCTATTTGAGACAGAGTCTCTCTATTTTGTGGCTCTGGCTGTCCTAGAACTCTATTTAGTCCAGGCTGGCCTTGAAATCACCGATCCACCTGCCTCTGCCTCCCAAGCGCTGGGACTGAAGGAGTCTGCCACCACGCCTGGCAAACACCAACTTTTAAATTCAAATATTCTAATCCCCCACAATCCAAAGACATACTAATTTGTACCTTACAGGTTGAGGAGTGGCAACAGGAAAATATTAAAATTACTTGTTTTCTGTCATTAAACAATTATATTTCTGTAAGCAGACAATTTTGTATCCACAGTGTAAACCGTGCAATTCCTAGTTTAACGGTCTCAAGCCTTTAGGGAAGGAAGCATTTTTGTCACTGCTTGGTGATGTCACCTGGTGTGATGTCACCTGGTGTGACGGCATGTGTGCAGTGTACATCTAGTGTGCACAGAAGCAAACGACAGTGATGCCACGTGATGCAATGTGGTCGGACACCGCCAGAAGCACCCCAGCTCCCGTAGGAATGTTCTGACTTCAGATTCACTCCAGTCTATCAGTCAAGTACACCAGAGAGTCGGAACTGATTGCATGTAGAGATCGGTATCCAGACAAGTGGAGAAAGATTTACTTTACCCAGTTGGTCCATGCTGTCATGGAGGTATAAATCCAACATTCACTGTTGGGGCTGCCTAGAGGGAGAACTGCTATGCGGGCTCTCCTGTAATATCCAAAATTAATTCAAGACTACCCAGTACCTTTCCCCTCCAAAAGGACTTTCCAAACTGTACTAGCAGGCAAAGTGCAGAGCCAGATAAGAAAGCTGGCTGACTAAACAAATATAAAAACATAGTTTTAACGGTCAAAATTACTAAGCTTCCAAAACAAGATTAACAACTCCCCTGCCCCACCTCACACTAAAAACCTCAAGGACAGACAAAATGAGAGTCACCCTATACAAACCAACCAATGTCTAAAAAGGTTATTGGCTACACCAATTAAAATAAGCCAAACTACCCTGGTGCCTATATCCGGCCCTTACAAAGGTATAAAAAGTGTGTTCTTTCTTTGTTCTGGGTCTCTCCTCCGGCCTGCGTGCTGAGAGGGGAGTCCCTAACATGTTGGATAAATAAATCCTCATGTGTTTTGCAGCGATGGCGGTCTCTGTGGTCTTTGTATGACTGGGGGTCTTTTGACAAGCTACAGCACTCCTTCCTTTGAGGAACCCAGCATTTTGTTATTAAGGCCTTTAACTGGATGAGTTACGGAGCATGGTGGGGCTATTATACTCAAAGTTTACTGATTTAAATGGCAGCACAGGGGGATGGAGAGATGGCTCAGCGGTTAAGAGCACTGACTGCTCTTCCAGAGGTCCTGAGTTCAATTCCCAGCAACCACCTGGTGGCTCACAACCACCGATAATGTGACCTGAGGCCCTTTCCTAGTGTGTCTGAAGACAGCTACAGTGTACTCATATCCATAAAACAAATAAATCTTTAAATGGCAGTACAAATGGCATTGTACTGCCCCCTCCCCCATGGCTCTGATGTCATAAAAAATACATAAAATACATTCACAGAAACATCTACAATGATGTATGACCAAATGTAGGGTACTGTAGTCTAGTCAAGTTGACACAAAATTCTCTCTCGTGTCTAGTGTGGAAGCCCAAGGATAGGCATATGCTCTGCCCAGGAACGGCACCCAGAAGTGCATACGACACTGGCTGCTTTGCAGCACCCAGTCATCTGAGGCAGAAGCAGCAGGTGTGCTGGGTTCCGTTCTGTGGCCCTGCAGCATAGGGTTGAGCTGAGCACCGTTCCTGAGTATATGAGCCCTGAGTAACTGGGCTTCAGATCTCTGGAAAAGCCACCATAGCAGCATCAAAGCCACCACAGCAACATCCTGAGTCCAGGACATGCTGAGAGGACTCGATATTGCACTACTCACAGGGCAGATCTCGCCTATCGTCTTCTTGAAAAGCTCATGGCCTAGGCTTTGGCTACTCATGGTATCGCACCCTCCACCACTGAGCAGGGACATAGTGGATGTGTGTCCTGCAGCAGACTCGTCCCTTGTATTCGACAAGCCCCAAAAACCACTGCCAGGACACCAAAAAAATCATTGCTCTTAAAACTTTATAGTAACAGAAACTAAGAACATCAAGAAGGCTTTTGGAAGCAGCCTTTCTCAATGAGTCTTGAAAGACAAGGCAGTATAACTCTAGCTACTGGTATTCAAACTTGAACCCGCCCCTCCCCCATTTAATCTCCTCCTTCTCCGGCCCTCCTGCTTTACAGATCGTCAAAGGTCTCCAGGCACTTCAGCAACATTGCATCATCATCATCTGGGGGCTCTGGTTCCTGCAGACCAGGAAACAAGAGGCTGAGAATTAGCAGTTTCCAGGCAGGTCTTCTGGGTCCCAGCATCCCAGGTGGGCTTCACACTCCAGCTTGGCCTGCAGCTTCAGGCCAGGCAGGAGTCCTGGGGATTTCCATCCAGTTCGATACAACCTTCTCTGACTTTCAGGAAGGGCAGCAAAGAATTGGCTTCTGCCCAGTGCTTGGAGTTTCTGTGCATCCATAAGAGACGGAAAATCTTAAGGCTTTGTCTAAATGCCCATCTACATACCATGACTGTGTGCAGAGACAGACACTGTCCCTGAGAGGAAATGAAAGTGGTGTCAGCAGGGAGAAATGAGAAACCAGTGAGAAAGGGGTCAAAGGACACCTCTGCCCGTGGAAATGGCGCCCTCGCTGAAAAATTGTTTGCCACTACTATGTTACCATTTTAAACAAACAGCTTTATCTTGCTAGGTTAACTGAGAAAAACCATGGCGGTGCATCTGAAAGGGCCTGTCCCCTGGTGGTGCAGTCTCAGCACCCCCCACCCCCATGAGAGTTCAGAAGTGACTTCCTAACCAGGATCCTATGACTTACTTCTCCACCAGCTACAGTGAGAGCTTTCAGAGAGAAGTTAGCCTTCAAAACCTGACCAGAAATACCACGAAAGACTCACAGAAGACCAAATAGCTCACACAATGTTTATGAGTGCCTGCTAGGAGCCAGCCCCTCAGGATCTGACCTTGCTACAAAGGGTTCCTGTGCAGATCTGTCCTGGGGGAAATCCCCCTGTCTCTTTCTTCAGTTTCCCCGGTATCCTCCATTGTACAGAAGGTGCTAGCTAGACTAAAGCTGAACAACTATGAAGCAAACCAGGGAGCCTGAAAGCTCTCTGAGGTGGGCAGAGTCAGGGCCTGCCAGAGTGCCCTCCCCACTAACAGTGTTGGTGGAGATTTTGCTGTCGCCACTCTATCTTACCTGGTTTAATGGAGTGTTAACACAGCCAAGGCTTTTGAAAAACTCAATGATCTGTATGTAGAGCTGAAATTTCTCCTCTGGATTTTCTGAGTTGCAGGTGGCAAACATAGCGCTGACAAAAGAAATAGAAACCATTTAGAACCTGACCCCTCACTTGGGCTTGCTACCACCCACGCCCTAAACACCAGCTCACTGTGCAAACTTTAAGCACCCAGCTGAATTGTCAAGTAGCCCCGGGCTGTTCCTGGGAAGTGTGCACCACCTCACTGCAATGCCATATCTGGAAGAAGTGACTATGGCAAGCCTGTCTCTTGTGTCTTGATGTAGTATTCTAAGCTGAGACCTCCTGAGTGAAGAGATGGGAGCCCCCTCTTACTCTCGGTCTTCTGCAGCAGGGCTCATGGTTTGGAGCCATCTGAGGCAGCTCAGGGTGTCCATACACAGTGTGGGTTCATTCAGTCTCCACTCAGTGCTCTTCCCGTGGCACTCAGCAAATAGTAGTTGTATTTTGTGGGTGGGCTTCTTCTTCCTCTCTATCTTTATGGGCATCCCTGTGCAGCTAGTGCCTTGTAGTCCAGAGGCTGAGTATCATAAGGCAGACCTACCTTTGCCCCTTCATGGAAGGGGTTCCAGGTAGCCCAGGAATCCTTTTATACAAAAGGCAGGAAGATAAATCTTTAATAGGTTTCTCCTTGTCTTTCCAGCAGAATGAGGAGTTCCTAGCGCTGTCTCACAAATGTACTCTGACAACTTCTCGACTACGTTGTTCTTACAAGCTAAACCCAGTGCAGAAGTAGGAATGTGGGGTTCTAGCCATTTGCTGCAATATCATCCCCCACACATAGGTGGGAAGGGCTCCCACTGCATTGTTTCCAGGCAATCCCCGACGTGGAGTGGCAGAACTAAGGTAGTGTTCAGGCAGCTTGAAGTTCTGCTTGAAGCCACCCAGGTCGCAGCTTCCTGGACTACCACTAAGAGGACCCTTCACTCTGATGACAAGGACCTGGAAGTCCTTCAGTCCCATGGCAAAAACCTTACATGTCAGGCATATGTCAGCCAAGACCACAGTCTCTCAAAAAGCACCTGCAGAGCTTCAGTTCTGGACGGTCTCACTCTGGGAAAGTCCCCCTTGATGTTTCTTGCTTTAAATCTTTTCAGGTCCCGGGGCTGGAGAGGTAGCTTGGGGCTTAAGAGCGCTTCCAGAGGTCTTGAGTTCAATTCCTCACAACTGCACGGTGGCTCTTAACCATCTATAATGTGATCTGATGCCCTCTTCTGGCATACAAATGTACGTGCAGGCAGAGCACTCATACATAAAATAAGTAAATAAATCTTTCTAAAAAGTCTTTCTAGATCCCACTTCACATCTTGCCACTGTGGTGCAGACAGCCATCCTTTGCTTTTCTTTCCCTGTCAGTTCCCCACTTTGCACAGCTTAGAGATCCCTTCAACTCAAAGCATAGCCCTGTGTTGGTTCTGTGCGCCCACCAGATTGGCTGCTACTGCCTGCCTTATGGACCAAAGCTCAGTGATTCCCCCACAAGACTTATATTCATATAAAATAAATGATGGAAGATGTAGCTAACCCCCAGAATGATAGAAGGGTATCAGGACTCTTATAAAAGATGCTCTACAGAGATCTGGTTACAAAGAAGGTGCTATCTACAGGGAACTGGTCTCTCCCAGACTTTGTCTCTGCCTTGACCTTGAGTGTCCAATCTCCAGAACCTTGGGCAATAAGCGTCTGTTGTTTCTCAGTTGTGTCGTGTAGGATCGGTCAGTAGTAGGTCTGTGACTGCCCCGAGCAGGCATGAGTAGGACCAAGGCACACTGGGGAAACTAGGCAAGTAAGAGACATGTTCTTAGAACCCTGAGCGTATAACTGGGTATGCGCCGGCGCTGGGCCAGGAAGGATGAATTTCCTCCTGTGGGGTTATGTGTGCATCTGGGGTTATGTGTGTGTCTGGGGTTATGTGTGTATCTGGGGTTATGTGTGTATCTGGGGTTATGTGTGCATCTGGGGTTATGTATGTATCTAGGGTTATGTGTGCATGTGGGGTTATGTGTGTGTCTGGGGTTATGTGTGCATGTGGGGTTATGTGTGCATGTGGGGTTATGTGTGCATGTGGGGTTATGTGTGCATGTGGGGTTATGTGTGCATGTGGGGTTATGTGTGCATGTGGGGTTATGTGTGTATCTGGGGTTATGTGTGTATCTGGGGTTATGTGTGCATCTGGGGTTATGTATGTATCTAGGGTTATGTGTATATCTGTGGGATACAGAAGAGTAACTGCAAACACCCCAGGAATGAGGCACTTGTGCACACTCACTCACATGCACAGTCACATTCATCCTAACACAGCCTTCTCACACCCATATACACACTCACACGACTTCACATATGGACACATGTATACCACACCCTCACCCAGATGTAATCTCACACCCACGAACATACGTACACACTTCCCTATGCCACCTTCCTTACCTGATGTTAGACATATGCTGGGCCTCACTCTTGTCCAGGAAACTTGCCACGTCAAAAGCATCTTCAAAAAGGATCTGAAAGAAGGGACACCATTACCTGTGTCAGAGCTAACACTGCAGTCAGCTGCATGCCCAGGGCTACTGCACCAAGGGAGGCAAACAGGCTCTCTCTTAGCATCCTGGACATCTGAAGGGCACACATGTCATATCTAGCACCAAACTCATGGTCTCTGATCAGTGACTGTCCCAGGGACTTACTAAAAGGAGGAGAAAGAGCTGGGGTCTGCTATCCCCACCCCTAAAAAAGCTAAGCCTCAATTTACAACCAGAAAAGGGCAATCCAAAGCTCTCCAGGCGGAGTTATAGTCAAGTCTGCAACCCACAAGCACATCTCATCCCGAAGAGCTGCATCAGGGTGAGGCGAGGAGGGCTGGCTCCCAGTGCCTGCTCATTCACTGGCAAGACCAGCAAAGAACTTCTTTCAAACTCTCTTTTATAAAACAAGTCACAACAGCCACAGTCAAACGTCTGTCCATTCCAAAACTCTTTAATATCTTTGACTTGGGCTTCAGGGATTGGAGAGATGGCCCAGCAGCTAAGAGTGCATAGGACTCTTGGGAAAGACCCAAGTTCGGTTCCTTGAACCTACACTGGTCAGTTCACAACTACTTCTAGTTCCAGCTCTAGGGGATCTGGTGTCCTTTGGTCTCTGTAGGCACCCGTACTCATGTGTATGTATGTATGTATGTATGTATGTATGTATGTTTGTTTGTATGTATGTATGTATGTATGTATGTATGTATGTATGTATGTATATGAGTGAATTAAACTCAAATATGTTGATAGTATTAACAGTCATCTGCTTCATAAAAGAACTTTGTGTACACCGTGGGAGTTCTGAACCAGGAATAGGTAATTAAGAACCACGGAGTAACTCTCTGGCCAGAGAGACGCATGGCCGACACAGTGACCTACTTCTCTGCAGGCATTTCCTTCATCATGTTGTAAGATAAGAATTACAAAAAGAAGAATTACAATGATCAGTAGCATGAGAATACATTCGTTGTTTAGATAGTTTTGAACCTGCTTTCTTCTGAGTTTGTGTTCGAACACAACGCTAAGTATTCAAAGAAAATTGATTTGTACCTCAGATTGGGAGGCCACTCATTCTCCTCACATACACAAAGCCCTCTCAGGAGTCACCTGCTGAGGGACACTGAGGAAGTCAAGGCGAAGGGCCATCTCACAGGGTCTGCTCAAGGCAAAGGGCCATCCCAACGGGGGCTGCTCACCTCTTCTGGGGTGGACTCCAGCGAGCAGCTCGCTCCCTGGCTGTCCACGCCGCTGTCCTTCATGCTGCCCTCCACCCCGGCCAGCTCTAGACAGGCCTCGGTGAGGTCTGCGAAGGCGCTGTGCTGCTGTTCCCACACCTGCAGGAGTCTGGCCTTTTTCTCCTCAGAGAGAGTCTGCCACAGGTGGGAGATGGCGGCAGAGACAATAGGAAGTGTCACTTCATGTGCAGAGATGATGCTGTTCATGGTCAGGAGGTCCATGGTCTGCTTGTAAAAGTTGAGATACCTGCAACAGACATGGTTTGTCCCTCAGACACGCAGTCAGATGCTTAAGATCAGACCACAGCTCACTGCCGTGGCCACTGTCCCTTGGTTTATCAACAACATAGTTTTGTGTCTGCCTTCCCCTGGCCTTATGGATGCAGCAGTCATCTTGAGGGCCACGGGGGACGTGGATTTGTGCCTCTCTCATTTCTTCTGTTCCCAAAGCTCCCTGCCTTGTTCGAGGCACGGCTGCTCTAGCCCTCCTCACCATGGGTATATTCTGAGACTATAAAATACCAGGCCTGCTACAGTCCTGCTTTAATTTCAGGCTTGAAAGACTCAGCTCCGTACGGAGTGATCCTCCATGCCTCTGGAAGCCAATATGGCTGCTAGAGGGTCTTAAGTCTGTGGAGGAGGCATTAGAAGTTTGAGCAAGCCAGGCACTCTCTTTACATAAGAGCAGTTGTGGCCCGGATCTCAATTTCCAAAAGTAGATTTCTGAGATGAGTGTGTGGTCGAAGGAGTATGAAAAACAACTGCCAGCAACTGCTCCTCCCCCAGGGACCCCCAGATAATCACCCATTCTAAATAAAAACTATATTTGCTCTACAAATGTAACTTTAACATTGCTTGCCTAGGCCCTTAGCTGGTCTCCATTGGGGTGCTTCCTATATGGAAATCCGTTAGTTTGGTGATTTGGAACCTGGGTTGAATCATGCCTGCTTGGAGGCTGCCATCCAGGCCAGCTGGAGTGTCTGTCCCTTTGCCAATAGAATCCCCCTGCGCACACAAAGCATCCCACCCAGTTGTTCTTACCGTTCAAATTCCATGAGGTCCGGCAACAGAGTGGAGGAGGAGTGGGAGAGATCGACTTTTTTCTCCTCCTCCTCTTCTTCTTCTTCCTCTTCCTGGTACTCCTCTACCTCTCTCTCTTCACCGTTTTCTTCTTCTTCTTCTCCTTCTTCGTCTCCTTCCTCTTCTTCTTCTCCTTCTTCTCCTTCTTCTTCTCCTTCTTCTTCTCCTTCTTCTTCAGCATCTGGTCCAACAGCCTCAGAGGGGAACCACTCAGGGGGACTGTCCTGAAGAAAACTGTTTAGGAATACACTGGGGGGGGGGGACACAGAATCAAGAGGGTGCTTGGCAAATCTCACCAGTGAGTGCACACACTGAAATTCATAATACAATTTTACTAGCTATGTAATGCAAATATATAGATAATAACCAAGTGGCTCTGACAAATATAAGATTGCTGGTGCATTGTTTGGAAGGCAGTCAATTTACCATATCTACAGGCTATAGAAGAAAAAGCATGTGTTTATCTCATTTGATTTCTCTGTGAACAAGAAAGTGATAAAGTCTGTATGAAGGGAGACTGGAGGTGGTTTCTTTTTGACACATTTTTTTTAACGTCTTCACATGGTGTAACTTGATTTTTAACAAAAATTTCCACTAGGCTATAATATAGTTAATATTTAATATATTTTTAATTTAGTTAATATTAAGTATTAATATATATTTAATATATTCAAAAATTATTTCACAAAGGCTATAATACATATTTGTTACTTAAAAGTTTAGAAAACAGGGCTGGAGAGGTGACTCTGTGTTTAAGAGAGCACTGGCTGCTCTTCCAAGAGGACCTAAGTTCAATTCTCAGAACCTACATAGCTGTTCATAACCATCTATAACTCCATTCCTGGAGATCCAGCATCCAGTCGCCAAGTCTACTACAGGCACGTGCAGGCAAAACACCCATCCACATAAAATAAAAATAAATAACTTTAAGCATTTAACTTAAGAAATAAAATAAAATTCTGGAAACCAGAGGAAAAATGTACAGAGAACAAAATGAACGTTCTAAGCGTTCATACCAAAAAGAAAAAAAAAAAAAACCTGACCAATACCGTAACGTCATAGATTTTGGTGGGCTATAACAGCCAATCGATCACAGCCCTCTCTGATGTGGGGGAAGACGTGACTTGCATTCTGGGTCTCATCAGAGGCCCACCTGGACCTATATCATGCCATTAGAGACTGACATGCCATGGGTCCAGTGGAGACAAGGGCTTGACGGTTGCCCCTCAAGTACAAGATGTAGTCTGGGGCCTGCAGGTTCCATGCATGAGAAAGGGGCATTATGTCATCTTCTGACCACAACACAGGCAGAGAATATACCCACACTCCATGCACACAAAACACCAGCAGTGAAAAACTTAAATGTAGACTTGACTTCACTTAGAGTTTACATGTGAAGTCCCCCTTCCCCCGAAAAGTCTCATGTGTGAGGGCTTTGTTCTGTTGGTGGCACTATTTTGGAACACCCTGGACACATAAGATTGTAAATCCTAGCTAGACGACATAGGTCACTGGGGTGGGGCTTTGTCCCTGACCCCTTCTTATCCCTCTCTCTGCTCCCTGTCTTCTGTGAGCTGAAGAGCCCTCCCCTTCCACATTTCTGCTGCCATGATATCCTGCTCAAGCCGGTGGAGCTAAGCAACTATGGACTGAACTCTGCAACTGTGAGCAAAACCGTGCTCCCTCCTTTGTGGGGTCTCTCGGGTGCCTGGGTCACAGTGGTGAGGAAAGTGACTAAGAGTGGGGCAAACATAGAAAGACATTTCCCAAACCAGTCTCCCTGTTCAAACTTGACTACAATGTCAGCATAGTCTTCCACATAATACTATATAATATATAATATATAATATATAATATATAATATATAATATATAAACTATATAATAATACTATAATAATATGTATATATACATACACACACACATATGTATACAAGCATAACACACATGTGTACACACTTGCCAAGATATATGGGTAAACACTCTCTAAAGTAGTGTGAAAACCATAAAGTTATCAGATGGGTGGACATCCATCAGAGTTAACGTGAATTTTCAGAGAGGTGAGATGATACACAGTCCCACATTTTTTTCTAAATTCTGTAATAAGCACGCATCATTTAGGAAGACTACCCAAGGCAGGTCATGAGGATGAAGGAAGGTTAAGGCTGTAAGGAATGGGACAGCTGTAAGTAGTGAGAGCAACCCTGATGGCCTTGCTCCCTGGAGGCTGCTGTCACACAGCGCTGCAGGCTCCAGGCTCCAGTATCTGCCAGGTCTCACCTGTCATTCTCGGAATACATTCTGGCATATTCTTCCTTGACCTCCTCTAAGCTGTTGGGATTCCCATCTTGCAGGTTGAAGGATGCTATCGGGGACAGGAGAGCAAGAGTCATAAAGAGAGAAAAAACCAAAAAACCAAAAAACAATAGACCTTTGGGTCTCTCCTGCCTGTCTAGTTCAGGGACCCCAGGAGGAGGCACAGAAATCCCAGACCCTCCCAGCTTTAGAGCATGCAGAGCCATTTCCCACTTCTCCTCCAAGGCATGAGGAGAGAGTCAGGTCAAGTACTAGTCTACTTCCTCTCTGGGCCCTAAAGCTGAGGTCCGATGCCTTTAGCTGTGTCCCATTAGGGAACCCATTGAACCCACAGAGTCTGGGGACCCTTGCCCATGCTGCCAGGGTGCAAATTCCCTGGGGTGGGGGACCAGCTATGGCTGAAGCACAGGGCCAGACACACGGTAGGTTCCTAACATGCATCTCTGCCTTCCCTGGAAAGCCCAAGGCAGCCGTCTCTAGGGAGGGGTCTCTTGCCTTTGAGCTTCAGCAACTTATCCAGGCTTTCTTCCTGTTCCTGAATATGAATCTTTGTCCTATTCAGTACCTGCCACTGAGGACACAGACAGACATTGTTGAAAAGACAGTCTTTCACTGCTGCTGGAACCCTTTTCTCTATGGGCCCAGGAAACCCCTGTCACACTGAGGCCATACTCCCTGCCCCCCGACACCCCCCCCCCCCCCGCAAGTCCCATCCTTGGCCTTGTCTGTGGAATGGATAGGAAGTTGGTCTCAGTGCACAGAATGTATGGGGACATGTTTGCATTCTATAAATGGAAGCTCACTGAAATACCAAAGTGGGAATAAGATGTGTTGAGAAAACGACCCCAGCGGCAGCAGCTGTAGCGTCACAGATGTGTGCACAGGCTGCTTGCGGGTGGGGCACTATGACACGGGGGATCAGCAGACTGAATGTCAACCCCAGGTTTGCACAAAGGCCCACTAGACTTCTGCTCACGTTGTGACCATGTGCAACTCAGTATCTTTTTCTCAAAATGTTTATTTGCTGAATTCATAGACTCTGTGTAGCTAGGTATATAGCTCGCTATGTAGCTAGCTACAGGCATATGCCTATAATCCCAGAACACAGTAGGTAGAGGCAGAGGATCTCGGGAGTTCAATGTCAGTTGCATATTGAGTTCAAGGTCAACCTTGAGATACACGAGACCCTGTTTAAGACAAAAAAGAAGAAAATAATTAAAATATTTTATGTTATCTAAACATATCTAAAAATAGCAAATGTTCTGTGGATTTGAATTCGGAATTTCCCGCCATCACTACAAGCCAAGGGACGGCGGGGATGGGTGAAAGATGCCGGAAGCCAGCAGAGGCGTGAAATTTTCTCTTCTGAGCTCTGTTTCTCAGTAGGGACCCCACTCTTTCACCCTGCAATCCCAAACTTGGCTTTCCTTCGCTACTCACCAGCCCCTCACCTTTTCCAAGGGCAGGTAGGGGGTCTGTGGGGGGGACTCCTGCAGCTGGAAACAGTACAGGTATCAGTTGGAGCCCTGTACCAAATGGTCAGGAGCTACCCTTCTCAAATTTCCACAGAAGCCTAGGCCTACTCAGGAGCTCTTCTAAGGTGTCTTCCTACCTCACCCCAAACTGGGAATCCTCTGGCAATTCTAGTCACAGAAAAGTAAAAGGCTCTGGTTGTTGCTTTGCTGAAGGCGCCATCCTCGGAAGGAAACCAACCAGCTGGGAACGGGTTCCCGGGCATAAAGAGCTCAGGCAGGGAGATGTGAGAAGAGTCAGGCTTGGAGTGGGAACTTTTTTGGCCTTGCCTTCTACCAGAGGGTAAGTGTCTCCCCTCCCCTCTCCTCTCTGCCTTCCTCTCCTCCTCCAGCCTCTGTTAAGACATGAGGAAATACAGGGACTCTCCACTGTGCCTGCCTGTAACGCTCTCACCATTATTAACTTGATTTCTTCTACCAACACCCCACTTACCAGGCCTTTCTCCAGTCTCTGGACAATAATTAATTCATTAATGTATTGTTAATTAGCAGCTAAAAAAGATAACCGAGAAGAGAAAGAGCTGTGTGGTACACACCTGTCATCTGATGGACCAACCTGACTCCATTTTAAGCCATTTTGTCATAGGTCAGAACAAGTTCATTTCTACTTCCTGAACAATTCAACTTGACTGTGCTTTAACCTGTTTCTGAAATTTGACATCTTCCCCTTCCCGTGGAGTTGGACTCACACCTTGATTATACTCTGATTAGATGCTCTGCCAAATAATTTAAAAATGTTCGGCCAAGTTCCGATGTAACCAAAGTTCCTCTGGAAATCCCCTTGAAACCTCCCTAGTCTGGACTGTATAAACTCTACCCTCCCTCTCCTGTGTTCAATGCTGTATTTCCAAACCTCACTTTTGGGGGAGACAGCCCTAACAGATAGAAAATAAAGCTTGTTTAATTTGACCAAAGAATCTGGGGTGATGGCCTTTACTTTCTTTGGTGCGATTAACATCATCCTAGCACCCGGGGAGGCAAAGGCAGGAGGGTGTGATTTCAAGGAGGGTCTATTCTCTGGAAAGTTCTAGGCCAGCCTGGGCTACATGGAGACTGCCTCAAACATCAGCATCAACAAGAAACAAAAAGGGTAGGAAAAGATAAATGTGTGCCTTGAGATACAGGCATACTGAGCCTGCATATGAGTGCCAAGTGTGTATTCACTTCTAGTATTGGTATTGTACATATGTATATGGTGTGTGTGTGTGTGTGTGTGTGTGTGTGTGTGTGTGTGTGTGTGTGTGTAGATAGATATACAGGGTCCCAGAGCATCCATTGGGGGATGACTCTTGCCCACCAAGTAACCACATGATCTCCCTCCAGCCCATAATTTCCTCTCTCAGGTCAGGCTGCTAGGATGCTGGCAGAGAAGCCGGGCTTTGACAGTTTTCCTATGGGCAGCAGGGCTGGCAGCTCTTGGCCAGTCCTTACTTTACAGTCCTATCATGTGGAGACATGTTTCACTATCCCCAAGTCCCTGTACCTTTGAGGCTGTGATATCAGACTGGGAGTAAACTGCCTTCCTTAGGTTGTTGAAGAGCCCTACCAGGGTGGCTCGATGGCGGGCCTGTGACAGGCGTCTGCGGACCACCCGAGGCTCAAGCTTCTGCAGCTGCGCCAATGGCTGGGGTGCCCCATCATCACTGGGTTGGTTGCCTTCTCCAGGGGTGGCCATTATAATCTACAACATAATATACCCCCCTTTAGCCTTGCATAATAGAGATACAACATTGAGGAAGGCAGACAGAGCAAACAGAAAGGACGTAGCCCGCAAGGCAGTGAATATGACCAAGACCCACAATAAACCACAGGTAACCCCAAATCTCCTACTGGAGCTTGGCTCCTAAAATTACAAACCATTTACAGTGGATTTCCAGTTGTCCGGTGAGTCATGAAAGACTGTACCCAAACCCTCTTGACTGGTAGGGAATCTGAAGCTTTCCCAATGCCCATGGCCAAGAAAACTGCTTGGCTGGTGGGAGCCCTGGAGAAATGTGCAGTTCTTGTCTCCACCACAGGGGGGAGACTGTCTCCTAACTTGCTCTCACTGTGGTTGTCAGTCTTCGCTGCCCAGCTTAAGGAGTGAGACTAGCAACAGAGCAACCCCACGGGCTACCTGGCATTGTGGCCTTGATCTCCTTCCATCAGCCTTAGGTTCTCCCAGGTCAGGAGCTAAGGAGGAAACTTGGAGACTCTGCCCCGGGGAGGAGGGTAAAGGCTGGCAGATGGCAAAGGACAGTTGAGTGATTTTCAGTGGCCTCCTGCAAGCTGCCCCCTTGTCATCACCAGCAAAGATCTTCTGCAACTTCCCAAAGATCGTCTCTCCTAATTATTATTATTGACCTGGATTTGCTGTTGTCCCTTACAGGGGCCTAGGTCTATCTTTTTCTGACCAACCTTTTTAAGGGCCTGCTTTGGAACTCCCTATATAGATCTAGCTGGTCTGGAACTCATCCATCCCTGCTATCGGAGTGCTGAAACTAAAGGGATATGCCAGAACATAAGGCCAGGCTGGATGTTTTTATTTAGCATTATTAATTTGTGTGGGTGGGGGGCGCGCATGCGTGAAGGTCAGGGGATAGCCATACAGAACGAGTTCTCTCCTTTCACCTCTTCAGGACCCCAGGGAAGAGCTCAGATTGTAAAGCTTGCATGGTGAGCGCATCTTGCTCTCTGAGCTTCCCAGACTGAACAGCAATGCACTTGGATCCAGGTCAATAGTAACTGTGATTGTGTGGCGCGGCCTCACCCTGGAAAAATACCTCCAGAATCTCCTCGGGATGGGAAAAGGGAAGGCAGGACTGAAGTTAGCGCTGTGCTAAGAATGGGTGACCTAGCACACAGTGAGTGGGGGACCTACTACAGTGTAAACTTAAGGTCAATAAGTGGTTGTGTATGTGTAGGACAGGTTCTTATCATGCAGCCGAAGACAGCCATGAACTCAAGATGTTCTTGCCAAACCGTCCTGAATCCTGGCATTACAAGTGTGTGTCTGTGCCCACCAACTAAGAAGTGAAGTTTAAAAAACAAAACAAAACAAAACTGTTTTAGGGGCGGGAGAGTTGGCTCAGTAGTTAAGAGTGCTTGCTGCTCTTGCTAAGGACCCAAGTTCAAGTCCCAGCATTCTCATTAGGCAGCTTATAACCTCCTCTAACTCCAGCTCCAGGGGGCATCCAAAGCTCTTGGTTCTAGGGGCACTAGTGGGCACACATTTTCACTTACTGTCCCCCCCCCCACCTCTACAAACACATATATTAGAATATTTTAGCTAGGGGTGTATCTTGATGATACAGCACTTCCTGGCTGTGCCTAAAGTGTTACAACAGAACAAACCCTTTTCTTTAAAAACCCTCATAGATTAAGATGTATGAAGAAATCTGCCCTCAGCAGCTTAACGAGTCAGGTCTGTAGAGAGTCTGTATACCCTGGGATTCCAACACTAGGAAGAGCACATCAGCTTGCAACACTCTTAAAAACTCCAGGAAGTTCTGAAGATATGCTTCCTCTAGCCCCGACCCCAGGCCCATGAGTCTGCTGAGTAGCCCAGGCCGACCCGGAACTCTCCTCCTTACTCAGCTTCCAGAGAGCCGGGATTTTAGGCACGCAAGCCCATCCCTTGCATGGTTCTCTAATGGGAGAAATGTTCCCTATTCTGCCCCCTGACCCCCATGCGGCAGCCTCGTCATTTTTGTCACCTAGAACATCACATATCTGTCCTCAGCCCTGGTTTCTACCCATCTAGAGCTGGCTTGTTCTCTGTTTCTTTTGCTTTGCTTCGGCTGGCCTCAAATCCAGATCTGCCCACGAGACCCTTGGTGAGGCTCCATCTCACAGGCGTTGCTGGCATTCTTCCAATCATGTGGCAAAATGCAGGCATCTGCAGGTAGATGTGGCTCAGGCCAACACCCTTGTCTGCACTGCCTTTTCAAATTGAAACAAAGAATCCCATTGACAGCCCTGCTAAGACAAAGATCCCAGGTTAGAAGGAACAGCAGAGGTGATTGATGAAGGCAAGGGCAATGAGACTTAAGAGGAAAACACAGAGCAGAGCGTAGAAGAATCAGCATTTTAGTTCTCCCTAACCATACAGAACTGTTTGTATTCCAAGCATTCACTATTTCACCAATTCAGTTCTTAACAGGCACAGTGAGAGGCGACCAATTAGAGATGCACTAAAGAGCCATGGGAACCAATACTGTGCATCTGCTGACTAAGAAAAGAAGAGAGAGATGCTACAGGGGCAGCAAAGTCCCATGCTCACTCGAAGAAACTGGCACGGCCAGAGGACTGAATGTACGCACCCAGATGAGCCAGGATGCAGGGAACTCAGGATGGAGATACCAGTTTGAAGAAAAGTACTGATTTTGTTGTTGCTGTTGTTGTTGTTGTTGTTGTTGCTGTGGTGGTGGTGGTGGTGGTTTTGTTTTCGAGTCTCAAGACTGTACCTTGGCCTATCCTTAAACTCAGGATCCTCCCGTTTTGGCCTCCCAAGTAGTCGAATTAGAGGTTTGTGTTACTATCCCTAACTGAAGATATTTTTCTCTGAGAGAGAATAACGGCTCACCACTGCAATCCCAGTGTTTGGTAGGCAGAGGCAGAAAGATTGCCCAGATTTCCAGGCCAGTCTAGACTAAGAAGCGAGATTCTGTCTCAGAAATTTCCAGACTTGGGTTGGCTACGTAGATCAGCTGGCAGACTGCTTGCCTAGCTAGCGTGGACGAAGCACTGGCTTCAGTCCCCAACGCCACAGAACCAGAAAACCAGGCAGGTGGCGCTTGAGAAGCAGGGTATCCAAAGTTCACGATCATCTTTACCTACACAGCAAGCTCAAGACTGAGCTCACATACATGAGACCACCTCAAACAAACGCATCAACAGCCCCTCTCAAAAACAAACAACCAAAAACCCAAACAAAAACAAAAACAAACCAACAACCCAAAACAAAAAAAAATACCAAAACCACAACCAAAACCAATCATCACCACCAAAAAACAATAAAAAGAAAAAACAAAACCAACTAACAACAACAACAAAAAGAAAAGAAAAAGACAAAGAAAACACCAAGCAAACAAAATAAAGCAAAAGCAACATAAATATGCCATGAATTCATTATTTTGTATGATAAATGAAAAAAAAACAATTAAAACTTAATTACAGGTAGTGTTACCTAGTATATCAAGATTTTACCTAAAATAAAAGACAGAAAAAAAGAAAGAAAAGAGAAATCTAGGTGGTGGATGAGTAAGGTGTTTCAGAGATGATACAACACATGGTCATGCTATGTAAGGAATGGCAGGCCAGCTTCTGGGTGCGTATAAGGCCAGAGTCACATTGCTAGCTCATTTAGCCAGCCATACGACCAAAATGGGCCAAGAATTCTCTAGATCTTAATTTTTCTACCTGTAACGAGGAGGCAAAAAGCCCTTCAGTAGACTGCAAGCTAAATGCTCTCACTTGGCTTGATTACAGTCTCATTATGTAGCCCTGGCTGGCCTTGAACACATGAACCCTTCTGCCTCAGCCTCCTCAGTGCTGGAGTGACTAATGTATACCACTAGGCCAAGGTCTAAAACAGGCTTTTCTCAGTGCTGGAGTGACTAATGTATACCACTAGGCCAAGGTCTAAAACAGGCTTTTCTCAGTGCTGGAGTGACTAATGTATACCACTAGGCCAAGGTCTAAAACAGGCTTTTCTCAGTGCTGGAGTGACTAATGTATACCACTAGGCCAAGGTCTAAAACAGGCTTTTCTCTTGTCCCCTGCCCCTTTTTTGAGACTTGACTTCACTCTGTAGCTCTGGCTGTCCTGGAACTCACCCTGTAGACCAGGATGGCCTCAAACTCACAGAGAACTGCCTGTCTCTGCCTCCCTAGTGCTGGGATTATTAGTGTGTCCGTCACTGCCCAACCCAGACCACATTTTTATAGCCAAAGATATTTTTTCTATACAAACTCCACTTAATACCAACTCGGAACTAACATTTTGTAAAGTTCCCCAAAGCTAGATGTGGTGAAAGACACCTGTCTCGATCCAACAAGCAAAACTAATGGAGAAGCCAACTGAACTAAATTAATTACTTTCTTTTATTTCCCTAGATTAAATAAAAATAAGTGATCTTATTTTTTTCTAGGTTTCAGAAAACTTTCAAAATTTTTAAGTATCTCTGAAAACCCCTTGCATGTGAGCCTTCTTATTAGCAAGTGGTAGGTAGAAAGGAGCAATATGCTGTACTTGGGCTTTCTTCCATTCCTTATGCTTATGATTGTGTAAAAATGATTATGATTATGTAAAAATCCAATATCACTATCAAACATGAAAGAGTTGTGGGTGATATAAATACACATGCTCTAGGAATCCCTGCTCTCTCTCTCTCTCTCTCTCTCCCTCTCTCTCTCTCTCTCTCTCACACACACACACCACACACACACACACACACACACACACACACACACACGGAGTCATGGGTGACCCACACACTCTCTAGAAGTCGTGAGTAAAACACATATCCTCTAGGAGTCGATGGTTGACCCTCTCCCCCACATTCTAGGAGTTGCAGGTGACCCACACAGGCTCTAGGAGTCGTGGGTGATCCACACACACATCCTCTAGGAGTAAGAGGTGACCCACACACATGCGCTCTAGGAGTCGCAGGTGACACACACATGCTCTATAAGTTCCGGGTGGCCCACACATCCTCTAGGAGTCACAAGTGACCCACGCATGTTCTAGGAGTCGTGGGTGACACACACATCCTCTAAGAGTTCCTGGTGGCCCAACACACACATCCTCTAGGGATTGCAGGTGACCCCCACACATTCTCTAGGAGTCCCAGGCACCCCACATATCCTCTAGGAGTCGCAGGTGACCAGCACACATCCTTTAGGAGTCACAAGTGATCCACACACATCCTCGAGGAGTCGGGGTGACCCCCCCCATACTCTAGGAGTCGCAGGTGACATACAGATCCTTTAGGAGCCGTAGGCAACTCCCACACATCATCTAGGAGTCGCTGGTGACCCCCACACGCATCCTCTAGGTGTCGCAAGTGACCCCCCCCCATTCTCTAGGAGTCTCAAGTGACCCGAAGGAGTCGCAAGTGACCCCCCCCCCACACACACACATCCTCTAGGAGTCGCGGGTGATGCACAGATCCTCTAGGAGTCGCTGGTGACCCCCGCCCCATCCTCTAGGAGCTGCAAGTGACCCACACATCCTCTAGGAGTCGCAAGTGAACCACACATCCTCTAGGAGTCGCAAGTGACCCACACATCCTCTAGGAGTCGCAAGTGACCCACACATGCATGCTCTAGGAGTCGAGGAGGACACACAGCACAGATCCTCTAGGAGTCGCAGGTGACTTCCCCCCTGACTCCGCTCTCCACTCCCTTCCCCCCCCCCCCGTTCTCTAGGAGTCTCAAGTGACCCACAAATGCTGTAGGGGTCGCAGCTGACCACCACACGTTTTCTAGGAGTCGCGGGTGATGCACGGATCCTCTAGGAGTCGCAGGTGACCCACACACATCCTCTAGGAGTAGCGGGTAACACCCCCTTCTCTAGGAGTCGTGGTTGATCCACAAGCACAATCTAGCAGTCACTGGTGACTTACACACTCTCTAGGAGTCCCGGGTAACCCCTACACACACGCTCTAGGAGTCCCGGGTGATCCCCACGCACGCTCTAGGAGTCCCGGGTGATCCCCACGCACGCTCTAGGAGTCCCGGGTGATCCCCACGCACGCTCTAGGAGTCCCGGGTGATCCCCACGCAAGCTCTAGGAGTCCCGGGTGATCCCCACGCACGCTCTAGGAGTCCCGGGTGATCCCCACGCACGCTCTAGGAGTCCCGGGTGATCCCCACGCAAGCTCTAGGAGTCCCGGGTGATCCCCACGCACGCTCTAGGAGTCCCGGGTGATCCCCACGCACGCTCTAGGAGTCCCGGGTGATCTCCACGCATGCTCTAGGAGTCCCGGGTGATCCCCACGCAAGCTCTAGGAGTCCCGGGTGATCCCCACGCACGCTCTAGGAGTCGCAGATGACCCTCACACAAGTTCAAGGAGTCACAGGTGATCCACACAGAAGCTCTAGGAGTCGCGGCTGACCCACACACTCTCTGGGAGTTACGGCGATACACATACACACTCTAGGAGTCGCGGCTGACCCTCCCCATACACTCTAGGAGTCACGGGTGACCCACACGCACTTAAGTCGCCGGTGACACACACACACACACACACACACACACATACACACAAACTTGTGCAAACAGATTAAATATCCACTGACAGGGCATGCATTCACAAGCACCCACTTTTACTCTCAGAACACAAACGGTAGGAGAGTACTTACCTTTAAGGCCACCACGGTGAACCATGCACCTTCGACACTTGTGGAACACGCAGGAAACTGCACGAAGCCCTGACGAGTCAGTCACTCACGACTGCCCGTCGCAGAATAAGAAGAGAGGCTCTTGCCTCAGGTAAAAAACTGACCTGGTACCCCAGGCTGCGAACCAATCACAGCCCTGTCACTGCCACCATGACCAATGGGGATGCATGGTGGGGCGCCAATGGGGAGCGTGGACATTGGTGAAAACATTGTAACAACTTGCCACAGGTTGCAAGAGGGTGTGGAAGGAGCAAGATGACCTTTTCACCCCATCCAGGCGGCTAGCGCCAGTTCTTACACCCCTCAACCAGGGCAATGCCACCTATAACTTTCTCTTGAGATATAGAGGAGCCATCTTCAAGGTCCCAGTAGCAGTCCCCTGTTTCAAGGAAAAGAAAGAGAAAAATGAAGATGTGAGAGGGAATAGGTACAAAATAGGAGAGGGGAATAGGGGATTCCCAACTAAAAAAGCAGAGAAGAGAACCTTAAAGGTGGACTTAAAATGCAGAGAAGAAAAGAGAGAGAGAGAGAGGATGTGTTGAGTTGTTTGTAGTAAGCAACAAGTTTTCTCCAGGTTGAGGGACTACAACTCATTTTCCGCCTCAAATCAGATGTGCTATTATCTTTAAACCACTTTTTTCCCTCGCATCTTGAGATATCTGCAATGGTCCTGACACCACCACATCAGTTTGGCACACTACGAGCGCCACCATATCAAACTGGCACACTAGGAGCGCACTCTTGTAGAGAAAGGAAAGCAAGCAAAAGCCCCTTGGAAGGGGAGAGGCTCAGCCTGTGAATAGGAGGGAGGGTGCCTCCTGCAGTCTGACCTGAGGTGAGCTGCTTCACCATCCTCGCCCCCGCCCCTCCACAGAGGTTAAACGGAGGTCACTTGAGGTAGCAGCTGCAGCCACGACTTTGGTAGCACCAGAAGTTGGATTCCAATCCGGGATCTACCTCACGGTGACTGTGACTGGCTAGAAAGGAGCCCCTTTCTAAAGTATGCAACAGGGTACCTTAAATTTGACTCTAGCGAGTCCTGGTGTCATCTTTCAAATGGTTTTGGTAGATTGTGGATTTTAAACAAAATGAAAACTGTTCAGTGGGAATGGTGGATCATAGCTGTAGTCGCAGCAATCAGGTAGCCCAGAAAGAAAAAAAAAATGAAGTTGGTGGCTAACCTGAGCTTAGAAATGAGGCTCTTGCTCCTGACAGAAAACAGATCTGATGCTTAAGGTACAGGAGTGGGGACCAGTGGGGACCCAGTTACCAGCTCCCCTCTAAACTATCAGGGATATGGCTGGCTAAAGGAGCTGGAGCTTTGTAAGACACTGTAGTGAATTGCCAGACCGATACAGAAAAGAGTGCTGAGGACAGGAATGGCAGCAGGGCCTCTCTCAAAGGCTTGTACCAGGTCCAAAGAGCAGCTACACCTTACCCCCTTGGAGGCAAGTTTTAAAAGTATCTTTTTACTTCCACGCTCTGCTTGGGTCATGACCTATCCCTTCTGACTCTCGGGCGGCCTTCGTTGTGGGTTTCCAGGTGGTCCCGGGCCTGCATCTATGGTCCTTCTCCTGGCTCTGCTTAAACCTCTGTACCTGCTGCTGGGGCTACTGGGTGCAGAACGGGTACTGAAACTGTGAACCTTTGTCTTGGAGAGCCTTGTCCTTGACCTGTGAGGAATGTGGAGGTTTGCAAACTTTGACCTCTGACAGGTCTCAGCCTTTAATTTAGTTGCCATTCCCCTGCCTACTTCACACACACACACACACACACACACACACACACACACACACACACACACACACACACATGCGTGCTTCCTTCCATACTTTGACTTCCACAGAAGAAATGTAACTCTTGCAGTAGCCTGGTTTCTTTATTGAAAAAGAGATCTTTAGGCAATTCCTCAGCATCAAGGCCAGTGGCTCTGCTCCTGAATGGTAGGGACTTCCAGGGGTCCTAACAATATCCATATGACCACTATCCTTTGAACTTCATCTCTGCTTCCATGTAACATAGCTCCTGCCCTACCCCCACCCTACAAGGGCTGGAGAGACAGCTCAGAGGCTAGGAGCTCAAATTGTTCTTCCAAAGGATAGGGAACCGAAGGTAGCTCACAACTGCCTGCAACTCCAACTCCAGGGGCGATCCAGTGCTCTGGCCTCTGCATGAAGCTTTAAAAGCCCACCCCCTCCCACGTATGCCCTGTGGCCTATGACCGCATCCCTGCATTGCTGAGCGCTGCCCTGAAATCCTGTGCTTCTTTCCTGGTTTCACCACCCTCCTACTTGATCCAGATACCACCTTCCTGTCAGGAAGGCTTTCAAGATCCCCGTTCTAGACTAACTCAGAGGGCTGCTTCGGTTCAATGTCCTTTGGTCCTGGTTTGTAAGAAAAATTAACATTTCTTCTCACAATTTCATGTGTATGGGTATTTTGCCTGAATTTATGTCTGGCAGATGCCAGAAGAGGGTATCAGATTCCCTGGACAATTGTGAGCCAACATGAAGGGGCCAGCAACTGAACCCAGGTCCTCTGCAAGAGCAGCAAGTGCTCTTAATAGCTGAGCCATCTTTCTCTGATTGGATTTTAGCCATTTCATCTGTTAAAGTGTGGAGGCCTAAAATTAGAGTTCTGGCTCGTGAGTGGATGGGTAAATAACCTTATAGATAGATAAATGGGCAAGTGAATGACTTACTAGGAGATGTGGCTCACATGATTATGAAGGCTGAGAAATCCCATGACAAGGGTGTTTCCCTGTTCAAGACCCTGGGGTGTCAATAGCATGGATTCAGTTCTGATCTAAAGACCTCTGAGCCAGAGGAGTCACTGAAGTAAATGTCAGTTCAAGGCGGGAGTGGTGGTGGTGGTGGTGTCTAAGAACTTGGGGAGACACTGGTGTAAGCTCTGGGGTCTAAAGGCTCGAGAGCCCAGGACTCTGAAGGCCAAATGCTGCAGGCAGGAGAGAGAGGGAGAAAAGGAGAGAAGGGGAGGGAGGGAGGGAGAGACAGAAGGATGGAGAAGGAGAGAGGGATGGCGGGGGAGTGAGAGTTTTCTCTTGTTTTATTTATTTGGGCCCTCAGTCAATTATGTAGTGTCCTACACTGAAGACAGTGCTATGTAAGGTTACTGTAAAAGTGCTCTGGGAGGCGTGTCCTCAGGCTGTGAAGTGACAGGAAGAGGATCCAGTGAACTTGACTTTGGGCTCTTTGCTCAAGAGGCCACTCTTAGGAAGGCTTGCAAGTGGGTTTCTCCCTTCCTCTCCCACCCAGTCCTCATTCCCCTCCTCTCCCCTTCTCTCCTCTTTTTCTTTCTTTGGCCTGGTGTGTGTGTGTGTATGTGTGTGTGTGTGTGTGTGTGTGTGTGTGTGTGTGTGTAGCTCAGGCTAGCCTCAAACTATAACATCATCTTCCTCAGCCTCCTGATGGCTGGGGATACAGTGTGCCAACATACCCGGCATTTCTATGTCTTCTCTCTCTCTCTCTCTCTCTCTCTCTCTCTCTCTCTCTTTCTCTCTCTCTCTCTCTAGGCTGGCAGCAAGATAGCTGCAGAGGGAGGTCCTGAAGGCACAGAGCAAGCTGGGGTGAGGTTGGGAACGTGGAGGCTGGATAACTCCTTTACATTCCCTCACATGAATTTGATAGATAGGGGCCACTGTCCCAGATCCTGATACAAGGGGACAGAAACTTTCTCGAGGATAAGCAGAGTGGCTCTTGACACAGTGGGCGGGGCGTGAAGAGCAGAACCTCAGGACTGGGACATTAAAGAGGGATTCCTGGAGAAGGAGTGAGAAGGGACATTGTGGGACACCCCTGCCCAGCTTCTTGCAGAGGCTGGGAGATAGGCTTGGTTCCCCGTGTGCTCCTACAGTTGGCTCTTGCAAAGGCCTCCCTAGTTATTAACTTAGGAGATGCGAGTTGTTTCTGTAGCGAAAGTGATGCATTTTATAGGCTCATAAACTCATAGCCTCCAAGGCTAGCCTATCACCTTTATTGGTGGCCTGCTGCCCTCTGCAAATGGTGATCCCTGCCTTAGGGGTGGAAGGCAGGGTAATTAAGAGGGTGGCAAATTCCTACTCTGACCTGACGCTTCTCAGGAAGTTTTAACAGTCTGTGATCTGAAAGAAAGAGCTTTGCTTTCTGCATTAGTAGTAGCCAGACAAAGGTTCCTACCAGGTTCCAGCATGAGGCTTGGGGGCTGTAGGTTGGCAGTAGGGCACTTGCCTGTCGTGAATGAAGTTTCCTGTTCAGTTTCCCATGCCGTTATAAATACATATAGAGACATACACAGAAAAAGGGAAAGTTTTAGTTCATCAGCTGTTTATGTGTAAAAATTTTGGGGGTGGGGGTTAGTTAAGAGCTTTGAATGTGTTAGCACTAAGAGATGGCTGGTCCAGTCAGGCATGATGGTGTACATCCGTAATCCGAGTACTCAGGAGGCAGAGGCAGGAGGATCGTTGCCAGTTCAAGAACTGACTGTTTTATATATGGAGTTCTGGGCCAGCCTGAACCACATACTGAGACCCTGTCTCAAGAAAGAAAGAAAAACAGACATATAGCTGTTGTAGGATATGAAGATGCTATTAAATATTTCATTCATGGGCTGGAAAGATGGCTCAGCAGTTAAGAGCACTGCCTGCTTTTCTTTTCTTTTCTTTTTTTAAAGATTTATTTATTTTATGTATATGAGTACATTGTAGTTGTCTTCAGACACACCAGAAGAGGGTGTCAGATCACATTACAGATGGTTGTGAGCTACCACGTGGTTGCTGGGAATTGAACTCAGGACCTTTGGAAGAGCAATCAGTGCTCTTAACCACTGAACCATCTCTCCAGCCCCACTGCCTGCTTTTCTAGAAGTCCTGAGTTCAATTCCCAGCAACTACATGGTGACTCACAACCATCTATAATGGGATCTGATGCCCTCTTCTGGTGTGTCTGAAGACAGTGACAGTGTACTCACATACATAAAATAAATAAATCTTCAAGATAATATTTCATTCATTATAGTTATAAATCCAGCTGAATATATATTTGTAGTAAGGAATTTGAACAATGTTAGAAAATATCAAAATTCAGGTATACCCACAAATATAGTATGTCCATTACCTGCAACCAATAACTGCTAATAATTTTATGTATGTTCATATACAGAGTATAAAAATGTCACCTAAAGTTGGGCAGTGGTGGCACACGCCTTTAATCCTAGCACTTGGGAGGCAGAGGCAGGCAGAATTTTGAGTTCGAGGCCAGCCTGGTCTACAGAGTGAGTTCCAGGACAGCCAGGACTATACAGAGAAACCCTGTCTCGGAAAAAAAAAAAAAAAAGTCACCTAAAGTAATGGTATTGCAGCTAGAATCTATACTTTTAATGGTGATGGGGCAGTGGGTCAGCTAGTATAGTGCTTGCTGTACAAACACAAGAAGCTGAGACGTGGTGGTCCATGCTTGTAATCCCAGCTCCGAGGAAGTAGAGGCAGGATACCTGTGGCTTGTTCAGTCTAGCCAACTGGTGAGCTCCAGGCTCAGTGAGAGAGCCTGTCTCAAAGAAAATGAGGTGAAGAAGCAATTGAGGAAGACATTTGACATTGACCTCTGACCTCAACACACAGGTGCACCTGTGAATGCTGGAACACAAGCACACACAAACATGCCTACCCTTAAATGTATGGTTTTAGAATAACTACTAATGTGCAACCCCAAAGAATAATACAGAAAGACTTGTGTAATCTTTATTTGTTTTTCCTTGCTTATAAAATCTTATAAAAATAAAGCACAATATAGCATAGTCACAATATTGATATTTTTAAGTTAATGGTTTTAGTGAGATCTCTATGTGTTGGCATGTATGTGTTTCTTCACACACATGTGCATCCACAAGCAGCCATGATGCAGCCCAGTTCTACCATATGAACCCCTTGCATTGCCTTGCATTGCCCCTTACATGCTAACACTCCCCTGGCTTCTCGTGTCCCTCAACCATTAACCAGGGGTACGTTTTCTTTATGTCTACATTTCACATTTTCAAAGATATCCTATGAATTACTCATGTTGTCAAAGGACATCTAGAGTATGTCCAGTCTTTTTGGTTATGATGAATAGACATTTGTATACAGTTTTATTTTAGAGATTCATTTATTTTTATTTGTGTGTATGAATACCTGCACATATGTATGTGTACCGTGTATGTGCCTGGTGCCCACTGAGGCCAGAAGAGTTTCACTGGAACCTCTGAAACCCAAGTTACAGATGCCTGTGAGCCTCTATGTGCCTGTTAGACGCTGAACTTGGGTCCTCTGCAAGAGCAGCCAATGCTCTTAACTGCTGAGTCATCTCTCTAGCCCATGTGTACTGGTTTATAATGTGAAAGATGTCTTCCTTCTCTGGGTCAGATCCTCACAGTGTGGTTATTGCATTCTGTTTTCTCATCTATAGTTTTGTAAGCCTCAATCACAGGTTAGAACTTACAGTCTCCATCCATGCTTTTCAGTTAGAGACACCTATGGGATAGACATGTGGAAATGTCCTTGGGAAATCACGTAGGAGTTTAGGACAGAGGCCTGGCCTGGAAGGGATATTTCGTAGGCATCAGTATAAAGATGTTATCAGATGCATCTGTGGGAGTCAGGTACCAGGACTTTGTTCTGGGTCCCCATGTTGGCTGCTCAAACCTCCTTGGTTGGGTTTCCATTTGAGACTGTATCTCTCTGTTTCCTCAGTTTTTCTCCAAGAATGGGCTTGCCTGAAGGTGGCTGGCCCTAATTGATATTGCCCGCAGTAAATGTTTATTGCGTATGGGCTATGAGCCAAATGTTATTTTGCGCTCTAAAGATATCATAATAAATAAGACAGATGATAATCTCTCCTCCCATCTATCAAGCGTATGTTTTAATGGAAGGAGAGACAGACAAGTCATTAATTGCATTAATTGATGAAATTTTTTTTTTTTTGAGACAGGGTTTCTCTGTGTAGCCCTGACTGCCTGGGACTCACTTTGTAGACCAGGCTTGGCCTCGAACTCAGAAATTCGCCTGCCTCTGCCTCACAAGTGCTGGAATTAAAGGCGTGCACCACCACACCCGGCTGTTCAATGCTATTTTGAGGGCAGTCAGAGAAGCCTCTCTAAGAAGCTGACTACTCTGGTCTGAATGTTGTAAGCTGAAACCCAATCCCCAGTGTGTTGGGAGATGAGGCTCCCCCACCACGCCCCTGCCACGTCCCCGCGTGAGACAGGGTTTCTCTGTGTAACCCTGGCTGTTCTGGAACTCACTCTGTAGACCAGGCCGGCCTTGAACTCAGAAATCCGCCTGCCTCTGCCTCCCAAGTGCTGGGATTGAAGGTGTGCACTGCCACCACTTGCCTGGCTTGGAAGGTGAGGCTTTTAAGAATCTCCTGGTGTGACTGCCCTGGTGTAGGAAGGAATGTATATCCTAAAGAGGGACACTCCTGTGTGTCTCTTCCTTTGCTATCAGACTACTGACACAATGGTTCCCAGGGAATTGGTATTTCCCTGGCAACCTCGTGCTGCGGGGAGGTTGGGATCTGGTGTCAGCCATAAGAGGAAGTTCTCTCCTGGGAAGAGAGTTCACTAATTTCTGACAACTTAGAACACTTGCAGGAAAAGGCTGGAGTTGAGGCAGTGAGGGCCAATGATGTCCTGGACCACGATTGACCGGGAGGTGCTTACTTAGGCACACATCTTGCCGTCTACTTAAACCTTAACCTCATGTCAAGAGAGCAGATCTGTGGGCCACTGGGTCTTTAGAAAAATTCATTCCTCTTTTCAAGATGGCTACGCTGAACAAATCTCCTTTCTCTGCTTATTAATTATTATTATTATACCATAGAGGATGGAACTTAGCTCAACAGAGCTGCGGGGGGGGGGGGGACGGGGGACGGGGGACCGGGGACGGGGGACGGGGGACGGGGGGGGGGGGGGACACGGACCCGGTCTTTGATCCTAAAATCTGTGCTACAGCCGAGCCTGTATTTTTAACTTTCTGGGCACCAGAACTATGAGAACTAAGTCCTTTCAAAGCCACCCAGTTCGTGACACTTTGTTAGGAAAGCAGACAAAAACTGAGACATGACATCTGAACAAACGCTGGAGGGAGAAAAGGCAGCTAATGTGAGTGCCTGAAGACATTTCAGATTGAACAAGGGGTGTATGAGAGGGCACAGAGAGACTGCTTCTCATTCATTATATAATATAAATATGTAAAAAATATATTTTATATTTATACAATATATAAGTAAAAATTTATATTTAACTATTATATAAATATATATTATACCTTGTATAATATATTATATATTGCATAATATATAATATATGTATGTATTATATATAAATAATATATTATATAAAATGTATTTATATTATATATAAATATAATAAAAATCAATGTACTATACATTCTATATAAATAATTTTATATATTTATATGTTTATATATATAATACAATCTTGAGGCTGGAGAGATGGCACAGTAGTTAAGACTGCTTGCTCCATAATCATGAAGATCAGAGTTTGGGCCCTAGCACCCATGTATAAAGCTGGATGTCCCTATAAACAAGCATAACCTCAGCTCTGAGGCGGGCAGACATAAGGGACTGTGGAGGCTTGCTGGCCTCCAGCCTAGCCGTGAAAATGAGAGCCCCAGTTCCAGGGAGAGACCCTGTTTCTAAAGGAAAAAGTGGAGAAAGACACCCAGTACTCTCTTTGGGCCCCCACAAGGGCATAGATACCCACACCCATGTGTGTATGTGTGTGTGTGTGTGTGTATGTATGTGTGTGTGTATACACATAAATAATTTGATCTTTTTGATGCCTTTTTTTTTTTTTTTTTGGTGTTTTTGAGACAGGGTTTCTCTGTGTAGTCCTGGCTGTCCTGGAACTCACTTTGTAGACCAGGCTGGCCTCGAACTCAGAAATCCGCCTGCCTCTGCCTCCCGAGTGTTGGGATTAAAGGCGTGCACCACCATGCCCGGCTTTTTTTTTTTTTTTTTAATTAAGAATGGCTGGCCTTGAACTCACAGAGACCTGCCTAGCTCTGTCTCCAGAGTATACACCACCACGCCTGGTCTTCATGCACTATCTTATCAAATCGTCATTATGACTGTGCCTGGTGGACATTATCAGTGCTCTCTCAAAGATGAAGAAATAAGGCAAAATGTGTATGTATGCCTTGTAAAAACTTCAAATAATTTTCTAAACAAGAAAAAGAAAGAAGGCAAAAGGAACTGGAAGTCCTTCAGAGAATAAAATATAGGTTGTTTTACAATTTTCCTGAGTTTAAAAACTGTTCACAAAACCACAATTAATTGAAAAAACTAACAAGAAACTGGGACCATAGGTCACACCCTTCTGAAACTTGCCTTTTTTAAAATTTCTCTAAGTGGTACATCTTGGTTGGTATAGTTTACCCTTCTTACTCAGGAACTCAGGGCTAGACAGGACTGGTGGTGGGGATTTTTTTTTTATTGCAAGTTCAAGATCTGTGTGGTCAATTTAGTGAGACTGTGACAAAACCCAAAAGCAGCTCAGCGGTAGGGTGCTTGCCTAGCGTGTGTGAGGCCCTGGCCAAAAAAGAAGGAAAAGAAAAGAAAAGAAAAGAAAAGAAAAGAAAAGAAAAGAAAAGAAAGGAAAGGAAAGGAAAGGAAAGGAAAGGAAAGGAAAAGAAAAGAAAAGAAAAGAAAAGAAAAGAAAAGAAAAGAAAAGAAAAGAGGTCCAAGCTGGACTTTTATGAGTTGACTTCACACTGGCCACTTTACCTGTTGGGGCTCGAGTTTTCTCCTTTTGTAAGAGGAGGATAGAGGACAAAAGATTCTGCAGTGTCATGCCAATAAGCTGGGAACATCACTCCCTCCCCGCCCTGTGAATATGTGGAAGGTTCGCAAGGTCCAGCTTTACTTTACTTGGATCGAGGCATCAGTGTTAGCAACTCAGGACACACTCTGTATCACCAGAAAACTTCAGCAAGCCGAGACGCCCGGGAGCTGGCTGAGAGTAGGGAGGGGCGGGGCTACAGGGGGAGATGGGCGGGGCGCCTGCGGGGCGGGGCGGAGCGCAAGGTTGGTAGGTTGGGCGTGGCGTGACGTACGAGGCGCCCGAGATAGGCTCCGCCCCGTCGCTCCAAGCCCCGCCCCTCCGCCCTGAGCGGCTCGGGTCTTTTGCAGCGCGCGCGCGCAGCGATGGCGGAGGCGGTGGAGCGCACAGACGAGCTGGTCCGGGAGTACCTGCTCTTCCGTGGCTTCACGCACACACTGCGGCAGCTGGATGCGGAGATCAAGGCGGACAAAGAGAAGGGGTTCCGGGTGAGGGGTCGGCAGGGGCGGCGGAGGCGGCTCGGGGGGCGGGCCTCCTGCTCCAACCCTGCCCTCCGGGGCGAGGGCGGCGCTGTCACTGCATGGTAGGGGACTGAAGGCGTCTCCGGTCTGGCCCTCGCTTGACATAGGAGGAACTGAGGGCCGGAGATGGTCGTGACATGCCCGAAGTTGCTCAGTGAGTGAGTCAGGAGCATCGGGACTCAGGTCCCTGGTTCCCGGTACAGGGCTTCACTCCATGCCAGCCTCTCAGCAGGTGCTAGCCAATGGCTGGCCGGCGTGGTTACAACACTTTAAGAGCCATGGTTGAGCGCAAGTCTGAATTTTGATGGAAGAAGCGGGAGCAAAGGGGGCTGCGCCCAGAAGACTGGGTTCAGGTCTGGGAGGTAGATTGTAAGAATGGCATCAGGGAATCATTGGAAGATTCCCTTCTGCTTTGAAGCACAAAGTTCTCTGATACTAGTTTCCACTGAGAGGCGCTTGGGATTTCTTTGCTTATGATTTGTATGTTTGCACGTACAGAGTTAAATTGGTCTTGGGCAGATGGATTGAGGGAGGTGGTGAGCTAGTTGTTGGCGCATCAGAAGGAAGTTAGGATATTGGTTTCTACCTTTCGAGTTTATTGGTTGCTTGGTGGCAAAGCAAAGCATTTCCCTACTCCAGACAGCAGTGGTATTCAAAACACTGTCATGGTGTGATTGTCTTTGACTGAAGGCAGCAGCCACTGAGGCTCAGGTGGGACTCTGATGACCCGCAGGGAGCCAGTAATCACTGTGTCTCTTGGAATTCAGAAACTGTGGAGCTGGGACGAGGACCCTGGCAATTGTCTCTGGCTCATTGGCTCTTACTTATTTTTACAGTGTGAGGCAATCAAGACTGCTGTTGAAGTGACATTGCCAAGTTGGTCAAGGAGACTCAACACCTGGAGCCAAAGCTCTTGCTTTCTGGAATTTCCGAGCTTGCCAGAGCACCAAGTCCTGTATCTAGCATGAGAAAATAACTTGAAAGCTAGTATGCTAACATATCTTGGGGATTTTATAGATTGCCAACTGGACTATATGTTTTTACATCTGGGAGCCATAGGAAGAAGATGAAACTATACGATGTATAGTGAGGTGAGAATTTCCTTCTGTCTGTCTCCCCTCAGGTGGACAAGATTGTGGACCAGCTGCAACAGTTGATGCAGGTTTACGACTTGGCTGCCCTTCGGGATTATTGGAGCTACCTGGAACGCAGGCTCTTCAGCCGCTTGGAGGATATCTATCGACCTACCATCAACAAACTGAAAACCAGCCTGTTCCGCTTTTATCTTGTCTACACAATCCAGGTACTTCTTGCTTTTGACTGTTTCCCCATCCCCAGTGTCTTATGATCTGTAGAGATCATCTGATTGGTTTTCCCCAGTTCTATGTCCTTTTGGTTTTAAGCATGTAAACTTGTGTGGCATTTTAAGGACTATAAACGTTATATATATTTTATATATAAACTATATACAAAGCTGGAGCTGGCAGTGGTGGTGCACTTCTCCCTTCTTTCCCAGCACTCAGGAGGCAGGGGTAGGTGAATCTCTGAGTTTGAGGCCAGTCTCTGCTGCAGAGTGAATTCTAGGATAGCCAGGGCTGCACAGAGAAACCCTGTCTCTAAAAGCAAAACAAAATGTAGCTGATTTGGGGCACTAATTTAGATTATTTGAGCATCACCTAGGGATTGTTTTCAGTATGGCACTTGTCAAGAGAACCTCAGTTGACTTTTGATTTTGAAATTGGTTGAGTCTCATGTGTCCTGGGCTGGCCTCTAACTTGATATGTGTTGAGGATGACCTTGAACTTCTGATCTTCCTGCTTCAGTATTTCAAGTGCTAGGTAGACAGGTGTGCCGCGTGCCTGGTTTTAGCTGGTGCTGGGGATTGAACCTAGGACTCTGTGCATTCCAGATGAATGATCTACAACTGAGCTATCCCCCAGCCCCAGAACTGCAGTATAAATCAGCTTTGAAATGAGAAAAGGCCGGGCAGGGGTGGCACATGCCTTTAATCCCAGCACTTGGGAGGCAGAGACAGGCAGATTTCTGAGTTCGAGGCCAGCCTGGTCTACAGAGTGAGTTCCAGGACAGTCAGGGCCACACAGAGAAATCCTGTCTTGAAAAAAAAAAACCAAAAAACAAACAAAAAAAACCAAAAAACAAAAAAAAAAGAAAGAAAGGAAGGAAGGAGAAAAAGGTGATGATTTTCTTTATATATAGATACTGTTTTACTGGCCTGACAGGAGGTATGCGAAGGCTGCTGCTCTGCAACAGTGAAGAACCTGACTACCTGACTCGGGGGCTTGTCTTTCTCCTCCCTTGCAACTTTCTTTGTATCTTGGCAGACAAACCGAAATGACAAGGCACAGGAGTTCTTTGCAAAGCAGGCCACGGAGCTCCAGAACCAGGCTGAGTGGAAGGATTGGTTTGTCCTGCCCTTCTTGCCGTCCCCAGACACCAACCCCACCTTTGCTACCTACTTTTCTCGACAATGGGCCGACACATTCATTATTTCTCTGCACAACTTCCTGAGCGTCCTCTTTCAGTGCATGCATATCCTTTCTGCTGCGTGTGGCAGTGTCCGTAGTCTGAGGGACCCAGGCACGGAGGTCAGGGGTCACTGCTCATGGGACACCCGTTTCTTTCACAAAATACCCAAAGATCCCTCTCAGGTGTCATGTGAGCGGCTTGACAAATTGCGGGTTATTTTTGTCACGAGTCCAGGGAGTCATAGTTCTTAGTTCTGCATCTGACAGTAATAGCTGATATGCGTGGACAGGGAAGTTGGCAGCTTCTGGGTGCTGGTACCGGCTCAGCCAGGCAGCTCAAGGGTTAGGAGCAGCCGGGCATGGTGCATGTTTCTGGGTGTGGAGGGGTGCTGTTGCTTGCTTTTGCTCGGGTTTGGCGGCAGATGAAAACAGTTTGGGGGCTGGCGCTTGTGTTTGGATTACCTTCTGGGACGGTGACATCAGTGTGGCTCCACTTGCCAGAGTATAGAGTAGCTTTAGGAATATATTTTCAGGTGTTTGAGAGAGAGTGGGAGGGAGAGAAAACATCACTGTAATTCACTGCCTACAACTATGTTGTTGAAGGCCCAGGATCTGATGTGAGAATATGGCTGCCTGGTGAGGGACTGATAAATTTGGGTGTGGTGGAGGCCCAGCCACTGCAGCTGTGTTGACCTCTGGGAGGGACATCTTCTGATGGAGGTTCCTGCCTTTGCTCCCCCCCCTCCTTCCTGTTGTGGATAAGTGTGAATCAGCCTTTCTCTTCTCCTCCTTCCTCTTCTTCCTGAGGACTTTCCAAAGAACTTAGCGTGACCACGTTAGTCCTCCAGGGAAGCTGGAACCTGTTGTTCATTATCTTTTCAGTGCAAAACAGGTCATGACCCTGCAAACTAGGTCATGCACATTGGAGCTGCAGTTTGCCTCCTACCCACTCTGTGCTTCCAACAGAACTCTGGGCAGCAGCTGGGGAGGACCAGTACCCTAAGCTGGAGTATAGATGGTCATGGGGTGGTGTGTGGCTGTGCAGTCTGTAGAGTGGTTTAACCATTTACATGTTTGCCATGGAGAGAGACAGCCTGGAGAAAGGAAAGGCCTCGTGGTGGATTCTGCTTCCAGTTTTGCTTCCAGCTGGATGTTGGCATGAACCTCACTAAGGCTTAGATTGTGACGTCTACTGAACACGGGCTCTTTACTGCTGGTGCTGGGGAAAATGCTTGAGTTTGGGATTTATGGCTTATGCAAGACTTGGCCAGGCAGATTGTCATGTGTCTCTTGAGTCCAGAAGAGTCAGGTGGTCTAGAGTAGCAGGCCCAGGGACTGGGAAGAGACTCTTCCCACAGTGCCAATTCTGTCCTCTGTTCCCTGGGTTTGAATGTTTGGCTGGGAAGGACTTTGAAATCTTGCCAGGCAGAGACTTATTCTTTAACTTTGTGCACCGGTTCCTGTGATCCTGAACTTTGATGCGGAATGCCAGAGGACCAACCAGGTCCAAGAAGAAAATGAAGTTCTGCGCCAGAAGGTTTGTTCCCTTGGCTTGCTCTTTGGGAATCACTTCTGCTTTGGGGTAGCAGTGGGAGCTGGTTAAATATAGAAAAGGTGAACTGGTCTCAGATGAAAGAGAACCACCAGGCTTGGGGATCTGGGGCTGCACCAGCTCTGGTAAGATTAATGTTTGAAATCAGGTGTGCTTCATGAGCAACGAGGCAGCAAGAACAAGCCTGTAAGAAGAAAAAGACTGTGTTTTTGCAACCCTCGGCTCTTTTCATCTATTTTTCTTTTACATTATATGTGTGGTATGTGGGTGTAGGCACCCATACAGGCCAGAAGAGGGTGTCAGATTCCTTGGTGGAGTTAAAACCCATCATCCACCTGATGTGGGTCCTTTGCAAGAGCAGCACTCACTCTTAACTGCTGAGCCATCTCTCCAGCTCCAGCTGCAGCTGTTAGTTCTTCCCAGTGTCTTTCCCATGTAGCCACACATACACTGTTTATAAGCCAAGTAGAATTGTTCTGAATCAGCAACACACTTGATAAAAGAGGAGCTCCAAGGCACCTGTGCCTGCTTTTACATTTTGCCCCATGAGTCTCCCTGTCTTGGAGTGAAGATCTGTTGTCAGTGATATTGCAGGAAACAAGAGTTAGCTTATAAGCTATTATTGGGGGAGGGGGGTGAAATTCTTGGATGCCACATCATCATCTTCAGGCAAGGGCTAAAGATGCTGCCATACCATAATTATTAAACACATTTTTCTCTGCAAGTTTCAAAGGCTCATTTTGTGGATTTCACTCCAGTGAATTCAGAAAGAAACAGTTGAAGTGGTCAAAGGAAGTAAATCAAACGATTAAGAAGAAAATAAACCCACAGTGATTTTGGGTGTCCAAAAGTGTTTTGCCTTTTTAACTCATTATTAGCTGTCGCTCTTTCATTTGCCCACCCTTTGATGAGCAGAAATGGTTTGGATGTGGCGTGTCTAGGAAGCTCCCTCAACAGAGGGAAGGTCCTGTGATGTCACTGGCTCACTGGGCTTTGCCCCTCCATAGCTTTTTGCACTGCAAGCTGAAATCCATCGACTAAAGAAGGAAGAGCAGCAGCAGGAAGAAGAAGCAGCAGCTTTGGTCCAGCATAAGCTGCCGCCTTATGTTTCCAGTATGGACCGCCTTGGGGACTCGGAGCTGTGAGTAGGCTTGGGGTTCGAGAGGGGTGGGGGCTGCCATATGTGTGAGGTCCCAATTTTTTAAGGTTCTCTCCTGGATGGGGAACTGTATAGCTAGCTGTGTCAGGTATCATGATAACGGAGTCCAGGGAAGCTGCTTCATAGGTGAGAAGGACTGGTCCCCACAGGTGGACATGTTCCTCAGGAGAAGCTGCTGGGGTTATAAAGAGGTAGACAGTATGGGAGAGAAGTTTGAGTGACCTTAAAAAAAACCAAACCAGCCAGTCTGATCTCTGTAGCTGGAAGTCAAGTGCCAATCACAGATGCAATAAGGTTTTTATTAGAGATGTGGAGAAAGTAAAAGGGGACCCATCGGGTTCGTTTATTAATGAACATATTTATTTAACCTCATTCTCAAACTACTCTAATGCATAGTAAATGGTAATCAAACATAACGAACTCCCCTGTATTTTTTTTTCCACACTATGTCTTTGCATCCCATCATGGGGCTCGCCCCTGTTCATCTCCATTGGGATTAACACAGTCAGGTGCTCAGTAGCACACGTGACCAGCAACCATTGGACAAAGCGGCTCTGAGATCTCCTGGGTCTCTAAAAAGAGCCGCCTCAGACTTCACTTTTGGGCCAGATGTGCCTGCAGGCTCTTTGGTCAGGAAATGGTACCGAGGGTCATGCTACCTTTCAAACTCGGGTCTCGGAACCTAGCTAAGCCCCCAGTCACTAACTTCAGTGGGGAGTTGTGTGCTCTGGCTCTGCCTCCTTCCCCTCCAGCCCCTAATGCTGTGCTGTGATTACTTGGCCAGAGCACTGGTGTGCAGCCAGAGGCCTGCCTCCCTCTCCCAGTCTCCTCGAGTGGGGTTCCTGTCCTCACTGCTGCCTCAGAGTAAGAAGAGCCCTTCGAGGTTGTCACCTGCCCAAGGCCCCCCTCAGGCTCAGAGTTCAGCCAAGAAAGACTCCTTCAGCAGTCAGGTAAGTGTGGGCCCTGCCTGTCTAGTGCTTATCAAGACGCTTCCGATGGCCTGCTCTCAGGCCGTCTGCCAGGGCTCCCGGTCACTCATGGGCTTGTGGGTCATCTTCTCAGGGCTAGATTTCCTGGATGTGATATGATATCCCAAATTCAGTTCCCCTTCCTTTCTTCCCTTCTTCTCCCTTCCCTGCAACACACAACCTTACAGCCAGTGATGTCATTGCAGGACGAGAACAGAGAGAAAACCGTAGAGGGAGATTGAGTGGGTGAAAAAATATTCAGAAAATCCACCTAATGAGCCACTTTTCCATCTCTCTTGCCTGTGTCTGGCAGTGTCAGGCGTGATGCTGAGCCGGAGGGTAGAGTGTGTGTGTGACGTGCCGACAGGACCGGCTGAACCTCAGACTCCCACTCTCGGCCTCTCAGCCCCACGTAGCTTTGTCCTCCAGTTCCCCTGCACCTCTGTTAACAGCTGCCAGTCTGCCGCACTCCACTAGTGAAGTGTCAGGTGGCAGCGGGGAGGAGATGTGGAGGGGTTCCTTCCCTTTGCTCAGGTTTCCCGGGAACTTGAGGGGTTTTGAGTGCTTAGATAGCTCAAGTGTGAGTTCTGAACCAAGTTTTGGAATTTTGAAGTTTGAGGGCTACAAATGAGTGTCTGGCCAAACAGTGGATTAAAGACTAAAGTGAAAGTATGTGTCTTTCACTTAAATGTTGGTATTTGCTGATTCTACAAAAGACTTCTACCATTCTTCACATGTATATTATATGATAAGAGGCCTTTGATGCCAGCTTATGTCCAGAGCAGCCAGGAGTCCTCTGAGAGGTTTTACTGGTGGAGTCTGTCAGAGCCCACTGCTCTTGGAAACGCCCAGTGGGCGTGGCTCAGGAGCGCACTTCTGTAGCACACTTGAGATGCTTGCAAGTTTAATAGACTTGGAGTTTTAGACTTCACTCCTTTCTCTTTTCCTATGTTTACTAAGACTCTAAGGGGGAGGTTCTGTCGCTAAGGTCTTGTTCCCCAATTGGCTCTTTCTTGACTTGTCAATAAAGAAGGCAGGAGGCCAATTGCTGGACGAAAGGTACACGTGGGTCTTCCGGGTCCCAAGAAAAGGAGATGTAGGGAAAGGGTTTTGTTTTTTTTTTTTTTTTTTTAAACACAAAAAACTACCTGCAACATAAGATGGCAGGTTATCAGTCTGTCCCTTCCTCTTCACCACCTGTGACTTACGTTGTAACTGCTGGAGCAGTTTAGGGTGGCTGTTTGTGCCCAGGATGCTGTGGGTGAGTTAGTATTGTTGAGCTAGAGACACTGAGTAGGATTCTGGGGGAGATGGAGCATGGACTCGGGGAAACTTTCGTTGTCCCATACTCAGAATGTTTAAATTCTCCCTGGTTTTCTTGGGGAGGAGCGGAGCTACAGAAGTGCCCGTGGTATCAGCAGTGTCTAGCAGAGGTCAAACAGTAAATTATAGTAAGAGCTGGGCTCCTGCAGGTCCTGGTAACCAGCTCTCATATTCCCTGTCAATGCTGTGTGACTGTCACCGTGGCATGCCTGAGTGTGGAGACAGTCACAAATCACCCAGCGCTACCTCTGTGACTGCTTTTTCTGAAAGTCCAAATCTTACGAGTAGAACTGCAGCTCTTGTAGAATGGGGCTAGGTCTGCTCCACTGTTTGCCTTCTGGGTCTCACTGAGCAACATGTAAAAGCTTGATAGATGGTGGGTGGAGCCTAGAGTCTCTTGAACTCCAGCTTCACTAGGGTGGAAAGCAAACACAAAGACTGCTTCAGGTAAGCCATGCTTTTGATACGTCCAGGAATTCTGGCTCATGTAGTAAGTTTGAGTGGTGTGGTGTATTGAGTGTGTGTGATCGTAGTTTACAGCCAAACAGCGAAAAAAGAATCAGCTCAGTCATTTTCTTTCCGTTTATGATGATGATGATTTGATTTTATTGTCTGTACATGCCTCTCTGCAGTGTATGTGCACGTGTGTATGTGTGCATTTGGAGGACAGAGATTAATGTTAAGAGTCTTTTCTCTGTCGCTCGTAGAGCTCACCATGGGTGTCTGGAGCCAACCTCGGGCCGGCACTCATGCTCACAGGGCAGGCTCTTTACCCGTTCAGCCATCTCCCCACCGTACTCACTTCCTGTTTTCAAGTGATGGTAGATATTTAGGCTCAGCATCTGTTTCAGTTCTAATAATAGCTAGTAGATTGGGGGCTTGAGGGACGGCAGAATTGTGGAGCTGACCTTGGATTTCAGGGTCACCCCTCCCTAGCCTACTGTGAATCAGAGTAGAGGCTCCTGCGATGTGGCTGGCCTTTCCCTGTGGTCTCAGGGGCATTTGCTTAGTATGAGCCCGTTAGTGCACCTTTGATGACCTCAGCTTGTTCCCCCAGCCTACACAGAATGGGGCTTGTGTAGAACAGCCCAGCTCTTTCCATGCGGAGCTTCTCTGTCCACCCACTCTCTGTTTACTCCTGTTGCCATGGTATCGCTCATGCATGTGGCTCTTCACTCTGGGAGGACTGCATAATGTCTCTGTCCTTTGGTCATAGTTGATATTCAGATAGTGTTGTAGACTTCTCCCTTACCAGTGTCAGATGCAGTATGTGGTAGGGGCACTTCCTGTGATGTGGTAGCATGTTCCTGTGTACCCTGTAGGCGCCGACACTGGGCTCCACACCAGCTTGCTTGACCAACATATGTTGGGCTCAATCTTTTCCCACCATGGCTATCCTAGAATTCTTCTTTCTTATTTGCTGTTGAAGGATGAACACACAGAAAACATAAATGGTATTTTATTGTTAAATGGGCAACATATCAAATTACTAGACTTTTCTACCTTAAATATTATTTACATATAGCGTTGTAAATTTTATTCACAGCATTTTGCCTGCTTAGGATCCCACACTGTATGTAGCTCAGGCTGGCCCCAAACTCTGGCAGTCCTCCTTCCTCAGCCTTCCAAGTGCTGCGGTTACAGGACAGAGGCATGACATCTGGCTTCACACCATTGTGAACACACACTCTCCAGGCTTTCAGGAGAAATCTGGAGGCAGAATTGGGAATGAGGGGACAACTGTAAAACCATGGTCCCCAAGGTCTTCTGGGATCTCTAACTGTGAGAGCTAACAGGTCATGTTCACAGTAGCAGGCGTGCAGTGCAGGGGGCTTCCCTGCCATTGCATTCTTTCCCAGAGTGATAATTCTCAGCCTTTCACATCCACTAAGGGAGCCTGGGGCAGCAGGTGGGAACTACCTTCTTATGGAGATAGCCCTTAATTGGCTGTCAGGTAGAGAAAGCAAAGAACAACAACCTCTGCAAATTGCCCTGTTCCCTGCTGAGACCCCAGTGGTGAGGCCATCTGGCTTAGGCCTGTGCTCCAGGAGCTAGGCAGGATGGGAGAGGATGCCGGCTACAGTTATGTTTTAGGAGGTCTGCCTTCTGATGCCTTGGCCTTCAGGTGAGATCTGTTTCTCAGTAAAGCTGGACAGCTCTCTAGGAAGAATTTTGGAATCCTCCTGCATGTACCAAGGCTGTCTCCAGAAGGAGCAGATCACAAAAGGCAGGTTACAGACACCTCTCCTGAACTGTTGGGAGCCAGGGAGATTGTGACTGGATAGAATTTAGGCCATTTGAATGTTGGATGAATCCACTTGTTAGGATTGTTTTAAATGTCTATTTTTATTTTTATGTGTGTTTGCCAAGGTGCATATGTATTCAACACATATGGGCCTGGTGCCTGCAGAGGCCAGAAGAGTGTGTTAGATAGCCTGGGAGTCATAGACCTTTGTGAGGCTCCACATGGATGCTGGCCACTGAACCTGGGTCCTCTGCAAGAGCAGCCAGTGCTCTTAACCCCTGACCATCTCTCAGGCCCAGCATTAGTTAGGACTTTTATGAGTTTTTGGTTTTTTCCCTTAAAACCTGCAGTGATGAATTTTTTAAGTTTTTTAAGTTAAGACACACGTTCGCTTGTTTACTAAAGTGCTTCGTGGACGACTGCCTTCCACAGATGTCTGCCATGTTGGTATCCCATGACCTCCACAGTTAGAGCTAAAGGACCCTGTCTGCTCTTCTTCACCAGCAGCTGACAGGTCACACTTAGGCCCGTGCTTCTCGGTATCAATGACTCTTTTGTTGCCTCTCTGACTTTACTGTGTGCTGATTGTTAACACCCATTTGTATTTTTTATTTTGGGAAATAGAAGTTTTGGGGTCCCAGCATGATGACATACCAGATGACCTCTCTGCCTTTCTGGCATGTGAGGGAAGGCTCCCTTTTTAGTTCCTGCTGGCTTTTTTTTTTTTTAAGATTAAAAAATACTGTTATTGTTAGTGTTATTGTATGTGTGCACATATGCACATGAACACACACACCATGGCACATGTGCAGAGGTCAGAAGACAATTGACAGGAAGAGGTTGTCTCTTTCCACCATGGGTTCTGGGGACTTAACACACGTCCTCAGTCTTGCATGAGTGACAAGTGCTTTTATCCTCCAGCCGCCATCTCTCTGGGTCTTTCTGCTGGGGACTCTGCATTGACTGGGGAGGTACTAGAGGGGACTTCTGAGAATCTTCAGCCTCTATGCTATGTGTTAGTGGCTGTCTTAGTTAGGGCTTACTGCTGTGAACAGACACCAAGGCAACTCTTAAAAAGGACACCATTTAATTGAGGCTGGCTTGCAGGTTCAGAGGTTTAGTTCATGATAACCAAGGCAAGAACATGGCAGCATCCAGGCAGGCATGGTGCTGGAGGAGCTGAGAGTTCTACATCTTCATCTGAAGGCTGCTAGCGGAAGACTGACTTCCAGGGAGTTGGAACAAGGGTATTAAAGCCCATACCCACAAGACCACACCTACTCCAACAAGACCACACCCCCCAACAGTGCCACTTCTTGGGCCAAACATATACAAACCATCACAGTGGCCATCCGAACTGAGCACCCTCCACACCACACACACTGGAAGAGAAAAGGGCACTGCTTACTGGGCGTAGGAGGTAAATTTGCAGACAGGAGAGCTACAAAGTGCTGAAGCACTTCCCACTTCTTGTCCTGAGGTGGGATATTCCTGTGCAACACAGACATGGCCCGGGACAGGCAATACAGAGATCTATGTGGCTGCTTGGTGCCTGCCTGCCTTTTGGCAGCTTTCCCTGTGCTTTCAGGTCATTATCTGAGGAAGCATGTGACCACAGCAGACCTTGTCCTCAGCAGTGCTCCCATACCATCCCCCCAAGCCCTATCTTAGAAGCAGACACTCTCTCCTATTGCATGTGTCTTCCCAGGACCCATCCACAGCCATGGGCTCATCTCTAACCCTTGGAATTAAACTGGGCCATGTCTAAGTGGTATGCTTTACCATTCTTGTTCTCTGTGGACTAGCGTAAGGTTTATAAGCATGTCTCTGTTGATCCAGCCCCGGGATTGTAAGCACATACTTCCACACCAGACTTGATTTACGAAATGGGGATTGTAGGCTTCTCTCAGTCCTCCTGCTTGTGCACTGAGCCACCTCTGCACTCCCCTTTCTTTTTTTTTTTTTTTTTTTTTTTTAAAGATTTGTTTATTTATTTATTTATTATATGTAAGTACACTGTAGCTGTCCTCAGACACTCCAGAAGAGGGAGTCAGATCTCGTTACGGATGGTTGTGAGCCACCATGTGGTTGCTGGGATTTGAACTCCTGACCTTCGGAAGAGCAGTCGGGTGCTCTTACCCACTGAGCCATCTCACCAGCCCTGCACTCCCCTTTCTAGTACTTTCTAGGTTTGCATTTCTCTTTATGACTTGACTGCACCTCTCATTCCTATAGCTGTTTGCTCTCTTCTTCGGCATCTAGTGGCCAGCATGGCGTGCCTCGGATCTGCTGTCTCACACATCTGCACGCTTACCCTTGAAAATCCCTCCTTTTCTCTGGATATGTTCCCAGAGCCACAGCCTGGACCTCACTGCGCTAGGACACCCCCCTCTCTCTCACATCCTCCTGGAGTCACTTTCCCCTCAAGACTTTTTGTCAGCTAGATGAGCATAACCAGCCAGCTGCCCAGTGTGGTAGTCTGCTTCCCACTTCTTTACTCTCTGTTAAATGGAATTGGCAGCAAAAGAATTCCTCAGAGGCTCTGCTTATACAGGCCAGGCACCTGCAGCCCAGGAGCAGGAAAGCCAACACAGCCAGAGTGAGTTTGTTTGTTTCATTTGTTTTCTGGTACTAGACTCCGAATCCAGGGCCATGCACATGATAGGCAAGCACCCCCCTGGCTCTTTAAAACTATTGTATAAAATTACCTTCAGGCTGCAGGTATAGAAGGTATATGAAGCATAGATGCATTTTATGTTTAGATGTGTGTCACCTCCCCCAAGATATTTTATAATACATATGCAGATATCCTAAGACCTGGAGAAATGAAACCCAAACACTTCTGGTCTTCAGCTTGGTGGGTAAGGAATCCCCAGTCTGTAGTAGAATGAGAGAGGTCAGTGTCCCTGCAGACCCTCACGGCTCTGGTGGCCTCACCTAGCCAGCAGCCAGGCACTCCTAGGGCCTGGGCAGGGTGTAGGTTGCTGGTAAGAGGATTGTCCTATGAGAGAGGGTGGAAAGAACTCTCAAAGGGCTAAGTCTCCTGCCGGGCGGGTGTCAGCATCTAGTGAGCACACGGTCCTGGTCCTCCCGGCATCTCCTTCCCTCTAGCTCTCTGTCCACATAGAGAATGCCAGCCAGCATTTTGGGGTCTGTTTGAAGGGATCTGCTTCCATCGCATTGTGGCTTCTCCTTCGCTTCTGGTTTAGCCTTTTTGTTCTTACCTGAAAGGATAATGCAAACAAGGCTCTCTCTTCCCTACCATCTCCCTTTGGGTTTTATCATTCTGTATTGCCATCAGGAACTGATGAGTGTTCCTGGTTTTCCACAGCCTCACCAGCAGCTGCAGCATCTGGTGCCAGCCCCAGAACTGTGGCCAGCATGATGTGTATAAAATGGAGTCTCAGACCAGATTTTAAAAAAATTGAAGTGTGTGTGTCAGTGTGAGAGGGAGGGAGGGAGAGATGACAGACAGGACAGACAGACACCAGATAGACATGTATGTGCATGTACCGGAGCACAGGTGTGGAGGTCAGGGGATAACTTTTGGGAGTTACTCTTTGCCATCCAGGTCAGTAGACAGGAGAATGGTAGATTGTGTCTTGAGGGTTGGCCCTCCAGGACACCATCCTGCCTCAGCACTTTGCAGACAGTGGCCCACAGCTGTCGTCACCTCCTGTTGCTCACAGGAAGGGAAGAGCTGTCTTGGGGTAGGTGGAGGTTACTAGATCCATCCCTTTGTTATAGATTTGGACCTTTTCACTCTTGGTGTGAAAAAGTGAGAACATTTTCAGTGTCTTTCCTTTCTAATTTACCTTACACAGAGATCCTCGAGTGTCTAGCGTGAGTTCGGTTGAAAATGTCTTTTAGTTTAGTCAGTTGCAAACCAAATGACTTAGTGGTCCTGGACTGTTTTTTTTTTTTCTTTGACTGTTGCAGCAGGGTTTCTCTGTGTAACAGCCCTGGCTGTCCTGGAACTCTCTCTGTTGGCCTCCTTCCTCTATTTCCAGACTGCTGGGATTAAAGGCCTGTGCCACCAGGCATGGCTCCCAACTTTTTGTTTTATTTTGCTGTTTTTGAGATCGAACTCAAGCTTTCTTGCCTGCTCTGCCTCTGACACCCCTCCCCCATAGCCCATTTTTTTATTTGTTCACAATAGCCAGCTTAGTCATGTAGTTGACGCAAAACAACAGTCTGTATTGTGTTTCTTTTTTACTACAGAGAAAATTGTGTGTGTGTGTACTTAATATTGTCCAAATGTTGTTACATATAAATTCTGATATTACCCATTGTGAAACTTGACCTGTTATAAAGTACTGGGCTCCTATAACAAAAATTGATCATTTCTGTTGGCTCATAGAGATTATCTCTGCCTCTGTCCGGGCGAGAGTGCAGGCTAAGGGCAGCAAATGACCTAGCACAGAGGAGCTCAGTCTGGAGGCCTGCCTGGCCGGTTTGAACCTCCTGCCCAGGCCAGCCGAGGAGGGCCTTTCCTAGGAGCTAGTCGGGGGAGGGGTGCCATCCTTCCCGCTGCAGACACTGTCTGGACAGCCTGAATGAGACTTCCCACAGCCTGCTTCTCACCCTCTAGGCTACCAAGGGAAAGGACTCAGTGCCCGGGGCCAAGGATGGGAAGAGCCTTCTGAGCGGGCCGGTCCCCGGGGAAGCCAGCTGGACACATCAGCGACAACGGCGTCTGCAGGACCACGGCAAGGAGAGGAGGGAGCTGCTCTCTACGTCCTCCTCCCAGGTATAGGGTGCCTGGGCAGCGAGGGATCCGTTGGGGGTCCCTCTGAGTTCTGCTCTTAGGCAGGGCCTGCTCTGGCCTGGTTGGTTGGTATCACACTGTGGTTTTGGTGTTCTGTTTGGCCTGCTCTTCTGATAGTATTTTCTCAAGTGGGACCAGAAGGATCTCTGTAAGATGAGTTCTGAGGACCCCCACATACCAGACTTTCCCATGGGTGAGCTGTATGCGGCATCACGGCATGGGGCCCGTGACTTGATCTAGGTCTGACCCAGCATCCCTTTCCTGTGCTTCCCATGGTGGCCCTGCTGTGTGGCTGCTGTGCTGACAGCCATGTGCTTGCTCACTAAGATGATGTAGCCATACCTTCCCTGTTGGGAGCCCTGGAGACAGAGGGACTTGCTGTGGGGACGGCAGATGGCATCCGCTTTTCCTGATGGTGTCAGCTGTTCCTACCAAAAGCCCGAGGGACTTACTGGCTCACTCCCTGGGACACACTCTCCTGGGTGTGTCCTCTTGTCCACAACTGTGCCCTTATGCTAGTAGCTTAGTGGTGGCGAGCACACACTGTGGTCTTTTGAAAGATTCCAGCTGCTTCTAGAGTCTTGTCACAGCCCCGTCGCCCCCTTGGTGTTGCTGTCCTGAGGTATAACTGGAAGGCTATCAGGTGGCCCATGCACTATAGGTCTTGGGTGGGTCTGGATGAGCAGTGAGGGAGCGTAGTGAAGGACACTGGTTGCCACAGGAAGGCAGATGCTGGACTGCCCCTGAGAGCCCTGAGGCCTCTCTTCCTGCCTTCACACTAGCCTCAGTTTCCTTGGTCCACGCATCAGGAACATATCCTGGTTGGCATGGGTGCACTGTCACGGCCAGGCTTCACTTGACAGCTCTGTCTTCACACCTTTCTGTGTTTTCACCTTTGCCAGCCGGCACTCTTAGGGAAGGTGTTTAGCATCTGCCTCAGTCTAGTTCCCACACATGTAAGTGGGGTGGTAGAGACATCATCTGGAAGTGAGTTAAAGGTAAGCTATAGCCACTCAGCACAGTCAGCTCCCATTAAACGCTGTTCCCTACCTGTGCTGGGTAGATTTATGTCAACTGCATAAGCTATAGCCATCAGAAGGAGGGAGCCTTAATTAAGAAAATGCATCCATAGTATTGGGCTTATAGGCAAGCCTGTAGGACTTATTTTAAGTTAGTGATTGATGGGGAGGGCCCAGCCCAGTGTGGGTGTGGTCATCCCTGGGCTGGTGGTCCTGGGTTCTATAAGAATGCAGGTTGAGCAAGCCATGAGGAGTAAGCCAGTAAGCAGTGCCCCTCTGTGGCCTCTGCATCAGCTCCTGCCTCCAGGTTCCTGCCTTGTTTGAGTTCGTGGTGTTTCATCACAGCAATAGTAACCCTAAGACACTTGTACTAGGATAGTCGGGTATCACAGTGACAGACCTGATCATGTTGTTTTGGGGAGGATTGTGGAACAGCTTTGTAACTTTGGGTTAGAAGATCCATTGGGTCTTCAAAGCGTGGTCAGCTATTCTGTGAGAGCTCAGAAGGAATGGCTGTTGAGAGGAATGCAGACAGCGGAGGCCTGGCTTGGCTTGAAGTTTCAGAGGGAAATTTGAAAGCCACGTAAAGGCTATCAGGGCCATCGCATGTTTGCTATTTGTGGTTCTGGACCGCTGGGGCTGAAGAGTCACTTGTGACTTATGAGAGACCAGCACCACTGAAGTGAAACCTGTGTTTTCCTGGGACAATTGATGCTGGTCAGCTGGAGCTGAGAAACTAGCTGTGATTAAGAAGAGACCAGCATCACTGAGGTGAGATCTTCTGGGAAGGGTTTCCTGAGAGTCAGCACACAGAAGCTGTGTTGCAGAGGCAGACAAGATTGTACTTGTCTGGCAGCTGAACCTTGGTAACTGTACTGGGTTTGAAGGCATGAAAGGGTCGTGGAGAACAACTGAGGTTTGGTACTGTGAGAAGCCATTGCTGAAGGCACAGCCTCAGTAGCGGTTGAAGGCCCAGAGTCGAAGGGATCATGTAGAGAAGTTGAACTTGGCACCATGAAGAGAGCTGGGGAGAAGCCATTTGTAGTAGGAGACCCCAGCATTTTGGAGGTGCCAGTACCATGGATGGTGACCACCAGGACCAGCAACAGTGATGGAGTGGAGGCTGCCCATGCTTAGGAGACAAGCTGAGTGTGCTGCAGAGGGGGGAGCCAGAGGAGACCCTGGAGGAGCCCAGAAGATCCCAAGTGAATCCCGGATGCTGAACCTGGCGTTTTACACTGTTGGATTCGGATTTGCTTTCTTCAGACTGTGGTGCCTGTGCCCTGGTTCTTGCCTTTTGAAGTAAGAAAGTCCTTGCTTTTAATGTTATAGGAACTCAGTTGAGACACTTTAAGCTTTGGTTTTGGTTTTGGTTTTGGTTTTTCGAGACAGGGTTTCTCTGTGTAGCCCTGGGTGTCCTGGAACTCACTCTGTAGACCAGGCTGGCCTTGAACTCAGAAATCCACCTGCCTCTGCCTCCCAAGTGCTGGGATTAAAGGCATGCGCCACCACACCCTGCATTAAACCTTTTTTTTTTTTTTTTTTTAAAAAGGGAATTTGGAGTTTTACAGGACTTTAGATTAGAGAGACTAGATATTTTTAAAGAGTCAACTTTTAAAGTGTTTGAATTTGTAAGGCTATGGGACTTTTTAAGTTTATGAAATGTTTTATATTGTGCTGTCTTATTTGTATGATCTTGGGGATGAACAAAAAGGGAAGGGTATGGTTTATCAGCGACGTGCTTGTCAGGCTGACAATGGCTCAGTTTTGCTGGTTAGTTTTGTGACAACTTGACACAGGCTACCCTCATTTGAGAGGAGGGAACCTTGATTGAGAAAATGCCTATATGATATTGGGCTGTAGGCAAGCCCTTAGGGCAGTGGTTCTCAACCTTCCTAATCCTGCAACTCTTTAAGATAGCTCTTCATGTTGCACTGACCCCCAACCATAAAATTATTTTCTTGCTTCTTCGTGAATGCATTTTTGCTACTGTTACGAAGCACAATATTGTAAATATCTAATATGTGACCCCTGTGGGGGTTGAGACCCACAAGTTGAGCACCACTGCTGCAGGGCATTTTTCTTAGTGATTGGTACGGAAGGGCCCAGCCTATTATGAATGTTACTATCCCTGGGATGGTGGTGCTAGATTCTATAAGTAAACAGTCTGAGTAAATTATAAGGAGCAAGCCAGTAAACAGCACTCTGCCTACCATGGCCTCTGTCAGCCTCTGCCTCCAGGTCCTTGCCCTGCTTGACTTTCTGTCCTGATTTACATCAATTAAATAAATAAAGCCTTTCCTTTCCACCTTGCTTTGGCCGTGGTGTTTCATCAGAGCAACAGCAAGCCTGGCGCAGACATTACCCTCCGTTTGGCCTGCATCAACACACAGCTATGCCATTTGAGAGGACAAGCCCAAACCTCTCCCCACCTAGGGTCTGTGAGAGGGTTGCAGTTTCCAGGGAGCAAGCACCCCACTCTTCCCAGGGGAGCGGTGCGGAGCTCTCCAGCTCAGAGCTGACCCGTGGCGGCGAGCGCCTGTAGTCATCTAGTGTGTTTTTTACGGCGGAGGAGACCCTTTCTAAGCTGACATTCCACGCTTTGCCAGTCACAGTGTGCAGAGAGGAAGCCGGAAGTTAGTGGCGCAGAGGCTGAGCCCTGCCTGGAACTCCACATGGGGCCAGTAGAGGTGCTGGCCCGGGTGTCCACAGCCGGGTCTGAGGGAGACCGTCCGGAGCAGCCCTTCATAGTGCTGAGCCAAGAAGAGTATGGAGAACACCATTCATCCATCATGCACTGCAGGTAGGCCTGGGGAGTTAGGGTGGGGCTGGGGGTGGGGCCAGGGTGGGATTCTAGGCAGTTTGTGAGAGTGTTAGTGGCGGGAAGTGTCCCTGAAAGGGTCAGTAGAGTCCTGCAGGATGCTGCTTTTGTAGTGGTCACCCTTAGACCACTCAATTTTCTTGGCTTCATGTCAATGTTTGGATGGAAAATTTTACCAAGTTTGTATTTAGACTTAGTGAAAGCATGGCCTTGAAGAACAACCCTCAAGGCACAGGCAGCTTCCTGTTTAGACACTCCTAAAGTGCTTGGTCCTTGGGTTGATCTGGGGCCTCCTGAGGGAAGAGCTCCAAATTTCAGATGGCATCTCTTAGGGCACACCCTCTGCACATCTGCTGCTGTTCATCTCACATGTTCACTGCATGGCCTTGCTTGTCACAATGCGTATTGTTATTCCATATGCTTATTTATGTATTTCTTACTGTGTGCATGCGTGCTTGTTGTGTGTTTAAGTGTACACATGCATGCAGAGTTGTCCCAAAGGACAACTCTTGGGAATTGGTTCTTCTACATTTACGTGGGCTCCAGGGTATCTAAGTCAGGTCTCCAGGCTTCTGCAGGATGCATCTTTACTTTAATCAGAAAGATGAGCCATCTCTCTGGTGCCCTATAGTATTTCTCGAGTAGTCTACACACACCCTTTACTTGTAGGCTGTGAGCATCATTTTTAATGCATTTGGAAAGTTGGGAAAGTATCATTGTTGGGCTTGATGTTAGCCTGAGAGGACGAGGCCAGGACACTAATGCCTCCCTTTGTCCCATCACAGAGTGGACTGCTCTGGTAGGAGAGTGGCCAGCTTAGACGTAGATGGGGTCATCAAGGTGTGGTCCTTCAATCCCATCATGCAAACCAAAGCGTCCTCCATTTCTAAGTCACCACTGCTCTCCCTAGAGTGGGCCACCAAGCGAGACAGGCTGGTAAGTGACACTGTGTGGGCAAAGCTTGTTCTGTGCTTCAGTCAGAAGTTCTCAGAAGCTCTTGACAGGCTGAGCTGAGGAGGTAAACTGGATCCCGTCCCCAGTGCCATCATGGGGCCCAGGACCAAAGCTCTAGGCCTGGCCCAGCTGACATCTGCCTGGAGTGGCAGAGAAGTTATTCCTGGAGATTGTGAGAGACTTTATCCTGTCTGCTGGTGTATCTCAGGAGGCCCTGGCTTCCCATCATCCCTCTGCCTGTGTTTCTGATACAATATTAGTACACACTCTTCTCTTATTAAGACCTGACTGTCCCCGCCCAACGAGCCACAGCTTATGAGGGCTGTGCTAAGCTTGTGCCTTCCACAGGCCCTGTTGCTTGGGAGTGGCCCAGTGTTGGTTTTCCCACTGGACTTTCTATTTTGAGGCAGGGTTTGACATTAAGGAGTTAAGATTGATTGCTCATGGCCCAGCAGACAGGCGCTGATGTTTCTGGATGCCTAGGAAACACAGGAAGGAATTATCTTCATAGATGTTCTTCTCAGGGCTGTCCCTGAACTGGTGTCTACTTGCCAGGGGGGTGTGGAGGCCATTGTCTAGCTAATATTCCTGGGAATACCCCACACCGGAGCTGCTCTGGCATTAATTTGTTATTTTCTTCTACACTTTTATCCAAATGAAGTCCTAAGCTCCAGAGGTGGGGAGGACCCACTCTATATACTTCTGGAGGCCTTGATGGAACTAGAGCCAGAGCTGTCCCTGGAAGGGCAATTGGAACAGTCGCCTCCATCCCAAGACTAGCCAGGGCCAGTCCTACAGGAGGGAGCGAGCAGGAAGGGTGAACAAATGGGATTTAAAGCTGAAAGGAAGGAGCGAAAGATCAAAGGGTCTGAGGTTGCTAGTCCTGAGTGTTTCTTCTCTTCTAGAGATTTCATAGAAATTCTGTTTCCTGTTGCTGTAACAACATGCTCGAAGCTGGGTGTATTACAAAGAAGTTTCTCTAGCTCACAGTTCTGTAGAACCTGGTTCTGGCGTCTGATCAGTTCTGGTGAAAGCTCCCAAGCTTGGCTGCAGCACTTGTGTTATGATGGGAGCTCAGGCCAGAGGGAAAGATCCACGGTGGAACAGGAAGCCAGAGAGGGATGAGGGGCAAAGCTTGCTCTTACAGCTCTCAAGGGAGAATGAATGCATTCACTTTGAGCCCATCATTAATTCCCCTGAGGGTGACTCCCTCCGATGCCTGCTCCCAGTGGTTCAGTCACCTCTATTTATCCCACCTCTTCTGGATCCTGTCCCCCTCACTTCAAAATACTGCTTGGCTTTCATGACTTAATAACATTATTTTTTAAAAAATCAGCCAGGCGGTAAGTGTTTCACACCTTTAATACTGGCACTAGGGAAGCAGAGGCAGGTGGATCTTTTGAGTTGGGGCCAGTCTACAGAGTGAGTTCCAGGACAGCCAGGGCTACATAGAGAAACCGTGTCTCAAAAGTTTAAAAAAAGCCGGGCGTGATGGCGCGCGCCTTTAATCCCAGCGCTGGGGAGGCAGAGGCAGGTGGATTTCTGAGTTCGAGGCCAGCCTGGTCTACAGAGTGAGTTCCAGGATAGCCAGGACTACACAGAGAAACCCTGTCTCGAAAAACAACAACAACAACAACAACAAAAAAACAAAATAAAACAAAACCAAAAAAAAACAAAAACAAAAAAAGTTTAAAAAAAAAAAAAGAATCTTCATGTTTTATTTGCAAGTGTGTCTCAGAAGAGGGCCTCAGATCCCCTGGGACTGCAGTTTTAGATGGTTGTGAGATGCTATGTAGATCCTGGGACTGGAACTGGGTCCTCTGGAAGAGCAACCAGTGCTCTTAACCAGCCCCTCTCCATGGCATTTTAAGTGAGGTCTGTTGTGGCCCGAGTTTCCCTGGCTGCCTGGAGAAGGGATTTACTTACCCGTGCAGTCTGCCCAGCTGCACACTATGTGGGAGTGAGCCTGGCCTCTCTCACCATGGTAGTCCTCCCTGACCCTTGGCCTCCTCAGCCTCCTGCCTCTTCTCGCTGCAGCTCCTGCTGGGCAGTGGTGTGGGGACAGTGCGTCTCTATGATACAGAAGCCAAGAAGAACCTCTGTGAGATCAACATCAATGATGACATGCCCAGGTGAGTGGGAGCCTCAGGCTGCTATGGGTGCCCTGTGGGCCCCACCTCCTGGAGCGGGAATCAGCTCAGAGCCTGTGGTGGTGATTGTCTGACCCCGGCCTGTGTACGTTGCAGAATCCTGTCTCTTGCCTGCAGCCCCAACGGGGCCTCTTTCGTCTGTTCAGCCGCAGCTCCCAGCCTCACCTCCCAGACAGACTCCTCCGCCCCGGATATCGGCAGCAAAGGCATGAACCAGGTTCCTGGCAAGCTGCTGTTGTGGGATACAAAGACCATGAAGCAGCAGGTACGGGATCTGCCTGCCTGCGGGTCTCCTGGAGCCGGGCAGGCTGCCTGGAGGGCACCCCGTGTGAAGGGCGCGCTGCCCACACTCCCTATGTTTTTGATGAGTCTTCTCCCTTCTCGTTTCTTTCCTAATATTCATGGGCCCTTCTCAACTCTGTCGCCTTTCTCCCTTCCCAGAGATCGTGTCTTGAGTTTTGGGTTGCTGTCTCCTTACAGCTTAACAGGTGCCTTAGCACATGTGTAGTTACATGTGCATACAGCCTACCTAGTTCTGCTTTTTGGGCTTTCATACTTTATGTGTGAGGAGTTGCAGGGTGCCTTTTTTTGGTTTTTTTTTCAGACTTTTGTATTCTAGTTGGGAACAGGCCCATCCTCTAACCGCGGCTGTCTTCTCTGGCATTGTGCACTGAAATCAAGAGGTTGGCTCCTGGTTCAGCTCACCCCTCTGTCTGGCTATTAAGATCTTATCTGAGTATCTCAGTATGGATTTTCTAAGCTAAAAAATGTTTTTTTTAAAAACTCTTCCTGGTAGTGCATGCCTGCACAGTTAAGTATTTGGGAGGTCGAGGCAGGAGGAGCAGGCGTTCTAGGTTAGCCTTCCTCTAAATAAAAGAATAAAATTTCCACCCTCAACAAATAAATAAAGGTAAACAAAATTAGAATTGCAGCTTTGCAAGAGGATTTGTGTCTTTGTCCAGTTCTGGGCAACTCTTAGTCGTATTCTTCCAGTGTTAGCACGTCTCTGGTTCTCTCTTGCCTTCTCGAGTACCAACTTGACATTCTTAGGACTCTTCCTTTGTCTCACTTCACTGCCCTCATGACATCGTTTCCTCGGCTTTGACAGCGCAGGTCCTCCCCAGCGTCCCATCTTTAACTAGTCTGTGGGGACATTCATTGCAGGTCCTGTTTCTCATTTCCAGGAACACAGCGTCATCCTTACATACGGTGTGGTCCTGCTGCCGTCTCCTCTGTAGTCCTCGCGCTCTGGCTTTGAGCTAAACATTTTGAAAGCTCTGGAGTTCTGCTAACCCCACCCCTGCTGTTTCTGAGGATGCATGCTCCTCTCCCCTTACCTTCCCGTGCCCTGTGAATTTCTACTTCAGGTTCCTCTTTCTGGCCCTTTATCCTTGGGGATAAAAGCCTCACTGAGCATAGGACTGAAAGGGACTTGCTTTCACTTGGGCCAGGTGCCCAGAGGCTCCACCGACCGCTGACAACTTTGAAATCCATTCTCAGACTACACAGGGATTGTGACCACACTAGCCTGAGGTTGTGCTTAGCAGAGAGGTGCATTTTCTCAGCACTTTCTGTGAAGTTCTAGCTCATTCTTGTACGGAGGGTGTTCCTTTCCAGAGTCTTAGCAGCGTGTGGGGATTGGCCAGACCATTCACTTGGGGCTCAGGCTTCTGAGTGTTTCATGCCTGTTGGGTTCACTGGTCCACAGGGCTCTCCCCCTCCTCTTGTCTTTGGTCTCAGTGGACTCCTTTGTTTGCAGGTCACTACTGTGCCTGTGTGTGAATGACATCATCTGACATCAGCCTTGCAGCTTTTGTCCCCAGAGGGGTCTGCATTGTTGGAATGCTGCTCCTCATTGTCAGATTATAGCCTTAGATCTTATTTACATCACTGGCTTTGTTAGGTCCTGTGGATGTTGGCTCCCGTAGGAAGGGCCAGGGGCAGCTTTGGGATGTGTGTGTCTTAAGTGACTCAGGGCTGCCTGCAGTGGAAGGCAGCTGTTGGGGCTTAGTTCCGGCTGGCTACAGGAGTGTTCAGTAAGCTTGGAGTCCACTGGAGGGAGGAGAGCATGGGCTGCTGAAGTATGGCTTGCTCGTCAGTGCTTTGAAGTGGATTGTTGCCTCAGTGTAGAAATAGAATATCTGTAGGCCCAGTGGCATTGCCTCTCAGAAGAGCACATCGGTCAGTGGGCTTTGACAGACGCTCAGATAAGTCTCTTCAGAAGCAGGCCTTGGCAGGGGGAGTCAGGGAGGTCTGCGCTGGCCTAGCCTGCTGCTAATGGTGCTTCTGTCTGCATTCCCAGCTTCAGTTCTCACTGGACCCAGAGCCCATTGCCATCAACTGCACGGCTTTCAATCACAACGGGAACCTGCTGGTCACAGGGGCGGCTGACGGTGTCATCCGGCTCTTTGGTATGGAAGTGTGCTGTGGCAGTCCTGATCCCCTCCTTAAATGACCGAGCTGGGGTCAAGGCCATTGCAAAAGCCCAGTTTCAAAAGCTTGTTCTAGAGCTTGACTTTGGGCAGCGTCTTCAAAACTTCCACCACAGCCCACTTGTATGTGCTCAGTGTCTGTAGACACGGGGCGGGGCAGAGCCCAATAGTCCTTTGACCTTGAGCTGATTGTCCTGAGTTCTTGTCACCTGTGGGGGGCTACAAGGGGTCACAAGAGAACAGTGCCATCCTATTCATGTGCTATAAGGTGGCTTGTCTCCTGTCTCCAGGAAGATAGGCCTAGGCTCTAAAATGGGATAAGGTGACACCCATGTAATCCATCTCCATGGTGCCCGGGGGTAGTTACAGAGGTGTGATAGGAAGGACTTCTGTCTCCCTAAAACTTACAGGAACCCCAGGTGAGCTCTGTCCCCAAGGATCCCCAGTCCTCCCTTTGACCATATCAGGAGGCTGCTCAGAAAAGGTGACCTGGAAGGGTCAGCACTTTGTGGCCCAGGAGGCCCCTGGCCACTAGAGCAGCTGTCACAGAGGGTAAGGGGACCCTGCTATGCCCTGTGACCTTAACAGGTGTGGCCTTGCTCTCTCAGACATGCAGCAGCACGAGTGTGCTATGAGCTGGAAGGCCCACTGCGGCGAGGTCTACTCTGTGGAATTCAGCTGTGACGAGAATGCTGTGTACAGCATCGGCGAGGACCGCAAGGTAGGCGCCAGCAGCAGTGGTGGCAGCTGGACCGTCTGAGAGCCCTGGGACCGTGGCCTTCTTTCTGCCTCCATTTTAGCTTCCGCAAAATAAGGATACATACAAGTCTACCTCAAAGCATCTTCGTGGGGTTCAGTGAGTGCAGTGGGGTTTGGCTGTTCTAGTAGATGGGAATTCCATAACCTTCTTCCTAGTTGTAGCAAAACTGACTCATGTCACCAGAGAGGGAGCCACATGTGGGGAAGATATTCTTTGGTGAGTGGGGTTGGTCATGGTCACAAGACAGTGCATGGGGTTTGCTGACGAGTTGGAATGAGGATCCTAATGGGAAACAGATCCGAGCAGAGCCCAAAGAAGTAAAAAGTAAGCAGACCCCTGTCTCCTAATCACTATAGACAAGGCCCTTGTAGATTTCCTCTGTGCAAAGGCGTGTTAGGAAGTGGGAATGACAGTGGCCTTGCACTGAAGTCGGGGGTACGAGAAATAAGTAGGAGAACGACTTAGCTGTCTTATATACCCTCCTAAACCTGTGGGATTTTATACTGAAAACAGTGACTACAAAACCGTGTCTGTCTGTCTGTGTGTCTGCATGCATGCATGCATGTATGTATGTATGTATGTATGTATGTATGTATGTATGTATGTATCTGCCTGCCTGCCTGCCTGCCTGCCTGCCTGCCTGCCTGCCTGCCTGTCTGTCTGATCATATCTTTCTCTATAGCCCAGGGCTAACCTCAATCTTAGGGCAGTCTGGCCTCAGCCTCTTAAGTGCTGGTATGCCAGATGTGAGCCATCACACCTAACTGTATTGATTTATTTATATATTTCCTTAACTTATTCTGAGACCACATCTTAGTGTGTTGTCTAGGTTGGCTTCAACTTCTTTGGCTCCAAGGTGCTCCTGCCTCAGTCTCCCATAGGGGTGGGATTATAAATGCGTACCACTGTGTCCTGATTCATTTCTTCCCTGGGAAACTCTATAGGGCTTTTACGTTAAAGTTCGGCATCCTGTTCTGTGGGTGGGACTCCCAGGAATGGCGAGCGCCTGTCTGCAGTCTGGGCTATTCACTCTCCACATCACAAGTGAAACGCAGAGTGTACCACTCAACATGTGATTGATTGCACTGCTGAGCAACTGAACAGTGTTCGTAATCAGCCCATCTATACTTTGTCCCCAGGTCCAGAAACTCTAACTGGGCCCCAAATTCTGATAATACAGGGAGGAATAATGACAATATGAACTGTAACTTAAAAAGCACCTCCACACACTGGCCCACCTGCCTTGCCCAGGAGACCAGGAGGAGGCCTTGCAAAGCCGGTGACTATCTCTTTCCTCCCCTGTGCTCAGGCTGGAGGAACGAGGAGGGCTGGGCTTTGATACGAAGCTGTTAATTGCTTTCTAGATTTTTTTTTTCCCCTGAAGAAACGTGTATTGGTGAGAGACAGGACTGGGAGTAGACCATGGTCCCCACAGCCCTGTGTTGCTTCCTGCTCTCGAAAGGCTTTTCTGAAGGCTGTGGAACTGGTGAGGGAGGCGGTTGCCCCAGCCAGTCACTGCCCGAGGTTGGCCATGGCTCTTGTCTCCCAGGCCTAGGCGGTGACTGCTGTTGGGGGATCGGAGGGAGTCTGGGTAGTGGCCTGTGTGACTCTCTGAGGGAGCCCCTGTTGTGCCTTGTATCTGCAGTTCATCCAGTGGAATATCCACAAGAGTGGCCTCAAGGTGTCTGAGTCCAACCTCCCTTCAGATGCCACCGGCCCCTTTGTCCTGTCTGGCTACAGTGGCTACAAGCAGGTTCAAGTTCCCAGAGGCCGGCTCTTCGCTTTCGACTCTGAGGGCAATTACATGCTGACGTGCTCTGCCACAGGGGGCCTCATCTACAAGGTAAGTGGGTGGCAGAGTACTGGTGGGCAGGGACCTCTCTCTGGAGGTCAGCTTGGCTCACCTGAGTTGAGTGTGGCCCTGTATCCTGCATAGCTGAGTGTGGCCCTGTGTCCTGCATAGCTGAGTGTGGCCCTGTGTCCTCTGCCCTGCATAGCTGAGTGTGGCCCTGTGCCCTCTGTGGCTGTGCTCTCTGTGCATACATTGTTATGATTCTGCCCTTTTCTTGTCTTATTTTTGGAAATAGTATATATTCTCAAAGATGTCAGTAGGGCAAAGGGCTTCGGAGTGTGGGCCCATGCGCCTCAGGAGTCTGAGATAGGTAGGTTGCTTTCATCACTGAGTTAGAATAGGCTGTTTTACAGGAGGCCTGTGGGTCAGGTACACCAAAGCCTACATGGGAGACAGAAATTTAAGATGTTCTTTGTCAAGCTAGGATACAAGTTATCTACATAGTTCTGACTTTATCTTTGAAGATTTATTTTATTTATGTGTGTGTTTGTGTGCTGTATGTATTTATGCATTTGTGTGTAGTGGTATCAAGAAGAAAGCATCAGATCCCATAAAATTAGAGCCACAGGTGGCTGTAAACAACCCTAAGTGAGACTAGGCATCGGACTCAAGTCCCACTTGGCAAGAGCAAGAAGTGCTCTTAATTCCTGGGGATTGAACTCAGATCCCTGGCCTTGGCAGCATATGTCTTTACCTTCTGTATTAGTCGGGGTTCTCTAGAGCCACAGAACTTATGGGTAGTCTCTATATAGTAAGGGAATTGTTGATGACATACAGTCTGTAGTCCAACTCCCAACAATGGTCAGCAGCAGCTCTGAATGGAAGTCCAAGGATTTAGCAGTTGCTCAGTCCCACACGGCAAGCAGGTGAAGGAGAGAGTAAATCTTCCTTCTTCCAATGTCCTTATGCAGGCCTCCAGCAGAAGGTGTAGCCCAGATTAAAGGTGTGTGCCAACACGCCTTTAATCCCAGATGACCTTGAACTCAGAGATCTCCCGGTCTTTCTTATTTATTTATTTATTTATTTATTTATTTATTTATTTATTATATGTAAGTGCACTGTAGCTGTCTTCAGATACTCTAGAGGAGGGCGTCAGATCTCATTACAGATGGTTGTGAGCCACCATGTGGTTGCTGGGATTTGAACTCAGGACCTCTGGAAGAGCAAAGCAGTCAGTGCTCTTAACCACTGAGCCATCTCTCCAGCCCGAGATCTCCCTGTTTTAATCTTCTGGAATTCATAGCCACTATGCCTCAAGATCTCCATGCCGAGATCCATGTCAGAAATGTGTGTCTTCCAGCCTCCAGATTAGGATCACTGGTGAGCCTTCCAATTCTGGATTGTAGTTCATTCCAGGTATAGTCAAGTTGACAACCAGGTATAGCCACTACACCTACTAAGCCTTCTTGCTGGCTTGTCCACGTTGTTTTTGTTCCTGTTTATATATTGAAAAACACAAACAAAAACAAAGCAAGCAAGCGAACAAACATCCTCTCCAGTCAGAGCTGCTCAGTTTGATTCAGGTTCTGTACCACTGAGAGACTGAGTGGTGGGTGGCCTTCACACTTGGATCTTCCAAAGATGAGTGCTGAGCCCTGAGCCCAAGACCACGTGTCTGGTGCTGTGAGTTCCTCTCCCTCCTTCAGTGCTCATTTGAGAGTGTTTCCCTGACAATGGTGGTTAGTCTGTGAGACGGAGGGGTCCTCTCAGTGTCTGATGCCTCTGCTTGTCAGTCAACAAACAGCTTGGGTTTGAACAGCAGTTGTGTGCTAGGCCTGGCACCACTCTACTGCGGAATAGACCAAGGGGTTAAATAATGCCTGTGCTGGCCTGGAGTTCAGATGCAAGTTAGCACTGGAAGTAAGTGATAGACAGCTAAGCCCTGAGCAGTTCCCAGAGAACCTGGGTGGGGTCCAAGTTCTCAGGAAAACCTAGAGGGAGGCTGCAGTCTGTGGACTGGAAAGAGAAGGGGCTGGGAACAGGGGAGAGGACACTCCTAGGGCCCCAGGCTGGGCAGAGGCCTGCCAGTAGGGGACTCTGTGTGGGCTGAGATGGGAAATGAGAAGCTTCACACAGACCCAGAGGCTGCTCAGTGAGACCTGGGCTTGCGGTCAGTAAGGCTCCTCTTTCTGCAGAGGGCGGCAGTACTGTTCTCATCCCCCTGCTGCTGGTAGCTGCATGAGCTCTCGGGTGGATCTGTCTCTCCTTCAGGACACCCTAAAACACTAGTTACAAGGCTAGTTTTCCCCTTTAAGGCTTGCGGTACTTGACATCCGGGAGAGCTGTTCTTTGTTGTCTATATGGAGGAATAGCTGGATATGCATTTTATTTTAAGGCATGCAGCCTTTTCTCCACCCAAATATGGAGCATAGTCAGACTTGCTCTATAATCAGACAATGGATTGACGGGTTTTCCTGTGTAGTTTTTTAAAGTGTCATGGATGGTTCCAGTTACTCAGGGTGCCTGCTAAACTTCAGGTTGTATTTTTACAATCCATAAATAATTTAACCGATAGCTTTTTTAGTTATCTCTTCATGAATGTGAATGCTTTCTGCCGCTTGCTCTCAGGTGTCATAGTGTTGCTAGGAGTCATATTGTTTCTGATTCCCTGTGCAGTGCCTGTTAGCGTCTGGTCATTCACACGTGTGCACAGTTTTAGACGCGTGTGCGTGTGTGCGTGCGTGCGTGCGTGTGTGTGTGTGTGTTGCTGGATGGCAGGCTTGTTCACACATTCATCAAGGCCTTCCTATGCCTGGCCCCATTTGGAGTGATGCAGCTGGTCTTAGAGGTCCTGCCCTCCAAGGTTTATGTGCCCACGGTGAGAACTGTATGTGTAAGACCACGATCTAGAGTCAGGCAGTGGCTGGCAGGTGATGCTGTAACAGGTGGATGCTGTGGGAACACACGGGGAGGTGCAGGAGCACTCCCCCACAGATAGGTCAGGCTGCAGAGAAAACGCCTGCCATCTTTTGAAGAGCATCTCAGGGACTGGATTTCCACAAGAGGCGGGCTGACTACTGTCAGGAAAGCGAAGGTATAAACAGGCTTTCCAGAAAAGTGGGGCGTGGGCCAGGCTACATTCTCAGATTGGGGTGGCCGCTCCCAGGCTCAAGGTAGTTTTTGGACACTGAAAGTTTTTGGTTAGAGTGTGTATGTTTGTGAGTGGCGTCTGCTAATGCTGCTTCTTCACTCCTGTCCTCCTGCAGCTGGGCAGTGAAGAGAAAGTTCTAGAAAATTGTCTGAGCCTGGGTGGCCACCGTGCCCCTGTGGTCACCGTGGACTGGAGCACCGCCATGGACTGTGGGACGTGCCTCACAGCCTCCATGGATGGCAAGATCAAGCTGACTACCCTCCTAGCCCATAAGCTCTGATGTCGGGCCCGGCTGACACGGCACGGGAAGCAGAACCGTCTCTGGCAGAAGAGAGATGAGACGGGGGACAGGACAGGGCTCTGGTTCTGCACTGCCAGGGTGGTGGATCTTCAGGAAAGCCCCCAAGGGGGCTCAGTCGTCCTGACGAAGCCCCTGGAGCAGGAGATGTGGAGCAGGCTGCGTGTACTCCCTGGAGACTAGAACCGTGGCTATAGCGGAGCATGCTCCAGAGCACAGGACTGATGCTAAGGAAGGAGCCACAGTGGCCGGCGCACCCTGTTCGGTCCAAGAGGCATTGACTGTATTTTGTACATAATTGCTTATTTTTCTTATTTAAGGGGAAAAAAAAATCAGAGCAAGGTAATGCTCTTACAGTCACTTGGTGTCTCTTTCTGGACTATGTGAGTCGCCTGGCCCTGGTGATAGCCACAGCTCCCTGCCTTGGTTATTGGATGTCAGCTCTCACTAGCCTCAGCTGCCATGCCTTTCTGGCAGAATCCGGTTATAGTTGAGATGTACACCACAGTGCCCTCTTCTGGTCTCAAGCCGAGATCTGAGTGTCTTCTGCAGAACCTGAAAGCTGGGTAAGGTGCTGGCTAAGAGGCTTCTCAGGACAGCAGGCCTGAGATCTGGGCCCACCTCCAGCTCCTGCACCTTGGGGTCTTGTGGTCCCAGAACTCTCATTTGGTGGCTTCCTCCTCCTTCCATCGTGAAGTCTCTTAGCTTGAATAGTACCAGCTGCCTGCACCTCTGCCTGGCTCAGCTGCATCGGCTGTGCCTGTGCTCTGGTCTCTCACTTGGAAGGAGAGAAAAGCAGGAGTGTTGAGGCCTGGGCTCCCTTCTGGGATGGAAGGAAAAGTGGAAAGCGATATATAGGAAAACCCTATATATCATAGTTACTATTTATTATTGGTGTGCCTGTGTGTGTTGGGTGGGTGGGTGGGGGGTGGGGTGGGATATGCCACAACAAAGATCACAAGACAACTTGGTGTAGACTTAAGTTCTTTCTGTTCATCTTTATGTGTATTTGGGGGATCAAACTCAGGTGGGCAGGCTGCATGGCAAGTGGCTTTCCCCGCTGCGCCATCTCCTGCTCACGTGTTTACCCACGTCCACACTGACATGAAGGGGTCAGTCCGTTCTCTGCCGTGTCTCCACTCCGACTGACACACAGCCTCATCGTCTGCCTCACCCAGCTTTGTGGGCCTGGGTTCCGCCTGAGTCAGGAGCCCGTGATTTAATTTCCTCTGGTTTTCCTGTCTTATGGCGTGCTCTTTCTTCCAGCATGTTCCCCACAACTTGCTGAACCAGTGGTTTTAAGGCTCAGAGACAGAAAGAACATTCCAGAGCTTGTTCCTCCCCAACCCCTCCCAGGAAGAATGCATCCTTCAAAGCGCCTCTTTGGAACCCCTGAGGGCCTTAGTAGGGCTCTGTCCTTTGCTGTCCTTGAGTGAAGGTGTTGTGGGGCACAACCAAGAAGGCAGGTCACACTGCAAACCTTGAGTCACTCTTCTGGGGGCTGAGAACCTCGCCTGGCAGGTGCAAGTCTGCATTTCCCTCCCTGTGCCCTGGGGCCCTGTCTCTGCTGAGCCCCAAACCCATGCCCAGGAGCTCGGTGTGGGGTCTGGAAGTACAGTCACGATTACAGTGCCTGCTGACTAAATGAAGCTGACGGACACTTGTTACTATAGCCAATAAATTTATCTGCCAATTTAAAAATAATAAAACCCATGTGGACTCCAGCACAGGCAAGTCTCCTAGCTTGGTCTTTCCCTCCTGCTGCTGGGGTCTTTGCTGACAACAGGCTCTGTATGCAGCCACACAGGTCTTTAGCCTTATTTGCTGGGTGGCCATGGAGAAGTTTTAAGAGATGTGCAGGGTCGGGAGAGTTATTAAGAATCAAAGGAATCCAAGAATGGAAGGATGCCCTCTCACCCAGCATTAGGCTTGCTTGGCTCACATCAGATGAGGTAGAGGGCCCGCCCTATTTACAGTCAATGAATGCTACTTTCTTGACAGCTAGGGGCTGCCCTCCCAGAAAGGTGGCAGCCTGGCCTGGTTCAAGAGCAGCTAAAATGACTCTAGGGGTCATCTGTGGGATTGGAAGCCATTGGTTTATCCCATTAAGAGTTGGGGCCTTTAATTTCCTGGTCCGAGCTATCAGTTTAGGATTGAGGATTAGCATTAGGGAAAGGCTATGGAGAAACCGTGCTCAATAGGGGAGCTGTGGGTGCCCCAGTCCAGAGTGCGGTGTTGACCTGCTGTTGTAAATCGAACTTGGTCACTCTTGATTTCTCCGTTTGGGGGCAGACAGAATCAGATCTGAGGTTTCCTTTGCTCCAGCGCTCCAGAGAAGAACCTCCCCTGTGAGGGCCTCCTACTGTGTTTTTTTCAGTCGTCTTCCTTGGCTTTTTCCCCAACCACCCAGGTTGCCTTAAAATCATGCATGCGTTTAGCTGAAAGATTCCGGACACCTGGGAGCTAGCTTGGCGCCTCCTCCACTTCTGCAGAGGGAACCTTTCTTTGCTTCCCCTAGTTACTGACTCTGGCCGCTAAGAACCAACGGCTGCGCCTCCGTCACAACAGCTGACAGAAACAGGAGCCTGCGGATGTGACCCGCGGTCTGCAGGGGGCACCCGGGGCCCTAGCGGCCAGCCAGCGCCCGGGTCCGGAGCGCGCACGCCGGGAGCGCGCAGGAGCCGGAAGGGGCGGGCGGTGGGATGCGTGCGCGTCTCGCAGTTCTGAATCCCCGGAACCCACGGGAAGGACCGCAGCGCTGCCCTCCCCTCTTGCCCACGGTTCCATCCTGTCCCCAGGCCCCCGGCTCTGCGCCCTCTGCGGTAGGGAGGGAGTGGCGCGGCCAGCTCCGCGCTAGTGCAGCGACGTCCCGCGTGTGCCTTCTGGGTGAGATTTTCCAGGGACCCAACGGGCCCGACCCGATCAGCGCTGAGCTCCAGAAACCTTGCGGCGGGCAGGACCTGGCTGCTGGCTCGATGGTCGATATCCAGCTTTCTACGACTTTGTGCACGCTAATTCTTAACCACGTCTGTTTCTCGTCTATAAAATGGACATGATACACATGTACTGCCGGGTCTGACTCATTTCTGTACACTGTCACTCACTGGATGGTATTCCTCTTAATCGACTTCTGTTCTGTGGCTGGACAAGTTGTTTGGTTTAAATGAAGTTATAAACAGTCATTCTGGATGAGCCAAAATTGTCTACTGGTGTATGTTGGGGGCAGGGGGAGCACTGCCCATTGAAATGTGTGAATTAGAAAGCCTGGGGGATTTAGTAATTGATATGTTTTGTAAAATGTGGTATGGGAGGGAGGGAGGGGGTGCCTTAAGCGGGCCCAAGCTGAACCCCCTCCTACTCCCAGGTATCAGCCATATGATGGGTCTAGTATAAAAAGAAGTTTATTTGGGGACATGAGAAGGGGGGTTGAGAAGGGAGTAGAGGCAGAGAAAGAGGGGACAGAGAGGGACAGAAAGAGAGAGAGGGACAGAAAGAGAGAAAGGGAACAAAGAAGAGGGAACATGTGGAGAGAGAAGTGGGGAGGGGGGTTCAGAGAGCATGAGAGAGGCCAGATAGTCCTTTTATAGCAAGCCAGGTTTGTACCTGGCTGTTGCTAGGTAGTTGAGTGGAGCCTAGAAGGAACGTTAGCATGCTAACAGTAACCAAATCACAGTAGAGGTGAGAAGTTTGTGACATAGATGGAGATGGACGATTGGGCCAGAATCCCCTTTCTTCCTTCCTTTGGGCTGTAGAAATGACAGGAAAGCATTTCTTGTTGCTGCAACTGCCTGTGTGGGGCACAGAGCAGGGGAGGGGCTACAGATATCTGTCTGCAGGCCCCATGTCCTATCTGCTGCTAGTCCTCCATGTGACACAGTGTACATGGCTTGGCCTTCTGGGCTCTGCTCACCTCTGGGTCACCTCAGGTCTGCCCTACACTGACTAGTAATTACTGCTGGTAAGTTGGAAGAGCGTTGACTTACTAGAATCTACTGACTTGGTTCCTCCTTGTAGGCATTGAAGATCGGCACCCACTGGGGTCAGATGAGCCTGGTGTGACAAGAGAGTGTGAGTTTTGGTCCTGTTCTAGAGAAGCAAGCCATGGAAACCCTAAAATCCAAGACCAAAACGAGGGTCCTCCCCTCTTGGATGACAGCCCCTGTGGATGAGAGAAAGGTTGTATCAGTGAAGACAGCCACAAGGAAGCAGACAGCCGCCTGGGCCCAGAGAGTGGGGGCAGCAACAAGGTAGCTAGCTGGCCTGTCTGTCAGAGTGGGCGGGGCAATGAAATCCGTCCTTCCAGCAGAGCCCATCGCTCTCAGCTTGCCCCTCACAGAGAAGCACCACCACGTGAGTGTGTGCTGGTGAGCTCTGTCCTGCCGTCTAGCTGTTGATGCAGGCAGTGAGCTCTGCCTACAAACCATGCCTACACCCCAGGAACCAGTTGTTCAAAGTGCTTATCTCTTCTTCATTGGTGACAAAAGCAAGATCAATGGATCTGAAGTCTAGTCACCTGAGTGGTGCCTGTCTTTCCTGTACACAGGGCTTTTCAGTCAGTCAGTCAAGAAATCTGACATTGCAGAAGTGACGGGTGAATGCTGGTAGTCAGGGCGGGGAGAGCTTATCAAGTAGGAGGGAGGGAGCAGCCATTCTCTCAGAAACAGGGGCAGGAGGCTTTCAGGGCCACACTTGCTGGCTCTTTCCTGTTCCTTACGTAGTTGTCACAGCCCCAGTCACATTCATGTACAAACTGGGCTCTGGCCTGATGGCCTGTACTGGCTATGTCCTCTGTTTGCTTTTGAGACAGTGTCTCTCTCTGTAGCCTAGGCTAGCCTGGAACTTACTATTTAGGTCAGACTGGCCTGGAACTCACAGAGTTCCACCTGCCTCTGCCTCCCCAGTGCTGGGATTACTGTGTGCCACCACACTCAGCCGTCCACTGTGTGTTTCAAGGAGTAACAGTGGGAAGCCAGCCACTATCCCCACTCCCAGTTCTGTGTGAGGGAGTCCACGAAGGGAGGGTAGTCCTGTGCCCTGCCCCTGGACCACTAGGCTGAGGAAACTCTACAGCTCAGAGAATCAGTAACTCCCCCCCCCCCCCGGGGGTGCTTCCATTTCCTTCCTCCTTGTGAGTCCCTCTGCCCTCAGCTGTGGCTCTGCGTCTCTGTTTCAGAGCCCCAGCCACGGAGACCGTGTACTGCATGAATGAAGCTGAAATGGTAGACGTGGCACTGGGGATCCTGATTGAGGTAACATCTGTCCTGTCTCTTGTGTCTCCTATGCCTGGCGATTCCTCATGGGTAGGAACGAGCACAGGTCCCCCGCTCCTGGTAAGAGAGATGCTCTCAGGCTGCCTCAGGTCTCACGTCTTCTTCTTGCTTCCTCTTCTCAGCCAGGTTTCCCTCAGCCGCTTGCGTGTCGTGTGTCACGTGGGGTGAGCCTTTGAGACTAGCTGCACGGTTGGGATGTGGGTGTGAGGGGGAGCAGTCACTGTGGGGGAACCATACTGACGTGTATGTGAGGGGCACAGTGTTCACTTGAGTTTTTGGGAAGGCTACCAGTTGGGTAAGAGGACTCCTTTCCAGTGTGCCTGTCCTTAGCAGAAGGCTGTGGACGTTTCCTGGCTTCCTGAAGGCCTGAGAGCAGCTCTCCCATGTCATTGCATAGTTCTCGTGTTTTCCGTGTGCTTTAAAGCAGTGTATCGTCTTCCCAGTGCTCATGGTCACCCAGTCTGCACTGATCTGGGATACTGCTATCCCCAGGAAATCAAGGCTCTGTGGCCTGGGCTCCTGGTGTTCTCATGCCTCACCTTTCCAGCCATGTTTTTTTTTTTTTAGTTCGATCCTTTCTCCTTCTACTCTGCTGTTCCTCATATGTAGATCCCTGCATCTGTCCCTAGTGGGTCCTGATCCTGAGGTGTGGGGTGGAGAAAGCTTGGGTGCCCATGAGGTGGATGGGAGCATGTCCCAACTTGGTCGTGTGCCGTGCTGGCTTTTCGGTTGGCTCAGGGTACATCCATAGCACTGTCAAACTCGTGCCTTGGAGAAAGGAGCCCTTTGTGCCGAGACAGCTGTTTCTTCTGCTCTGCAGGGCCGCAAACAGGAAAAGCCCTGGGAACAGCGGTCTCTGGAGGCCACTGATAAGCTGCAGCTCTCCCCTCCCTGTTCCTCGTCCCCCGGGAGCAGCAGTGAGGAAGAAGACAGCAGGATCAGCTCTCTTGCTCCAGGCCTCAGCCCTCCCCGGGGACCAGAAGCTTCGGACTCTCCCTGTAGCAGAAGCCCGGAGGAGGAGAAGGAGGAGGAAGACGCGTTGAAGTACGTCAGGGAAATATTTTTCAGTTAGTATGAATTGTTCACTGCTTCAGCTGAGAGCTGTGGGTGCTGCCCACCCCTACTGGCCCCTGCCACCCACGAAAACCAGGCTTTGCTCCCAACTTCCAGTCCCAGGAGGTTGTCAGTTTGGGTGGGACTTTTTCTGTAGCAGGATGCAGAAACGCATCCTGTTACAGACTTTCCCTGCTCCACCCTCGGGCCCTGAGGGATGGCAATCCCAGCCCCGAGTTTCATTCACAGTAAAAGTGAGGTCTTGGGCCTACTTGCCAGATGCAAAGGAAAATAGAGCTGCCGAGAACATGGGTATTCTAGACAGGCAGCCAGATCTCGACTTAAAGAGACCTATGAACAGTCTCCCTCACGACACAGTCCAGCAGTAAGCTTCCACCCTCCCAACCAAACAGGCTGGCAACTGCCCACAGTTCCCTGCCAGTCTAGGAGCCTCCTGCTCCTAGACTGTGAGGCTGGTGAGCCACACAGGCCCTGTCTACCACCAGTCACCTCTCTTCCTCCTGGGGCCTCCACCTTGACCCCTGTAAGGGAGAGTGGGACACGGGTCGCTGAGGACAAAAGATCACACCAGAGTCCAGGTTTCTTTATATTCACTTTGGCTTTTGATGAGCACAGAATGAAGAACTCATTGCCACGTAGGTTTTCTGATATACAGGCACTGAACAAAATATATACTGATGCCGCGATGCATAATAAAGACCATGCCTTCTGCCTTTCCAGTTCTGGGTAAGGTGAGGGGACACGGTGTGTGTTTGTGACGACTATTCAATCCTGTTCACCTTCCAGGAGTTGACACATTTTGCGTCTGCATCCCTGGGTCACGAGGATGGCTTAACAGCTGATTCCTGTTTGCTGTCAGGTCCAGGGACCCCTTCAGGGGACCCTAAAAAGCCAGTGAGGCTTCTCTTTGTGCTGACAGGACTCGGTGTTAAAGCAGGTTGCTTGTTTGTTTGTTTTTTGTTTTTCCCCTAATCATCCCATTTGTTGCCATAACCATCACAGAGTTCTAGTTTGACACTTTGCCAAGATAGCTTGGAAGTTTGGCCTCTGACAGACTCCCACCTGCCTGGGACTATAGGAATCCCTGTGCTAATGAGCTACATGGTACCCTAAGAAACTGCAGGTACCCCAGCCCTCCAAGCCGCCTCTGGGTTCCTTGACACCACAGCCCGTCTGCACAGTGAGTGGTCCCCTCTGCTGTGCTGGAGATCAACATTAGCTATGACACAGGGTGACTGAGAAGAACTACTCAGCACAGGTCCTCTGGCACCTTCTTGGAGCACAGTTGGAACCGAACCCTTGCAATCCCATAATAAGCCTTTGTAAGACCGGACTAACAGTTCTCCCACTGGTTCTTGTCCTCCTTATCCCGTGGCGGGAACCTAACCGTGGCCACAAGCAAGAAGATGAGTAACAGCTGGGCTAGGCATAGAGCTGGCAAGGCAGGCCCCAGGAAGGAGAGCCTGAGCCACTTCCACACGAAGGAGAGGAAGAGGCTTAGTCCTCCGGCCAACAGAATGGAGGATGCCGCCAGGAAGCACACGGCCAGCCGCCACTCTCCCTCATCTCTGTTGTACTGGGCAAGGAGGAGAGGCAGAGGGACGAACACTGTGAGGACCAGGGCTCCATACACACCGAGCCTGGCCAGGGCTAGTCCAACCTGAGGAATGCCCAGCACGTCCAGCTCGGGAAAGTTGTAACATGCTAGGGAGCCCATGTCCTCCTTCCACAGACAGAAGTTGTAGAAGCCGATTCTCAGGCTAGGTAGGTCAGCGAGGTTGCCAGCCTTCCAGAGGAGAGCGTAGAACATCAGGCACAGGGCCGCGGCCAAGAGGATCATGATGCCCACGAAGGGCAGGTGGTTGTTCCGCCACAGCCTGGAGAAGGCCATATCTTCTGCTGTTGCAGGGAGACCTGGAAAAGGTCACAGCAGTGAATATCTAGCCCTTTCCTTGTGTTTACAAGTTCCCATTCTTTCTGTCCTCATGAAGATAGGAGGTCCCAAGTCACAGCCAGGTCCCAGTCACAGTGGTCCACTGCTTTGAGGTTAGAAGGAACTGGGCAGCTGTGGAAACCTGAAGTATCCTGAGCCGCAGCCCTCAGGTAAAGGGCTTTCCCGCAGCATGGATATCACAGGCTGTTGGGGGCTCTCTGAGAGTGTCTCAGGTCCTCATAAAGGTGGGTTTGCAGGTGTGAGGGTGAAGGGCAAGCCTCACGGTTAGTTGGGACGGCAGCTTGAGGTAGGTGCGCGAGGCTTGACTGAGCCTAAGCTCAGTTGCTGCTGACAACCACTTAGATGACTGCAGAACTACCCAGCTAGGCTACATGACAGTCAGCCCAGTGTCTGCAGGCTGGGTGTGCGTGGTCAGCAAAGCTCTATGGCTCAGTTGGTTGGATGTGAGCCTGAGTGAAGGATCAGTGGCCTGTGCCTCCTTCCCCGTTTAGGGAACTGAACCTCTCCTTGGGTGAAATCACACTATTGTATGATGTTGCTTTTAAAACATGTCTGTCTGTCCCCTCCTCCCATAACAACAGTAATCTATTAGTCTAGGAAATTCTGGAAACTTTTTAAAAGAAAAAAATTAAAATAACCCTTTATCCTACCACCATAGTAAAACCACTGTTCATATTTCACAGACATTTCCCCTATGTGATTATATGTCTTTAAAGCACAGTGTTTTTCACTGACTGTTGTGGGCATTTTTTCATAGCTGTTGAGATATATTTTCAAACATGATTAATGGCTACATAATATCTAATCCATAGGCCGACTATGTATTGCCAGATGGACCTACAGATGTCAAGCCCTCTCTTTAAGTGTATATCAAAGAGCCTATTTTACCACACTCTCATTACTTAGAAAAATCTTTTCATTACATTTTTATTCAGAAGGACTTTTCCCAATTGCCTCAAAAATAGTAGTCTGCACACTGCCCTTTTCTATGTGCATTTCCCACTAAGGAATAAAAGAAAAGACAAACAGCAGGGGTGACGAGGAATGCAGAGCTGGGAACCTTGTGAGACCCAAGCACCAAGGCCCACATACCAAGTCCCAGGGGCTAATCCACAGAGCTGGGTGCGGCCCAGCATTGGTGGCTCCGGGGAAGGACCCACAGACCCTGTGGATCTCAGGGGACTCCTTGGGGAAATGGCTCCTCGCACACGGTGCAGTACAGTCTCTGTGTATCACGTTTGTTTTACAGGAACCAAAAGGAATTAAGAGAGAAAGAATGTTTGCCAGCCTTAAAGAGGTGGGGTAGGGGCGAGTGGGAGGAGGGGGCATCCTTTTCAAGTATTACACAACAGGGATTCATTGGTTGGCTTTAGCAGCCACCTGGCAGTAGACAAGTAAGGTTAGAACATTGAGGTCTGAATCTACATTGCCTCTACCCAGCATCGAGCGGTGCCTGGTTCTCATTGTAGCTTCCCTCCAGTGGAGCCCAGAGGCCTTGTTTGAATGTACTAGGAATTCTTGAAGCAGTGATGCTTGTTCCAGAGGGATTTGCCAAGACTAAAAGGCAGCTCTTGTCTGTATGCCACTAGGTTCGAAGGATGAAATAATTAATCCATGCAGCCGTGGTATGGAAAAATTCCCAGCATATTTTAAATGGTTTTGGTCATTTGGAAATTTTTTTGCCAAGTCTATATGTGTATTTTAAGAGGGGTTAGATATTTAAGGATATGGGGTGCGTTTCTGGGTGGGGAACTCCTGTTCACCCAGTGGTGCTGTAGGAAATAACCGGTGCACAGCCTGCATTCCCAAGAAACAACCAGGATTCGAACTGGGAGCCTCCTGTTTGGATCGTGTGTGTTTAGGTTAAACAGTACCACGCTTGAAGCTCGGTCAGGCAGTGAACTTGGCTTCTCAGAGGAGGCCAGGGCCACCTCAGCACAGCTCCTGCCAGGACCCCTTGTTTGTGGCTTCATTTTTCTCCCAACTGATTTTTTTAGAGGTTTTGGTGGGTTATTTTGTTTTGCCCTGTTCTGAAATAAGAGTCTCTCTATGTAGCCCAAGTTGTCCTCAAACCTTAAGATCCTCTTGCCCCGTCTTCTGAAATGCTGATTACGGGCATGTACCGCCATGCCTGACTTCCCAAAAGTTTGCCGTGGAGAGCAGAGCAATGGAAAACAGGAGGGGAAGGAACCCAGGCCCGGGCATGTGCAGAAGGCCTGCCCTGGCTTTGCTCTGCCTTGGGGCAGGCAGAGTTCAGCCCTTGCTCCTGTGCCTGGCTCTCTAGCATCTGGTCTGTCCTAGAACTTGAGTTTTACTGGGACTCAGGTCTCTTTGTCCTCTGCCCTTACTTTCTTGTGGTCAAGCTTTTCTGCCCAGGCTGTGCCCACGCTCAGCCTCTCTCCAGCTGCCTCAGGAAGGCTGGAAGCTGGAATAGATACCGGGATGCAGTGTTCCTGAGGGACAGTCTTCATCTGTCCCATCCTCAGAAGGATGAACGCTTTGTGGAATGAACGAATGCAGATGCCCTCTGGTAACCTTAGGCATACACCGTGAGAGGCAGCACATTCTGAGGGGCTCTGTCCATGGCTTGCATTTTACCCCCAGTGTTGGGGCGTCCGTTAGACTTTATACTGGAAACCCAGAGTTCTGAGGCTGGTGACTAGCCCTTCTTTCTCCACTTCCTTGTCACGGTGCCTATATACTTGGTTGAAAACCTGATGACACTCTCTTAGCTGTCCCGGCAAGTCTACCTCGTCCTGGTTTTTCTAACAGCCCTGGCAATCACACTGTCAGCACAAAGGACCCCAGTTTCCTGTAATGATAAGCCTCATACTTCCTTCAAAGAGCAAGAGGCTCTCGAGACTGCTGAGTCACCGTGGGCACTTTTAGATGAACTTCTTCTTCCTGTTTGTAAGAAAGCAATGCATCCTGGTTTCAGAAAACTATCCAAACATGTCAGAGTGTGGAGAAAGATTAAAAAAATCATCTGTAACTGCTGGTCAGAGTGACCAGTGAGCGCATCTTCTCGAATGCTCTGCAGTTAGGGTCGCGTCCATTCACGAGTGTATCTCCCATATGTCATTATAGCGTGCATGTTTATATCTTGGCAATTGCTTCCTGTCACCTTTAAGGGCTTCCTGGAGCTGTTAGGGCTAATAGGTTTTTATAAATGATTCTTTACATTTCATAATCTTATGAATAATGCTATGTGAAATGCTTGTGAATACATTCATCTTTATAGCAGCTTAACAATAAAAAACAAACAACCTTGTTTTATGTTCTGTGTGTGTGCCCATAGCACAGGTGTGGGGCAGAGGGCCGCTGGCAGGAGTCTGTTCTCTCCTCCCACAGTGATGTGGGTTTCCAGACCTGGCGACTATCTCCATTATCTCGTTACTCACCCAAGCCATCACCAGGCTTGAGCTTAACTCGTAAATTCCACTTTAGCGATGAGGTCACTACACTGCCCAGGCTGGTCTTGAGCTATGGCCTCCTGAATAACTGGGGCGTGGGTATGCGCTGCCTGCTGGCAAATGCCTATCTGACCCCGACCTCTCAAGTGTCGCCTGTTCTTGAGTCACCTCATCTTGGATATTGATGAGCCGCTGCTATTCAACGCTCCCTTCAGAGACAGTAAGGTTCAGCCTCTTCAAGTGTTTACTGACCGTTTGTATCTCTTTGGTGGAGTCTCTTTGCTTTTGAAAGACAACGTTTTGAACTCGCGCAAGGCCCTGGGTTTGCTCCCAAAGCTACGGAAAAGGAACCATCTGGAGTTTTAGCTTCCCTGTCCTGTGAATGCTCTGGAGGGCAGAGGCCCCCAGGCTTGTCCCTGGGCCACAGTAAAGCAGAGACTCCCTGCTGCACCAGTCCCCAGCTGGAACTCCGAGCTGAGCTTCCAGTTCATGTGAGTTTGAGGGCCACGGCATGAGAACGACCCAAGAATTCGGTGATTGAAGTCTGCTTGATTTCCTAGCTGTGGAAAGAGGAAGGCCAGTCTGAGTTTGGGGTTTGCTTGCTTGCTGTTTAAGCATTTCTAGAATTATCCTAGTGGAGAATGGGCTAGTGATCCAACGGGCCATGGCCACGAAATCATTTCACTCCGAATTATAGTTATGTTCTTGTCAGGATCATTTTAAAAGTGAAACCGAGAGAGACCTCAGATCCCTGACCACTGTTTTAACAGCCTTAAGGGTTGGTAACTCAGTGTCTCCAGCGGGAGAAGCTGCGAGTGAAGCAGAGAACCTCCGCACAGCGCAGCCTTGTATCTGCAGCCCTGGCTCTAAGACGACTACCTCCCCCCCACCCCGCCCACCCCCCCCCCCCACCCCCCGTGAGGAACACTGGACAAGCATGGAAAGGCAGGGAGGCTGTTGCTTTTGACACTTGCTCCGAGTTCAAGATTCTGAGTGAAACTGCAGACTGCTCACAGTACCTGATGCTCCCTGTCACAGGGAAGGTTCGTAGCACCAACCTCCATAACTTAGCTTATTAAACCTGACAGTTGTCTCCTTCAATGCAAAACTGGTGATTATCTAAACATCAAGGGCTCCCCTAAGCATACACTTATTTATAACTTCTAGTCTGTCACTGCCCTCATCACGATTCAGCTAGCACGGTCGGTATTTGAGAATCCTTGAGTTCCCCTTTCTCTTCTTTGTCTCACATGGAAACAACCTGCAGTGTCTGGTAGTTTCACAGGTCCTTCCCCAGTGTCTTGTGGGATTCAGGTCTAGATTTCAGAGGGCAGGGCTAACTAGCTCCCGAGACACACCAGCCTGTCACCTCTTGTGTTCTAATGACGTCCCCATGAACTTTGTCTTCTCTACCTCGGCTAGCCCCACAGAACAAACCTATGCTTTGTTGTTGTTGTTTCTATACTATGCAGAGGATTGAAGTTCCTCCACAGAAAGTCCCCACAGCCGGTGTTCCCTCTCCAGAAACACACCTAGATGGCTAACATCTGATTCCTTCATTGGCAAGCCTCTGCCTGGCAGGCGTTCGTGGGCCGTGAGCGAGTTCCCAAGTAGGGTGAGGATCCGCTGCTACTCCGGAGCTCTTGTCTCTTGGGTGACATTAAAAATGCTCCGGCCTTCTTTTTGTTTCTTTAGCAGACGACCCCTCCAATTGTCACTACACACCCTGCCTCAGACTTCCAGTCCTCTTGCTGTCTCCTCCTCAGTCGCCACAGTGGCCTCCCTGGTATTTTCTGGAAACCTAAGACAAGCTGAAGACTCCTGCCATTGTTTCCAACCCACTCCCCTTTCAGGTCTCTGCTCAAATGACTGCCTGGGATTAGACTCACCTTCCTTGCTTACCACTGGGGAAACTGCAATGCCCTTCTCTTCCGTGAGCCCTGCCTGGCATCTCATCCCTGCTCATCAGCACGTCTGACTGTCTGACAGAAGGCACTCCGCTTACCCCATCCTCCAGGCGTCTGGACCTCCAGGGCAACAAAGGCTTTGTCTGTTGTTGAGTTTGCTTTGCTTTCCTTTGTTCTCTGTGTAGACAGATGAGGTCTGACAACAGCCTTGGGCGTGTCAGTCTTTCTTTAGGAATGTGATCCACCTTATTTTTTTGAGACAGGGCCCAGAGATCACCCATTAGGCGAGGCTGGCTGGCCAGTGAGCCCTAGGGCTCCATCTGGCTCTGCCTCCCAAGTGCAGGGGTTACAAGCGCAGGCCAGCGTTCTCAGCTGTTTATGTGGATACTGAATGTCAAACTCAGGTCCTTACAACTGCATGGCAAACACTTTCCCAACTATGTCAGCTCCTTACTTATGTTCAGTTTTCCCTCCTTCCCTCCCCACTTCCCTCCCCCCTCCCTCCCCACCTCGCTCTTGCTCTCTCTCTCTCTCTAACTCTTTCTGTGTATGTATGTATGTATGTATGATCTATCTAAATTTTTTCTGTTCTGTCCTTAATACCCAAGGCTGCTCCTGGCATCTAGAATGCACTCAACAAACATTCCCTGGATGGCAGGCATGGTTGATTGGCTGTCAGTGGCAGCACATGTCACACATCACAGCACACACAACTTCTCATAAGTTCCTTCCTCTTTCTTTTTTTTTTTTTTTTTTCACTTGCTTCACTGTCCTCTGGTTGTTAAAAAAAATTACTCCCACAACACCTGGGTTCAAGTCCCTCTCCTGTCACTACAGTCTCTGGGTCTGCATGGGACTTTGGGAGACAGAGTTGGTATTTCTGTGGTTGAACCAGTTCTGGGCACATGCTAAGTGCACGTGTGTCCTGTGATCATGAGGCTGAGGCAGCGATTTATGGGGAGAAGAGTAAGGTGGAGGCTGAGGGTGGTCGTGTGAGCAGTGAGGGAAGGCAGAACAATAGGCTCTGACAGGCTGCAGGGAGAACAAGTTTGCCCATTTCCTTGTCAGAGAGGCCGCTGGCCTCCTGTAACTGTGTTTAAGATTAGTGTCTGTGGCTTAGGTGTGGCTCTCAGGGAATAGACAGGAAGGAGAATGGGAAATGTGTCGTGCTTCCTTTGGCAGAAACATGAGCCCATGTCCTAGTTTCTCAAGACAGGGCTAGGGCAGTGCTGTGGCCTGGGTGTGGTTAGTAGTGTAGGTGGCCTCTATGGAATGCTGGAATGTTTGCGTTCACCATCAGTCTGCTGTGTAAATAAAAACAGCTTGGCCAGCAGAGATAGGACTGTACCAGGGCACTGTGACAGAAAGCCAGAAGCATGGTCCAGGCTAAGGCGTGGACAGCAAGAGTTGAAGTAACTGTTTAAATGGCTCCTTTAATATTAACTTTGTATTTGTTCCAATGTTTTGCTGCTTATTGGCATTGGGTAACAGATAACCTAGCAAGGAACAAAGGTTACAGAAACTTTGAAGACAAAAAAGCACCCTTAAAGATGAGTCCCACCTCTGTCTCTCTGTATTGGTAGGTCTCCCAGCATGCTTAGAGGCAGCCGACTCCTGGGCTGAGGACCAGGCTTCCCAGGACCTGGTTCTGCTCTTGAGCTCTGCCGCTCTTCCCTGCAGTTCTGAGGAGGGAACTGTGCCATCCCCTTCCCAGGCTAGGATTTCATCTCCTGACCCCACTAATGATGCATTTGGGAGGTCCCTGAGCCAGGAGCCCTGGAGAATCAAAGACACGAGGAACAAACAACATTCCCCTGACCCCGACTTCCCCCGCAGATAAGCTTGTGCTCCACTTGGAAGACATACACTACATAGAGTTTTAAGAAGATAATTTTGAAAAGATTTAGGGAGGATCTAAACAAGGCTAAGTGAGGGGGAGAGAAACCAGCAGGAATAATGGTTCCATATCACAGGGCTGGGGAACAGCCATACACATACTGGAGATACTAGGTTTAAGGCCTAGTTTCCATTAGCTATAGCTAGCTGATGCTAAACTGGCTTGTTATTAACAAGCCAAAAAAAAAAAAAAAAAAAAAAAAAAGCTCTGAACTATTTTAGGACATTATGCCATATGCCAAAATAAATTTCACATGGATTCAAGAATGAACCAATATAAAATAAGATCTAGAAAAAAATAAACTCTGATTTATGAATAAGAAAGTACGTTCTGAACTTAAAAGCACATCAAAACTACAAGGAAAACTATAGATTTAGCTATTTTTTTAAAAAAATGGAAATTTCTGTGCACTAGTAAAAACAATACAGAATTAAAAGTCAATGAGCATGGAGAATATCTGCCAAAAATGTGAGATGATAATACACACAATGTATGGAATGTTCATGCAAACATCAAGAAAAACACTGCGCTGTGTGAAACGGGATTCGGTAATACAAACAATTCACAGAAGAATGAACCTAGCAAGAAAAAAAAGATCTGTGTTTTTCCAGTGCCTCCAAGGTACGCTGGGTAACCTTCTTCTCCCTAAAGACTGTAGCTAGCATCCTCAGTGACACTCCAGATGCCAAGACTGGCTTCCTAACATGGTGACTCTGACTCTAAGGTTTGTGTTTTTGGCCAAATGACCCACTTTTACCGCCTTACCCCTAGGCAGTATCATAGAAAGGATGGAGTACTACAATGTCAGGCATAACGGAGGTCAGTTGTGTGTTAGAATGGAGAAGCAGCTTTTAGGAGCCAATTCAAAAGCACAGGGGTGGTCAAGGCATCCCTAGACAGGTGCACAGGAGAGAGAGGAGGCCATGGGTGGTCAAGGCATCCCTAGACAGATGCACAGGAGAGGAGAGGCCACGGGTGGTCAAGGCATCCCCAGACAGGTGCACAGGAGAGAGGAGAGGTGGAGAAAATCAGTCCTGTGGTGTTTCCCAGTGAAGGCCACATTAAAATGTTCCCAGAATTACGTGCTGTTGGTGAAAAGTGAGATTATAGAGCAAGCCACCATAGCCTTAGTAATTCGATAATGTGGGGACTAAAATAGCAGCTTAGAAAACGGGATGTGTGAGGCCTTGCTCCAGGCGCTGACTCTCAGACCTGCGATTAGGAAGACCCAGAGAGGAGGAAATACTGAAAACACACTTCAGCTGTCTCTGAAAGATTTCCCCCCACCCCCCCGTTTTTTTTTTTTTTTCTTTTCTCTCCTATCCAACAACTTGATTTTACAGATTAAAGAAGTGTAATGGGAGTTATTAATCAGCCAGAAAAGATAAGAAAGGAAAGAAAAGAAAAGAAAAGAAAAGAAAAGGAAAGAAAATAAAAGAAAAAGAAAAAGAAAGACCTGTTTCAAGGGACAATCCCCCCTCCATGAGTTTCCTTTGGGGGCTGATATCAGGTCTTAAAATCTTTTATGTCCTATAATTCTCTTTTGGACAAGAACACAGATCTTTTCTTTGTGTTTTTCAAATCTTGGTATCAGTTTGGCTGTAGTGACATGTTTTTGTCTGCCTGCCTACTTCTGGAGAACAATGTGTCCCAAAGCCACAGGTATTAATGGTACAAGCTTCCTGAACACCAGGCTGCATGCAGCTACCTGTGTGTTTCTAACCATTTACAGAGTTTTTGAGGCAGAGATGCACACAGTGATGCTTACGAGCATGGGGGCAGGACAGAGGTGAAAGGTTATATCACTCTCTGGGGAGAGAGGAGGCCACCGACACCAAGCAAAGCGTCCCCCCTTGGTTTGTTGCTAGAATGTGGAGTCTGGGAACTTAAACACCTCTTATCCCTTGTGGAGTTGTGGGGGTGTACTTACAAAAACCAACGCTGGAGCCCAGGAACACTCATCAAAAGGTGACACAGGAAATCAGCGTCTGTCTGGGGAGTCGATCTTCTCCTGGGCTGCTTTCTAAAGTCAGGCTCCAGAAACCAGGGCAGAGGAGAGAAGCTGCAAGCAGACAGCTCAGAGCTCCTGGGCTCTGCCTGCACTCGCAGGCAGTCGCGTTCAAGTAAACAGCTCTGAACTTTGGTACATTTGTGCTGACTGATGTCACTCTCAGCTGATTTCACTTTCGTTTTTTAACTTGCCTGTGTCTTATGACTTTTCAGAAATGAAGAGTGTAAACAACTTGTTGCTCATGGGAGCACATGACCCACAACTGGCGCACCCTGCCTGAGCCAGGTGAGGGTCCCGATTTTACTGTGCGAAAGTTGATACCAGCTTCCAGACCTCCAGGGCATTGCAACTCTTAGAGAAACACGACCCAGAATCTTTCTAGGGAGGGACCTTAGTTCACATGGCCAAGCTTCCAGCCAGTGTAGCTCCTGGAACCTGGGTCCCCTCTTCTCATTCCTTTGGAAGGCACCTATGCCTTGGACTCTCCTTTCAAAACTCAACCGATGATCTTGACTGTGTCTCTAGATTGGAAACTTTGCCGTTAGCAAAGTTATATCTAACAGTTATAGAGCAACAGAAACACTGTGTTCCCATTTCAAAGTAAAAGAGAAAGAAAGCTTTTAGTCTTGAGATCGCAGGGAGGGGACTCTTGCCTCCCAGGCTCACATGATCTCTGCAGCTTCAGAACTGGGTGAGCTTGGCAAAGACAGTAGACAGCTCCCAATAGCGCTAAACCCTTGGCGGCTTTCTCTACTTTCTACATGACACCCTGTACCTAACTGGGTCTTGGTTCATCCCAGGGGTTCCCTTTGCCGCCATGCTAGGTTAGATTTCTTGTTTCTGGGTCCCAGGCTTTTCTCTTTTCTGCTGTATTCACTTTTGGTAGAATAAATTCCAGGTGATTTACTGAGAAATGAGGGACACCAAAGGTTTTTTGTTTTTGTTTTTGTTTTTTTTTTTAATTTGTCAAACTGATATCTTTATTCTATTCTTAAACTTGTTCAAAGTTGGATAGAGTATAGTGTTTTTCTTTAAACTTAATTTTCCCATGCAACCTGGAGGCCGAGTTCCATGTTGTCTGCCTTTCCCGTTGCTAGGAAGTTCAGAGCTGGTCTCCTTCCCACTGTTGTCCTTTCAGCCTTTTGCCTTTAAAAGAAAGTGCCATTTTAATGAGGTCTTGCAAAGAAAAAAAAAATGAAATATCAACCATTTTGCCATTTTCAACTGGAAGCCTAAGTCCTCCACTCCCACCCCACCCCCTCACCCCCTTTGAGACACCACTTTTGCCCCTGAACTTCCTCACACCCTACCAGACAAATTTACTCGGGGAGAGTCTCCGAGCCCTTTGCTCTGATGTCTGACTTCCTGAGACCCACTATCTGTGCTGTTCCTGTGGAGCTGCACTTAGGGACGCTGTTGCCTCTTTTGAATGACGTGGCTCTTCTTAGAGTACTGCTGGTACTCTAGACAGTAGTCTGATCTCTCAGCTTGATGATTCGCTCCCACGCGCATCTTCTACCTTATGAAGAAGCTGGGCAAAGGTGACTGGTTCCAGTATGTCCAGCCTGTAAGGTTGGGAAGAGTCTTTGTACTGTGGTTGGGCGGAGGAGCCAGCCGGTGACTCTAACCTCCTAGTTGTACGTGATTGGAGCACCTTGCCTCTGCAGCTTGGAGGGGGAGTGAAGGGAGAGAGGGAGTCACGGTGGCATGCCTCCTTGCCATTATTATGAGGACTTAGTACCTTTACTTGAGTGTGTTTTTGCTATGTTTGTTATGTGTGTGAGTGCTCACACACCACACAGACACTGTGGTTGTCAGAGGACAACTTGCAGTTGTTTCTCTCTTTCTGCGTGAGTTCTGGCGATTCACTTCACATAATGAGGCCTGGAGCAGGGCTCCTTTACATCCTCAGCTGCTCACTGGCCCTGAAATATGGAGCAGAATCTTAGCAGGGCTGATGTATTTGAAATGGATTCCAGAATGATGGTGCCTAGGCTTTGAAGTTGCCTTTTGTAAATAGTGGTTGTTCTCTGAGGTTTATGGGGTTGCTCTTCTAAAGGACTCTCAGAGCCTTCCCATAATTCAGACGTGCCTGGAAAACAGAGAAGTCTCATTTGGCTGAGAGTTGCTTAGGTAATGGCTCCTTCAGACAATTCCTAGATCAGATAAGGTTTTGGTATGTGGAAATTGACTAGCTAAAAGTACCTTTTGTGTAACAATAAAGAGCCCTGCCCATCCCCCCTAAAAAAAAAAGTTTGGAGTTTAGTCCTTGGCAATTAAAACAGCATATATCTGAGTGATGAATGAGTCAAAGAAGAAATACAGAAAGAATTTTTATTTATTTCAATCCTGGAGTTAAATGGAAATGTACCATGCAGAACCCCTGGGACACGTTATGAGTGATCCTAAGAGAGAAAAAAATTTACAGCTCTAAGAACCTACACTAAAAAATCAGAAAGACCACAAATCAATGGCTTAATGCATCTCAAGAATTGGGAAAAACAGGAACAAACCAAACTCAAATCCAGCAGATAGGAAAAAAAAATCAGAGCAGAAATGAAAGGAAAAAGAATAATATGTAAAGCAGTAAATGTAATAAGCTATATAATTGGACTTAAAGACAAAAACCATATGATCATCTCAATAGGTCTTACTCATCTCTCTCCCACTGCCTAGTTATACCATTTAAAGTCTTTGCTGGTTAATCTAGTTACTGTAAATTCCTGGAAGATCTGATGGAGGTTTTCAAGAGAAGGGAATGTTTGGGTTTAATCTTCAAGGAGAAGCAGAGGCTTTCCAGATGTACTGCTAGGTTTACATAATAAAGATAAGACAGAACGGCCTATGGAAGCGCTGCATACTTAAACATTTTAAGTTAAAATTATAACGTGAAGAGCAGAGTGTGAAAACGGCCTACATATTTTTTTTTTTTGTCCTCTACATGTTAGGTATTTATAGCAAATAAGACACTAGGGGAGGGGTTATTAGATGGCTCAGTGGGTGTAGGCACTTGGTGCCAAGCCTAAGCACATGAATTCCATCCCTACACCCACATGGTAGGAGGAGAACTGACCCCCACAAATTGTTCTCTGATCTCCACTTGTGTGCCATGGCATATGTGACCCAATAGTGCATGAGCATAATACATCCCCACCCACGGAAAGTAAATGATGCAATAAGAGATTTAGAACAGGATACCTGCAGCCATGGGTTGTCTGTGGGCTATGCTGCTGCCAGGGGCCATATCGATTGATCAGAGTGCTCTGTGCAGCCATCTGAGGCCGTGGTGATATCTGGGTCTGCACTGCTCCTGAGGACCATGTCTGGGTCCATGTTCCTACTGCAGCAGAAGTCTGTGTTGATGTCTGTGGTCTGTGCTGCTACTGGAGATGAGGTCCGTGGCACATGGGGACACTAGAGATTATGTGGATGTGTGTGTTCTGTGCTCCTGCCGACTGTAATGGGCAAGAAAACGACTTTTGCCTTGGTGTTGATGACTGATGACTCACGGAGAGAGAGACCTAGGAGGCTTCTGTAACAACAGCTAACCCTGGCTGCCAATAGTAACAGCCTAGACAGAAAAGTACTGAAGAGAACTATTAAAACTTGTGATACAGATGCTAGAGTATAGCTCGCCACAGCTGATGGGTTCTGGTGTGGGTGTGGGTGGAGAAGGACTCAATTTCCTTTAAAGGGCTGGCCACTGGGAGTTTGATCATGCCCCAGTGAGTATATGGGCAACACAAATTGGACTTGTTAGGTTTTATTGCTTTTGTTCTTTTCTCTTTCTTCTTCTTTTTGGGTGGTGGTGGTGGGAGGCCACAAGGGTGCATGGGCAAACCTGGGAGTACTTGGAAGGGTGTGAGCTCGGGGTTCATGATGTAAAATTCCCAAATAATACAAATATTATGAAAAATTGATATGGGGGAGTAATTTTGAGGGCAAGGAAAACAGAAAAATAATTAAGAGAATATCTCTGCACTCCTCAGTCTTCTGAGGAGCCAGATTGTTACTTTGCTTATACTCACATAGTCAACTCTAGAGTTTGTAGTCTCAAACTTTTATACATTTGAAGTTTTATATAACAAGTGTCAATTTAACAATTTAGATTTCCACCAGGTTTAGGCTTTCCTTGATTGATGAGAATAAGGGTAAAGCTTTTACTTTACCCTGGTGTCAGTTACCAGGGTGAGAATTCCTAGTGAGAATCCTGAAGAGCTGAGAAGCTGGGCGCCTACACTCACTCATTCCTTGAGCTTCTGTAGTCTTATTTGCATGATACTGAAGTGGGACCTAGGGCTTCCCCAACACTAGGCTTGTAGTTCTCTGTCATTGAACTCAATTTCCCTCCTCTTTGTTTAGCCTTTTGGTTAGTGACAAAACTTCATTAGCTTGCTGAGACTGCTTTTGAACTCACATTATAGTCCAGGCAAGCATTGAGCTTGTGATCTTCCTGAGTCAGGCTCCTATGCAGATGGGATTGTAGCTTGCACCCTGGGACTGAGTGCTCACCACCTAAGACAAATGTGCAGGGTTTGTTCCTGAAGTATCTGCTTGAAGAAATGGCTGAAGGTGTGCCTTCACTGGCTCTGGAAGAATCAGGACTTCTAATCGTTTACAACATTGAATTATAAGTGATAAATGACTTTGGAACCATAATATATTTCCATGTCATTTGGTTCTACCTTTTGTGGTCTATGCAAGTGGTGTCTTTTAATATGTGCTATTTTATCACCCAGAGGTACACAAATTAGTGTTGTACTATGTATTCCTAGTCAGGTAATAGGATTTATTATCTTGTTTTTAAGTGTTGCCTAAGCTAGTCTTGAGTCCCTGATCCTTCTGGGATTGCTAGTATATGCCATCATGCCCAGCTATCGAGTGTGTTCAAAGGAACAATTATATGATGATCTTTTAGGGGGAGAAATCTTTTTTTTTCTCCTGCGCTTTCTATTACACCAAATATATAAAAGAAATACAGGAAATGATGGTGGCTGCTGGCTCATCAAAGTGACTAATAAGTAAAATCATCACTAGTGCATGTCTTTCCTTTCTTCAAGTCTGCATTTTGGGGCTTTATATGCATACATACTTTTAGAAGGAATCAAAAGTTTTGAGCTCTTTCCCATGTGGATACAAATTAAATATTTGTGTTTTAAACGTTTCTATATTTTCTCTGGAATTTTAAAACCTCTGAAAGATGTCTCCTCTAAGGAAGTTGGGATTTGTAAAACTCAGTAGTATAGTAGCCACCTATGCATGTGAAGGGGGAGGGGGAAGGTTGGGAGGGAGCTGCTGTTGTTTTTGTTTTTTGTTTTGTTTTTTTTACGAGTTCTTGGAGGCACTTTCAGCCCAGTTAACTGTTCCTGTGAATCTTCAGCTGGAAGGTGAGCAGGCCATCACTCTCACTGGGTTTCTTGCTGGTTTTGGTTAGGTAAGGAATTCTCT